>NC_058029.1:16038184-16644308 GCF_019176455.1 Solea senegalensis
TTGAGGTACAGTGGAATATGGGATTAGAGGAAGCGGAACTGATTAAACATGCAGAGTAAGCCAGTTGGTGAAATAAATTGAACTTTTTATTCTTCTCCCATCGTTAGTGGGGGAAAAATCCCTGAGAGTTGTGGCTGTGGCTGTTGTAATGTCGTCTAACCTGATGTTTATTGTTAAAAAAAAACTTTATTAATGTATCTGTGCGGTGAAATCAACTAACACAAGTGACTCAAACAAGTGTGCAGTAATTGAACAGTCAAATGTAGATGTTTTTGTCTTTAGAGAGTTCTCCAGCAAGTTGTTGCAATTGTCAGCAATCAAAGGAACAATATATGAAAGAGGAATGAGTGTGACGCGGTGTGTGTGTGTGTGTGTGTGTGCCACACGATAATGACGGGGAAGAACTTGCCTGTGCTGGATGGGAATGCGTTATATTTTTGTCTTAAGTGTATAATGATAGGGCTCGAGCAAATGTACCCTCCCATTTAAATGTTTTTCTGTCTGCTGCTGATAAACACCTATGCTCACAGATGAGTAACGGAGTCTTGTACCGCATGTCGCCTTTCTTGACTCAGCAGTGATAATGCAGTCGTGCAACGGTGGATCAGTGAAAGTGCCGAATTCTTTGAAACATTTCCTAGTCGCCGGGTCAAAGAGGAAAAGTTGTTGACCAGGCTGAATTTCAAAAGGGGACTGCAAGACGAGTCTGTTCTATAGAAATCTGACATTTACTTGTTCTTTAAAACATTTTTAAATTGTGCAGAACTGCCAGGTTCAGACGATGTTACTGCAACGCCTACCAGTCCATACAGACACAAAACTTACTGACGAGTTACATGTGTCACAGGGCAGCCGACCACAAGATGCTACACAAGAAGCAATAAATATTAAAAACAAAATTTTTGCTCTATCCATCTCTCTTAAAAGAAGCACTTTGTACAAACCAGTGAATTGACTGGTTTTGTTTTTGTAAAGGTTTTGCTTTACAGTATATTCACAGAGAGCCCATATCTGGAAATCATTAAACAAACCTTTGAAATGCAGTTTCGACAGTTTTTGCCCTTTCCAGACAAACCCTGAAAAGGCTTGGTGAGTAAACTTGAGGTGAAATTATATTTGTTTTATAAAACAATTATACTTAAGTTTTAGAAGTGTAAAATCACCTGATCGTTTGAATTGTTTTTAATTATCTGAGAAATGACTTAAACACACGTGGGAAGGGAAGTGTAAGGTGAGGGACATTTAGCTCCAACTTTTTAACTGCTCTATATTTCTTTTTGATATACAGTATGTATCGTTCAAATCTCTCAAAAGATGAAGTTGCTGCTCGTCTATCCAGTTTTATGAATCACTGCACCTGCTAATATTTGATATTAGGGAGAGATTCCCCACTCATTTTAAATATCTCCTGCATAGTGTGTTTTGTTCGGCAAAATAAACCAATAAACCAGTATGCTCAATACAAATAAATTAATACTTTCAATGAATAACGGATAAAGAAAAACTGCATTAAATAGCGTCTTTCACACAAAAAGGTTTGACAATCAACAGTGTTTGCATCAAATTTGAGTTGAAGGGAAAACACTGCTTCCAGATTCACACAGCTGTTTAAAATTGTAATAATGTCAACACGAATTATGTGTTAATGTGTGAGCCAAAGGAAAGAAAAAAAAGATGTTTTACTGAGACTCTTGACACTGTATCATACTTTTATGATGTGTTATGATTTCCCCATAAAAGTAATGGTGGGAATAAATACTTTTCATATCATGTGTTGCAAGATTTTGACCTGATATGTTTTTCCAGGCAGCGGTTAAGTTGATAAGCAGACACCTTATCTTGTACGAATAAGCAAACATAAAAAAAAAAATCAATTTCTTTTTGTCAAACTCAGAGAATCTTTAATGAGGAGTGACAAACACATACCAAGTCTATTGAATAGTCACAACCGTGAATGACACTTTGTGGTTTAATGCATTTTAAGAGTATATGTGCCCAGCATGTGAGTGGAATAAAACTGTCTTAAATACTGTACATTTAACGTGTCATCGGGGAAATGTAACACATGTTTAGTGTTTGACGATCGGAGACCTTGAGAAAAATAAGATAAGAGGGCTAAAATACCTGAAACTCACAAGTTGAAGGCACAATAATCTGCTGGCCAAACAGGCAGAAGCCATGAAGCTTCTCCTTCTTCTGACACTTTTCGCAGGGGCAGGTATTGTATAGAACTCATAAAAGGCTCACAAAGTCCAATTATGGGGTTCTTGCGGCACCAGTGAATCTCATGACAAACAGATTTGTTCGAGGTGTTTATTTAGTGATGATACTGTTTTCACTGTTTTTGTCTCTGCTTCAATGTGAATAGTTGCCCTGGAAGAAGAGGATGTGAAAATTGTTGGAGGGTATGAGTGCCAGATGAACTCTGTGCCACACCAAGTGTCTCTCTTCACTGGGTACAACTTCTGTGGGGGGACCCTCCTGTCTGACGTGTGGGTGCTGTCTGCTGCACACTGCAAACCTAAGTAAGAAACACGATCACCTCAGAACCAAAAGAGCAGCAGCTCATTAACAATGATGCTCAATGAAACTAACATTGTGCTTATATTGTCTTATCCATTACTGCATGACTGAAACCAACTGTTGGGTTGGATTTAGGAAAATGTCTTTTTGACTTGATTTCTTCTTTGTATTTTTTTTATAAAAGTGTATTTTGCTTTTGTTGTTTTAAATGTTTCTCTGAAACTTAGATTTGACTCTTATGGATTCAAAACACTCCTTACTTCTTCCTACTACTAGAAAATGTGATATTTCTATTTTGGTTTCTATTTTGCTGATTTTAAGTTTTTAATAAATAAATAAATAAATAAATAAATAAATAAATAAACTAATATCCTGTGAAGCTCTACCCTGGGGAAACAAGGTGACTGACTTTCTTTATTTGCCTCAGGTCAAATGTCGAAGTTCGTCTTGGGGAGCACGACATCTGGGAACCTGAGGGGACTGAACAGCACATCATGTCTGCTAAGTTTATTCGCCACCCCAACTACAACCCCCGCACACAGGATAGTGATATCATGCTCATCAAACTCAGTCGACCAGCAACTCTGAACAGCTTTGTGCGCCCTGCCACGCTTCCTTCAAAGTGTGCCAGTGATGGGACAATGTGCAAGATCTCTGGATGGGGGAGTCTTCGTCCCAGTGATGAGGGCTGTGAGTCAAACACCGGATCTTAGTGTTTTTTTTACCCTGTCTGAGAGCACTGACACTGTATATCTTTTCCAGCAAGGTTCCCTGATAAGCTGCAGTGTCTAGATGTTCCTCTCCTGAGTGATGACACCTGTTTTAATGCGTATCCTTTCCAAATCACTGAAAACATGATCTGTGCTGGCTATCTGGAGGGAGGGAAGGACTCCTGTCAGGTAATGTAGAGATCATGACGGCTGTAGCTTTTGCTTCTATTTTTTCTATGTATGTGCACATATATATATACACATACATACACATATATATATATATATATATATATATATATATATATATATATATATATATATATATATATATATATATATATATATATATATATATATATACACATATACATATCTATATATATATATATATATATATATATATATATATATATATATATATATATATATATATATATATATATATATATATATATATATACACACACACACACCTATGTATGTATGTATGTATATATATATATATATATATATATATATATATATATACCTACCTATGTATACGCAGAAACACACAGAGAGAATTATGTAGAGCATTGTGTGAACTCATTTGGCAATGGTTTGAATGCAAGTGACATTTGTTTATATTTAAAAGTTACAAACTACAGGTTTAATTCTCTTATACATAATCTCGCTCAAACCCCCCCCGTGATCATTTTCTTCCATTTATTTGCCTGCATTGTAATTGTATTGGTTTACATTTTAATCTTTGGGAGAGGAATAATGCAAGAGGGGATTTACCAAAGAGTAAATGTTTTGAAATGTTTGTGTTTGTTGGTGTCATTGAGGGTAACCTCATCCTTTTTTTGTCCTCAGGGTGACTCTGGGGGTCCCATGGTGTGTGGCGGAGAACTCCAGGGAGTTGTGTCTTGGGGACATGGTTGTGCTCTGAAAAAGAAGCCTGGAGTGTACACAAAGGTGTGCAACTACACCTCCTGGATCAAGTCAACAATGGCATCTGGCTGAGAAAGTAAAGGCATGAAAAAACACACACGACAACGTCAGTAAAGTCAACCATGAGTTGCCCTGCGTGTGTATGGTGTGGTTTCTAAAGACCTGCGTGTGTGTCCTTAGAATGTGTTTATTAATGTGCACAGCCTCCTCTTCATACTACTATTGGACGAGAAATCTAACTCACCCAAGTGCTACATTACAAAAATGTGAGTTTCACTGCCTTATTTCAAAGCCAGTATAAATCAAGTAAAGAGTATAACACACACCGTCTCCCTGCTTCACATATTTGGCTCTACAGACACTGACTCACAATGACTCTACAATGAATGGGCAAACACGTTTCTAGATCAAGGATGCCTCGGGAGAACACAGACCAGCTGAGGAGCAAATCTGATATTTACAGTCAGCCAACAGTAAATCACCAAGACCCAAAAATGCAGCTACGCTGCTCTCTGTGGGTTGAAACTGTAAAGCATGTTGCACACTCTGGCCACACTCCGTAATCAACGAGTATGGAGCACTGCGGGTATGTGGTATTTAACTACTTGACGATCCAGTATAATTTTTTTTTGTCAAGTTCCTTCAATTTACACAAGATGGAGTTTCACAATGTCTTGTTACAGCCCGAGTCTGAAAAGCAGTTTCTGCTCTGTGTAAAATGGACATGTAAGTACTGTATGTCCTGAATCCTGTCCAGGGACAATGCTCAGAAACATCTGTGTGAAAGGGCACAAACTGCTGATAAAACAGCAGGTGCACATACGCAAACACTCAATCACAAAAACCCCAAAATGATTTAAGTGGATTTTGGTTGCCTGGGTGTGGCAGAGAGGAGAGAACTGAGTCACCAGGCATTTGCTTGACCACCAAATAAAGACTGGAGCCTAACAAGGTTTTCCAAGTACTCATGGCTGACGGAACAAAAATATCTTATTGCTCTGAAGTTGCTGGTTTTCATGAAAAAAAAAGAAGAAAAAAAACTGGTCTGGACAGTGATACAATATCGCTCATCTTCTGCAGTGTGCTTTATGTTACATGGACACATGCATTTTTGCCCCTCAGACACTGCAATGATCAGCCGTGTCTGGTTTTGGAGAAACCAAATTAAGCCTCGACCAAGTGGTAACTGGTTGTGACGTCACCCAGAACAATCTGAACTCCCAATTTGAAGATTCAAGATGCAATCTGGCCAGTGCCATGTTGAGATTTTGCCATCTGCATCTATGTCATTGAACATGCTCCTATTGAACATTACCAGCTGTCAGTCACACTGATGCCCAGGCAGAGGTACAACATTGACACAATGTGCAATTTAAAAAGACCCAAAAGTAGCAACAACCATTAACTCCAAGGAAAGGGCAGAGCTGGGGCTTACCAATGCAAACAATATTAACATGAAACTTCAAAGTATTCAAGAGCACAACTTCAAATTAATAAAAGGAAAGAAAGCAATATGCAACCAAATGAGGTTATAACAAAATCGACCCAACTAATCCAAATAATTAGCAGAACAAATCAACAAACTGAGCAATTAACCAAAACTAAATCTAAACAAAAAGCAGACGTCCCTTTAAAATGATTTGCATGTGAGGCACATTTATAAATTGTGAAACAGACCTGAGCTTCAACCAGCACAAGGAGGAAAACTAAAAGGCCTAAAACAGGACCAGGGGGAAAAAACAGTGCCAAAACAGCAGCCACATCCAGGGTGTGGTGACCAGTGAAGAGCTTCACCATCACCCGAGCGTCTAACAAAACATAAGGCATATCATCAAATAATTTAACTGGACATTAAATGATTAATAATTGTTAGTTGAGTGATTAATAATCTACACTTAATTTCGCTTAAACTTCCCAAGGATGGGGGCGTTCAAAGTTATGGCTCAACCACACTGTAGCAGAGAGCGCATGGCAACAATAAACAGGGAGCTCCGTCACTGACAGACACAAGGAAAAGAAAACACCACCTACCTTCCAGACACGAGACTGCACCCAGGACCACACAGCCAACACTGGACCATTGATCAGCCACGCTGTAACAAGCAATTTGCGCATGCAAAGGAGGGGATAAACAGGCAAGGTGCATTACGTGCGCAACGTAAATAAGTGCACATGGATGCCGCAAACCCATGAACAGACCACGACACACCGTTGATTGACAACACCTGTGTCTGCGCACGACCCCGCCCAGCAATCAGTGAGATCAATCAGCTGCAAGGAGGAAGGGGAACTCCCACCACATATAAAACTTAATATTAAAATAAAATTCTTAAACAATCTATCTATCTATCTATCTATCTATCTATCTATCTATCTATCTATCTATCTATCTATCATTAGATTAGATTAGCATTAGGAAGAAAGGTGATTTAAATGTTTTTGAACAAGATGGGCTGCTGTGAGTGTCTCAGAAACTTTCACACAAAACAATGACTTGGGTTTACCGAGAATGATCTGAAAAAGAGAAAATATCCTGTGAGTGGCAGTTCTGTGGGCAAAGAATGCTTTGTTGATGTTAGAGGTCAGAGAGGAATGGCATGACTGGTTTAAAATGAGACACTGGCAACTAAAGGTAACCACTTGTTACAACAAAAACACGCAGAAGACCCTCAATGAATTGAAGCAGATAAGCTACAGCAGACGGTCACACTGGCTGCCACATTATTAGCTGCCCTGTGTAATTATTAAAGCGGTCTGCTGACTGAATATAGCCTGCTGTTATGACTCTCATTAAGCAGCACGTGAGCAGGAAGCTGCACCTACTACATTGCCCAAATGTTAGGCATTAAAGATGCAGTTCACAGCAGAACCTGTGGCCACAAAACAGAATGTATTAGATTTGTCAAAGGTCATAATCAAATAAGATGTTTAGTATGTGTGACACCAAGGTCTACATCACACTGTATCCAAGTAAACTCACGGAGAAACACATAGTATCCAGTGAGCAATTCCTCGTCCCCTAAACCCTGGCACAGCCTCTGAACATGACATCAGCTTCCTCGTGGCTTCTATTTGCATCTGACATGAAGCGCGTTGATGGCTCAGACCAGCTTCTGGAGAAAAGGGTGTGGACCATCATGACTTACCCGTGCAAACTTAATGGTTTAGTGAAAATCGTTGGCAGAGTTGTGCTTATGGAAACTTTAGGATGTCATGTCAATGTACAGTGTATGTATGATGCACCTCTCACATGCTCTCTTACACATTCACACACATACACACACGTACACACACGTACACACACTTACACACACGCAAGCACACAGTTTCCATGACGTCAGACGACGTTGATTTACAGTCATTTCCTGGAGACTTACTTTAACCTTAACCACACTGCCCTAACCCTAACCTTAACCCTGGCCTCATCCTAACCATCAAAGACATCTTTGTTTACAATTTATGTCGTGTTCATTGTGGGGACAAAAAGTGAGTGCTCATAATGTGACTGGGTAAACAGGTTTAGGTCCCCACAACATGAGTTATACCTGGAACACACAAAACCAGGTCTTAACCCTAAAAAAGCCCTTTAAAGATATGAGGACCAGCCAAAATGTCCTCACTTTGTCAAAATGTCTTTGGTTTATATGATTCTTGGTCCTCAAAAAACTCACCCACACTTCCTGTTCCCCTTTTTGTACCCTTTTTTTAAAATTATTTTTATTTTTTTGTTTTTGTTGGTGCAGTTTCAGATAGGATCCACCAGAGGTCGACGTCCAACTTGTGTAAAAGCTTGAATGCCGGTTCGGGAATTTCTACTCTTTTTCCTCCTCTCTTAATGTTAGCAGCGGTGTGATTGAATACCTTGACAGGACTTTCGTTCTATAGCCACACCATTTCTGCCAAAACAGAGATTATAGTTTCCATTTAATTACTGCCTGAACTACATTTTTATTTCTTATAATATTCGTTCAATTGAGATTAGAGAATATAGATTCAATAAAAAAAATGAAATAAATAAAGAAAGAAAGAAAGAACGAAAGAAAGAAAGAAAGAAAGAAAGAAAGAAAGAAAGAAAGAGAATGATGTGAGAGGATTAACTAAATTATAGGGGGTAACCTCCCTCTCCATTGTTCTGTGTCAACTTCAAGCTTTTTCCATTTATTTAGAAATATTGTGTAGGGGTTGTATTTCCATGGTAAAGGAGAAAACAAAGCAGCCTGAAGTCTCGCGCAAACTAATGTCCTCAGTAAGTGGGACCACCGCCTTTCTCCTGACGCACGGCTGAGTCAGCGGGGGCGCGCGTAAAAACGGTGCTGGTTCTGGCTGCACTTAAAAAGAGCGCACATGGCTCCAGTTCCTCTGCAGTATCACCGGGTGGATGTCTCGCACATTTAATGCCAGGAGAATTGGACAACAGGTATGTTTATTTTTATTTATTTTATTTTATTTGTTATATGAATAATTAACCACAAAGCAACATACATATTCTACGATAATATAATCATCTATAATGATTTATTGAACTTTTGAAATATGATAGTGGTCTTTACAAAAATAAATAAAAGGAAAAAATTCTGCCAGTGGTAAAATCCTTATTGTTTTACTTACTTATAAGTATAAGTATAAGTAAAACAATAAGGATTTTATGTATTTATTTATGTTGCTGTATACAGTAAAATAACTTCAAATGATAACTCATGCTGTTATTTTGTCACCTGACCTGTGTCATGTGTTGGGGTTTTCTTTAATTAATATTCTTTATTTTGAATATTAATAGAGTGAATATTAAAGCATTCGTTATTCATACAGTTATGTTACTTTCCACTTCATGTAGCTTGTCAACATGTATTACAATAATCCTCATAAAACAGCAATTTCCATTTAATACACCTCTTTTTCCAAACCACACTACCATAAGTGTCCGACATTTTAATTATGACGTGAATCAGTAAGAAACCAGCCTTTATACATGTACAAGCCCAATACTATGATGTAAATATATTTTGTTATTTGTCCCTTAGGCAAAGAAAAACAATGGAGCTGAAACCTTTGCTGAAGAAGCTGGGCTCAATCACCCGTGCGATCCTCACTTTCCTCTTTGCTCTGCTGGTCCTGGGTGTGATGGTTTGGGCCTATGTAGCCGGTTTCCAAATAGCAACGTCCATGTATGGAATCATCTCCTTTGGCTTTTATGGACTCCTTCTCTCTCTCCATGTGCTGGTCCAGAGCTTCTTTGCCTTCCTGGAACGGCGGAGAATGAATGCCCGCAAAAAAACGTGCACCTTTACCAAAACCATTGGCTTCACTATATCAGCTTACCAGGAGGATCCTACCTACCTCAGAGAATGCCTCAACTCCATCAGGGCACTCAAGTATCCTCCTGAGCTTCTGCACATCATCATGGTGATAGATGGGAACTCGGACGATGACCTGTATATGATGGAGATGTTCAGAGAGGTGTTTATGGACCAGGATCCTGGTTGTTATGTGTGGAAGAACAACTACCACTCATGGAGTCCCATGCAGGCCCAGCCGGATGAGAAAAATGCCACAGCAATTGGTCCAGAAGGCGATGCTGATCATGTCATAGAAGAGGATCCACAGCGAAAAGAGGTCGAGCATTTAATCCGGAGCAAGAGGTGTGTGTGCATCATGCAGAAGTGGGGCGGCAAACGGGAAGTGATGTACACGGCGTTTAAAGCACTTGGCTCATCAGTCGACTACATACAGGTATTTATTCCTATGTTGTCACATATATCACCAAAGTATGTATTTAGCTAGAATCACTTGATGAAAGGAAACGTGCAGTGTTGCTCTGTGTTAACGACGTGAATCTCTTTGTCCTCCCTGAGGTGTGTGACTCAGACACGAAGCTGGACTCCATGGCCACAGTGGAGCTGTGTAAGGTGCTGGAGAGTAATCAAAAGTATGGTGCCGTGGGCGGAGATGTGATGATCCTCAACATGGAAGAGTCCTACATCAGCTTCATGAGCAGTTTGAGGTACTGGATGGCGTTCAACATCGAGCGATCCTGCCAGTCCTTCTTCAACTGTGTGTCCTGCATCAGTGGGCCTCTGGGTAAGACCAAACGTCTTTGCTGTGATCAAGAGGCAGCAGTAGTCATGGCTTTTAATGGTAACTTAACTTTTGGTGTCTTGGTTTGCTCCATGAAGGTCTGTACAGGAACGATATCCTCCAGCAGTTTCTAGAGTCTTGGTACAATCAGAAGTTTTTGGGAACTCACTGTACATTTGGTGACGACCGACATCTCACAAACCGAATGTTGAGTATGGGCTACGCAACAAAGTAAGAACCCTCTTGACACTACTGCCATATGTAGAGATGTTTTACATAAACCTCAGATAAGATTATAATATGAAATGAAAAACCATTCATAGATCTTTATTTTCTTTATTTTCGTCTAGATACACAGCTCGCTCAAAATGCTACACAGAAACACCTGCTCAGTTTCTACGCTGGCTCAACCAGCAGACACGCTGGACCAAATCCTACTTCCGAGAGTGGCTCTACAACGCAATGTGGTGGCACAAGCACCACCTGTGGATGACCTACGAGTCCATCGTCTCGGGTATTTTCCCCTTCTTCGTCACCGCCACCATCATCAACCTGTTTTGGACCGGCACACTGTGGGACATCCTCTGGGTCCTGTGCTGCATCCAGTTAATTGGGCTGGTGAAAGCGGCATACGCCTGCATTCTGCGCGGAAGCATCGTGATGGTGTTCATGTCCCTGTACTCGGCTCTGTACATGACGAGCCTGCTGCCTGCCAAATATTTCGCTATCATCACCATGAACAAAAGCAGTTGGGGGACATCAGGCCGGCGTAAGATGGTGGGGAACTATATCCCTCTCCTTCCTCTGTCGGTGTGGGCAGCCATTTTGTTAGGAGGACTTGGTTACACAATCTACAGGGAGAGTCAGCAGGACTGGTTGACCCCAGCCAGAATTATGGAAACAAGGTTTATAGTCTTTGGTTTGGTGGGCTACATCAGCTACTGGCTGGTTATGGTGTTTCTCTACTGGGCATGGTTCCGCAAGTTATGTAGGAAACGCTCTCATCAATACACACTGAGTGTGTAGGTCTAAGGAAGAATAAGGAGATTTATTTTCATTTGATTGTATTACTCAGTTTTGGTGGTGATGATGATGGTGTTTCATGTGGCTACATTTAACCAACAAACTACATGAAAAATAGATCAAATAATAATAATACTACATTTTATTTATAAGGCACTATATGCATCACAAAATGATGTCAATGGACACACAGTAACGTAAAAACAAGCAACATATGACAATAAATAGTGATGTTTTTGTGGCAATGAGTCACTTAACTTAAGTGGAAATGTTGCACATTTAAATGAAAACCATACTGAAGGTCCTTCTGGTCTGCACTTCTCAGGTTTCTTTTTGCCATATGTTGACGGAAAAGAGATTTCCTCCCAGCAGATATTTATTAATAAAAATATGAAGATGGTGAATATTTGTGGACTGAAGGGTGTGGACAAGGAGAGTGGGGTTTCTGTATTTAAGAAAAGAATCATTTGCTACATACGTCTGTGTTGATGATCACAGTAACAACATAAAAGTCTTGTCACTATGTGCCCGTTTAGTGAGCGTGATGACTTCAGCACTGTTGTTGTACTGCACTGGATCCGTGGCAGCACGTTCTGCAGATTTACTTGAAAAATGCAATTGCAGTTATAATATATTTACAGTAGTGTGCTGGACAATGGGGCTAAAAACCAAAGCAAATTAAATGAATGGATGAAAATATTTTTGGTGTTTTAATAAATAGTATTTTGTTGCTGTATATAATCTCTTGATCTGTGAAGTACTTTGTACAATGCACTTTTGTATTTGTTTTTTGTTTTTGTGTTTTTTACAGAAGAGAAAAGCTTTAAATGGCCGATGTTTTCTGAACAATGCATATGTTGTAATTGCTGGTGATAGTTTGAAAATGTGAACAAACTAATGAATTTCTGAAACCTTGTAAATAGATGAAAAATAAAAATGTTTTTTCTAACGTGCACAGTTCTGTTTTCTTTGGATCAAAATCCCAATATTTATCAAGAAAAGCAGTTATATAATGAAATATCAAGGCGACGAACAAATTGTAATCAGGCATCACGGTACACTGGTGTATAGCATCATGCCAGTGTCGATATTCAATTTCATTTTGTACAGAACTACAGTCAAATATTTGTTTCACAAAATACAACTTAGAGACCATAACTCATGCCAAATATAGCATCTTTGAGGTATTTTAGACTATTATTTATTTTCTGATTAAAATGACTTTGCTTAGTTTGAGTATTAGGTATAATATCTCAAAAAGAATAACATTTAATAACACAAATAAGGTTTGAGGAGAGCGCATGTGATGTCAGCATGGCCTTTGTCAGTGTTTTGCTCAGGATAAAGCAAACTGGAGGTATTTTTGTCACTGAGAATAGAGGATGCAAAGTGCAGAGGGAGTGACCTTGTGCTTTGTGACTTTGATGTTTACTGTACGGGTGGTATTTAGCTGTTTAAGGAGGAACAGTGCTCAACAATTTCAAGATCAACAACTAAATGTCAATGTAGGTCTTCATGTTCTGACGTTGGGCATGGAAATGCAATGGAAACACTTAGGATTGTTGAATGGTGAGGGGAGTGCACGTGAAAAATGATGTTAACCTTTACAGCATGTGTTGACAAGTGGTTGTTACTGTTAACCACGTGAATAAAATGATTTACATCACATGTTCCATACACACGATTCAGCTCAAAGATAAATGAAAAAGAGCAAAAATAACTGACTGAGCACAAACCTCCAACATGGCCAGTACTTTCCAGACCCTTCCCTATCTTGCCAGGTTACATTTATTTTAATTCATTATTTATTTATTTGTTTTAATTCCTGAATCCAGAAAACCACCAAAATATATAACAAACTCCATTGGGCCAACACCTACATTCCAAGACAATCTTACGAGTAAAAGCCGTGTCTGTCTGTGAGCAGCGTACTCTTTTCAGTTAGACTGCTCACAGACAGACAGACAGACAAAAACGAAGAACAAAAACAACAATAGTGTAGTTAAAAAGCACCAGAAATAAAGAAACCAAATATCATATGAAGGTACATTTTCAAAAAATGTGACGTTTCAAAAATGGCAATTTTCTTTTAGTTAGATTTCAGATATGACATAGTTTCTCAATCCATGTAAGAGAGGATTTTGGGATTTTAAATATCTGCACAAGTAAAAGCACATGCAGGACCCAGGACAGAACCTTGGGGCATACCACCACACAGATGTCAGCATGAATAACTGTTGCTTAAAAATAAATGCAGATGAGGTTTTGTTGATATTTTAAGTGCAATGTGAGGAGATGATACAGAAAAACAAGAATACTAAATCAGAGAACATTGTTTTGTGGTTTATGACATTGTGAGGAAGAAACTATGACTATAAAAAGTGGTTGACAGTCATTTTAGTTTTACTTAGAAAAATGGCTGCCCATCTTCTTTTGACTTATATGAACCCTGACAAGTATGTCAAACATCAATTTCACCAAAGAAACATTTTCCCTTCAAACCTCTCAAATTTGATCAAATTATCCAATTATAGAAAATTCAAAATATCAAAAAAGTGAATACGAAATATCTCTCTCGAAATACGAAATATCTCTCTCTGTGAAATGTGTTTTTTATTATGCTGCTTCAGATTTATTTTATACAGTTGAGAACCACTGAATGAAGTACCTTCCCATCAACTGGTATAAAAAAGTACTTTCACTTTTTATACTTTGAGTAGATTTGTTGATATCTACCAGCTTTAGTTATTTTTGTAATCAGGGCCCTTTTGGAGACTAACTTATGCCATGTTAGAATGCGATTTTCTTTTTTACATTGATCCAAAACTTTTTCTTGAAAGTAAAACCGATGGAAGCGAAACTACAAAGTCAAGAATATCATCATCATCATCATCTAAGCTGTACATCTTAAAATAATGACACAACAATGTTTGTGCCACTGGGAGGAATTTTTAAAACAGCAGATGTTGAGCAGACAACCACAACACCACTGGCAGCGTCTGAAAACAGGATACTACGCTTCACCATCTGTGCGACTATCAGCAACATTGTCAGTGAGTCAAACCTTCTGGCAGAGGCTGAAGCAATCCTAGTTTTCTCATGTGAGTAAAAGTGTCTGTATTTCCTCAGGAGCAACATAACATTAGACAGACTTTACAGTGATAGCGTCTCTAAAATCACAATCTCCACAGTAACAGTAAACCACCCACAGCTGGTCACAGGTCTGAGGTGATTTAGAGGAAGAAACCACATTCTTTAGATTTAGAAAGCCTAAATGAGTCACAAACAAGAGAGAGGTGACGAAGCCAAACATCACTTCCCCTCGTGTCTGTTTTCAATTAACTTGTCCTCCCCCACCCTGTCTGGGTCTCCCTCCTTCCCTTATACCAGGATGGAGGAACCGTTTCAGCAGGCACACATGCTGGTTCTCACGTTTGATCTGCAACAAATGGGAGGCAGAGGTACTGTAAGTACTGTAAGGGCCAAACTGTGTGGTATCACCTCCGTCACTGCTTCTGAACACCACATTCTGTGTTGCCGTAATTCACGCAAGAAGGTGGGAGGTGAACGTATGCAGCAAAACTGGAAGAGCTTTCCCCGTACTGACGAAAAACAGTCATTACAATGTTCAAGTTCCTATTTTCTACCGCCATGACGTCTGCACCGCTCTCCTAATTAATACAAGATGTAAAAAAATTCAAAAGAAATCAGTGTTACGTATTCAGTATTCTCCACTTCTGAAACCAAATGATTAAGAATCTTGAAATGTAATGGGGGTGAGAGGATGAACTTGGCCACAGCACACAAAACGACGACGTCCGTTAGCTCATACACTCTACTGATAGTTGGCATATGAGGGTGTTCACCCAGTCTGCAGAGACAGCTATCATCTGACGAGCTCATGGTCGGCTTACACACTCATACTGGTGGAGCTGCCATCATTTACTGGAAGTTGCGCAAAAGCACAGTTAACGGCAGCATACCAGTGTGCACCAATCAGAGCTAACAACTCTTCCATGGCCGGACATAAATTACTGCCAAAAATGTCTCTTTGTTTTTGAGCTGAAAGAAAGAAAAAAAAGAGACATTTTTTTAATACAGTAAGCTTCATGTGATTGAGATCGCTAAAATAAGCATTCAGTGATTTCCCACAGCGCAATAAATCATCTCTGCCTTTTGTCCCCGACACATGCACTTGATGCAACACTCAATTATCACCGTGGATTGTTTGACATCATAATGGTGTTTTCTACGAAATAATCGAGTGTGTTCAGCTCATGACACATTGCAGCCACAAAAGCAATTATTAGGGTTCGAGCAACAAGGGTTGCAAGAACCCTCTTGAAACTGGAAGGATTATTATTATTATTATTATTATTATTATTATTATTGTTCTTATTATTCCCCCAAATGAATCGCCTTTTTGAGGCCTTTCCCATGCCCCAAAACTCACAGATTTTTGTGACCGCATCAATTGTGGTGTAAATTTGCGTCTGAAAAAGGTTCGGGGAATGTGCGTCGAAAAATGTCCGTAAAAGGTCACCTCCCTACAGGAAGTGGAACGCCCGAAACAGGAAGTAAAGTCTTACATTGTCCGATTGACACAAAACTAGATATGTGAGTTACGGGACCTTCCCTGAACATGTTTACTGAGACGAACAGGAAGTCGGCCATTTTAAACAGGAAGTGCCCTCTAACTTTGCCATACGTTGTCCGATCTGCACAAAACCTTATATGTGACA
The DNA here is from genome assembly GCF_019176455.1 of Solea senegalensis. Lineage (NCBI taxonomy): Eukaryota > Metazoa > Chordata > Actinopteri > Pleuronectiformes > Soleidae > Solea > Solea senegalensis. Next base: position 16,054,194 of record NC_058029.1, read on the forward strand.
CCAGGGACCTGTCCTGAGCATGTCTGCAAAAGCTGACCTCCCAACAGTGGAGTGGAATGTGGAATGCCTGAAACAGGAAGTGGAATGCCTGAAACAGGAAGTAAACTCTAAGATTGTCCGATCTGCACAAAACTTGATATGTAAGACAAGGGAACTTCTTTGAACACGTTTACGGACACGCATTTGACCGAACAGGAAGTAGGCCATTTTAAACAGGAAGTGCCCTATAACGTTGCCATACGTTGCCGATCCCCCACGAAATTTGGAACGACATGCAGTTAATCAATAATGAAAATAACTAGTACCGCGTGCGGTTCTGAACAGTTATTTTCATTATTGATTAACTAGTTGAGGCATTTAAATATGGACGAAAGGCCAAAGAAACATTTACACCTTGTATTACAAATACTTAAGGCTCTGTCAACAGTGAGATTCTTTTAACCTCATGGACACTCCTACATGTTGCAGTGTACCTTCGTGAAAATAAGTCCAAAACAGAGAAAAAAAAGCACATGACAGACCACACGGTGTATGACTATAAGATGGAGTAATCTGCAAAAGTACTGGAAGTCAGATACTACTTCCCACTGGACCAAGTTTCAATTGTCAGACGTCTTGTCACAATACATGACTGGTCGTCCAGGCAACCCAGTGGAAAAAAATACTATAATCCACTCATTGAAGGGCCAATTCGTGTGTTGACTCATGTCTGACTAAATTTAGATACTCCACTCTGCTTTATAAAGTTTGCAGATCCCACTTTGTCCTCACAGTGTGTTTGCTCCACCGTCACAGCAGGGTTGGTCGACACTCAAGAGAACTCTTCATCAACCAAGCCTTTAAAATAAACAGAAAATATGTCTATATTATTATTAGTAACATGCCCATTAATAAGGTGGAACTAAATCACACCCATACATACGTACATGTTAACATTTCATGTTAACCCGTTTTTTCACTAATTTACAACATACGTATAAGACGTGGACGGTTAAACGGACATAGAAAGACGAAGAGATAAATAAAGCAAAACTAGACAAAGAGATGAGGATTTCGGTCTCTTTGGATGCATTTCAGTACGACATATTAAAAAAACCCACTGCACCTTATGTACATATTTTGTGTTACTGTATACATGTTTTATATCTAAGGTTTTTCTTTTTCTTTTCTAATTTTATTCCATTTAAATGCACCAAAACACCAAGTCAAATTCCTTGTATGTGTAAATGTACTTTGCGATTCCGATTCTGATGAAACATGGTTTTTGTTTTACTTTTATATTAAAGTATTGTAACTTGTATATCATTCTACTAAAAGCTGCATTCACGCCTGAAAAGCAATGGACAAATTGATTTCTTAAGGATTGAATAAGTAGTGGATGGGGGTTAGACTCATGACCACTGTATCTTTGATGTTGTGTGGGTGCCTGTAAAAACGCAGGTAATGGTCAGACACTGGCTCTGAGAGTAGCAGACTGTTCCTGAGGTGTTTGATATCTCCTTCTTGTACCTGGGACCAGCAGCCACAGTTACAGTCTGTTGCTCTGCAGTTATGAAAACAAAACAGGGAGATCTCAGCTGCTGCCTTGTGCCTAATTTACTGGATGGTACAGTACAATCTATCAACATTTTGTTCCCTCTTCCTTTAGGGACTTACAGACTTGTCCATGGGATCTTACAAACATTTTACTTCAAAGACAAGGCGCTGTTGTGCACCTTTGCAAATAAACTTTGCTTCATATTAAATACGTCTTTAATCAGTCTTGAGGCAGTGTTCGCCTCCACTCCTCTACATCAGTAAATATATTATGTCAGCTAAAAGAGATAAGTGATGTGTGAGTGTGTAAGTCAGCGTTCATTTACAGAGAAATTAAATGTTAATGTATGGCAACATTTAAGAACTAGGGATGGGAATCGGTAACAGTCAATATCAGTCCGATACTGGTCAAATTCATATCGTATAGATATCCGATCCGGTCCTGATGGGTTCCAAAAATCTCATATATCATTTTCTTATATATTATACATGCTTTGAAAATGTAAATACAAATCAGCAAAAGCATTATAGCTGAGTCATGTTTGGGCTTTGCTTTTCTTTTGTTTTGAGAGAAAAATATTTGTTACGCAGTTGGAGAATGACGTCTTTGAAATGACTCGGCACAAATGTGGTGTTAACAGCTTCATAGTTCACAAATTGTCTAAAATGACTGTATCGGAATAATATTCGGTATCTGTAGATACTCTAGTTATTGATATCAGTATCGGACACAAAAAGTGGTATCGTCCCATCCCTAATAAGAACTACTGTACATACCAATGATTTGTATGTTTGAGTTCACACAGTGTGTCAGTGTGACATGGTGATGTGAGTGTTTGAGTGAAAGAAGCCACATTGACTTTGTAGAACAAGGTGCAGCCCACCACGCCTGGGTCACCGGAAGAAAACGAAGCCATCAAAGGTCGTACACTGAGTGGTGTATCAGAAGGCTAATGTAATGCTTAATGACTTCTGTCCTTCACAAGGGTTGGGTCCAGATCAGTGGACTGTCTACTTTTGGACCATGCATTTGCAGGAATAGTGGGTCCCATTTCGAAGGCTTAACAGTGGAGACTTTCAGCTTTGTGGAATTACTCTATTATTCGACACAGTAGAAAACATGTGGAGGTACAAATCTGACACATTTTGAAATATTTTTCTGCAGTCCAAGCAATTCTCGCTAAGTCATGATTCAGTTGATTCCCCAACATTTTGTAACAAAGCCTTCTCTGGAACACAATAGCCAAATGACAACACCATGAAACACCACTGTCCACTGGCAACAAAGTTCAATTCTAATTGCACCCATTTGTAACAGGTCTTTTTCTTATTTGCATTATACAGAGGGCGTAGTGTGTAGTGGCACCTTGTGGTCACTTGAAGGAATGACCGTTTCAGCTGTGCTGTACTTTCTTACACGGGCAACAGATAACAAAGATCAATTAATATATTACTATATAATTATATAGTTACTATATTACTATATAATATGTCCTTTCTTTACTACTACTACTTATAACAATATGTAGCAAGTTGACAATTTACACCAGTATAAAATGTGTCTGCATTAAAATGGTCTTCAAATATAAATTTGAAGGGAGGGAATACTGTATATTTTTTATTAGAAGCACGGGGTACTATGTTTAGTATGTGCAATATAAACATGAAAGATAACTACAGCTGTCAGATACAAATAGTGTGGTTAAAATGTATATTTATTTTTGTGATACGAGCATTTGCATCAAGAGGCCAAAAAGGTAGTTTGTTATTAGTATTTGTTCTTTCCAGCAGTGGCAGGCAGAGTCCAGTACACTAATAAAAATGCATATCCTGCCCCTTGGTGGTGGTGAAAGGAGTAGCACATACATCACTGACAGACAGACATTAGCACAAATATATAAAATAATAAAAAGGTTGAAAAAGTGGAACTTACATGCAGTATAGTAAGTAAAAAAAAAGATGATACTGTACGATAAGAAATATGTTTACTGAGACAAAAGTTATATGATCAAATGAAATACAACAAAAAACAAGGATGTTAAAAAAGGGAAAAGTTATGAATGAATATGTATACGTACCAAAAATACAAACACTTTTTTTTGCTCCCAATTCCTAAGAATTGAAGTAAATGATGTGAGATTTTCAATGTGCAAACAAAAGGCTCTCAAATGTTGATCACAAATTTGTCAGGTCTGTATTAGCGCACACTACACCTTTACTACAATAATTGATCCACCAAGCAGGTGGGACATGTAAAGACTAGTGTGTGTCTTGGACTGCTCAAACTGTACACAATCATACACAAATCAATTTATCATGTCAATAAAATAATGTCTGTATCCATAGACAACATTTTATTTCACCAACCACAAAGGATTTTTAACATTTAACACAATCTATATGAATGGAATTGCATTCCTTCATTTATTTTACAGTCAATATCTATAGATCTATTTTACCCCCCAAAAGTGAAGCATCTTGTCGTCTCAAAGCCAGCCCGAGTAAATCTCTTAAAGGTAGCCGCCTTAATGCTGCAGGCTGGTTAAAGGGATGGAGTAAAGCATGTCCACCCCCGCAGTCATTTTCTGTTCAACTGATCCACCTGCTGTGTTTTCACCCAGAGGAATAAATACCTAAAGCCTTCATGAACTGACTGCTAGGATCATCTATTCTCATCTGCAAAGACTCACGTGACCGGATAAGCTAAGCAGGAGAAGAGGGGTAGTTTTATAATAAATTTGTTTTAAATCCATACGTGGATCACCACCAAAATCTAGTAATGACTTCATTTGGGCACGGATTTTCACCTTTTTTTTTTAAAAGAAATTCTGCTCACAGAAACACTGTCAATGTAATGAGATTTAGAGTGGTTGGCTCTGTGGAGCGCTGTGTTGTGTTCATGGTACTGCTGCTTAGTGTGTGAACAGTAACAGATTTTAATGAACATGTTCGTTTCTGTTTGTTTCATCACAACTGACTCAGACAAAGCACTATTTTATCACACAATGATTCCACGATGACAACTCCAACTGTAAAAATATCTAACAGTTGTTTTCATCTGCTTCTTTAATACAAAGCTAAGATTTACATCCGTTCATACACATAACATAACTGTCCTACTATCTTTTGATTTGTTTTTGGTTAATTGATTAGTTTCCACAACAAGCAGAGACTGGAAGTAAAAGTGCAACAGCAGTGGAGAATTATCGCATGATTAGCGGAGATGAGTCTTCTGTTTCCTTTAATATGCATTTCTACTACACATCCTTGTTTTTTTGTTGTTTTTTTTTTACTTTACATTACATTACATTACATGTCATTTAGCAGACGCTTTTATCCAAAGCGACTTACAAAAGTGCATTTAAACATTTGGGTACAAAACTCCCCTAGTCGAGACATTTTTGAGAATGATTTTGAGGCTTTTTAGGTTTGGTAATGTTCGTCATTATCAAGCTTGCTGCTTTATTGGGTGGTTGGCAGTGGGAGGCACAACAGACCAAAACACCAAACTAATACATTAACAGAGTGAATTGAAAATAAAAATTGTGTTTACATTGGCTGCATCATTGTCATTGCGAGAAGCCAATATTTCAACTGTGCATGTTTCTTTAATCTCTGATGACATATGGTCGTTTTCTGACTTCATATACATTTCTTACACAATGCACTGTTAAATAATAATTGTCTCCAATCTCTACATATTTGTATATTTCCAAAATTACCCCGACACTAACACTGACAGGGATGCCATGCATACCTGTACTTTGAGCCTCCAGATTACCTGGATGTTGATTGGCAGGTGAAATGGCACAAAATCCACCACGTGCTGTTTTCAATTTCTTTCACTGACAAACATAGATCTACCCACACTGCAGGCAGAAACACGCACAGATAACATTCACTGGGGGCTGCTCGTGTGGTCTGAGCTCTCTTTAATGATAATACTTAAGCCTGGTCTCTGAGGAGTAGAGAGTAAAAGTGATGATATGCGAAACAGTGGCTGCTATACAGGGTTGACGCCAATACCGTCATGTGTGGGAGTTGACTGTCACCTTGCATAAAAAAGCCAAGGACTTAAAGACTACCTTGGGGGCTGTGTGCAAAGGATATATTATAATGTGTGAAAGTAAAACCTTGCCTCTGTCTCTTTTTCAAATCCCCTCTTTCTGCATTTAAATCACCAGGAGTAAATAGATACGTAGCATGAGTCTACACCACACTATTAAATATAGTGACCCAAGAAAATGGGCTAGAGATTGACACCATACTTTGTGGTCGAGATAGCAAACTAGCAATAATGACAGATACAGTTGAAAACTCTTCTGGGAATTCTAACAGTTATGGAATTCCAGGTCTTCACATTCTACTGGTCCAAGTATGACACCTGCAGCAAAGAGGAAATGATGCTAAATATGGTCTGAGATGCAGTCCCTGTGAAGGATACAGCCATATACTATAGAAGACAAGGAGACGTGATGGGGGAACGAGGAAGAACAGGGACGTATCCAAAGGAAGAGGATGGCTTACTGTGAGTTGTATGAGTGGCTGGACACTAAGGAAGGAGAGAAGGACTTGTATGGATTGGCTAGACAAAGAGATAGAGCTGGAAAAGATGTGCAATGAGTGAGGACAGAGATGGAAATGCACCGACAGGTGAACAGACTGTGTTGAGAAGATAGAAGGAGTATTTTCAGGAGGATAAGTAAGGAGGAAGTGAGGGCAGCTATGAAGAGTGGGAAGGCAGTTGGTCCAGATGACATGCACCTGTGGAGGTATGGAAGTATGTAGGAAGGAAAACAGTGGATATTTTGCAGAGCTGGACGTGCTGAGATTTTGGTTGGGAGTGACCAGGATGCACAGGAATAGAAATGAGCATATTCAAGGGACAGCTCAGGTTGAAAGGTTAGGAAATAAAGTAAGAGAGGCAAGGTTGAGATGCTTTAGTCACATGCAGGAAAAGTGATTATACTGGACAAAGGATGCTGAGGATGGAGCTGCCGGGCAGGATGGAAAGAGGAAGATGCACAGGGAAGTTTCATGGATGTTGTGAAGGAAGACATGAGGACAGTTGGTGTAACAGAAGAGGACACAGGGGAGAGGACAAGATGGAGGCAGACGATCCAGTGTGGTGACCCCTAAATGGAGAAGATGAAAGAAGACAATTATTGACAACTCTTTCAATATAAATTATATACAGTATCAGAAATTAGGATATACACATATGTATATATATATACACAACACAATCAAAATGTATCTATATTCTATTTTAGTATACTGAAAGGTTAAATCATTCTTCAACAGTTTTTTGAGACTATATTGCATTTAGCATTTTAATATTCCACATCTTGACTCAGTCACTTTAACTGCATGCAGGTAAACATCCAGAGGCTGCATAAGGAAAGACAGTTAAATCAGATTCATAAATTATTATTTTGATTTAATGGCACCATCTGTGTTTTCCTTTATCCCTCAAAGTTCTTTCAAAGCTTATTACCACCAAAGCTTTTTTTTGACAGAGTACAGAGATCAGATGGAGCTGTAATGACCTAATATAGGCCTCCTTACTATAGATGAAAAGATGAAGGAAAGGGGAAGAGACCATGTCTCACCTGTAGGCAGTTTGGAGGCAGCTGCAATCAAATTGTCTGCTGCTGTCTGCAACCTTTCCTCATACACTATGTCTAATAGATGGGAAGGAGGAAGAAGAGGAGGAGGAGGAGAAAGAAGACAGAGACAGAGTTATTTGGTCCAACACATCCTGGTGAAATGTGTGCTTTTGGGCATCATTTTGAAATCTTTCATTTTTACACTCTGGCCACTCTGGCCATGCTTAACAATTGTTATGCTCTAAAGACCAATTTATTTACTTATGCAGTTTTGTGTCAGTCAGAGCAGCTGTTTCACCTTAATTCACCCTTTTTTTTGTCAAATTCTGTACAGCTTCTACTACATCCAAAAGCTCCTTTGGCCGTTTTGTCACCTTGTGGAACACAGAATGCACAAGCATTAAACAATGGCTTTACAAAGCTGGTCTACATGACTGTAACAGATCATTTCTTTACCTACTCTGTCAATCAAATTCACATAATAACAGTTTAATATTGTTTAATAGAGTTCTTAAAGATCTACAGTATATTTAAAAATAGATAGACACAATGTATTTACGTGTATACATACACACACACATATTATACATATCCACAAGTAAACAAAGAGAACAAGACCATAATAATACTAATATAATTACATGTATTATTATTAGCATTATTATTACTAATAATAATAACAATAATAATACAAATTATCCAATTATAGACACTTCAGGAGAGCCCCACGGGGATGTTTTACATATATTTACAATCAGGAAAAGCGAGAAGATGCTTTTGTTGTATATAAACATTTGTATTTAATTTCTAATTCTAATTGTGATTACCTCCATTACATATAATCATCCACAACACCTTTAAAACGCAAATCTTGCTATTCAATTTCCTCTGCCATCTTCCCCAAAAGTAGACATGGTGAGTCGAGCATGTCGTGGTTTTCATACATTTTTTCTCTCCCTCAGATAGACAAGAATATGTGTCAATGATTTCCTTAAGTCACCCTCTTGTTGATGCTGAACACACGTTCCACCTTCCTGAAGCAGGCGTCAACATTTATGATGCTGCGCGCAGTCAAAATGTGACCCCAGCACAAGTGAGGACTGTCTAACACACCAACAAAGCTGTGAGAGAAGCTCAACAGCAGGCTTACACAGACACACACACACACACACACACACCAGCCACAGAACAGATGTGCACATTTTCCAATGCAAATATTAAACTCAACAAAAGGATTCTGTGTAAACAAGTTTCCTTCAAATCCTGGTGTTCAGTTTAATATTTGCATTGGAAAATGTGACACAAGTTCTGAGGTTAAATATTTTCAGTAAGAGGAGCTTGAAAATGTTTTAATCTGAATTTCATTTACACATGCCATAACATGAATGATAATAAGAAGATATTTTGCTTGTCTTTTTCCAACTTGCTTGGGTTTGAGAGGAGAGCATCCCAGACTCCCCCAGTACTTCCCTCCTTTCTATTGTCTCTAGTCCCCATTTCCCGCTGCCTCAATGCACCAGTTTTACTGCAGAGCAGAGATGGAGCGAGCCAAGGAGGGAGGCAGCAGCAGTGGTGGGGGGAGAGAGAGGCAGATGAAGAGGGAGTTACATGCTTATGTACAGTACATGGAGGAATAAAGTGGGAGAAATTCTTGCAAGAAACCCCTGCAGAAATGAAAGTCTAGTCTGGTTACGCAGGTAAGACGGAACATGAAAGCAACAAAAAAAAAAAAAAAGAGGAGAAAAGGAACAAAGGGATGACAGAATCAACAGTGCACGGTGAGAAAGACTCTACACATACTGGAGTTTAGAAAAGTAGTGGGGAAACAATGTTGGGGAGAAAAGAAAATGAAGTGTGGAGAAACACCGAGAGAAGATTAAAAAGAGGCAGGAGGTTGGAGAGGACACACAAGTGACAGAGGCAGCGAGAGGAGGAAGAGGGAGCGGGACTACAAATCAAGTCGACTGCCTCATCACATCCTGTATCCCCCACTCATCTCCCAGCCTCCCCACACGTCCTCCCCCTCCCCCAGTTCCCTCACTCCCGGTGCATCTCCATGGCAACCAGACAGGGTGCCTAATACACGAACTTAATATATTTCCAATGGCAGGGTGAGCTGGGTACTAATGCATTCATCTGTCTCCACACAGACAAGCCAATCAATATTAGGCAAGAGTCTGCTCCAAGACTGCAAAAGTCACATGGCTGGTACGACGGTCAGACATGGAAAATCCCAAATTTGTGTGTGTGTGTGTCCATGCAAGTGCATGTCATTGGGTCCATTTGGATTCAGCATGGGTGTGTGGCAACAAGGGCACTAATGTCTTTTCATACATGAAAACTGCTCAATGACGGCTTTATAGAATCTGAGTTCATTCAGTAAAACAATCACGTCATACTACTATTACATACTACACTTTATATTAAAGAGCTGATGGAAGATTGCAATCTGTGGTATTCATCAATTTACACATGATGACTTTTTGCCATATTTTATTAAGAAACAGATACAGGGCAAGACAAGAATACACATAAAAAATGCAAATGCCAAGAAGGACGGACTGATTTTTGAAGGCGACGAATGTGACGGGGTCACAACCCCTGGCTGTCTTTCTATTGGCCCCCACTGAAGGCTATAAACACAAAGCCAGCCAATAGGGTTGGCCCCCTGAGAGTGACTGTGCTGCAACAAGGAAGAAACATCATCTTCTGGTCCAAACTGACAAGTTGTCATCATGACATGACAAGTAAACACCCTGAAACAGTCCGAGTGGTTATACAACTGGACATTCAGATACATGAGTGGTTTAAAATAATAACAGATCAAATATTATCAGATAAAATCATAAACGGCTTCTTTTCTTTTTCTTCTTCCGAGGATGTTGAAACTGAATGCAGCCCTGTTCCCGAGGACCTCACCTGTGACCTGCTTTGACCTCACAGGTTAAGGGTCTCAGGGACAGAGGGGCATACTGGGAAATTAAAATACACAAGACGGGAATAAATACACAGTAAATGAGTGTGCCAAAAACAAAATAAAACAACCCACAACTCCCAATGGTGAGATATAACGCATTAAGAAAAAAAGAAGGGAACCGCAGAGTCACTGCACCGAGACAAAGACATGACCTCATCTGACGTCTGGATTCTGCAGCAGCGACCACTTTCCTGCTACAGATCTGAGGCACAACTGATCAGTTTAATCAAAACATAATCACAATTCATCCTTCATACTACATTTCACTGAAAATAGAAGAGGGTCAGAAGCATTTTTTTCCACAGCAAGGGCAAATAATACCCAAAATGCAGTGGTTGAGCACATTGGAGAAAAAACTCACTTTTAAACTGTTAAAATATGATCTTCTGAGCTCGCACTCACAAATTCTTCATTTATTAGAGTCAGATAGATTTTTCGGAGATCACTAAGCTCAAGGGGGTTTAAAAATCAAGTTCATACATACGAAAAAAAAATATCCCAGCAGACAAAATAACAGCCTGAAACACACCTGACATAACGAAAATCTCTCTATATATACTACTCTAATCTTAATCTTCACACATAACGTTGACTTTGGTAATGTATTTTTTGGTCCTTAATCATTACTACACAAATCCTTCTGAAACGATTTTAGGTGGTATTTAGACACCAATACACCTGCAAATGAAACAGAATTAATGTCACTCTAAACTCATTTGACCCCACAACATGATATGTTTAAAAGAAAGAAAATGCATTGCCAAGAAATATTATACAAACAGATGCCACCCACTGGTAGACAGACAGAATGACACAGTGATCGAGAAAGACTGGATATGTTCCTATGTTGAACAAAAAAAAAGGAACTTCATCACATTTCTGACTCGCTTGTTGAAGGAAACATCTTTTTTATCACATGAACGCCACTTTAATGTGAACGTGAATGAAGGTGCAATGTGTCTGCGTCACGTCTTGCATCAAATTAAGCTGCACTAATGCACATTATGTCTTAACCTACAGCCCGCATTGACATGTGCAAGACGGGCCTCGAGATTTTGTTTAAAATGCAGGTGAGATTTTGACATAGTCTTTGTTAATGCTGCATGTGACAGAAGTGGCAGCTGGACCGAACAACAGCAGACATAGCATCACCTCGAGATGAGTTATGGATTTGTCTGCAGTGGAGTTCGCTCTACTCTGAAAACACTTTAAACTATGTCAACATCAGTTAAGAAAAGCATCGATTTAATCATGTGAAATGACATTAAACGAGCTGAACACATTCATGATAACTGCAGTAGAGGTAAATGCATATCGTACAACATTGTCATTTCTTAACAGCTGCTAATTTTAATAACTTGGCTTTCTGGTGTAAAAAAAAAGAAAAGATAATTACGATCAAAGTGATTGAGATTTACAAATAAGGCCTGAAAGGACAGTAAGAATTAGAAGAAGGTGGTAATAAAACATGAGACGCAGACATGACCTGCCGACACCACGCAGCCGAGACGCTAAATGAAAAGGCTTTCCAGTGTGTGCAAACACAGACCGTACATTACACTCAGTTTGAAAATATCTATAGCAACAAGAGTGCACGCATGCAAAGATGTTAAGAATTACTGCTGAAAAAGTTTTAAATAAAAAAATGCATGCCACCTCTGCATAAAAAAGAAATGAGTTTTCACATTGGGAGTAAAATTGTAAAAAAAAAAGAAGACACAATCACCTTAAAATCAAAGCCTCTTCTTTTCTCTCTTGGTCTGTCCTGGTCAGAGTCAGTCTGTGCTTCCTCTCAGCTCATCCTCTGATAGTGTATGCCGGGGCCAGACAGAGAGCCCAGCGGCAGGTAGGTAACAGACAATAGTATTGATTCCATTATTCTGCTCCCTACCTACCCACCTGACTAACATCGACATCTGTTCTGCTCCTCACCTTTTGTCTCTGCAGGACTGCCACCACAAACACAGAGCTGCAAATCAGAGAAAATGAGAAAGAGAGAATAAAGCTTTTTACACTAGTAATGTTCACAAGCCCACCTGCACACTACAGAGGACAGACGACACACACACACACACACACAAATTCATTCACCCTGCATTCATGCTCCGGTCTTTTCCCCTTTCTGCTTTCATTGTAGCACCTTCAAGTCTTTCCTCTTCCTTTCTCTCCCCCTCTTTTTCTGTAGTCGTCAACCTTCCATCGCCCTCTTTTCCCTCTCACGTTTTTTCGAGCCTCACGTCTCTCGTAGCCGAGTAAACCCACCCCCCTAGACACACACACACACACCAGTCTGTGAGCTACGCGTCTGTGTGCATGTGTGCAAACGTGTAAGAGATGGCAAGAGGGGAGTGAATAAGAGTGCAGTGAGTGTATGCTTGAGTGTGATTAGATGTGTGTCCGCGAAAGAGGGGAACTGTGCGCTGGGGGTGGCGTGTGTGTGTGTGTGTGTGTGTGTGTGTGTGAGTGCGTGCGTGCGTGGCTGGCAGAAAGTGGGGGTTGGAGGGGGAGGGTCAGAATCTCTAATAGGAAGAGAATAGAGAGAAAATATGAAGCCCAGGAGCCTCATGAACCTGAGAGTCTGACATTACTGCGTCCTCCTGTGTGTCCACCAGTCATACCATCATCACACTGATTACACGGCGCAAATTAAGCATTTGTGGAGAAACTTCATCAGGTCCAAGAAGGCATCATGATTCTACAACTCAACATTACAGGGAGACGGTGTGCACGGAAATGCATGGTGCAACCGAGGTGAGGGACACGGTGTGTAAAAGACGTATCAACAAAAACGTGAACTGCAACAGTCTCCATTTATGAAGTTGAGTGACATCATATTTTTGTGTACACTTCTGTTGTCGATATTTCTGTGTGGCCCTGTAGTCAGTTCAAATGTCCACAGGCGACCTGATACTAATATTTGTGCTGCTCTCCGAGAGGACCGAGAATTGCAGTTGTGTTTGTTGGATAACAGAATCACACGGCCCTCAGGGAAATTCAGGAATGAAAGTAAATCTAATTTCCAGCTCCTGATTTGCTGTCTGTTCTGTGAGATTGAGCCTAAACACTACACTTGACGTGTAAGCATCATTAATGGCCCTGAAGTGTTCTGACAGTGTTGTTCAACAGAGCATATCACACGTGTCCACACATTTACAGGAGATGAGGGTAAAGCGGTGAAGAAAGTACTCTGCAGTGAGCGAGGCCTTCAATACCACCGTCCTGATGGACAGCTAGTTAAGAGATCGCATTTCATAAACATACAGGAACACATATGCACAATAACATCTTGCAGCGCACTGGAGCTTATTGTGAAAGCATCTTTCAATGATACGACAAAACATTTAATGAGAATCGATCAAGACAAACTCGTCTTCACCTTCACTCAAAAAGCTTTCAGACTTCTGTGTCATACAAATGCAAGACGAGGACGCGGCCATTCAGAAATGTAGGTTCCAATGAAGACGCCACACGATACATTCACAATACCTCATGAATATTCACAGTGTCCCAAACATTGCCTATGTACCGCTCCATGTCACTTCAGCAGGTATCGCAGACATGTACTCCTGCTTTGATCCTATTCTGTGTAAGCGTCTCATTCAAAGCTGCCGTGCACTACAGGACTCTTCACATCCTCCTCCAAAGACGCAATTGTACTGTAATGTGATGCCACTTTAATTTGCATAGAAACAACATGCTGAAAGTGTTTACTGCTGTGATATGCTGCATGTTTTGCTCTGTCCACCGTCAGCCCCCAGGGCAAAATGTGCTTGTGTAGCATATTCACTCTGATCACACTGATCCTAAACATTAAATGTCACTGAGACAAATTGTTGTGCATTTACTGCAGAGATTGAGTGTGGGTAGACCATATAGGAGTCGCTGCCTTTTCTCCTCCGTCTGCCCTCCTGCCACGAGACTACATTTGAGCACAGCTTTCCAAGACAGTGGCTAGCTGGACGCCATTTTGCCAATAAAACCAAGGAATGACAGCTTTCTCTGGCATGACAAGGGTCCAAACCCGAGGGACAAATACTGAATGTCATCGACAGGTGTGTGTGTGTGTGTTTCATGCAGGGTTTTTGTGAGGGCGTGCATACGTGTGTGTGTGTGTGTGTGCGCCTGTGGTTGCACTCTGCAGTGCCAGTGTGAGACAAAGCACTGGGAGTGCTCCATGGGGATGACATCATCAGTCTGGGATGATGTTTGCCTCGTCTGTCTTGGGATGCTCCATCACATTGCTCTGTCCCGAGAGACCAGGAGACAACATCCTATTTAGCGGCACATTACTACTTGTCGCACACGTTTTTTTTTGCAACTTTGTTTATGCGCACGGAGGGCGAAAACATTTAAACCTTGGTTGAAGGAACCCATGATGTTTCTTTTGGGGGGAGGTTGTGGTGTTTTACACATGCCAATTTTGAAAAATGTTATTTTTGCAACACCATACTTGGTAGTTGAATGTTAGTATAACAATCTGCTCCCACATATGCAGGGTGTGGAGCCTCTGCCAGGGTGGACAATGAGCCAAGTATAACAGGACAGTGCTATAAACAATCTTTGGTCTATAAGAGGAGAGAATGAAGCAGGGCAGATACTCTTCCCTCCCAAGTAGCTCATCCTTTCTCTGCACACCTTGCAACTGTCAGATGTTCACACTGTCTGTTCTGGCAGGGGAGCAGCATTGTGCTGTGGATGATTAAGAATGCTACGACTGACAGTGCCAAATCAGCACAATTTCCCTCTTCCAGGAGAGGAGGAAAGCTGGCTGTAACGCACTGCAGATGGCTGCTGTCTCGACCACCAGTCTGACATAGTGAGGGGATGGGAGGAGGGCGAGGTTGTGGGGCAATGAAAATGGATAAATTAGGGTGCATTGGACTGCACAGTGTGGTAAAATGGGAGCAATATGTGGAGGCATGTGCGTAAATGTATAATTCCAAGTAAGGCTCCTCTACCTACTGTAGCAAAGGCTAATCACATAGAAATACTGCAAAGCACATGCAGCTTGGCTATGATTTCCACAGTGAAGCTGTGGATGATGATGAGATCAAGGGTGAGTGGGTGCAATAAAGGTTCTTTAGGTTGAAATAAGTGTGGTTTTATAAGTTTTGATAGAGTCCTAAAAAATAGTTGGAGCTTATTTGACCACATGCAGGGAAAAAAAAACATACCGTCGCTGTATCAGAGTTGAATTTTCCCTTATTTGTTGGCTGAACAGTTGCAGCCCTTCTCTTATAAGCAAATAGTTACGAGATTTTTGTCATACTGTCCGTCCTATGTGTACTATATTCTTTTAAAATGTTGGGGGAGGGTGCTGCAGAATTTGTCCCAGTCAAATAAAAAAAGTGAGCTGCCACATTTTCACAAATATTCTGTGTACAATACTTTATCTGACCACAGAGTAAGTTGAGCATGAACATTTAAATGTTGTGTCTTTACTCACAGGCTTTCTCTCTGCTGCAGTGGTAGCCACTGCTTGCAACTACACAAGAAACAGCCTGTTGGTGTTGAAGACAGGGGGAGAGTATTCGATTAACCCTTGAATGGGTCAAATGTGTCAAAGCTGAAAAAGGAGAAAGTCCTGACTTTAACCAGTAGGAGATCCCCTACTTACCTCTCTTGTGGGTGTGCGTGGCAAAAAGTGACTCCGCAGGGAAAGCTAGAAGGTTGTACAGTTATCTCCGTGCCGTTTATTATGCGAAACCATACAACCAACTACCTCACACTGCAGAGCACAGACAGTCGCGCTGCTCTCCAGACAAGATCTTCACCAGCAGGATGACACCTGTCTGGCTTCTGTCTACTAGTGAGCCAATTATTTGATACCATTAAACACTATAGTTTAATAGTTGGCCTCCTTTATCAAGTTGTATTCTGGAGCATGATTTGTTATGCTAAAGAAACATTTCCTGTTTTGTTTTTTTGTTTGGTCTTGATTTTGAGAAAATGCACTTGAATCTACAATCATGATAAAGATGGGATGGAGAAAAACAGAGTGCTGCGAAGGCTGTGATTGCACAGAAATGGAAATGCCCTGCAGCTGCAGCAGAGGAGCACAGGTGAAAAGAGATCAGTTAAACAGAGGAGCATAGTTTATGTTGCACAGGTTCGAAAATATGAAATGCACCACAGTAAGGCTTGATTGAGACAGAATAGATCAGGATATGAGATTAAAGATTTGACGACGCTGGAGGAGAGCTATAAAAATACATTCACACACATGTAGGGCTGCTCATGCAGGTGTGAGTACTACAGTGGTTTGTTGAGTTGTGTCTCATTCATTCACAATCTTTGCATCTATTTCTTAGGACTTATTGCCCTCTACTGGTGGCTGTGCAAACTTCCCCAGACTTCTCTGCTCCACTTTTTTTTTTATCTGCACCTTGAAGTGACTCTGCAACAGAGCAGCATCAACAGCGGCAAATGAAGAATCAATGGCTGACTATTGTAGCGTTGCTTTATACAACATGACATAAGTAGATATTAGCTTTGTCCAGCAGGTCCTATTATTGGTATAGATCCCCATTTTAAAAGTCACAAATTATTATCATGCAATTTACAGCATAATGTTTGGGCGTGCACACTGCAGCACTTCAACCCAGTCAGCTGTCTCGTTCCACTTAATAGCTGACATGATTTCATTGGAGTTAAATGCCATCTGCCATAACACTGTCATCAACATCGTGTCTGCTGTCAGCTGTGATATCTAAATCTGGGCGTCTTCTGCTCCACTGCCAAAATGGAATCTCCCTTCATGTCAAGCACGCAGTGAGAAAAATGACTATAGAACTAAAAAGCCTCTCTCGAGAAGTCATAATTGTCGGGTGCTGCAGTACCATGTTCACTGGCACAAGGCTTTACATTCCAGCAGCTACAAGCCAGGAGTGTAATGTTGCTCTGAGCACAGACATAACTGAGGGCAAGGGATATGCTTTGTAAATGCCATTTCGAGAGGGGCGAAATCAAACTTTTTCAAAACAGAAATGAAATAACACCTCAAGACGATTAATTCAGAATTACACGTTTTAAATACAATGTAGTCAAACCCACCCACTGAGTCTAATACACACGATAGAGACTACAGAGAGGAGCTCCGAGTTCTCTGCATAAAAATGCTTCTTGGCATGTGGGGATTTAAGGAATCCACCCTCCAGGAAAAAAGCATTACAATACCGAGAAGAGTGATTCTGCCTGGCTTTACCAAGAACTTGCGGTGAATGAATAAAATGTGCAATTATTCAAAAAGTCTAATGGGCAGATACAAAGTGGAAACTAGATTCCATCTTAAAACCCTTCTTCCATTTGTTTTTTGTTTTGTTTTGGGATCTCAGTAAAAATACTCGTCTCTCTACTGCTCCCTTTATCTCTGCTGTCCCTAAATGCACCCCTCCTCCCCTGCCTCTCTTCACTCACTCAACCCTTTCTCTGCTTTGGTCTTCATGGGCCCCCGTTTCCCCCCTCTTACCCTTTTAACCACCCTCTGTCATCACACCCTTCTCCTGCCCGCTTAATCCAAACATGCTGACGGACCATATTTTACACCCAAAACCTCTTCTGGTTTACATCCCTGCAATATTTTCACAGTCAAATCACACAGACATGCAGTGTAATTGTGCAGTGTCAGCTATCTGCTCACTCTCCATCTCTTTTGCTCGCTCCGGCCCGTCTTAGTGTCTAAGCAGTGAAAGACTCCACCATATAATATATTATAAATACCATGTTTATAAGTTGCGAGAAAATCCATACACACAGTAACACACACACCAGGATATCACTTACATGCTGCAGTCCTGAAAGACATGCTACAAGTTCACCTAATTTTACAAAAAGACAATCTCACGTTCAAATTAGCAACAGAAGGTGATGAGAGAACCCGCTGTGTATCTCGGGGAAATTGAAAATCTGTACAGTACAACGCTAGATTTTTATGAAGCAAATCTCAAGTGCCATGTTTTTCAATTACCCATAAAAATGCCACTTCTATAGCTTTGCAGCAATATGCAACATCTCCAACTGAAGAAAACATCATAGTCACGAAGGCAAAGCAAAAAAGTATCGTTCCCATCTGCTGAAATATGCATGTATTTTCTCCCAGGTGAGAGAAACCCTCTAATCTGCTTTGGTTGACGACAGCTTCACATACCAAGATGGCAAAATGAATGTTGCCATGGGAACCTTTTGCCTGGCAACTCCAACAGCCTGGCAACTAGCCAAACTGTTGCTATGGCACAAGTGTCAATCTCCATACACTGGGATTGGTGCGTGTCTGGCCTTGTGTGGCTCCTCCCCCAAGAAGTTTCCAATCAGAAGCATGATGTTAGAATGTATTTGTTTAGAAACTAATTATTTAATTTTTAAAGGGTGCGTGTGTGTGTGTGTGTAATGGTGTTAGGAGTGTGTGTAAAAATAAAATGGGTTGATGTAGCTTTTAACGCCAAATAAGTGGATGTGTCGTCAGAAATAAAATCATTCCTGTTTTTCCAATTTAGTATATCAAAAAAATCTCATTATAGATATTTTAGACTAATTCTCTATGAAGTGTGGCTCAGTAGCATGACTAAACTGGATAGAGATGATTTAATCATTTTTAATTTCCCTCTATATTACTCACTTCCAAAAGTAATGCAGGGACAAACTATATAATTTGGCAAAAAATGTCCAAAAGATCTTTGTCGTAAATTAAGCTCTTTGGCTGAAATTAGTCAACCAACATGCAAGTGGGTATATGCTTAGATTGTATGCAATCTGTAGGCAAACATGCTGTATGTGACACATTCACATAGCACATTCAGCTCATTTTTCCTTTAACAAACATTGAAAACTGAAAACAGAAGAACATCTGGAACAGAAGAACATCTGGAGAAAATGTGGGTGTATAAAGAGAGGTGGACACCTGAAATGCAAAATATAGACAATTTCTATACCTTGAGATTACTGCCAGATCAAAGATGTGACATGATGTGAACACACACGCGCACACACGCACACACACACACACACACACACACACACACACACACACACACACACACACACACACACACACACACACACACACGTTAGAGGGAGGTCTCTCATGAATATGAAGACTGTTTAACTAAGAGGTCACAGGGTCAGGCTGTGTAACAGCTGAAGTGACACAGGAAAAGGAAAGATGCAGCATGAGAGATGGACTCTACTGAATGCAAAGTTTCTTTCAGAATCATTATTTTATGCAATCAAACAGCTGTAGTCTACAATTACATTGCTCTGTTGACATTATATAAAACATGAGGAATTATCTATTATTGTTTTGTAATTCTCGGGATTAACCGAGAAAAAAAGAAGCTATTCACACTGCAGAGTAACAGCCACATTTATAAACTTGCTCAATTGTTTCAGTTTGTTTCTTGAATGGATATTTATTTGCAGTGCCCCTCAACATGATCAGCATCGAGCAGACTTTGAACATTTGCAGTTTGCTGAAAGGGAAGGAAGGACTATAAAGAATAAGTCAATTAAGATTTTTTAGTGTTTTACTACTTAGGGATTCAGGGAAGAACATGGCAGTGTGACATAAATTCCGGTTCGGTTGCGTCACTTTCTGTTCATGGTTGCTTATATATTTTTTTTAGGTTGCTTTAATCTTGAAATCTGAATGCCATCTCAGTGCACACCAGCGTTCAGCAGTGTGGACAAAGCAATGCACCAGCTCAGAGAGCTAAGCCTCCTGCTACAGTTTGATAAATATAACTTCAAAAGAAGCAGCCAAACAGCTTTAGCTGGCCGGCTGCACAATAAGCATAATAACTCCCCACCCCCTGGGAGCTCCAGCCTAGTTCATTTACCCTTGCAGAGTGTGCACATGTGTCTTTGTTTCAGTACGAGCCTGCTGGAGGCTCCCCACCTTCTGCTCTGAATAAAGCGGATGTATAGAGGAACCTATTGGACATTATTTTTTTGCAGAGGAAATACATCCCCCCTCCCTTTCCCCCCTTCATCTATTTGCCCCTCGCATGTAATGCCTGATTGACCACAGCACCCCTTAAAGAGGTCAAAGGGCAGACAAAACAGTCTGGTGTCATGGCAACCTGTGTGCCACCAACCAGAATAGTGGGGGGGTGGGGGTGGGCGGGTCAAATGAGCTGTCAGTTAAGGCTATAAGAATGTTGCCCTGTGTTGAGACTAATGGGTGTGCAACTTGCAAACAAGAGTACACACACATCACGCACCTGCCCTATGAAAAGGACCTTTCTAATTTGCGCTCCAGAATAATCCAGCCAAATCCCTCAGTGCAATGCACTTTAGTGTCGGACCTATCAGAGTATCAGATGGTGCGAGTGTACACTGTTGCTACATGCACACTCTTGTGAGTGCGTTGCTTGTGTGCACGGCCGACACTCCTCTGTAAAAGGTTCTTTGTGTCCGCTCGATGCAGTGGCAGTGTATACGCAATGGGGGGGTGGGGAGGGGTAACAAATGGGAGGCAAATGCATTCAGATCAATACTAAGCTGAGAGGAAGAGAGTGGGGCTAAGAAAAGAGAGTGGTAGGTGGTGAGTAGAGAGGGAGGGGCCACAGAGGGACTGATTAATCATTCCTGTATTGTTATTGACTTTCTGTTAAAGGGGGTGAGTCACACTCTGAATTATGTACGTGTGTGTGTGTGTGTTTGTGTATGAATGTGTGCCTGTGTGTGTTGCACTGTACTAAGTGATAGCACAAAGTCATCAATTACAGACACAGACTTCCTAAAGGTTTGGCACTGTAGCTGGGTCAGTCGTGCTCTGACTGTCTTTTTGACTTTCAGACAGTTAGATATATTCAGCACAGTATCTGTAAAGGATTTAAAAGGTAATGTGTGTAGGCTTTAGCAGCATCTATTGGTGAATATACACGTTGCAGCTGAACATCTCTCACCTCAGACCTGCTGCTGTTGTGAATAGAAGGCCCTCGTTCTGTGGAAATGAAAACAATTCATACATTCAGGTAATTGTACACTCAAAAGATGTGTAGAAGTATTTTATTTCTCTCTACCATTAATTAATCCCATTCCATTATGAACAGGAACAGGGAAGTGAAAGAGGTGAACAGGAAATTCCTTGTGAGGAGTTAATGTGGAGCTGAGGATTGAACAGACACAACAGGGAAGGAGGGAAGGAGGGAGGGAGACTGCTGGAGGTGGAGGAGGGGTAACTCTGCCCTGACATCTGACCCACTGGCTGTGACCTTGTTCATTGTCTGGAAGGACAGAGCGTGGGCACAGTGAAGCACGTGCCACGTGTGAGCACATATAGTAGTGTTTTAAAAAGACACTTTGCAATAAACCATCATTAAATAATCAGCAAGCAACACTAAAAATAAATCACTCAATTGAATAACACTGGCATAATTAATTTATAGTTACAGCAGCATGACACCAACTTGTTACTGTTTAATAACGACTCATTTAAAAACAGCAACTTATCAGATGACTTATCAGAGGACAGAGGGCCAAGTGAACTGAAATGAAAAACCCCATTCAGTGTTACCTTGAACTTGAACAATGAGTGTGGTGTTTGTGCTGGGGCCACTTCCTGACCTCTCCATCCCTCTGTGAAAGCAACCAACTACAGCCTCTCCTTTCATCTTACAGATGTGACCCTGACAACCCACGCTGACCAAAAAACAGCCTGCAAGTTTTTACGCCGACATCTCAGCCATCGACTTGTATAAGTTTATGTCTTATTTGCCATTACTACAGTATATGGACCATCACTTACATCACTGAAGCTAGATGAAGTTGATTAATACAGAAAATCAGCACAAATGCTTCTACCTTCCCTTTTTCTATCCATTGCTCCAGCATCACACCATCCTTCCTTCCCTCAGACTACCCCCCCCCTCTGGCTGTCTGTTTTCACCCTCTTGTCTCTCAGTCGGCCTGTGTCTTTATGCCTTCATCGTTCTTTTCTTGCCTTTCTTCACACTGCACCCATGTCATCCTCTGTGTCTGGCACATTTTTGAGGGTGTCGCTGTGTGTGACGCGCGGAGCTGATACCTCCAACGCTGTAGAGTCTGTGTATAATAGAATAGAAAGCCTTGTGAAAGCAATCACTGTTGCTAGAGGACATGCATTGAGAAAAAAAATCCAAATACAAAAGAAAATGTGGATTCTGTCTCTTTAATTTGTCCTATGTTAGTGTTAATGATGGCAGATGGTGACCACTTTCTAGTCCACAGTTGAAGTAACTCATGATATACAAGAGGACGTTGCCTCATGACATCAACAAATGTCTTTTCAATAGATCATACTTGACTGATGTACTGAAGTGGACACAGGGCCAGCAAGAGAGACACTTCTGTGCACTAGAATTATCAAACCCACTAGCATTTTCCTTATCGCTCACTTTTCACCCAGCCCCCAACTCCTGAAGCTCGTAAGATGTCTGCGAGACATCTAAAGAGTCAGAGAGTGGAGGGGCGAACACACACATCAAGAATGAGACACGCGTAAGACCGTGCTGGTTAGATCAAATGCAAAGATGCAGCGGTAGAGAGAGAGAGACTGTGGAACTGAGATAGTTTAGCGAGGTAAGAGGCAAACTATCTGAAGATTGAGGAAGACTGTGACCTACTAATGCAGTACTGTGGAATTCTCACTGCTGACTCCAAACACATTCCTACAGCCTACAGACATTAACCCCCACCTCACTGCCTCAGCCTTATGATTTATGAAATACAGATTACATAGAAAATGAGCCAACTGTCAACAAATTAATAAAGATTAAATTTGAATTTAGTGTAAAGGGATTATTTTTTAATTTTTGCCGTACCAAACTAATATTATTAAGTCAAAAAGTGAACAATTAATATATAGTATATAGTATAGTGAACCAGTCTTACATCTTAGATAGCTAAAGAATGGATACAAAAGTGTTGAGGCCACACTACTGTCAAAAACTGAATAATCTGCCAACAAATGATCAGTTCATATTCCTCCTTCACAGGCATATTTCTATTGCTATCTCTAAGGAATATCAAATTAATATTATGTATTAGCTACATCTCACATATTTTTTATCAGTATGTTTAAAATGTAAATGTCAATGTAAAAAAAACCGTGAGGATTATATTATACATTTAATCATATTAAATTGGTGTCATTTAAAAGTAAAGACTGTTTTAATGTAGATGTATGTGTTCATTTCAAGTTTTTCAAACGCTGTTAGATAAAGGCTGAGGAGTAAATATTTTTACTGATGAAAATAATAAAATTCTGGACCTCAATAAGAGAAAAGCATGTACTATAATCAACTTCCTCAAATGATGTCAACAACAGATGCATCTCATGCACACAACACACAGAAGAACATGTCATTCATAGATTTAAACTAATAAAACTTAACTCACTGCACCACTGAGATAAATTATCAGTGCTGGGCTTGATGGGTATCCAGATGGAGCGAGCTCAGCCCCATTTCTGCCCCATGTCCTAGAGAAGGCAGAGAAACACAGATGCAACTAGAACACCAAGTCCGTAGGGAATAACTCTCACTCCGACCGTGAGAGAATTTCAGTGAATCCACAGCAGTCACATGGTGCAGACGCTGCTGCTCGCTGTGTGCGGCCTTTTTTTTTTACCATCTCTTTCACACCAGAACTACATAATTGATAGTAAAGACCGAGTTATGCTTTATAAAGTGCAATACATTAACGGCTTCCTCTGCACTCTAAAGTTTAGATATGCTGGGATCATTAAGTGAGGACCTCAAGTTGAAGAGGTTTTAAATAACTGATACATTCATTGTCAGTGCAATATGCCGGGGTAAACCATTATTATTTAAGTGTTCAGTTTTATTATTCAGCTGTAGAGATGTGTTGACGATCACTGGTGTTCAAATGCTTTAAGTAATATAAGCGCTTGTGTACATGTCACAACAGCAATCAATGGGATTTTTTCACTCCAGCGTTCTAATTCTCCATTTTGATTGTGTTTGAATGCAACCAAAGCACAGGTGTAGCACTTCTACTGCACTA
Organism: Solea senegalensis; assembly: GCF_019176455.1. Lineage (NCBI taxonomy): Eukaryota > Metazoa > Chordata > Actinopteri > Pleuronectiformes > Soleidae > Solea > Solea senegalensis. The sequence goes on from NC_058029.1 coordinate 16,078,317, forward strand.
AAACATACTCCTGAATTTGATCTCAAATTTAATGCACGTTCAAAAGGAATATTTTGGAGGATTTCACTACTGAATTAATATTTTTAAAAAACTATGGAAGGCAATTACTATTTGTATAATAGAGGCTTAAAGATAGTTTTCACATAACTGCACCGAGTGTCATGAACACTACACCACACTGCTGAGTAACAAAGCAAAAGGGCCAAGAATCTCAACTGCTGGTGTTCTTTGTTTATGTAATAGTAAACTGACAAAGAAATGTGGACACACCAACTTGATTTTTGAAAAATTGTAACGAGGGAATATTTTGATATGCTCTTACGTTTTAATTAATTAGTCAGAAAAATCTGTTCATGTGTTTCTTGTTACGTTACATGTTCTTCAGTTGTCAACTTAATAAATAATATGATACGAAAACTTCCCACAGCAGATTAAATGTATTGGTGAAAATCATTTGACAACTGTGTTGTTACGTACCAGGTTTAGTGGTAATACACCACTGACCAAGACGTAAAACACGGCGAAGGGGAAAAAAAAAAAAATCAAGGACTATTGAGGACTAGTTATGTATAAAGCATAACTAGTCAAAACACAGAAACTGCTGGTCAAGAGGAAATATCTTCAAAAAAAAAAAAAAGCACTTATTGCCTTGATTTGCAGTGTCATAGCGAAAATAGCCAAAATGAGTTGTGTTACTGACACAAATTATTTACATCTAAAATACGACTTTCATTGCATGTTATATTATGTCAAATATCTGTGAGTCTGCTATACCAGTCTACAGAGCAACCAAATCAAACCAGCCTGGGACCAAGTTAAATCTGCATTCAGACTATTTCTGTTAACACAATCAAGACAAGCCTCATTCTTACACAGTGTTAAGGAAAATCTCTGATTTCTGCTTTCTGCCAAATTGCACACCCTTGCATGGATTTAACCAGATCATTTTTGAGTTTGTTTGCCTACAGTGAGGGGCACAGGGTCTGAGAAGTCTCAGTTCCAGGTCTCCATGGAGATGTACATGCTTGTGAAGGACATGGATAGAATGAAGATAAATCGCACCTCCTTGAACAAACACACGAGGGACGACACTAACCTGTCGATATTAAACAATGGAGGCTAAGAAAACATGCAGGACAGCTTGGCACTGACGGCGGTGAAGACACAAAGCATAACAGGTATTCGGAGAAGGAAGTAAGTGTTATTGGACACGGAGAGACAAAAGGATGAGTCTTGGTCATGTGCAGGGTAACAGGGACACACACATTCAAATACTTGTCATCTTTCTAATAGTTGTTTATCTGATCAAAGTAAGAGCTCGATGTACGAAAAAAAAAAATAACTTGGAGACATTGACACTGTGCATGAAAACCTACACAAAGACAGCGGTCAATGCATTATAATGGCACAAAGTTGAGTTCTCCCGATTCGGTTCCTCTCAACTGGGCCCCAAAAGCAGCCTCAGCCTTCAACTAGCGCTGAGCTTAATTTCAGCAAACATGCATATTCTGTCAAGTAAATGCAGGGGATAAAAGGCATGACTGGATTAAAGGAGAAGCGTGGAGACAGGGGAAATGTTCCAGTTGGAGTGGAAGTAAGAACAGACACAAACCAAAAGACACTATACCAAAGCGGAAAATACAAATCAGGATGAGAGAATGAGAGTAACCCCCAAAAAGAAAGAAATGTGTGTATGATAACTTTCCTTATGAAAAAAAAGCACAGGAGGAAAAAACAGAATCCAAGAGAATTGCATGCACAATGTCTGCCTTTCTTTTTACCTTTTCCCGCATTTCTTTCCGGATTCGAACTTGATTCCTTCTTTCCGTTCCCTCTTCCTCACTCTTGAGTTGGTGCTTTCCCTCTTGACTTGCAGCCTTGCATCTCTGCTTCATTCCAGCCTCGTCACAGTTCAGTCACTGCTGCCTCTTCTCCACCTTCCACAGCCATGATTTCTCTTTTCCTCACCCTGCCATGCTCAGGACTTTGTAGGGAAACATTCCTTATGGACAAAGAAAATCAGCGCTGTGAGGAAAAGTACCAGTGGCAAAGGCAAGCAAACAAATTCACAAGCAGCAAAGTGAGAGGCAGGAGCTGCTGCTACTGCTGCTGCTGCTCAGTTTGTGGCTAGAATAGCATGTGCTGGTGCCGCAGAGAACTGGTTCCACCATACACTACACAGGGAAAAACACAAAAGTCTCAGTGGTGCAGAGCAAGCTGAGGAGACGGAGAATATAACAGAAAGAGGGAGACGGTATCGGTCATCGAGTGTATATCTGTGCGTGTGTGTGAGCGTGAGCATACATGCAGGGTAGGAATGAAGGAGAGGAGAGAGGGAGGGACAGAGATTGAAAGAAAGGAAGGTGGGAGGGAAAGAGAGGAGTACATGGAGCGAGGGAAAGGGGAGGATACATTTTTCTCCGTTTGTCTCTGCTTTCCTGGTTGTAATTTTTTAAATTTCCTCCTTTATTGTGAAATGATCTTTATGTTCTTTCTACCTACACAATTGCCTTATCAGTCGGTCATTATTCTGCCTTTCTGCGATCGCTTTATCACGGTCATATTCCCCTTTGTCAAAGCCAGCTGTGTCTTTAAGCCTGTGCACTTGAACTGAGAGTGCTTTTCTTTCTCAGTGTACTTCCCCTCTGTTGGCCCCCCAGCACACAGGAAGAGAGACACAGCTTGCCGAGGAGAGAGGCAGAGAGAGAGAGAGAGCGAGAAAGGGACAGAGGGGCAAAAAGGGGCAGAGAGATTAATGTAGATGGGGGAGGGGAAGGTTTTATAAATGGTGGCTTCAAGGCTACAGAAGACGAGCAAACCAGCACAAGGAATCCATAAGAACATATACATGTGTAATGTATATATTATAAAATTGATCCAAAACTAATTTTTCCTGTATCTTAATAGCTAAAATCGTATTAAAAGAATATTCCATGTATTGGAAGAACTGTAAAGAGAAAACACTGCTGCTGAACATGACCACACTTAGTTAAAAGTAGGCCCATATGTTTGTAACATGAAAGCACACAAATGAGAGAGTTCAAGGCTAAGGCCAGGCCATTAAACAGAGCCTCACATAGCGGCACATCATTTCCATGGCAACAGCTGACACACAGGTGAAATGTTTCATAATAAGACAACTTGTTCTGTTGTGGGTCATTAATGGCCTACTATTCCAGTGTATATGCTTTTACTTATTGTCCTTTTTAAAGACAGAATAAAAATAGGAAAGAGTGCAGTGAACTCGTCTTGACGGATTTAATTGTTGAGGCAGCAGAGGGGGAGACAGGAGTCGGCAGCTCTGGCAGGATTCGATCGTAGGCCAGTGGGGGCACACGGTAAACTGAACCACCCGACGCCTCTCACAGCACAGACACTGGCATATGTTAAATTATTCCACATTATATAAGGAGTCCCTGAACATTTAAACTGTGCCAGAGTTAGCAAAGTTGAACATCTATTAATATATTCACATCAAGCTCCCAGCATCAAAGAGCATGTGAGATGAGAGACTGTTTTATTTATCTGAATGCACTTATATCTGCAGTAGTGTGTGTGCGTGTGTGTTATCACTTCATGTCTGTATTTTTATGTGTGACAGTCATTTTGTGCAAGACAAAATCTCCCTTGCAACATAGTAATTTTAAATGTGTCATGCAACCAAAGATAATTTAATAACATCTATATGAAAAGTTTGGACAAAACAAACATTTTCTTGAATATCATTTCTGATATTTATCTAGTTTGGTACTAATAATAGGTAGTGTTTAGTATAGGACAACATGGGCACGTCTAAGAGTAGTGAAATGATATTCACTTGAGGTTAAACTGAGCTTTACTATAAAGGAACTCCCTGTTTTTCCTCAATGTAGTACCTTTGCACTGTTATTCCAAGGAAAGTTGGTGTAGGACAGAGCTTAGCAAATAATGCATTACCAAGTTACCCAGTTATACAAATAGAAAACAAGAAGGTGCCACTCAATACCACTACCGTTCACATATACATTTCAAAGTTGTGAGCGAGGAGGAAAATTTGGGAGTCTTGAGAGAGTGCACATTTTACTTTTACAAAACAGAGGGCAAACATTTGGTACAAGTGGGAAATCATTCAAAAGGCCATGCATTGAAACTTGTTTTGAATAATTATTGATATATTTACTGAGCTTTATAATTCTCTGTATGGCAGAGTTTATTCCCATTGCACTTAGAATATGGTAAGTGCTTTAACGGATGCTGTGTTTAGACTGTAATCATGTGAACCAAGGAGAAGAGCTGAAATACAGGCAATTAAAAAGTCACCAAGCTAATAAAAATATAGAGAGGGAAGGGCTTTCCAGCTGATTTATTTTCTCCAATGCTTAGATCAACAAGACATAGGAGTGGATGTAGGGCTGTTTTATCGACTGAGGGAATATGAAGGGGCACAAGTCAACATCACAGTTGGGAGCTGTCTGCAAAAATGAAGCAAAAATGGGAAACTGTATGGATTTGTGCAGGAAAGAGAACTCTCTTGGTTGTTAACCGAGTACTTTTTAATTTCTAATAAGGGAACAAATGCATTCGACTAACTAATACCTTCTTTGGATGCTTTAGTGGGTTCAGAAAAGTAGTTTCACTGCATAAAAACTCAAATGGCGAGTAAAACATACCATCTTCACACAGCAACATCAGCCATTTTGACAGCATCAGAAGGTGGACGCCAGGTGTTCAATGTAACAAGAGCCTTAATTAATCACATTACCAACACGTGCGTGTGCACGTCATTTCATGTCGAAATGGCAACAGTGGAAAAAAAGTCTGTTGTCACAGAATTGATAATAATAATAAACGTAATTTACTTCATTTTTATGGTGTCATGAATGCTATGACCTGACTCAATTTCCTTCACTTATGGGAAGTTAGCTAGCAGGTGAATGTGGTGGAGCATTTCCTCAAACACATGGTAGAGACCAGAAAACAGAGAAAGAATAGTGGACTTACATTCATCAGGTGGCCACAGACATGAGTCCAACTCAGTGACAATGAAGTCCCTTGTGTGCTGGCGATATCAAGTTCGCCACGTGAGCTTAACAATGTGTTTTTCACTGCCCCCAAGTGGCCAAAAAGTAGAAATAAAAAACATGTTAATGCAGGCTGCCACACTGGCATTAATACAGAAAGCATAGAAGGACCCGTCTAATGATGTTTAACTACAATTTAATCCATCATTTTATGTACCAAGCAAGAACAAACCTTTAAATGTAAAAAGCAAACAAAGAAAAACAAACAAACTGTGAGGTGAAACCTGTTCCTTGAGTCTATACAGATGAAACTGGGCAGGGTTCATGCTATGAATAGTGGACAATTCATTATTTAATATTATAACTTATTGAAATAAAATAAATGTATTTATTTTGACCTAATAGACCTAAGAACAAACAGTAAAACATACACTAAAACTATAAAACAGATAAAACCAACGTCTCATACTAGGGTTGAAAGTATAAATAATGAGTAAAAATGGGTTTTAAGATGTGTTTTAAAGGTGGACAGTGAAGGGGCCACAGAGGCCAGGCTGGAGTGTAAGGATGAAGCAGCTCAGATAAGTATGGCGGGGCAACACAATTTAAGGATTTAAAAACAAATAACTCTAAAGCTGCACAGGCTAAGATAGGTGTTAAGTGTTCACTCAAACGTGCTCCAGTTAAAAGACGATGGTCATTGGGCCAGCCATATGTTGCCCATGTGTGGCATGGTGTGGTTATTTTTTGTTCATGGTCAAGAGTTAATGTTCCTTCTGTTTTCTGGTTTCAGGAACCATCTCATTAGCACTCAGGTTATTATTGTGACCACTGAGAAGGTTCAGATCACCAGTCTAAGAACAGGTGACACCTGGTCCAGCATCTTTACTTGAGCATTTGTACATTTTCTGTTCAGTGAACAACTAATGAGACAGATGAACGTGGTCACACCCGTCTTCATATGTTTCAAATAGGTATAAAATGCAGCACTTCTTGTTGGTATGAGCAGACAAAGGGGAACTTTTTCAATCTAAAAACAAGAGCACTGGCCTAATGCATTGCAAATACAAATATTGACCCACTGAGAGGTAGAGATGAAGAGGGGGGAAGAGAAGGGAAGGGGTGTTCAGATGATAAAGGTCAAAGGAGGTGTGTGCCGCATTTGCTCCTACCTTTTGTTAAAGTATGTTCCATTAAGGGAGCAGAGAGGAGACAGAGGGACTGGATGCCATGGTAAACACTTCTCTCATTTAATGCAGACAAACTATTCCCCCAACCCAAGGACAGTCATTACCTGAGGGGAAAGAGGCAGCGCTTGTATTAGGGGAAGAGATGCTTATACTGGCGCTGATCTTGAAAGGGCCTGGCCGATCGATCACATTAAGCTCCCTGCGAAAGAGAAAAATCAATATGTTTTTAAAGGCGTAACAGGCTTCTTGCGGTGTATGTGTGTGGGCTTCATTGATACCACCAGACGCATTTAGACTAAGAGACCCTACTCCTGAAAAAAGAACGATCACATTCCGAGGTCAAGTGGTTTCATTTGCAATACTGCAGCAACACCAGACATTTGAGGACATTCATGTCCACAAAATGTGTGTGCATGTTTGTGTGAAGTGTGTCAGTTCAGGTTCCTGTGATTGCAACAGTAAACCACAGTTTGAACAACATAAATGGCACACTGACAAGGAAAATCAATCGTTTTCAGGTGGAGAACATTGTGCAGAAGCTCTGGGGTTTGACGTGCAACATCAGGTTTGGAAGGAAAGAAAGACTGACCCGTGACTCTTTGAGAAAATTAATTGCATGTTTGAAGACAGTGTAATGCAATCAGTCTTATAGCTAAGAGCAAGAAGTGCCTGCAGCTCAGAGAGTTGAGTGGGAAGGAGGTCATCAATAGCTAAAGGGACGAAACAGAGATGGAAACAGAGGCTGGAACAGAGGACAGAGAAGGCAATTTCATTTCCATCAGTTGTTAAAACAATTCTAATCAATAATAAAAACACTTTCTACTTCTCTTATTTTAACAGCATCGTTTTTCTCTATCTCCCACACACATGTTGGACATTCATGACTTGAGGGGACATTGCATTGACTTGCATTCATTTCCTGGAGACTTACTCTAACCTTAACCACAATTACTACTGGCCTAATCCTAATCCTAACCCTGACCGTAACCTCAACCTAACCTTAAAACATATCTTCACCTTAAAATGTAGTAATTTATGTTGTGGGGACTTGCTTTTTGTCCCCACAAGGAAGTCCCCATAATGTGACTACAGGTTTAGGTCCCCACAACACACACATGCGGTATCTTTCTGCTACCACAATTCAAATCGTACACACACACACACACACACACACACACACACGTGATGCACAAAGGGAGAAAGTGATGAATGATTGTGGAGCAAAGTGGAAACAGAAATGTGTGAAAGTCTGACTGTGGTCGACACTGTGTCTTCCCACTTTCACATTATGGGATGATATTTGAGAAAAGAAACCATTCTGCTCTCTAGTGGACACAAAGAGAAACTAAACACTGCGTCTGCGTCAATATCACCTGAACAGCTGCTGAATGTAAAATATTTGCCAATGAAAGCAAGGTAAACCGCAGGTGGTTTTAACCGAGTATATGGTGTAATATCCATTTTGATCTTATTTCTAGTCAGATTATTTATAATTTGTGTTTTAATATTTCATGCAAATTCATTTACAACACTGATTTAATAGCCATGAAGATTTTAGAAATAAGAAATCAATCAATAATAAGCCACTCTTATAAATCAAACAGCACTGCAACAGTATATATATAAAGTGGTTAAAAATAGCCTCGCTTTTATCTGCTACATTAAAATACTACTTACATATTAATGCACTAGTAATAAAACCACAAGTTTTATGTATAATAGTTGACATTGACTTGATTTATCTATGCACCTTGATAACACTTGTAAATTTGTAGTAATAAGCCTATGAATGCAGGAATTATACTTATCTTTATCCTGGCAGCTATGGCTGCATGTTTTATGCTTTGTGGTTGTTTTTATATCAAAATGGGATAGAATTTAAGAATGTTCTGAGGGAATCTTTCCAAATTTGGCACAAACATTGGTCTTTGGTGCCTCCTGGGTGCAGGGATGGATGGATAGACAGATAGAGATCATATATATCATCATAATATTTTATTATGATAGCATGATGGAATATTGTGATATAATTATAATAAAGTTCACATTTCCCACCCCTACTCAATGGTTGATTTTCCCAAAAAGGCTGGACTTTTTTCCTCTTGACTGACCTCCTACTTGCCAGATTAGATGCTCTGTGGCCTCACTGTCATTTGAGTTTGACACAATTCTACACAATCTATAGATTGTGACAAACAGAGGAGTCCTCTACTCACCCATTTTTTCCCCTTGCACTTCAGGGAACTACAGTCTTTCAAAAAGCTTCTTTTAAAATACTTTAAAACACATGCACTGGCGTGAACTCCTGCCTTTGCAGCAAGGTTTCGTGACCTGGTCGGAAACAAGGGCCTTTCTGCATGGAGTTTGCATGTTCTCCCTGTGTGTGTGTGTGTGTGTGTTTTCTCCTGGTTCTCCAGTTTCCTCCCAAAGTCCAAAAACATGCAGATTTTGGGATTAGGGAAATTGGACACTCTTCAGGGGCCTCAAACTCAAAATGACTTGGGGGCCAGTAAACTTCTAGTGTGGTCAGGAGGTGCCGTGTGAAGTGAAAAAAAGTCCAACAATTCGGGAAAAATTAATGGTTTAGTGATGAGAATTTAAAATTATATCTTGATAATCCATCATGATATTGCAATTACAAATATTTAGGATGACATTGCACACAGTGTTTGTTTTGATACATAGTTCACAACAAAAAAACATATGTAAATAACAAAAACAAAATTACAATTGTAATTAAAACACTAGACAAGGATATAATTAAATGATCATTTCAAAATAAGTGTAGGGCCACAGAACATCGACTGGGGGGGCCGCATGTGGCCCACGGGCTGCGAGTTTAAGACCCCTGCTCTAAATTGACTGTAAGTGTGAGTGTATTTTGCCCTATGTCAGCTAGGATTGGCACCAGTGACCCCCGCAACCCTCATGTGGAGGGTAAAGCAGTAGAAGATTGTTCAATCTTCAAATTGACACATCAGCACAAAGGGTTGTGACAAAATGTAATAAAAGATGAATAAAAATAGAGATTGCAACAGAAACAAACTGGACATTCAACATATTACTTGACTAGAAAAAGTATTTTGAAGGTGAAACTAAAAAGAGCAGAATAAGAATATCCACCACAAGGATGATGATACATGACAAAATGTGGCTGTAAGAAAGAAACACACACGTACACACCTTGGCTGTCCATATATGGTGTGGCGGGGTGTGTTCTGCTCGCGGCTGCTGACGAAAGGAAGTGAGTCACACTTACGGTAACGTTACGCCTGCGTTGCAGCATGAACAGCACAGCCGAGAATAAGGAAGCAACATGTGCCGACCATAATAACCATAATAACTCTTACACATCAGCAGCGCACGGAGGAGAAGAGACACGCAGCCACGAGAACAGAAGAGGGGAAGCCGAGGACCCGCAGTCACCAGTGGATACTCACGCACACATACAGGGAGAGAGAGAGAGAGAGGAAACATTGTTTATTATCGTAAGTACAGATTTGTTATTTAATTCCCCTTTTAAATTTGTGAAGCTTATTGTTGTGTCTATGCACGTTGTTGTAACTTTTAAACCTTTCATTTTCATCTTGTTTCGGTTTATTTTTTTTTGGTTTATAAAAGTGTTTCACTGAACTTGTCCTTGTTAGTAATGATTTACCGCATGTCTTCGCCCAACACGACCTTTCTAATTGTACATAAAGCAGCGTTAACTGTATGTTCTTGTGTATTAGGGGTAACTAAAGTGTATCTTCACGGTAAATACACTGTTTCTGCTGTAGTTTCGGGGTTTCCACTCACTGGGGGTTTCCACACTCACAGAAAACCCACTGCACTGCTGTTTCCAACGTGTTTGCTTCAGTTTCCTTTGTCACAGCAGAAAAACACAGAGCAAAGAAGATGAAAATGAGTTGGGTTTTTTTTATACCATTTTCTGTTCCTTTCTGCTTGTTAATGTGAACGTGATACTTCTTGAGTCACACACGTGTCCACCTCCTTGACTGACAAGTTTCGTTGTGACCCAAACATTGAATTAGGACAAAGGATCTCTGGTAGTTTCACTTGAAAAAAAAACTCCTCTGTTCAGACCTGGTCATTAAAGAGACTCAAGGATTAATCGAATTTAGTTCCTTTTTTAAATTCTAAGATTATGGCTCTTATTTCTTACTCTAAATGTACCTCTTGTTTTTATATTCTTTGAGTATCAATAGTCCACGTGTATGATAAATGTCCTGCAGCCAATGATTTAAACTGAAACCATTTAATTTCCATACATTCCAATTAATATAGAAAAGTAACACTGGTGTTAACTGACATGACTGGATTTTACCCCAACATGCACACGTCTGTCCACAGGCACACGTTAATATTAAACTTTAGGGTTAGCATTACGTATATTTTAGGGATCCTTTCAGGGATCAGTCATTTTGTGTAGCGTTCTATATGATTTCAACTTCATAGATGATAAATATAAATATTTTCTGGTTTGCATGCTTCTCTATGATCGTAAACTATAAATGTTTTGTTTGTGGGCCAAAAAAACAGAGGATGTCATCAATTTGTGGTGTGGGAAACGCTTATCAACAACCAATTCTATGTCCATAACATGCAGAACTCTGTTAATCGATGGAGAATAATTGACTGATTAATCTGTTAGGAAAAAATGGTGCGTTCCAGCTTCAGGTCACTGTGGTGCGACACGTCTGTTTGGCCTAGTTTGGGAAGCAGCCATTTGACAGAGGAAACGCAGCCGAGGCACGTCTCTGTTTGATAACCCGTCAAAGTGTTGTCTTTACACGTTAAGTTGAAAACACTATACGCAGAGACTCTGCGATAATGGTAGTAGGTCACTGCTCAGTGCCTACACTGCAGTAAACATGGAGCTTTTTGTTTTCTCTAATTAGATCACAGAGAAGAGTCACACAGTGGTGTGATTGAGATTTTATTTCCTCCAGCATCTGAAAACCTGCATTATTTAATGTGCTGGTGTGATGCAATCCACTTGAAAACATGTCATGACTCACTCTGTCAAGCTACTGGAGCAGTAGTCATACGTGAGAGGTGTTATGTTGTCATTGAACAACTGGACACACGGCTGATAAAGAATAAATCAGGTGTGTTATGTGTTGGCCTTGAATACACCTACTGTAAGATTGATCTTTCCTTGTTTCAGCTTCTCAATCGGGAATATTTACTTACTCTGTTTTATGAATTTGTTAACATATTACAGTGAGTATGAACATTGGACCTCAACAGGAGAAATAAATCCATATCTGTTTTGAATTCCTACTACGTGAGGAGGACTTTAAGTACCAAGTTGGGTTAGAATTCTTCACAGTTATTGTAGAAATCTCAGACTGGTTAAAACTAGGAAAAAAAACAGTGCTGTATGTCAGGCAAAAAGACATCCTGCAGGTCAACATGCTGTGCAACCCTTACCTGGCGGAGAGTGTTGGGCATACTGTGCTGAGTTACATAACCCAGGAGGCAGAAACAACATGAGGAATACATACAATTTGACTCGTTTACCTGGCAGACTTAATAACTGACTGGAATATCAGAGCTGCTGCCAAACATAAATCTGATGACAGGCTAAAGCTCTCAGAGTTCATGTAATGACAACACACACATCTGTTAGGGGTTTAAAGTCCCTACTACTCTTACTTGTTGTGTCAGGAGCTCATCACAGCTTTCAGAGAAGACTGTGGCTCCGTCTTTCTCGGGCACAATAGTAATTTTCTCTCACAACAAATTACACAAGCAGAATTGATAGTGGCCTCTTTCAAGCCACAATAACACGTGAGAATCTGCAGCTGAAATGTTCAAGGCTCGACGTTCTCATCGGAAGCATCTGCAGGGTGTTAACGTGCCACAGAGTTCGAATTTCCTTTGCCTTTGTTGAGCTCTCTCCTCTCTCCTGGTCACGCTGACATTGGCACTGAACCCAAACAGACACGCTATCAGAAGATAAACAGCACAAAGAGCTCACTTGATTTGTATGTCCAAATACTTGTATGTCAAAGCACCCAGTGCTTTTTTGCATCTTGTTTGCCTGTATACAAACTATAGCCTTTGCAGGCACAAGAGTTTGCCTGAAGGTAATAAAAATAGGCAGCTCAGGGGCAGCTGCACAGGGAAATGTTGTTATCTCTGCAACTGCAACTGAAGTTCCTCCTCTTTCTCATCTCGCTATAGGAAAGTCACACTCTGTTACCAAACAACTCTTATCACTCAGATTCTTTGTGCCTTGGTTTGGGGGGGGAAAAAAAGAGATTGTGTGAAGTGATTATCGAGGCACATATTCATGTTGAGACAGAAACACTAGTGTTTTTTTTTTGCTGCCTCAACTGATTTGTTTCTTTTTTCTTTCTGCAGACATCATGAAAAGAGAGGTGAAGGCCGGAGTCAACTTCCTCAAACGCCTGGCTGTGGCACGTGGCAACCTTGACGAGGCCAAAGCAGAATTGTTTGCTGAGAAGTTACAGCAACTTTTGTGCGACAAGTATGATGATCACTGGTATCCTGACTGCCCCAACAAAGGCCAGGCATACAGGTAAAAACCATATTACACCGTTGTGTCAGTGTCAGTGATTCCTGTATGAGAGAGGAAGATGTTTATACATGATGTAAACTTTTTTAATCATTCATAGATGCATCCGGATAAATAATGGAGTCCTCTGTGATGAAGTTCTGATGGCATGTGAAGCGAGTGAGCTCACGCCCGCTGAACTGCGCCTACCGTCTGAAGTCACAGTGTGGATTGACCCACTGGAGGTTTGTGCAAGGTGAGTCATAGGGTGACACACACTGATGCTTCAACAACAAGGCCTTTCTCAGACTACATCCACACTCCTCCATTTTCATTCAAATTATGCATAGATTCTGCTTGAGGAGGGGTCTGCTGTTCACATGACGCTTTTTTTTAATTAGGTTTTAATTTATGTGTCAACACGACAACAAAGAAGATATTTTACCAAATTACTAAAATTAATATCCTCACATTTGCAATACTGAACCCCTTGTCATGATGAAGACTCTGTAAAGAACAAAAGACAACCAGTTGCGTTTGTTTGACCAGTTGCTTTTGCCCATACGTTATATTGTGGAACAGTAACAGTATTTACTTTTAATTTTTACACTTTTAATTACAATGTTTGAAATTTAGGAAGGAAAAACAATGATTTTGTTGGGTAAAGTTTGTATTTCTAAATCTGAAACATTAACCGCCCTGAATTTAAAATACATGAGAAATGTATTGTGTAATCAATATCAGTTAGAAAAAATTCTTGCTGCAAGTCAGGGCACGGTAACACCGTATGATGAGAAGTAATTGCCTTTGAGTGTTAAATAATTAAAGGAACTGCCTGATTTGTATATTCATGTTGTTTTGTGAGAAAAAAAATTATGACAAGGCTGCTGTTCTTATCAGCTGTGAAACAAAAGCTCTGTTAACAAGTTTCCGTTTCACCTTGTCGTCTGTCAAGAAACACCTTTGAAATACCAGTGTTGTTTCTTGTTCGAACCAAGCCAACAATTGCAGAGAAGAGAATCAGCTTCCTGTTTTCACCAGCATGTACATGCCCGGTGTACCTGAATAGACGTGATATATGGCTTCAGGTGTGTTACTATGGATACGGAGCTGAAACACTGGATGCAGATCATTTTTTATTTGAAATCACTGTGTGGACGTAGTCTCAGTCTAGCCAGTAAGTGTAAAAAGTAAGAATATAAAATGATTTTAACTGACCTACTCCCTCTTTTACAGATCTGGAGAGAACAGCAGGCCGTTCACAGTAGCCACTTTTAAAGAGGAAGAGGAAGATGTGAAGGCAGAACAGGATGACTCCTTGATGGATTCATTAAATCTGGAAACGTCAGATTACCACTCTGCCACTTCCTCAGATTGTGGCTCGGCCACGTCAAGCGACACAGAGGAGGAGGCGGTAAAGGACGACGAGCCTGAGGGAGAGCAAGAAAAAGAAGAACAGCTGGTCGTGAAGGAGGAGGCGGCAGAAGGCGATGCCTACGCGGTAGTGATGGTGCCAAGGATTCGGAAACGTCACGGCGCAAATAAAGTCAAATACGTCAGCAATATGGTAAATCATCATGTCACAGTTGAATAATAAGGTTGATTATTCCACAGATGAAAATAGTTCCCAAGAAATGCTCTAATTCATCCCTTTTGTTTCAGTAACATTCCAAAAAAGTTATTTCAAAGAGATAATAAAAATAATGTTTGTGACCACTTCTTCAGTAGTAGAAGTAAAAAAGTATTTAGAAACGAGGTTTGATGGTTATGGCTTTTAAAACCTTTTTATTTATTAATTATGTAAATACAGATTTAACCATTAACAACCTTCATGGTTGGAGTACAACAGATTCACAAATTCAACAAGAAATGGGGATTGTGTTGAGAAATGTACCTACATCATCCCTGAGTTTGTCTAACTTAACACGTCAGCAGTGTTTTACAATATAACAAAATGTATGTGGGTGACGAACAGAGAGTACCATCTTAGCCACAGTTGCAGAAACTGCTGTTTTGATACACACCCACAACATTTTGTTACTCCACTACAAAAGTACAGACTTGATGTCTTTCTTGGTGTACTAACTGTTTATTTTGAACATGAGCTGCTTGAGTTACTCCCATGTTAAAAAGCTTCAGCCGTGGACATTGATATCAGTGTTGGAAAGCCTCCACCGTCCCTGCTAATCTCTTTACTCCATCCATTCCCTCTATGTTCAGCTGCCTGCTAGCCTCCAGTACTTCTACCACCCGGCACCAGTTTGGCCTCAGTACAAGAAGGCCGCTCCAATCTTCCTCACCACAGTGTGTGCACCTACAGCTCAGCCGCCACCTCCCCCTCCCCAGCAGCAAATATTCGGCTACTACATCTTGCCACAGCCGCCTCCACAGTTCATTGTGCCGCATGCTGCTCTGCAGCCGTGGGGAGCCGTGAAGGGTTAAGACCTTTCAGGATCTCAGTCTGGGAAGCATGCTCCGAACAGTTCCACTGTGTAGCTCAAACTTATTCCTTGCACAACCTGTAATGATTTGTCTTTCCTTTTTTAAAATACTGGTGACTTGTAATTGATTGCTTGCACAGAGACACGCCTTGAATGGAAAACCCTTTTTTTATTCTTGATCTATAATTCCACACGGCTCTATTTCCACATACTGTACACATTCAGATTGACTCAGGGACTCTAAGCAATATTCTCAGTGCCAAATAACTTTTCAGGTGTTATTTGTTTGTTCTCACCAAATGGGGTCCACTGTACTGTACATTACTTCACCAATGATCCATGTAAAATGTGATTCAGGGTTTAAATCTCTTGTAGCTAGAGTGACAATATCTGTATATTAAGAAGGCTATTTTTTACTAAACTGCTTGTAAATACTTGAGAACTCACACACCATGCAGGTAGACTGATGCACACTTTCTAATATTACTTAGCCTTTGTTGTAATTTATTGGGCCACCAGTGGGTGGCGCTAAACTCACAGATAATACATGAGATCGAATCGTTTTCATGAACAGTGCCTGCTGCATATTGTAAATGCTGAGATACGCTCCTTATTCAGATGTCTTTAATTTATGTCCTGCATAAAGCTGCCTTTTTAATTTCCTGAACACAAAGCATTTCACTCAGTTAATCAATATGATGTGTGCTTAGTTAATTTTATTTGTTGGTGCATATACTGTATATTCTACTGTTCATGCCGCTGTGAAGCTCATCTGCGTGTTTAAGCATTGATTTGCTATTCACTTTTTACTGCAGTGCATTAAAATGAACTTCTGTCTTAAGCTGTGTTTACTTTGACAGTCGTTGCTATTGGGTGCAGTGTATTAATCTGTGTCCCGCAACAATATGGTTTGACAAGGCATCAGGTTAGTCTGTTTCAGCACGTGCTGTCAGTCCGAGCTGTGGTCTCAGCAGCAGGATGCCGCAGCGGAAGGACTCCTGGGCGCGTCATCAAGCCCAAGGTCGTGACGCTGTTCCTCAAACAGTGCCAGTGAAGAGGGTGAAGGACCAGTTTGTTTAGCCTGTGGTAGAAATTACCATTTGAATTCAGTAACAGGGAATGAATGGACCTCATAGTAGATCAGTTGGTCAAAGAGGAAAAATAAATGCAGCCCATAATACTTTGGACAAGAAATGGATGACCAAGGGATGGAAGCAAGGGAGTCATTGACAAAATAGTTTGAACAGACACACTTACTCAACCACAAGATGTCACTGCAGCTCCTGTGAGACTGCACCACTCGCCACTGATGATGTTGTGGGTGAACAACAATAATACAAATATATGAAATAATAATTACACTACTACCTCAAGCTCCAGTGTGGATATACAATATTTCTTATCAAGTTCGACTTTTTCCAGAGAGGACAAACAATGATCCGTGGCTTGATCCCCGATAAATACAAAACAGAATTTTCTTGTCTCAACGAAATTTTCCCATAATCCACCAAAACGAAATGTTTATCTGATCAGACTGATCCAAATCAAATAAAGTCAAAAAAAAAATAAAAAATGCCAAAGAACATATTGTTATTGCTCTTAATACAGTGGACCTGCATGCGCACACACCCACCCACACACCATTAATTTGTGGCCGGCTGACGCACGCTCCTAAGATTATAACCCGCGCAAATAAGAGCACATAACCCGCTGCGCTTCAGTGCGCGCATAGACGCCGCGCAGGTTGGCAGCAGTAGTGCTGTTTCAGAGATGGTGTGTGCTAGAGGCAACGTGCTTTGGCTAACCCCGCAACTTCGATGAGCAACAAACGCACGAAGGGTCTGGTACACAGAGTGCCCACCGGGCTGTGCCCTCTCCAACCTGGGAGCGAAGCAGAGTGGAGAGCGGACAGAGAGAGACCGACGAGGATGAGATGGAGATGACAAACCGAGACTCCAAAGTGGAGTGCGTGAAGTGCGATGGTTTGATTAATTCGGCCAAGGTATCCGTGCCGCTGTCACTTATCGGGAAACGGGCAACCATGGAGGGAGACGACCTGTACAGGTTGCGAGACAGGAAGGTTTTATTGGAGGATAAAAAGCGCCTTTGCGCGTTGGCTTTGGGCACCGCTCTGCTCGGCATTCTGCTCATGATAATCCACGCTGAGATATGTCCCTTCGTTTATAAACCGGTAGGTTAAAGTTTCCTACATTACTTATGTATACACCTGCACATGTATGTAGACAAGAGCATGATGTATACACGTGTTGTATATACTGTATATTCATGCCTCTGGGAAACTAAATCAAGTTAACTATAGTGACTGCTTTTTACTCAAATCTCCAAACTTGGATGACTCACTCTGTGATGCAGCTAAACATCTGACATCACTATTCACACTGCTATTGTCAGCTGGCTAAGACACTTGACTGTTGTCCCACGAACTCATCATCAAATGTCACCACAGTGGAACCAAAACATGTTATTGCTTTGCTGCTGCTGCTGTGTGACAGCTTCTTCAACTCCTCACAAGTGTTAAAACCATGCCAAAAATAGTCCACAGATTGATATTAAACCCTATTGTCTGTTAGGTTTGACAAATCTAGTAACTAAATGAACCATAATTGGTGCAAAAATAAAAACAATGTTGTCATGATAACTTAATTAGCAGACAGCACAAGGACCCGTGCAGCTCAGCAGCAGAATCTGCACCTGGCTTTTGAACCTTCCTGACCCTCTGATTAGTTAGTCCATTTCCAGACACACAGTTTGGTAGCACAGTCTCATGACATTAACATGCAGATCTCAGTGGATAACAATGCCAGGCCACACAATCAACAAATTATTAACTCCCCCAGACTTCCTACAGCACACGCCAGTTCCACATGTGGAAAATAGTTCTCATGCATGCCACAAAACATCGGACCACCTCCATGCTGTGAAGTCAGTGATTGATTACAGTGTCAAAGCCCCACTTTTGTAACTTGCAAACTTTTCAGGAATCTATGGAAATATGGCCCAGCATTCAAAACCATGCCTGGTGCGTTTAAAGAGAGTTGGACCTGGAGAGAGACACGGTTGTGAAATTACCAGTGCTGGCACAACTTTGACAATACTATTCCAGTTTACAAATGTGAACCAAGAACAGGTGTTGTCCGTCCATTCCTAACATCAGGCATCTGCTTCGGTACCATGGAAATGCTGATGCACTGGAAAAGTGCTCTGTGCTACAATGGAAGTGTATTATTTTCGAGAGGCTGCTCTGCTGTTTTAATCACAGTTTATATAACCGTTGTCAACATTCATCTGTTCATTTTATGTGATGTTCAAGTCATGGATGTGAACTGCAATGTCTTCCTCCTCTGTGGACTCACATGACCTTTGGTGACATAATCGTAATATTGCATTTCTTAAGTCGTCTATCGTGCAGGGCGTTTTTGAAGATGCCCTATCAAAGTTAATGGCAGTCTCCAGATTTATATTTCAAGCATACCTTTTCATAGTTACACACAAAAATGGGGGCTATTTATGGAACATTTTTCCACATTTTACCTCTTCCCCTGCAGCAAAATTGCTCACAGTACTTCAGGCTATCTTTCCACATCATTTAGTGTATAATTAGTGTTTGCACGACCAGTCTAGAAGTCGCTCTCTCTCTGTGGGTTTGCCTAGACAAGAACCAGGAGTGTGCACTTAAACCCGGAAGCACCCTGAAGTCCAATTGTCTGCATTTCATTTGACAACTTTCCAGGAGTGACTTTATAGACCAGAACAATATTTACTCAGTATGATGTCCAAAGATTATTTTTGATGTTTGAATAGGAGTCAGTCAGTCAGTCATCATCTAACCGCTTTATCCTCCACCAGAAGGTCGCGGGGGGTGCTGTGCCAATCTCAGCTACATCGGGCGATAGGCGGGGTACACCCTGGACAGTTCGCCAGTCCATCGCAGGGCCACACACAGATAGAGACAAACAACCATTCACTCTCACACTCACTCCTACGGTCAATTTAGAGTGTCCAATTTACCTATTCCCCACATTGCATGTTTTTGGACTGTGGGAGGAAGCCGGAGAACCCGGAGAGAACCCACGCACACACGGGGAGAACATGCAAACTCCATGCAGAAAGGCCCTTGTTCCAACCGGGGCTCGAACCCGGGTCTTCTCGCTGCAAGGCGAGAGTGCTAACCACTACACCACCGTGTGGCCCGGAATAGGAGTTATGTTGATTAATTTTTTATATGTTTTGTTCTAAAATGTGTTAGTAAATCTCGAGGCATGAATAAGGCCACACTATTGTCCTGAAAAGAAAATCAGTTTCAGAAGTTCCTTCCATTAAATATATGATGCAGCACCCAGTACCTGCCATTCCACCTGCAGTCACTGCATGCTTCTCATGAGACTGTGTCACACAGTCTTTTATAGTTTTATATTCTTTAATTTGATAAGAGGTCATTGATTTGCCTCATTTTTTTTGCATTTTCCCCCTGCTGTCAATATTTGTGTCATCTTTTAGGATAATACTTTTCTGTCAATTGCTATTGTAGGAAAATGAACAGCACTATTCATATTTATGACTCTCGGTTTCTTTTTAAAATTAAAAGTCAAATTGTTTTAAGTTATTTTAGGTGTCATGGCCCACGTTTTGCATAATACAATAGTGTCATAGGTTGACGAACAAAAAGATGAGATTCAGAAAAAAAACCATCCACCTACAGCCCATGTAAACAAGGCCAAAACTAACACAAAAGCTGTTTACATTGCTGGTCTGGCCCACATGTGTGGGGACTTTACAGAGAGTTTGAATGATCAAAATTAACTGTCATGGTGATTAGTAGTCACAGACCACTGCCTTCCTGCTAAGGAACATTAGAATACTTATACATTATAATACTGTCACATGCTGTAGTATTGCAGATAACCAATAACTAAGTCGCTAACTAAATTTCACACAGCAGGATTAAATACTCTGTTTGGCAGGCTGAACGTTTATTTTTCCCCTCTTAGACAGCTAATCAACCACACCCATCATTTACACTGTTTCTGTGATGCCAGGTGATGCTTATGAAACAATGCTACTCATTTAACTCAACCAAGTATCTCTCATACTGTTATATGCTGTGTTTGATAAAGGGTGAAGCTGTAAAATTCTGGTTTATGCTTGGGACATCAAGCCACCTCATAGTTTTTGGTTGTTATTAATTACAGACATCACAATCAATATATCAAAGTTTTACCCCGTGTTATATATCCTGTCCTGTGACTGTCCCACTAGTCTAATCTTGGATGGTATCTGTAAATCTGTTGTAATCTAATTGCAATTTCTTACAGGATACCTCAGGTTCCGCATGGACTAACAAACCAAATTAGAAAACTAAAGTCAGGTGCATGCATTATTGTTTTGGAAAGTATTTATTTATTACAGAACATACTAGCCATAACAATGGGTGTTTATGGGGTCAAGTGTTTTTTATTTATTTTTT
Organism: Solea senegalensis; assembly: GCF_019176455.1. Taxonomy (NCBI): domain Eukaryota; kingdom Metazoa; phylum Chordata; class Actinopteri; order Pleuronectiformes; family Soleidae; genus Solea; species Solea senegalensis. The sequence goes on from NC_058029.1 coordinate 16,098,959, forward strand.
TGTTATGTGTAAAGTGACCCATCTTGGTTACTGTGTCACTTCAGACACAAGAGTACGAGAAAGTTGTGTTTATCCAAATTGTGCACACCAGGTTTTAAATGACTGTTTTCAACAGGACAAAAAAAAGACCATGTTTGAGAAACCGGGCACGGAGTATGTTATTGAAGTCTCTGTTATGGAATGTGGTGAAACATTGAGCTTTTGTGGGGTCTTCTAATTAGCTCTGGATGAAATACAGACGTGATGCGGATGCTACGGGAGAAACTGGAAAACGACGTGCCCTGCCAATGGACGTCACACCATACCACCTACACGCTTAAGTTTCCTCAGATTTGAAAGTTTGAAAGTATCGTTTGAACTGTAAGCCACATTAAACTGCCCTTCCAGTTAAAATCTTCCACTGACGTTGCAACAGCTGTGATGCATGAGACATGGGCGTAGCTCTTGAACCTGCTGAGGCTATTGCTAATTTCTTTGTCTTAATTGAGTTATTGAAAACATATCGTCATTCATGAGCAAAATCATCATAGCGTCTGTAACTGTGTCTCCTGCTGTCAGGTTCCTGGAATGGAAAGTATTTAATTACAAGCATTCCTGTTCCTCTAATTGACCGGGTTTTTATGCACCTTTTTGGAGTGCATTGCAGAATCAGTATTTCCACTTTTGGAAACACATTAACAGCCCCTACAGTGCTTAAATACACTGCATAAATACAGGACATTAAATTTAAATTAGTTCCATTACATCTTTTATGAAAAGGAAATCTCTGACACACTGTTACTATAAGAAAGGGAGGATCATCACATGCTTGAGAGCATCACAGAAGTGAGAGAGCAGTAGTTAGTAGGTGGTAAACAATCTGACAAGTCTTTGCCAAAAAGGCTGTATTTTGGGAACGTGAAAACGTGAATGTTTGCACTTGATATTTGACCAAGTTATAGAATATTATGTTAAATAAAGGTGGAGACTGTTGAGTTCACGCACACTTACTGGGGTGCCTGCATGGTGCAGCTGGAAAAAAGCACTTGTCCTCCACTGAAACTGCTTGGGTTTGGCAGCACAGTTATTCTTGGGAAGGAAACTGGTGTGGCATCTGTCCATCGCACAGTGTAGAAACTCCTCTTTGTTGGTCAGGCCTGTCTGGGGGGAAAATACAGTCATTTCAATGAAATAAAATAAGTAACATTTAAAGTAAGAAGAAACATTTTGAATAACAATGATGCATGCATGTATTCTCTCTATCTAACCAAAGTTTCTATTTAATATATAAGATCATTTGCTTATATAGAGGACAATATACTGCAAAAGGAACAGTTCCACAGCTCTGCCTGTCAGGAGGTCACCGGCCAGCTGTTACCATGTTACCAAGAGACAGTTTGTTTTGTCTGCTCTTGTTTGACATAATAGCATGTACTTGATTTGGATTTTTGTGATATTCTTTCCACCCAGCTTTAATGAATCAGCTGTTGTAAAAGCCTCTTTTTTTATTGCCCTCTCTCCTTTGTTTCCCTCCCAGGGCACAAATATCGCCTTAATCGTCAACTGTTCCATTACACTGTCCACCGGGTGTCTCATCGTCCTCATAATAGCTTTTCATTACAAAGACATCAGGGTGAGTTTGTCTCGGCCTTTGTTTCTATAAGTTCGGACGCACTGTTTGCATGAGTGAGAGACTGAGAGAGTGCAGATTCAGTACATTACTGATCCTCAGGGCTTGACTTACTTTATTATTTGCACCATTTTCTTTTATAGTGGGCAGTGTGCAATGCAATTTATTTATTTATGTACTCAGTAATGTTCTGTGTGTAAAATGTAGGTGAACTGATTTTTATTTGGCAGAAATACAATAATTATACTGTATGAAATGTTTTTTTTATTACCCCAGAATGAGCCTTTTATATTCTCTGTTGTCATTTCGATCACCATACATTTACAATAGCCCTCATTGTACAAAGTAAACATCATTTGAGTTTTGATGCTAACTGACGGCTACATCGGATATTTGGCTGCAACGTACAACTTCACCTATAAATCCTATCCTAACTCATAGAAACTACCTTTAAAGATGGCAGTATTTTGTTTTGACTATTCACTGATCTAGAAGGACTAGCAATCATTATCTCATCATATGTTACAGAATGACAATGAAGCTTTTCCATTTATTTTGTTATATCCAAATGCAATTGATTAAAATGTGGCTTTATTATATGTATATACACCTTAAAGCAAATGCTTTGCTGTATGCATATAACACCCTATTTTAAAACCACTGGCTGCAAAGACATGTACCATTTTGCCATTGTGGTCAGTAGAGTAAATACTGTTTGTTGTGGGTTTGTTCTCTAACCTGAAGTGTTTTGGGTTTTTTTTGGTTTCATGTCTGATACTAGAGGGGTCCATAACAACAACAAGCATGTAGGTGATAAGGAAAGGCAGGTTGACGGGTTGAGACTAACAGTACATGCAGTGATCAGTGGTGATTCCTGACAAACAATAACGCAAGAAAAAGATCTCTTACTTAGTAAGAAGTGCAATACAATGAAAACACATGTGATACACACATTCCCTTATATTCTTTATGTCATCTACCAATGCAAACCACCATATACACACAATATACCAAAAAACATCAACATAATCAAACTGTTGCCACAAAGTTGGAAGCATAGCATTGTCCAAAATGTCTTGGTATGTTGTCCTTCAATGGAGATAAGGGGGCTGAGCCCAAAGCCGGAAAAACAGCCCAAATTCAAAAATTAACAGGTGTGGCCAAATACTTATATAAAGTTCTGTTTGCTCTTGTCTTATCATTTAACTGCACTGTTGACAGAGTTATCCAGACAGGATCATTTCGTCTGATCAAACACTTATAAATAGCTTGAAAGTTGTGTATATTTGTCCATAATCGTATAAACCTATTATGTTAGGATGTTTATTCTGGTTTCATTTTAAAATATATTTTGTTTTCTCTCACTCTCACTCCGTCTTCATTTTTCAGTTGTTTATCAATGATCACAACCAGGTGGACTGGCGCATTGCCTTGACCAGTCACAGGATTCTTGTGATCACACTGGAGCTATTGGTGTGCTCCATCCATCCTATCGGCACATACTGGAAGATGGGCCTTCACGTCAACTCCTCCTCTTCAGCTCCACTCTGTGCCTCCAACCATCACAACGGGGCCCTGATGAACTTGGAGCTGTTGTTGTCAGTGCTGATGTTCCTCCGTTTGTACTTGGTGCACAGAGCCATCCTTCTGCACAGCAAAGTGCTGCTGAGTGCCTCCTACAGGAGCATTGGCTCGCTCAACAACATCAACTTCACCTTCCGCTTTGTTCTCAAGTTACTGATGAACAAACACCCGGCTCGTACGCTGTTGGCCTTCATCCTCTTTTTCTGGCTCACTGCGTCTTGGATGCTTACGCTATGTGAGAGGTAAGCAGTCTTGTATAAAGTACCTACAACAGAGTATCTTACCAGAAAATGACTTTGGTAGAAGTTGAAGTCACTTTTATTAATGTTTCTTAAGTACAATTAAATTAAGTATCAAAAGTGATTTTCTGATATAAAATGTACTTACGTTTTAGAAGTAAAAGTATTACAATGGTAAGGTGAGTTGTCTTTTAACTGGAAGGTTGTGGGTTCAATTCCTGGCCCTGCTAGTCTATATGTGTCTTTGAGCAAGGCACTCAACACCATAGGGAAGCATGTGAATGGATATGAAAGATGTGTGAATGGCAAAACTGTAGAGTAAAGCAGCTCATCAAGACTAGAAAAGTAATAGCCTGTCGAAATACAGGCTATTACTAAGTCTTTTTCTGATTTTATTTGGTAGTAACAAGTAACAAAGATAGTTAGAGGAGATGTAGTGGAGTAAAAGTAAAAGCTGTTAGAAATATAAATAAAGCACAGATATGTGAATTTTGTACTTAGTGTAAGTACAGTAACAAACTACTTTGTTATATTACAACACTGGAGGTAAGAACAGAAAACTGCATGTAAGGTAGCAATACAGATCGACTGGTCCAAACATCGTGGCATTTTAAGTTAGTAGGCAAATTACTTTCAAAATATGAAAACTAAACTGTATAAATAGTACTAGCTTTGCATATAGGAGGCCCATATACAGTAGGGATCAAACTTTGAGATAAAGCAGTGACATCATGGACATCTGTCAAAGATAATGTTCCTTTGTTGAACATACTAAAGGGTATTTTAATGTGATTCACTCTTTATGGTGGTTGCAACCATCTTGATTAAAATGATACTTTGTTAGAGACGTTCAAGGGCAAACGTTTTAGATAAAGAGGACAACGTTTCAGATGGTTTCAGTCCACTGATGTACCCTCAACACTCACTATATACTTCTTTATTTGCTGTAGTGTATTCATAAAAGAACTGGATGGAAACCATAGCCCTCACATGTGTGCACAATTTTGCAGCTGCAATATTTTTGCAGCCCATATGGCTTGCTATTATTGTGTGTGGATCTGAGCTATATGAAGGGATTTGGTTGAAACTAAACAGAGTAAACAGTCTTTTATTTGCCGTCATACACATTCGCACACAATGTGCATTCAGTGCAATGCAACAGCATGTGCAAGTACTCAACTACACCGCTGGACTTATGTGTTTTATCACCGAGCTGCTCAGTTTGGCTCAGAAGTAAATAAAATTAATCTAAGTATAAAAGGCATTTGACACATTTGATTCCAACATATCATGTCTTTACTCGGTTGTTTTAAGGTTTATTTGTCTATGGAGGGGTTCCTGGACAAATATCACCCAGTCTTGACTTATACAAAATGTTAATTTTGTTTGCCTTCCATAATAATCTCTAGGATCAATAGATGTAATTTTGTCATTTGAAATTGACCTTTATATCGATGTCCTTAAGGATTAAATTAATTAGGTAATAATAAAACAGATATTTAACTCTTTAATATTTAACTCTAACTTTAACCAAAGCAACTACTGGTTAACCCCAATGCTAACTTTAACTGACATGTCATATGTTTACCATAAAATACAATCATTTACATTATGGGGACTTCTTTTTAAATTAATTTCCTGGAGATTTACTCTAACCATAACCATAATTACTACTGGCCTAACCCTAACCCTGACCATAACCTAACATGTATTCACCTTAAAATGTATGGGGACTTGATTTTTGTCTCCATAAGGAAGACAAGTCCCCATAATTTGACTGTGTAAACAGATTTAGGTCCTCACAACATAAGGAATACCAGGTATAAACACACACACACACACACACACACACACACACACACGTAAGTGTGTTTCTCCGGGTGACATTATTAGTTTCACCTGTGTCTTGTGTATCACATGTGTCTTTTTAGTTTTGTTTGTCTTTGTTCTGTTTGACTATGGCCCAGCTTTTTTCCGTTGTGTCCCTTGGTGAACTGTATTTTAGACACTGAGTTTTTATTTTTTATTTTCCTTTTATCTGGCACTCACCTGGTAGCCTACTTTTTTGGATTCCCTTTCCCCTTTGAGTTTAATTTCACTGCAGGATTTGAGTCAAGAGGACTTTTGTTGTTTTTGCACACACACACACACACACACACACACACACTTTGATGGTCAATTTGAGTTTCCCATTACAGATGGATTTCAAATAACTGATTTCATGATCATATTTTAGGTTGTAACTCAAACAAGTTTTCCCTTAAATATGAGCCAACTAAATGTCAGCCTGATGCTCTGCAGTCTGTTTGGCTGTTTGTACAGCGTGAGGTCATTTTTAACCTTGACGGGAGGTTTTGCCTTCAGTCTCACAAGTCTCGGTGTGTTTTCATTTGTCAGACATGATGAAGGCTCTTGTGATTGATAAATGATAAAACCACTAAACCTTTTACCGTCATGTTATAGATAATTGCCACATCCCAGGAGACCAATGTACACCCATGCACTGTAAGGACCATTTTGTGTGCTTTCTGCCAAGTACACATTTGCTTTGTCTAAGTTGGTTCTCACCAAACTGTAGAGCATTAACATTTGATAAACAGTTTGACATACAGAGCACACCTTTATCAAACACACCACATTTGTTGTGCACAAGACAGTGTTCAGTGTTTTGCTTTACCTGTACAGAAGTTACTGGCAGATTCACAGACTGATGGCTTGGGTTCAGACTTAATTGGACCTTTTTTCTCATTATCATTCTGGTTTGTTTACTTTGTAATGACACGATAAACCCCATAACCCTTACCCTGTACTCAACACAATGACAATTTGACAGTGTCATCTGTAACCTACCCCACATACATTGTGCTGTCTTAAAGCAGTGTCTCCTCTGGGACTTACTGCCGTGCTTGTTTTAGAAGAGTCTCCGCTCCAACACACCTGATTCAAATGTTCAGCTCGTTATCGAGCTCTGCAAAAGCCTGATAACGACACATTCATTTGAATCAGGTGTGTTGGAGCGGGGAACTTCTAAAACATGCAGAACACTGACCTAAAAGCGTCTTTGCAACGGAGAGCAATTCTCTGACTCATAACGATAGTCCTTATATCAGGGCAGCCATCTCTTTCAAGGGCATGAAAACAGCACACTCGCCTCAGTCCTCTGTTCATTTGCCGTCCACACTGTTTGACTGTGCACTGAGATGCCACATCAAAGCTTACCAAAAGAAAAACTGTTGCCTCGTTGCTTCATCTCAACAGAGTTGCCACCACACCATAAAGAATGTGGCCAGGACCTCATTTTTGTTATGACACAGTCTCATCCTCTTTTCTTTTTTTTTCTTTTCTTCTTCACGCAGACAAACCAAAGCATCAACAGGCCACATAGACACGTCTCTGTGGCTCATAGCTATCACCTTCCTCACAGTGGGCTACGGAGATGTGGCGCCCACCACCAGCTGTGGAAAAGTGGTGTGTCTCTTCACTGGAGTCATGGTAACTAGGTTGGCTTCCTGATAGGAAAAGAAAAAGTCACATTTAAGATAGTGTTAATGTTTTAAAAGCAATTGAGTGAGTGAATGAATGAATAAATGAAAATATGTATACAAATGAATGACAAACAAATGAAAAAAAGGAGACACAAATGATGTATTGCATAGTACATGTTAGAAAATCCAGCTCAGCAGTGGTAATGTCTAATCGTATGTCTAGCGTACCTCACATTTCTTTGTGTGCACTACCAGCTTTATTATGCACAAGAAAGTAAGATGTTTTGCTATGTTCACTCTATGTCGTATCCAATTTTCTAATTTATCTCATTTCGTTCCATTCCATGTTGTTTAATCAGAATATTCTCATTCATTCTTCAGTCTGTTTTCTTCTCAGCATACTCTGCGTTGATTTTCCTCTGCCTTCTGTTCTGTGGCATGTTGTTTGCCTACATTTCGGTTCACGCTGGTCCATATCGTCCTCCCTGGTTTGCTTTTTTCCCCTCTTCCATTTCTGTTCGGTTCCATTACAGCAACTCTTCCCGCATTTTCCTATTTCATTTTTCCCGGCTCAGTCCAGGCTCATTTTGCTTTGTTCCACTGGTTATCTTGGACACGCTGGACACTTTTTGTTTGGCCGTACACGCCGGTGGTGCTGACACATATGAATGCTTTCATTTCCTTGAAAGTGCGATTTAGATCACAGCTTTAAATAAATGCATGGTGCCTCTGCAGGAGGAGACTGAAGCTGTCAGCACTGGGCACTGAGCAGTTTGCTGCAGTCACTGGCTCTTTAAGTTAATTCCATCATTCAATAGAATCATTATAGACACCTCAGATTATTTTATTCTAAGCACATGATCTAGTTAGAGCGAAGCAGACTCTTTCAATACCCGTTTTCTCGACAGAAGCAAGATGGGAGGCATGGTCACAGATGAAGGTGGAAGAAGAAATGGATTTGGGAACTCAATTTTGAGATAAAACACAAAGAGTGTAAAATAAACAACTGAGAACAGACATGAGACTTTCGTCTCCTGCCAACTGCATCACTTGTGCTGCTTTCGTTTGTGGTACACAGATAAGCGGCACGGTCATGGTTGTGGATGGGTTTTAGACACCACCTTGTGACAAAATGGAAAACAATCTCTTTCCTCTATTTCTCCATATAACTTGTTTTTACAACCTTCCCTCCTTATAAGGGAAAACTTTCCACCATATCCATTTTTAGGTGGTTTATTGCTTTTGGCACTATTACAACGGGAAGGGGTGCCAACCTGTAGTCTTGGAAAAAAATGTAAAAATTCCTACTCCCATTGGGGCAGTTCTGGGAGTCAGTGACTGGGGTGATGCTCACACCTGTGACATGGCTGACAGTCTCAATGCTCTGCTATAACTCGCTTTGCAACTGTGAACATGGCTGGACAACACTGTTGGCCTTCCATCACGATGTGAGGATGGATCTGAGGGAATAGTCTGTACCTCCCAGGTTTCACAGGCAGTGTAATGATTAATATTATTTGGGGCTGTGGGAGTAAAATATATCTTTTAAAACTCTGGTTTGTGCATTTTTTTTATGCCCATGCATGATCTTACTCTCTTTCTCTCTCCCTCTCACTTTCTAATGCAAGCTGGAAAGAGGAAAACAGGTAAAGACCAGCAATCATGTGTCATTATGATGATGACAGGTTCAGTGGAGTGTTTTGTCTGCATGTCTTATGATGTGTTTATTCGTGCGACGATGTGGATGTTATTTGCTCTGTGGCCCTTTTCGAATACTCACTGTCATTCCCTGTCCAGCAATAGCACAAAGCTATTCTCAGAGGAAAGCCACATTATTATAGCAGTGCCACAGATGCCTGTGTTTAACCATTAGACTCACTGTATAAATATAACTCTGATTTATTGGACGAAACCTTCCATCAACATTCACTTTTCTGAAGTGCCTTCCCTTGAGGGTAATAGTGATGCAAAAGAGGCAAGAGCCACTGTCTGTATTCAGACAAAGTCAGATATAAAAATCAGCTTTAAACACATCAGTAACCATACCAACGGCTGTGTGTATGTGTGTGTGTGTGTTGGGTTTTAGGGTGTAGGCTGCACCGCCATGTTGGTGGCAGTCGTTACCAAGAAGCTGGTTCTAAACAAAGGAGAGAAACATGTGCACTTCTTCATGATGGACATCCAGATCTCTAAAAGGGTAAGAGAATATTATAACATCCATGTTATGGAATACTGGAATATCAGAATAACAAACCGGCTCATTGATCAATTATTAAAACAGTCCGTTATTGTTTTTTAGACATAGACTTTTGAATGTTGCAGTATTTTAATGTACCATTTAAATTTGGTGTCCAGCTGTTCTGAATCCCTTGTTTTGGCCCAAGTATACCACAAAGGCAGAGTAAACTTCGCATTATTGCTCTATGTTTCTAAATATGTTAATATTAATGTACCTTAATGGATGGAGGCTGTAAAGAGTTAACTGAGTAGTTATTCATAATGTTTTCTAATAGTCCTGTTATTCTGGGGCGGTCTAACACACCATATCTGAAGTTAATGAGAAGCAGTAAACAAGGCAGCATTTAGCCTGAGGCGGAGAGTGTTTGTATACCTGTCAGTGTTTATTGTTTTATTGTAGTCACTATAGAGGATTGAGTCAATACAGCTGTGAGTGCAGAAAGATTCAGAAAGTCTGTACTGAATGTTCTGACAGTAATAACATCATTTTATTTAAGACCAACACTGGTACGTATTGAGAGATGCTTGTTAGTTATGTAAAATATTTAACAATAATAAGTCAAATGTATCAAGGCGAAATTCAGACATTTTCAGTCGAGCCAACAGCTGAATATTTGTTTTTACAGTGTTTTGTGCTTTTAGGTTTTTTATTATATAACTGCTCTCACCTACGTTTTAATATTCTTTATGTTTTTATGTTTTCAGGCCACATGCAACATTGCACAATAAAGTTTTTTTTTCTTTGGTTTGACTGATACAAGCCAGATAATGTGTCTAAAGTGAAATGATCTAAGATGTGGCTTCCTGTGACTAAATAATCCCTTAAGGAATCAAAGTCTTTAAAAAACGTGTCCCATATAATACAATAATTTGTGTTTTTTTACATTTGAAGGTTCTTAAAAAGGGCCTAATATCTATATTTTTGTAGCATTTTTGTGATTACTCAAATGCACTTCCAATAATAAGTACGTAGTAAAAACAGCCACTCACACTCCCCTCCTCTCAGAGGTTACAGCTGTGTAAAAATAAGAATAGTCAGGAAGGATGCGTCACTACTTTCCACGTTGTGTGCATGTTTTGGTTTGTGACTTTGTTTATAATACTGTATTTAAGAGACACCACAGGACGTGATGGTGTGGGAAAAGTGGAGGGAGATGAGGTCTGCTTACCTCTTTGTAGCTGTTTCAAAGCATTAAGCAGAGGAAATAATCTTCAGTCCAGGATGGTGCGCTGATTCAGGCCAGGAAACTGGCTGAGCTTACGTGTGTTTGTGAGCGTGTGTGTGGAAGTGACTTGCAGAAGAGCTTGTCCTCTGTTTGTAGCCTTGAACTGGATTCAAGTGTTTGCTTCTTGGTGGGAAAAGGAAGGTGTGTGATCAGCGACAAGGAAACTGAACCATGAAGCCAAAATAGTGTTACATAAATCAGAATACTTTTTTTTACTTTTTACAAACATAAATGTAGGTATGATCAATGAGTGACTTGATTGAAGTTCTACAAACTTAGTTCTATGGCTTCTTACCAAATTGTAAAGTCGAGGTCTGACTGCGGTAGGTACACAGCTTTGGAGGATACAACCATTTCCTTTCTGCCAGTGGCTGCATCCGGTCACTAGGTGCATCGTTATGCTTGGCTTTGGTTGTTTTGGTTTGAGAGTAGGTTTTTGCGCGTGTGCGTGCATCCTTCTGAGCTATGTGGCACAGTCCAGAGTTACACTGATGGGAACAAGGAAAGACATCTGGATGCAGACACTGACAGCATCTATTAATAACCCCCACAACAAGGCCAGAGTGACATCATCATGGGGCACTTACAGTGATTTGGGCAGGAAGACAAACAGACACGAATAGAATCAAAGAGAAAAGTGCCAAAAAGGGGGATACTGGAGTAATCCTGCAATACCTAAACCTCACTTCTGGTCTGTATGGCCTGTTCTTTAAAGGCTTTGTGTACAAGGCTTTCTGAGGAAATTAAGACTTCATAGTTCTGCTTTATCTGAAATCAGCATCTTGGAGCAAAGGGGCAGAACAGGAAACACTGTCTGGATTTAATCAGCTTACTTTGACGACACAGAATTTTATTTCCTGTATTAAAATGATTGATTTAAACCAGATTCTGTTGAAAGAATAAGATAAGAGCTGGGTGTTTCTTCGGTCAAGCCTGCAAGGTTGATTGACTTTATCTCGGTGGTTTTATCGCCACTTCTGTGCTACTGAAACTCTCTTGTGTAATCAGTCTGTTTGGATGTTTTTCTTTACCAGATCCGTCATGCTGCTGCTAATGTGCTGAGGGAATGCTGGCTGTTGCATCGCACCAGCCTGACAAACGGCAACCGCGGTGAGCACCGAAGACACCAGAGATGTCTTCTGGAAGCCATCAGAGTGTGAGTTACTGTAAAGAAAGATACCTTCAGGCAGGACGTGTGAAGATGTCTGAGCGAGGGATGTAAGTGGGTGGCTTTCAAGCCTTACGTGCGTATTTTATGGGCCATTAACTTTATGTCAACATGCTTAACCACAGAGTCACACTTTTTAATGGCTTATTTAGATTAGACATTAGATTTGTTGGCCTTTTTTTCTGTGCAGCAGGGCTCAAACTAAACTTTGATTTTAATTTGATTTTAACTTTTTGAATATTTACCATAATCATCTGAAAGTGAAACACACGATTATATACTGTACATCACTTTGTGGACACGAAAACATGGAGTGTCTTTTTTCGTGTCAGTGAGCCAAAGCTCCAAAGTGAATTGCATCAGGCAGGAAGTCCAGAAGGTGTTTGGTCATTATACTGACAACAGGATTATGTGAGTGTTAGTGTGGGTGGAGGGGTTGCACATCCTGCTTTACACCAGGCTGAACACTATAAATAAATACACAGTGGAAAGTATGAGTGGGATGAACCTCCACACCTTGGGATTATAGTGTTTACATGGAGAGTTGCCTGAAATATTGGGTTCTATTCATATTTCAGTTATGGATCTCCTTTTTATTCACCTGTATATGTCATAAAAATGCCCTCAAATAGTGATTTAAGAGGATCAGCATTGTGCCCAAAAACATGACAATCAACTGGTCTTACCCTCGCACATGAATGTAGTTACTGTTGCCTCAAAGCAAAATTTGGAGATTTTGTATGAACCAGTTCTGTGTGACTGAGATCAAACCTTGTTTTTGCACAGATTCCGTCATTTACGCTTCAAACACAGACAACTGAGAGATTACGTGAGTGAGATGGTGGACCTCCCCAAGGTGAGTGGCAGCTGTCACAGGAATATTTGTGCATGTGTCACTGGAAAAAAAAAAAAGACAAAGATCCCCCTTTAAACAGTCACAACTATTATGCCGAATTTTATGGTCTGCTGTTTATCTCTTAATGTTCAGGCACATTAAATGCTTGTTAAAAAATGGGAATTTATAGGCCCACAAGTTTTCCATGTGGAATAAACCCAAGATATAAAGATATCCCCTTGCAAAAAGCACCAGTGTTTAATGTGTTCATTTTCAAATTCATGCAGTAAGCAGATCTGCTCTCTGACTGACCACAAAAACACTGAGTACACACCAACAAATAAAACTTGTTGCTGTGGCTTTTTCCTGTAAAATCAGTTTGCTGAGGGGATCGTCAATGGTTGTACGTTTCTGAGTAGACAGTAGCTGAGGCTGCATTGTGTAATTTCAGTGATTTTCAATATCCTGCCTGTGTTTGGTCTTTGTGAACAGGAACAATGTAGCATTATTTGTTATACTGCGTCCGTCATCTGTAAACAGGCTCCGTCGATACCTGACTGAGGGAGAGTTTTGTGTGTATATATCGCAAGTGCAGGCCAGACAGGGACAAGAAGCATTTATCCTGTCAAACTGCTGAATGACTAGGTTTTTGGACTTTTCTTTCTGTTTTCAGTCAAATTCCAACCTGTTTGCTTTCCTCGTTTCCTCCATTCCTCGTGGAATGTTGCTGTTGTTACTGTCTGCTGAGTCCTGGGGAGCTGATTGATTTAATGAGCAGTGTGTGAACTCATTTGACAATGGTTAAAATGTAATGGACATTGGTTTATTTTTAAAATGACAGTAGACAGTATTTTAATTGTGGCATTATGTCAGTCATTCAGCAGCAGATCTTGCAGATTTCCGTTAGTCTGCAGCACATATTTAATATATGTCTGTCTGCACTGGACTTTGAAATTACATGTTGTGATTTGACCCTGCAGTGTGTGTGTGTATTACACACATGCAGTATTGTAGACACAAACATACTTACACTAAATTATTGTTGTTATTTTGACAGATGCAGATGATCATGTGTGACCTGAGCGCCAACTGGAATAATTCCTATCGGGAGCTGGAGCAGCGTATCCTCTCCATGGAGCAGAAGCTGGATGAACTCAGTCGCTGCTTCCAACAGACCTCAGAGCTGCTGTCTCAGGTCCTACATCACCACACTCCAGAGATCAGGTAAACACACAGAACTGCTAGTGATGCTGTGCAGATCTGCTATCAACGCACTGCAGGGTGTGGTAGCCCTAATTCTTTGCTTAATTGGGACATGTTTGCTAAAGAAAATAACAACTTTATGTGTTTGGGTTCTTTTCTTTTTTACAGGTGACATGGCTCTGTGCTTTTGTTAAGAATGGAGACAGTAGGCTTCCTTCTGTTTTGTCATTCAAATTATCCATGAAAATGAGACAGTAAATCATCTCCACCCTCAGCTGCCCCAGACTTTTAACATACTTTGAACCAGCAATAGGACTAGCACACCTATCGGATCTCTCATCTTTTGGCTCTGTGCTGAGTGCAAGACACAGCGACTCACGGACAAAATAAGACTTCTATTCATCGTGGGAGAACATGTGCTGTGCCTTTTGAGAGACATGATGCAATTTTAGCTGTTGATAACAGAATTAATCTGAAACAAGGACTGTGGAGATCCATGTGACCCACTCAGTCCTTGCTTCCAGAATTATCCTTGTAACTGTCATTTGAAAGGTTTCATTGATGGACTCTGTTACTCTTATTCCTGTGGAATGAGATACAGTACATATCTTAAATGCAAATTTTATTTTAATGTTGTAATGTTTTTATCAGTGTGAGGCTGACCTCTTTGCCTCATTCAAATCCTCCATCCAGTTGAGAAATTGCCAAACTGGTTGTTGCTTGGTAACAGACTTATCCAAGTATCTAGTAATTCATTGCTCTGCATTTCTTCATCCTAGGTAACAGCGAATACAAAACATGCTGCCCCACCAACAGAAGAAACTACTCATTAGATTAAGTATCTTTATTGGAAATTGTAAAAATCCTTTTGATCTTAACAGACGTCAAATGAAACTCATATCAATGGCCACACTGAAGGGTGCAATCATTTTGACAGTTTACACCTGTTCTAAGAACCGTTTTACTTTAGACTTGTGAGTGAATCTTAACAGCTCAACAGCTCTATCTAGTGGACATTAATATAGTAAACTATTATTGTGTCATAACTAAAACTAAACATTTAACTATCATAAACAGTGGTATGTTATTTCCAACCTGAATCATGTCTTAGTGGAAGGGTTAATCAAGGATGGACAAACTGGACAAGCGCTTCATCTGGAGGATAAACTGGAGTCGTGTTTCAACTCAACAGTAAAAAAAAGGTTTCTTAGTTTAATTTGTACTTCAGTGCATTGTCAGAAGAACTTACGAGGAACTTACTTCTTTTAATAAATAACATTTGCACAGGATAAAAGCATGTCAACAGCCACCCAGGACATGCTGACATTACAAATGACTGTGTGACATGATTTTACTTTGACTATCTGACTTGGTAACACAAATTAAACAGAACAGTGACTATCAGATGAGTGAAAACCTTCTTTTTTTAGTGTGGAACAGGTTGAAGAGAATGTGAAAACAGTGGTTAAGTGCAAGTGTTTTTTTGTTTTTTTTCAATTGTTGATTTTTGTCCAGTTTTGAAGTTGGTGCCATATGTAAGCAGAAGGCCTTAAAAACTGTTGTCCACAATCACATATAAAGGGTATTCTGCACTTTTGTTTAACTTTACATTTCCTTGTATGCCCAGAACAATTAACCTTGTTTTGCGATTTGTCCTGTATGTGCTCAGCTAGATGTCTTGCTCCAATGAAAGTCTCCCCACAGCTAACGCAAATGTAGCTTATGGCCTCTGCATGTTGGACACAGTGTCGCAGGAGGTGCAGCCGGTGCTTAAAAGCTCGGCCACACTGGCACTGGTGAAAGCGACGGCCTCGGTGAAGGTATCGGTGGATAATCAAGAAGGAGGGCTGCCGCAAGATGGCACCGCACTGCCTGCAGGAGTAAGGGACCTTAGCACGCCAGCTAGTGTTCATACGTTTCATCAAAGCCTCATCACGGCTGTCATTCTCAAACATGGCTAAAATAGTGGGCACTGGTGAGGCCTCTGTGGCTGGAGTTGTATCAGTGGTGCTTGAGGTGACAGATAAAGATGCAGATGCACAGGTTGGAAGCTCGACGTCTTTCCCCAGTTTGACAGATGCGGCAGCATACATCGTGGAAGGCGTGTCAGGAGGTCTGTCTGAAGGGGAGGTGTAGGTTGAGGGAAAGTTTTGGTCAACATGGCTCCTTCCATTACTGACGTGATTGACTAAATTTGGACTCCTGACATCAGACTGAACTGTGGTGCCATGGACATGTGGGGAAAGACTTTTATCAGTGAATGCCGATGGACTAGTAATAATGCATATTTTGGTGCTGACTACTGATGTGTGAACTCTGGTGACATGATTTAACAAAGTTGTGTCAGAAGTGAAAAAGGATTTGCATACATTGCAGGCTTTAGGCATTGTCTCAGAACAGAAGAGCACCAAAGGTAATTTGCTGTCCTTGGGACACTGGTGTTGATGGTATGAACTTTCGTGAGAGAAAACCTGGCCACAGATCTTACAGGAATACAGAGGCATGTAGTGCTCTTTAAGATCCTTCTCAGTGAGAAATTGCTGCTTACATACTGAACATGGATATTTTACTTGGACAGGACTACAGTGCCATAGATGGAGCTTAATTGACTTAAAGGGTCCTCTACCACATGAAGTACAAATTGACCTACTACCACTGGGAGGCACTGTTTCAGTTACTTCAGAATTTGGAAATTCACTGGAAATATCAGTTGCACTTGAGTTGGAGCCACCATCTGATTCTGGATCACTGGGACACAAGTTTTCAAGTTTGGAGTGAGTCCTAATTTCCGTATCAGATTCTGAGCTTGATGAAAACTCTTCCCTCTCACAGTCACTTTCCATGTCAACATCTGCATTATTTTCACCCACTATATACTCCACACTGCTGCCAGATGCCTGGAGTCTCTCAGGTTTCAGTCTCTCAGGTTTCATCTTAATTCTTTGTTGAGACCTCAACTTTGACGAGTTACATGTTACTGATCTCGTGCTCCGCCGAACAGTCATCTTATTAGACAAGGTGGTCATGTTTGGACTCCGATGTATGAGTGCTGAGATCAAAGAGTGAGCTTCTTCAAATGTAGCCACATCACTGCATATTTGTTAATTCCCAGACATTAGACTGCTGGTGTGGTTCACAGGAGGGTGTTGAGTGACATCAGTCGTTGGAAAATAATCTTCCCGATGTAGCAGGTAACTCCGTTATGGTGGATTTTTTTGTGGCATCAACTTTTTTATGCTGCTGATTTGTTTTGCCACATTCCCAAATTATGCAGTTGTACGTGCACCTGTCTGCTTCTTTGAAGTTAAACACCATTCACCATCATCTTTGTAAACTTCACACAAGGAGTTGGTCAAGTCAACCTCTGTGGGGTCTGAAATTCAAAGCAGAAGAGGCAGAATGTCTTAAAATGTGCAGAAATTAATCTATTTTATTAAAAAAATGCATTATCACAGCAGAAACAGTACACCAGACAACTGTGTAATATGAAAATACAGACCTAGAACTTCAGTTATTCTGAATGGTGTACACTGGGATTCTCCAATTACTTCACCCCACTGTGTGAAAGAGAAATATTGTTTCATTGGCAAGTCTCTCTGTGTTTCTGCACTTGTCAATATGACCAACAGAGGCTTGATGTGTGAATGGGGTGAAGTCTGCCATCTCTGATTGCCTTGTTCCTTTTTAAACCAGAAGGCAGGTACCTACAGCCCCTGAGACCATTGTGAATAAGGTGGTTTGATAACGAGAACATTCATTTCTGTACAATGTCTACAATAAATATTGCAACACTGCATTATTTATTTCTGATCCTTGTTGATATTAAAAACAAGGAAATGGTACTTTGTAATTCATTGCGGTTGGAGCTTGTACTACATTTAAGATTATGTGGGAAACTTTTAATCACTACTTAAAAAATAAAATGGATTTAAAATCAATGGTGATGGTGTTCTTTGTAATCCAGTGCAGCACTTTTTTGAATCATACTACTGAAAGAACTTCCAAAATGCAAAGAGAATAATAAACATATAGGAAAGACACCGACCAGCAGAAAGAATTCAATTCTCAATGAAGGAGCTGCAGTTGAGCTTTCAGAAAATTATAATAACATTAACTGCAAGGGGCCACACATGATATTAGCCTCTTTAGCCTGTGAAAGTAGTTTTTAAACCACTTCATACATACATACCTCCTGGACTTCCTGATCGAATCCCAATAATGAGATTGAGAAAAAACCTTTAAATGGTCATTATAACAACATTATAACGACAAAACTAACGGTGGCCTACGACTTATACACGTTACCAACCATCTCACTAAGTTATATAATATCTCTAGCCTTTTCTTTTGTACATATTATGTGTTTGTATTTATTTAAAGTGTAAACAATGTAATTCCTTTGAATAATTTTTGAATACGTTAAGAAAACGTTAAATTAAATGTAAATAATACACTTTTAGAGCATGCTAACAGGCTAACGAAGGGTCTCTGCTTTAAAACTGGATGTTAACATTTAGCTTACAGCCCGTAGAGTAGCTACCACGGTACAGCATCACAGAGATGCTAGCATTACCAAAGGCGGTACTTTTGTTTTGTACAATCGCTAAATCCTTTGTGTTCAAAATGTACGCGTTTCAGACAAAATAAGCTTGAAAGTATCGAGTTAAACCGCCTTGCAGTTGATTTTTTGCATTGGTTACCGTTGTTCTAAAGCAAACTTTATCTTCACATGACCATGACCATTCCATAATTAAAAGCTGTCTGTGTGTAAAGACCACAGCTGTGTCTGATAACGCAACGCTGTCACGCACCTGCACATAAAACTACTCACGTCTGTCCGTGAATGGTCCTGCAGTCTGTAGTAGAGTTTCACTGCGCAATCACAGGAGTAAAACCACAAGGTGATGCTTCGCCCAAGTCATTTAGCCTACGTTGTTAAAAATAGACAAATAGCTGGCGTTAATGTTGACTTGTTTGCAATGTCTCGGCTTTAGGGACCAAATAAAAAGCATGTAGCAGACAGCGTGTGCACTGAAGTCACCCAAATGTATAGGTGACGATAATAATGCTATAATTCAGGACATCATTTGAAGAGAATGTACTTCTTATTTTATGTTGATGGCGTTCACACACTGCGGTCCTCTAATTCCGGGTTAAACCGGAAGCCATGTGCCTACTCACATAGAGACTATCGTGAATACGGTTGTTTGATAACTTTTCTGTGTTTAAAATAAATATTATAACACTGCATTATTTAAGAAAGCTTACATCTCGTGTTGCTATTATCGCCCATACATTGCTAAATTTTCACAGTTTAATTGGTCCTTGAAGTGTCAGAACCAAGTGTGGACTATGATGTTTCTTAACGACTTCATTTACTAGACGAACGAGATCGTTCGATTGAATGCAGGCGTTTTTTCAGGCGGGTGGAGATTATTCCAGCTTGTTGACATTGGGGAACCGCACCGACGGTGGAGCTTCACTGTCATGAAACAAGCGCACCAACGGGGAACATTAGCAGACAGGCTCAGCGACGTGAGGATGAAGCACAAGGATGTTATCATTATGGATAAACACGAAGTAGAATATTGATTCAGGACTCTTGGCTGAGAGCAGATTTTGTGTTGGTTGGATATTTTAAGTAATCTTGAACTCGACTCTGCGTGTGCTGGGGTCTTAAGCTTTTGCTAACTCCCTGTTGTCATCAGCTGTGCTATTGTGACTCAGTGGTTTATTAGAGTGGGGACATGTCCGAGTCCGGCCACAGCCAGCCTGGGATGTATGGGCAGGGACGCAGGAGGAGGCGGCGCCGGGGAGACCGAGATGTTGGACTCCCGGGGCAAAACCTGTCTGGTCCCAGCCGGGATCGAGAATATCAACCGAGAGAACGGAGGGTAAATGCAAACCACTGTATGTATTCGGTGTCGTTTTGACGGCTGCTGCAGCTTTAACTCTTAATGGTTCATTTCCATTAAACAATAAGTTAATACCAACATAGTTTAGGGGGAAAAAAATCACAGTTCAGGAAATATAGAAAAAGGAGAAAAGCCATACCTTAAAAATACCAAACATATGGCATACATTCATTGCTTTTTGTTTTTAAGTGACTTTTGTTTCAGTCAGAAGAAATTTATAAAATACTGCTAAATTCCCAAATGAGAACAAGTGAATTGTCAATGAACATGTATGGAATTAGGCAAGAAACAGAATTACATTTAAAATGGACAAAGGACAAAATCATACAGATTCAGATTCCATACGTGGGTTCTCTCCGGGTTCTCCGGCTTCCTCCCACAGTCCAAAAACATGCAATGTGGGGATTAGGTAAATTGGACACTCTAAATTGACCGTAGGAGTGAGTGTGAGCGTGAATGGTTGTTTGTCTCTAGTTGTGTGGCCCTGCGATGGACTGGCGAACTGTCCAGGCCAGGGTGTACCCCGCCTATCGTCCGATGTAGCTGAGATTGGCACAGCACCCCCCGCGACCCTCTGGTGGAGGATAAAGCGGTTAGATGATGACTGACTGACTGACTTTATTTTTAAAGTCACAAGACCAGAATATAGGAAAGTTTCATTGTGTGTTTTATAGAAAGAGCATTTTACATCTACACACAACACATCTTTCCCCCCACAATGTTACTATATACTCGAGTGAAATGTTGCTGTTGAAGAAGAAACAACTCTGCCATGAAACAATTACCTAATTCTGGAGTCCATGCCTTTTTTTTATATGAGGAAAAAACAGTTTTTCCTAAAGGAGTTGGGGCAGGAGGGGACGTTGTCAAGTGCACAGAGAGTATAGCAGTCTTAAATAACATGTTAAGACCCAATGTGAGTTATTCTGCTATTTTATGGTGTGAAATTCTACATTTGAGTTGTAACTATAACTTTGTGTATCTGTTCAGGATGGGAGTGAGGATCCGCCTGGTCCACTCATTCAGAAAACCCCCATCATTCTTGCAAAGCCTCCAGGGGAAAGGGTAAGTTGGGTTGTGCCATATTTTAAAATCTTTTGTAGATCTCTTTATTGAACACAATTCTGCTTTACATGACATTTGGACATTCAGATTTACTTTAGTAGCATTTTACTTGCGGAATAGGAATATATATTAGTGTGCCTGCAGTAAATGAAATAAAATGTTATATTTTTTGAATTTGCCCACAAAACTTGGCAGCAGTTTGATCTCAATATATTTCTTTGGCAGATTCTTATAAGGCAATTTTTTAACAATATATCATTATCCACAGCACCACAACAAGTTACAACATGTATTTATTAAGTCCCTTTACCTCAGTTCCTGAGATCAATGGACTTGTTCTTTTCCAGGCCAAGCCATCACAGAATGCACCTGTCAGTGGAGCTCCAGTCTTGGAGAAGCCCATCATGCTGATGAAAGCCAGGGATGATACAGGGAAGACTGGGACACCTCCAGAGGCAGCAGCTCAGCCCTCTGGTCCTGGGCCCTCTAAGATGGAGCGAGAAGGACAGCGACCTACACAGCCTGTGTACCAGATCCAAAACCGAGGAATGGGTGCCTCCGCATCTAGCAGTGCTGTGGATCGTGAGTAATTGTGGATTTAAATTAATGGAGAAAAAAAACAAAACAATTGAAACTGTGTTGTAAATGACAACTTTATTTTCTATACATGACTTCCAGCCATGGTTGGACAGTCTAAGCTTCTTCCTCCAGAGAAGATGAAGCACAGCATTAAACTTGTTGACGATCAGATGAACTGGTGTGACAGTGCTATGGAGGTGAGTAAATGTTTGATTATGGAGGAGCCATTGTTTTAAATATTTTAACACATTTTCCATGTACGGCACCATTACTCAAACAGAGTTGCTTTTCGTTGTGATACCTTACAGTATCTGAGAGACCAGACAGATATGTTGGTGGTGGGAGTTATAGGCCTTCAGGGAAGTGGGAAATCTACGATCATGTCACTGCTATCTGCCAACACCCCTGAGGAAGATCAAAGGTAATGTTATTCAAAACACATACACACTGAGGGTAAAATTGGTCATAGCATCTTAAAAATAAAATTTGAAAAGATGCTGAGAAGACTTTACATACAAAGCAATACAACTCAAAATGCATTACAGGATATAAATACAAGGAATAAATATGAGCAAATCTAATAAATAAGACCAGGGGTGTGAAACGTACGGCCATGTATGGCCATTAGAGTCTAATCATAATGTGAAATACTATATTTTTCAGTTTCAGATACCTGTGGCTAATTGGGCCTTTGTAGATTCATTGGGATCTGTACGTTGG
Source organism: Solea senegalensis (assembly GCF_019176455.1). Lineage (NCBI taxonomy): Eukaryota > Metazoa > Chordata > Actinopteri > Pleuronectiformes > Soleidae > Solea > Solea senegalensis. The sequence continues at coordinate 16,120,825 of NC_058029.1, forward strand.
CATCATTTTATTGTTCATAATATGTTTTGATACTTAAGATACTTCATTATATGTAAAACAAAGGAAGTCCTTGTTGTTGTGTAGGTTATTATACCATTATATTACTGGCCCACTTGAGATCAAATTGTAGTGTATGTGGCCCCTGAACTAAAACGAGTTTGTCACCGCTGGCTTAGACCATGAAGAGCTTTAAAAACTAATAAATCAGTCTTAAAATTGATGCTGAAAGCAAGGGTAAATTAGTGCAATGACTTTAAAATTGGTTGCTAATTTTAAATAGCTCAGCTGTAGCTGAGCTATGTTCTTCATTGGGAGACTGGAAAAAAATCTTGACAGTAATCAATTTTGCAAGTAGTAAAAGCATTTGTCAGAGAGAGAAATGGCCATAGTGTGGTGAAAATTCAGTATTTCCTATTACATTTTTATTTGTGAGTCTTAATTGCAAATGACTTTATGAAGAGGACAACTGGTACTGAAATTAAAGTCCAGTAAAAGTTACTGTTTAGTCCATAGCACAGATTTTTCTTCACTTAACGCATCATTACAGAAGAAGATAATCTCAGTCTTAGGTAGTCGAATGTTTTAATTGTCGTCGAGATACATTGCGTAGGTGCAGAAATTAGCTCTTGTTTCTGTTTAAGTAAAGTAAAGAGCAAACTGTTAGCACCAGTTTGTTGTATTCATATTGATCCGCTGGAAAACGATTGGTGTTGCAAAAGTAGCAGAATTCAAGTAATAGAAGAACTAATATATAGTTCAGTTCTATCTATATTTTTCTTTCCTTCTAACATTTTGTTTTTTAAAACCGCATACTAAAAAGTAACAGTACTCTTTCTGACCACACAGTGGCAATATAGCAAACCCACCTACTTCTCTATAGTCTTGAGGTGTATTTCACCTGTATACACTCATCATTGTTGTTCCTAGAGCTGCAACTAACGATTATTATCATAATCGATTAATTGACTAATCGCTTGGTCCATGAAATGTCAGAAAATGTTGATCAGTGTTTGTCAAACCTTCTCGAATGTCTTGTTTTGTCCGCAAACCAGTGATTCTGTTTTTAATGATTTCTTTGTAATATGGAGCAAAGAAACCAGAACATATTCACATTTAAGAAGCCGAAAAAATCAGAAATCTTGTGTTAATCATGAAAAAAAGATTCAAACCAATTAATCAAAATAGTTGACGATTAATTTAGTAATTGATTAATTATCGATTTATCGAGTAATTGTTTCATCTCTAGTTGTTTCAGAGTAAAAACAAACCTTTAAAACTATATTTTAAGGTATGTGACTTGCTTTGACTCATTAAGGTACACTTTGATTGGTGATTTAGGGCAAACTGTGTCCTTTGCTTGGAATAAACATGCATATTTGTTTGCACAGGAGTTATGTCTTTAGAGCCCAGACTCCAGAAATCAAGGAGAGAGGAGGGAACCAGAGCACAGGAATTGATTTCTTCATCACACAAGAGAGAGTCATTTTCCTGGATACTCAGGTAAGAATGAAGCAATTTGGATACAGAGCCTTTTCATTTTGTTAGTGCTATTCTCAGTCACTAAGTGATTTCAATGTTTGCACATGCAGGTGCACAGTTTCTCTTCCTCAAAACACATGTATTTATCCTGGAAATGTGTCTTACCTGCTTTTAATTCCTGCAAATTAGGAAATGAAATAGAGAAGCAGAACAGTGGGCAGTGAACCACTGAATTTGACATGATTTTAAAACCTAATTTTTAAACACTTTTTTAACTGCTTATTTAATTATTGACTTACATTTTCTGATTTTATGGGAGGTATATTTGACAGATTTTATCCCAGTTACCAGTAACATTCAGTTTTTACCCATCTGGTAACTGAATGATAACACGGAAACAGCCAAATTGTGTCTAAATGTCTCGCTTGTTTCATTAGCCGATGCTCAGCCCATCTATTCTGGACCACCTCATCAACAATGACCGGAAGTTGCCTCCAGAATACAACCTCCCTCACACATATGTTGAGATGCAGGTGAGCGGGCAGTGAGCAGTGTGTGAAGCTGTGTTCTCTCAATGTGCACTCTTTGTCCTACTTTAATTTTAAATGACTGTTGAGTTATCAGTCTCTCCAGATTGCTGCCTTCTTGTTTACTGTGTGCCACGTGGTCATTGTGGTCCAAGACTGGTTCACCGATTTAAACCTCTACAGGTTGGTACTTGTTATTTGGGATTCACTTGTTTAATACTAATAACCCAGTGACTCGGTACAGAAGGAGAGGCCAGCTTTCAGTAATAACTGACAATAACTTGCATGTCCCCTCCTCCAATTGGAATGTTGAGTATTTCAGCTTGTATCTTGAGAGGAAATTGGTCTTTTGCTTTTTCAAAATCTTAGTAATGTTATTCTTTCCACTGGTATTGTAAACAACAAATGCAGCCAAGTCTAGGCCTGCTGAAAATGGCTACCAATGTCTTTACTTGTCCAGTACAACACTCTCCTTTCATGACCAATTTTCAAAGTTTAGTGATGTACAGCAACCAATACACCTTTTTGTTCATACATTGGAATGTACTTAACCATAAACAGGAATAATCCATTATCATTTATCGTCCACATTGATTACTATACACTCATGGATATTGACCCTGGTTTGCAGATTAGCACACGGAGACTATAATGTTCTGTTTGTGTAGGTTTCTTCAGACTGCTGAGATGCTGAAACCTTCCACTCCGTCTGCAAGCCATGACAGTACGGGCTCTTCAGGCACTGATGATGGAGCAGAGTACTATCCTCATATAGGTCACTTTGTTACACAGAAACACCAAACACAGGCTCACTCGCCAACTAGACAATAAACTAAAAGTCTGTCTCTCTTAAATGTCTTGTTCTTCCAGTGTTCCTCCAAAACAAAGCCAGACGAGATGATTTCTGCCCAAGGAATCTGAATAACATGTACAGAGTGGTGGATAAATTAATGACCCATTCCCATCTCAAGTACAAAGGTGCATAGCTATATGAATACTCCACTCACATTTAAACCTGTGATTTTTGTTGTTGTAGGTATTATTCTTACTCTGTTTGGTTGTCATAACCACAAAACATGTAACATTTGTATGCTGCGTCACTGGGGCGGACTGCTGAGTGCAATGTTCCCACCTGTCGTTACACAAAGCAAATCACTTTCTGTGTGCTGCGCAGGAATGCATCTGAGTGACACAATCACTAAAAAGTGCTATACTGAGACATGAGAGAGTGTGATGAAGAGCTGATATAGTCTTAACTAATTTGACAATTGTTTGAATGTGACAGAAATGTGTTAATTTTTAAAAGTTGTATTTATAGTCCAAACCTCTTATTTTTACTGTAATTCTTTCTACAATGAATCATGTCACACCTACACTCATTTAATGATGTGGTTTGTCTTCAGGTACACTGTCCATGCTAGACTGCAATGTCTTCCCTGGACTGAGAGCAGATTATCTGTCGCCTGAGGTCAACATGTTCCTACTTCCTGTGCAGGAGAATGATGGGGAGGATGGTCTGACTAAAGCAGGTTAGAGAGACTTCTAATCATCTAAAACTGGGTTGTCCTTCTGTAAATTTGTACGGATTGATCATTTAATGCCACCATGTTTAGGGTCAGGAACATACCCGCTCTTTTCCCTGCTCCCGGGGTACAGAGGACATCCTTCTTTCTCCACCATGGTTTCAAAATTGCGCAGCCAAATACTGAGCATGCCAAGATGCCAGCTGTCACACACAATCCTCACTGAGAAGAACTGGTAAATGTCACGTTTACAAACATCACACTTATCAGAGCACTTTTATTGATTAATATTATCTTGATTTATCAACCACTAATCGATAGCATAGTTTTTTTTTTTTTAGTCTTTATGGTATCCCTTCTTATTTGTTTTTCACAACAGTGAAAACACTATTATTATTACTAATACTCTCTCTCTCGACACAAAATGTAACCCCTGAAACATTTGAAGCATATTACGAATAGAAAAGTAGTAATAAATTAAGTGTTCATACTTTAAATCTTGGTTGTGTACTTTTCTCATCTTGGCGATTTTTTATAGCAAAGGCACAATTTTACTACATTACAACTATTTTACTGAGATTTCAAAGCAGATGTGCTCGTGTAACAGCACATTTGTTTTGGAGATACACACCCCTTATTTATAGAATTTTTCATTCACTGCCAGTATTCCCAGCCAATGTTGTTTTGCGAGTATGATCTCTGGTATCCAACGAGGTTTTCTGTCTTTGCAGGTTTCATTATGCAGCTCGCATCTGGGATGGAGTGAAAAAGTCGTCAGCGCTGTCAGAATACAGCCGTCTGCTCTGCTAACACCGCGGTTGAATTGCCGTTGTATGCAATAGTGGTGCGGACTCTTGTGTGCGGTTTTCACGTCACATAGAGTAAAATGTGGTCCCGGTAGTAGAGGCTGCCAAGTGAAACACAGGAGCATGATATGTGACGAAGAGTCAACCTTAATGCAGGATGATGCCACTTTGTGTGGACTTGTAGATCCTGCAGAGTGTTCGCACACAGAGAAAGGTACCTATGCTTGCCCTTCAGCAGTAACGGCTGCCTGCTGTTTGGCAGTGGCTCAAAAGACAAAATATTGTCTGTACATGTCCAAAAACGTTTTTTGTAAGGCAGTATTGCCATGTCGCAACAATTTTCACGGCACACACATGTCTGAGATGGATATATTGCTTGTGGGTTCTTTTTTTTTATTATTTTCTTTGAAACAAGACTAAAAAAAAGTATTGTTTACCAGTTCCTGATAAATAAAAGGAAAACATCGGGTGTGGATCTTAAACTGCTGTTTTTCATTGCACAGGGCTGTTGTACTTTGCCAGGATGGGGCAAGTCACTCACAGCCACATTCTTTTACAAGACAACAATAACATTTTAATATGAATACAATTATTCGAAAAGAGCACACCCTCCTTTGGCTTTGTAACATGACCGACTCTCCCCTTATCCCTCTCCTGCCTCAACACGTATCTGTACCTACAGTCACATAGTATTTATACTATTTTACTGTATGTTGTACTTTGCCTATAGAAAATAAAGCATTTGTTCAGGGAACCCCTACTAAAAAGCCATTATAAGGAGAAACCAAGTACAAACACCTGTTTTTTAGTCCACAGTAGACGTGCAGTGATAAATTGATTAAGTGAATTAAGCAGATAATTTCTCTCTGTTTAGACTGTGCATTCAAGATGATCATTGGCATCATGTGCTCATTCAAATAACTACTGCAGAGGAGGAACATGGGCTTCGATCTTTCCTGTTCCGTTCCCTGTATATGGCAGGATTTGGGTAGACACATTGGTGTATTGCTAGTTTGGCAACCACCTCCAACAAACGCTGACTAGCAGGGCAACCTTGCCTTAATCTACAGAACGTGTTTTGTAGATTATATTATAGATTATATTATATAAGAACATGACAATGTACAACAGCCTCTTCATGATAAATTGAAGAGTTACATCTGTATATGAAAGTGGGTGTGCTTCTTCAGTCTGATGGATGCGGTGTGAAGGTATTCAAAGCAGTTAACGTCTATTATGAAAAGTCTTTACAAATCTTTTTACAAAAATTTGTGCAAATGTATTTTAAAACAACTCTGAAAGAAGTAGTATCTAAAGTATCTCTTACCTCAGAGTTTGCCTCAGTGAGTTACATTTCTTCCGCTGACCTGCCTCAAATAAACAGTATTTGCATCTTGCAAATAGAATTAAAAGCTTTATAAACTTTGTCAGGGTTTTCATAGACATTTGGGATCCTATGTTGAGTTATTTTGTGAGCATTCTGTGCGACTGTAGCTTTTGCTAGATTCGCTGGAGGTCGAATGCAGAGGTCTGCGAGAGCTCCATCGTGAAGGCATTTAAGAACGTACATGACAAAAAAACTTCACATTTAACTTGAAATGTTGGTAAACATAATATCTCACAGAGAAGCTACTTGTCTGAACTTGTTAACCTTATTCAGGCAACACTTGGGGGTGCATTCCAGATACACCCTCGATCAAAATACCAGGCACACAAGCAAGGCAGAGAAGAACCACAGTAAAATTCTAAAGGCATATATTCTCGTATGGAACATATATACTTCAGGATGATAAAATATGAACAAATAACATGTAACATGTAATACGTTGACACTGATAATGCTGAGTACTTTTAAATATTGCACAGAACACACATATTTTGCCACAAGTGATTCAGTTCCTGGAAAACCCTGAGGGAAAAGACTCAGTCTGGTGATGTGAGTCCAGGGGGTCCTGTATCTCTACAAGAGGTCAGGAGGAAGAACAGGCTGCTGCTGTGGAGACCAAGAAAATAACTTTGAAACAAACAAAAAAACAACCCAAGGGAACTTGAGTAAATAACGCAAAATTAACCTTAAAACCTTACAATTCACAAAAATTCAGTTGAGCTCCCAGCATGATGACTCCTTGTTCTGTGTGTGTGTGTTCTGTACAAAGTAAACTTGCAAGTGTTTTTTTTACAGGACAAGAAAATGAAAATAAAATCAATCTGGCTGCAACAATCCAACTTTTTTTTTTTTTTTTTACCTCTGCACTAAGAGTGAACACATTATTAATCAGATTGCAGCAGTTTAAAAATATACAACCTAGTCTATATACCATATACATAATGCATTCATTCATACACGTTGGTATTTTTTCTGTGTTCACTCAGGTCAGAAAGTCTATGAACACATTTAGAGTAAATATTACTGTTATTATTATTATTGTTACAATTAGGGCTGTCAACAGACTCTATGATTATTGATTATTCACAGCAGATAATTTTGGACATGAAATATTAGAACAAACAGGTTTGACCAGGCCAAATACACCTGGTTAAGTGTCTTGACGCCTCTCTTTAAACCACAACATAATAATAAATCAATAATATGACGAATCAGCTGAAATGACTTGGATAAAAAGCCTCGGAATGATATCTAATTAAATCATGACTATGGCCCCACCGTCCTGGTATTAATAAAGTTATGCCAAAGAAAACCCGCAAGGACTTCTGTGATAGCCTCCACTGTGACACAAATGTATCCTTCAAACGCATGAGTAGGAGTCAACAATTCCTATGGCAATTGGGACATTGATGTATTATAATAACTGGATAGAGCCCCGCCCCCTCTGCCCTGAAAACATTTTTCCTCGTGGTACTGCAACAAAAAATACTCATGCTGCCCCAAAAGCAATTTTCCCATCGACCAAAGAGAGACGCCTATAAAACAGTTCTTTATATTCTATATTTTTAATCAACGGAGTTTCATAAATGTAAAACCTTCCTAAAGGCCATAAAAAGCAATTAAAAATCTTTTTACCCAGAGTGACGTCACCGCCGTGTCCGCGCACACCAAAGCGCGGCCATGTGGCGTCAGGGAACCGTACGATATGAAAACTTTATGGGAAATGTGAATAAATTAAGGCATTACATTTTTATTTTTTTAAATATTACATCAAAGCAGGTATTTATTCGTTGTCCATTATCATTTATTTGAGAGTGCCATGCTGCAGTTTATCACTTTGTTCAGTCATCATTCGTGACATCATGACACAGGGGCGGAGCAGGTGACGGTGCAGAGGTGTACTCTTCCTAACAGATATCTAAATACAAATGAAGTCAAGGAAACATTATTCACAAAATCTATTCAGTTAAAGCCTATTATTAAAAACAGATTTAAAAAAGACATGGAAGAAAACTGCACTTTTTGTAATGATTGCCCTGGAACTGCTCCTTACTTGTTTTGACATTGCCCAGATGTGTGTGATGACAGGAGGGTCTTGTTTGACAGAGTGAATATTTTAAAAATAACATATAGTATAGTGTGATTTTATCCATAATAACATTATGAACCATTTTGAGTTGTTTTGGAAGAATGTGTTGTGTGGTGAAGTATCTGACTCACATCCCTCCCTCCCTCCCTCCCTCCATCCATTAGCTAATCTAATTCTTATTTCTGTATATCATGTTATGAGGCTGGGAAGACGAACAGTCCGGAATCCATCACTCTGACAGCAAGCAAAGGACCAAATGAGTTGAGTTTAGTCTTATATTTCATATATTATATGAAATTAGAATGAACGAAGGGAGGCTAGATTTGATGGGGAAAATCCAGGTGTTTTCTGGGACAAACATGTTGCTATTGTTAAATTTGTTGTCATGCATTGTAAATTTATGTTCAAAAGGTAAAAAAAAGCACGAGAACATCAGCCTAGGATGTGAAGACTGGGAGCACATGTACGAAATTGATGATGTAAGACAGGTGGTTAGGGAAAACAGGGGCTGAGTTTTCTAGGATTCGGCTTAAACTCTGACTTGCAACAATAACGTCCTCTTTGTTCTATACAAGTCTTTTTCTGCACCATTATCTCATCACCTGCCGTTATTTAAAGAAGGAAGGCCCGGTAAACGACAGTGGCCTCTCTGAAGATTCATCGTTTCATCATAATGTCAAAATTTCACATTCATTATTGTAAATACTCGTTCTTCACCGCTTTTAATAAGAATTCAAGCAATACAGTCTTTCAAATACTCTGAGAAAAAGAAAGTCAGAATTCATATGAGTTCTGACCCCCAGCATGAAGATAATACTACTTTTTTGTTTTATTTTGTTTTCTTCTATGTATATATCTCCTGTCTGTACGTTTTTACCATGTTGTTTACTGAAGCTATGTTTCGTACACTAATAAAAAAGATAAAAGAGTGAGAGTGAACAAACGGGCGGTGCCCATTATGGAAAGCTGACACGGCTGTTGTTGATGTGAATGAACTCCTCTGCGCAGTCTAAAATGGAAAGGTTTTGTTTTGACGATAAAACGAAACCCTTCGCCCCTCACCTCTCTCTATCATCAGCTACCATCTTTCAGTTTCACTTATCACTCCAGAAGTATTGCAGTAAGTGAACGTGAAGGAGTGGTGCGATGTTGGAGAAGACCACTCCTCCTATGAAGGACTACTTATAAGCATGACAAATCGAAAACAAGTCAGTTGTCTCCTGCTATCACGAAATGCTTCTCCTGCTGATCTTTGGGATAGTGCTTCTCCCTAAAGGCAAGTGTTTTTCCCCCCTCTTTTATCTGTTTTAAAAGAAATCTGATACCTCTTATAGAAAAAAAGGAATGTTTTACTTTGACAAAGCTGCTCATGACATGAGTCATTTAAGGTCACTGCTCAAATAGCAATGGGTGTGGACCCTATCAGAAAAGGGCTTTGTGTTATCCTGTTGCCTATCTGTGTTGTATACTCATTTTCCTGACAGTCGTTTGCTGTAATTTTGTTCTTTTCTTTTTATTTTTTTGTTTCATCAGCCTTTGCCTTGAAATGTTATGAGTGCTTACCTGGACTCTCAGCATGCACAGACACACCCAAGGACTGTCCATCTTCAACTCATTGTTCAGCAATGAGAGTCATTTCATACGCAGGTATGGCATTTTGAGGTGCATTGTTGTTGTGAAGATGCCCTTCAGTGGAACACTAAAACAAATTTGTTGGTTTTTTTTTGTTGGCGCAGGTTCTTCTAAACTTAGTGAGCTCAGTATGAAAACCTGTGCTTTGGCTGAACAGTGTGTTGAAGGCTCAATCAACTTTGGAGTCTCCAAAACAGTGCTGTCCACCAAGTGTTGCACTTCTGAGTTATGCAACAAGCAACCTGCCCCTGGTAAGTTACTTTAATATTGATAACTATTCATAAACACTAACCTTGTCGGGACCAGTAGTTCTCATGGAGACCAAAACCTGTTCCCATTGAGGCAGAACCTAATTTCTGAGGAACTGGTAATATTTGAATTGTGGTTAGGTTAAGGTTAGTCATTTACTGCTTATGGTTAAAGTTTGAGATAATGCTTTGTTTAGGCTGTCCAAATGAATAGAAGTCAATCCAACTCCAATACAACTTTATTTATAAAGCACTTTAAAAAAACAACAACAACAGCTGAAACAAAGTGCTGTACATCAGAGATAAATAAGACAAATAAAATATAAAAATGACATCATAAACCTGACAACAAACAATAAAACAGTAAAATATTGTAGAAAGTTTAAATACAACACAAGTCATACAATAAAACTATAAAAAAGATAAAAACCAACGTCTCATACTGGGTCGAAAGCCAAAGAGTAAAAATGGGTTTTAAGATGTGTTTTAAGAGTGGACAGTGAAGGGCGTGTCTACAATCTGTTGTTCCACAATCTTGGTGCAGCGACCGGAAAAGCTCAGTCCCCTCTGAGCTTCTGTTTAGATTTTGGTATCTGCAAGAACAGCTGATCAACTGATCTCAGAGACCGGGCGGGAGTGTAAGAATGAAGCAGCTCAGAGAGGTAGGGCGGGGCAAGACCATTTAAGGATTAAAAAACAAATAAAATGTAAAGATTAAAGATTTAAAATGAACTCTAAAATGCACAGGCAGCCAATGGAATGAGGCGTTACGTGTGTTCCCTCTTACGTGCGCCAGTTAGAAGACGTGCCGCAGCATTACAGTAATCTAAGCGAGACGTAATAAACGCATGAATTACAGTTAATGTAGCGTCCTTAGAAGAATAGCTGTGCAAACCTGATATATAAATAAAGAAACGCCTCCTTATACACATTAACAATGTACAGTATATGTTCAATGTTACAGACCCCCCGAAAAACAATCCCAATGGTAAAAAGTGCTACCGCTGTGATGGAAAAACATGCACTGGAACTCTAAACTGTGAGGGGAACGAGGACTACTGTGTATCGTCAGAAGGTAACAGGCCTACATTCTTCTCAGGCCTACATTGTACTTTGTCCATCACATCAGTCACTCTAGAAGGTGTATTCTCATTATTTCAGTGGACGTAGGAGGTAACAAGATGACCATGAAGGGCTGTGCTTCCAAATCCTTGTGCTCGAGCAAGGGAAGTGCACAGATAGCAGAGGGCCTTGGATCAGAACTGAGCTGCTGCCAGGGCAACTACTGCAACAGTGCCGGTGCTGCTATCGCTAGCCTTGTGATACTGGTGGCACCACTGATCTCTCTGGTCTTATTCTCTTAAAGTTCTTCAAAAGCAAATGCAGTTTCTTTTTCTTCTTCTTCTTCATTCTCTTCACACATTATGTTAGAAAGTAGTGGCCGAGACTGTGTAGCAAAGAGCAAAGAATTATGGAGTAAAGGCTGAAAACAGCTTCTCTCCAGTCTTCTTTTAAGGATTTTTTAAAGGTTTGTCTAAAAAGATAAGGCTTGACGATGCACTGGAGCAATAGTTACTTAGTTAGGATGACAGCGCCTGCTCCTTCACTTCTGCTTTTGGTCTGCTAGTTAGTTGAGATGTCTTGTCTTCCCTCTGTGCAACCTTTGTGTGATGAATGAGAAACTAGATCATTTAGCAGCAAAGTATAAAAATATACTAAAGGTCAAAGGTCAGCGAAGCAAGAATGGAGCTGAATTTTGGCACACTGTACCCAGGAAGAATATTTCCTGTGTTATAAATTAAATAAGCATGTTTGCCAAAAAGAGGGATGGAGACAATAGTCTGGCCAAAGATTTTTTAGATCTGAGCCCGAGAGTGGCTCAATCTGTAACTTTAGTAAGCCTCAAAATAAAGCTTGTTGCCTCGCTAGGCTGAATCTTCACATCTGCCTTCATCGTCCTCATTTTCTCCACAACATATGATGAATAAAAGGATTTACTGATCTGTATTGATCTGTTTTCTGTGTAATTTCTCTTTCATCCAGGTCTTAGTTCTCCAAAGGTTATTAAATCAGTTGCATATTAACTTAAAGGTTTCATAAACTTTTTGCTTTTAAAAGATAAGAGAGGGAAACACAGCAAATTAATATTAGTATGAATGCTTAGTTAAATGATATCTGACTCAGCCAATGCCCGCTGTTGAAATACTGTACGTACACAACATGTCAATATTACACAGTTAAAAGCTAGAATGCCACTAACCATGTGCTAATTAGTTTTTAAGCTACTCATTCTTATTTCTCTTATTTCACATAGTGGTGCGGTCAATTATTTATTTATTATTTTTTATTTTTAGGCACAAGATAGGATGATGAGATGTTTTTTTTTATTATAGGCAGATCAGATCGAACTAATTTTCCAATGCTAATTTTATAACTGTGAGGAAACATGAGGAGCAAAGTGGGGATTTTCTTTTAATGGGAAACAGCACCATCTAGTGGACAGACGGCAGGAAAACGCCAATATTGATTTGTGTTTGGGGAGTCTTTGAATAAAGCTGAATGCATTGACACAACAATTTAAGAACAATATCAAAACATAATGATGTAGATGGATGTAGATGTAGATTTATATATATATATATATATATATACATATATATATATATATATATGTATATATACATATATGACATAATGTGATATCATTTGGGTACATATTTTGAGAGCAAAAATAAAAACATCAATGCCATTTTTTTTCTCTCAAGAAAATACGAGACAGGTGGTTCTTTATTGTTTTCTCATGGTTTTACATTTATCTCATATTTCAGGTTCAGAAACTGGGACTCCGAAACCAACAAAAGCATTAAGAGAACATGTAGTTATGCAGAAGTAAATGTAATGACGTTGAAATATACATTTTATAACGTTACCTTCAAAATAAATGTAACTTCATTTAAACAACAATATCAAATTGTTGAACAAATGTATATGTGTCCCTGTGATGGACTGGTGAACTGTCCAGGTGTACCCGCCTTTCGCCCTATATTAAGCTGAGATTGGCGCATAATAAATCATCACTCAATACATGTGTTGTGTAGATAATAAAATTCATCATTAGATTTGTTGCTGGCTTTGACAACAAACCAAAGAAATACGCTGTATTTGGTTCAGATGTTTCCATAGACACTGAGGTCTGCAGTGTTCATGTAATCATCCCCATCATCGAGGTCCTGTGAGAGATGAGAGTCATTATTGTCCCAGACGTTGAAAGTGCCAGTGTATCATACGGAAATTCTCACAGTAAATCATTGACAAATTATGAATACCTGTTTGTAATGGCAGGCCTTCGGTTGGCTGAGGTCCAGTCAAAACATCAGCAATAATAACAAGTTAGAGAAAAGAATGATTAAGTAAGACATTGCTGTTTTACAAAATAATACAGTATATGATATATTTCATCGACAGCAAATTAGGTTGAAGAGGAGTGAGACAAATACCTTTTGGGGGATGGGAAACGAGGCTTGGAAACTTTCTGGTCGGTGCTGACATGTGTCTTTACTTTATTTACCCTATGGATTAAGACTTTTGTCACTTTATAGTTGGTGAAACAAAGCTTAGTTAAGTAAAGGACCCGTATGCAGGATTTAGTCGCATGTGTGTATATGAGAGATGAAAATTACAACACAGACAAAAATACAATATTTTATTTGGATGTTTTTTTATATTACAGTGTGTTTTTTTTTTTACAGATACGTGAATTGTGTATTTAAGTACAGTAGCAAAGTATTTGTACGATGGACATGAAGAAGAAATCTGAAGACTGATTGCAAACACATTGCAATATCAAAGCAATCCAAAAAAATATTTCATTTTTTTTTTTTAATGCCTGTGTTTTATTTTATTTTAATGATGTATTTTGCAGTGCCAATACTTGTTTTAGTGTCAATACAACAATGCCCAATTTCATTTTCAATGCCAAAACTTAATGTCAGGGTTCTGGCTCCATAGAGTCGTTGGAAAATAAATGTACTTATTTCGATTACAAACACTTGATCCTTAAAAGTGTAATTTAAGTGTGAAAGCCAAAGTGTCAGCTGTGGAAAAACAAATGTATCTCAGTGGAGGATAAAAAGTTCAATGGATGTTTATCATCATCCTAGATCACAAAAATATGTGAAAAAGTGGAACAGAAACTATGCAAATGTTGTAAGATGTCTAAATAAAAACACAGCTCTTGCCAAAAGAAACCAACCCTAAACAGATGTGTACAGTTGATCGGTTAATGTCATTTTAATGAGAAAAAACATCCTCTTGCCTTTGCTCGGACTGAAATTGGCCTGGGCCACCAGAATGAATCCTGAAATGTACACAAATGAAGTTACACAAATAAAGTTACCAATAAAACAACACTTTTACAGGAAAAAGGAAAGTAAGAGTTCTCAATTCTCACTTCTTACCTGCGAGACAGCCGGGACAGACGGTTCCACAAGCTATTTGGTATGGAGAACCGTGTTATGACTTTGAACTGATGTCATGTGATATCAGTGACACACAATACCTTTACCTGCCATCTTGATTTTGGAGTTCTGCAATGCGCCTCCTTGGAGAGAGTGAAGAGAAAATAATGTTGTTAACACACAAATGAGTTACCGTTGACCACTTCACACTATCTATCTGACTGCAACACTCACTTGTATCGTTTCACGATGAAAACGCAGAAGACGCCAAAGATCACAGCAACACTGATCCCCACCACAGCAGGAATGATGATGTGCTTATTGTTCTCTTCACCTGGAAATTGCCATGACTTATATCTGAGTCGATTGTTTTTTTATACTGCACAAATGTGAAATGAACTAAATCCAATAAATTAATTCCCCCAAAAATGAACTCACTCCTTAAAAATTCTCAGAAAAGTGAAAAAGATCTCACGTTTTACATGCAGCGTCTTTATTGCAGATGATGTCTTCCTTCCATGAAATTTAGCTGTGCAGGTGATGTCACTGTAGTCGTCCTTCTCCTCAGGGATGAACGTCAGGATGGACTGTTTCTTCCAAATGCCATTCAGCATATCTGTGTGAAGCTCAATGACTCCATCCTCGGTGCTCCGACTCCATGTGAGTGAAGGTGGATGGGATGGACAGCTGTGTTTGACTGTGCAGGAGATAGTGTAGACATGTCCCACAGTGCCTGTGTCTTTGGAATCCAGTGTTGGCATTGGAGGATCAGCTGTAAATGAAAAGAACCATAGCTAAAGTAAAAGGTAGTTTTACAGTGTAGATTCGTGAAATGTCAGAGAGTTAGGGACATACGCAGCATATTCAACTTCACACATTCTTCCACAAAGGAGTACTTGTCTTTGGTGGATGTATCGAACTCTGTTTGTGCTAGTTCCACTCGGAAACAGAAAGGGCCGTTGTCATGGTTTCTAATATCAGTAATTTCCAGGGTGCAATTTTTCTGACCCAAATTCCCCAACAACTTTGTACGGCCCTTAAAGCTGTCTAAAACTCTTGTTTCATCCTTGTAATAGATAAAGTCCTGTTTGCTTTTAAAATGATGCCAAATCCCCCTGAGTCTGGAGGCGGGCAGGTCTTCATTGGGATAGTTGAAGGTACAGGGAACCACAACGCATGACGAGACCAAGGCATCAAGGTTTTTGACGACATTGGCGCTCCATTGTTCACAAAGCACTGGGCTGAAAATGACTGAAAGGCAAACAAATGGAAGTGAGTGTAAGTGAAGTCTTGAAAGTATTTTTGTCATAGTGAAGAAAGAGAGGAGTTCAGCTTTGTTACCTGCCAAAAAGAGACAGAAAATGGTCATGTTTCTCTCTTTGTCAATACTTCAGTTGTTGTTGGTGCAGCACACTATAAGATGTACAAATGAAACGAAACGAAAAATATTTGCTCAACACAGTACTGTACTGTTGTATGCAAATTGCAGTGCAGCTTTGAGAGGGGAACTTCAAACACAAATGCAATTTATTTGCACATAAAATAACAATTAAATGATAAACCAGCAAATACAGATTTCAGTATCAATTAAACAATACTAACTTTAAAACAGTGATATTAAAAGTAGAGTGAGATTTGACGGTGGATTTCTGATTTGTTGGGGAAATGTGTTCTATATTTGTAGTTTTAACATGTCTGACTAATCAGAGTTTCAAATCTATTTTTACTTCACTAAATCATTGCGGATCCAAGCAGTATTTTATAAAATTTCAAAATAAAAGCAGCATCACATTTCAATATAATATAGCACCACCAGTATCTTTCTTACCTGATAAAGTGGCTCTCTGGCTGCTCAGAGACGGCTGTCTGTTAAATACCCCTCCTTCAGAATGATGACATGTGCTGTGCTGTGCAGTTAAGTACCGGTACCCTAGTGGATACAGGGCAAAACGACGGGAAGGGTTAGGGTTCATTTCCTGGTCAATATGTGTCCTTGAGCATGACACTTAATCTCATGTTGAAGTGAATGTGTGAATGGCAAAACTGTAGTGTAAAAGCAGCTCATCAAAAAAGTTTTATTTGGTAGTAATGAGTAACAAAGATAGTTAGTGGAGTAAAAGTTGCTAGAAATATAAATAACAAAGTAAAGTACAGATATGTGAAGTATTTGTAATTTGTTATATTACAACACTGTAACTAACAACTCTCTGATGAAGTTTAGCACAAAGTAATGAGTCACAATCCGTCCTTGCTTACAAAGAATACTTCATATCCAGTTTTGATACACACACCAGTTACCAGTTAACCTGCTAATCGTGGAACCTTCCAGAACAAATATTATTTTTTAAAAAATATTATTTATTTGTTTTTGTACATTTATAAGGGTGTTTGTAAGGGTTCAGGTTATTCAACAAACGACTGCTTTTGGTTGTTTTTGTCCCAATTTTTCCTCAAATGGGGTTTTGTATTTTTAACAGTATAATTTCCTCAAATCTGTTCATGTATCATTTTGTGAACAAAAAAAAGGACTTGAATTTAATTTTAATTTAAAGCCAAAGTCCAGGCACACATTGAAAGTAGGTGTAAATGACAGCTTTATTTGCCAATAAAAGCATGTTTGCGGAATGAAGGAAGCATCATGCAGAAAAGAATAGTAATGCCCTCTATGATCAGTATCCTCATGTCAATAAGACTTAGATATATACCATTGGTTGGATTATACTGGCTAATGACATTTTTGACATGTGAAATGTAAATGACATGTAAAAAGGAGGAGGAAATTAAACCTTTCAAATAAAGACATTATATTACTTTGTTTTGAAAGAATTGGAGAGGACATTTCAGGATGAGCTGAATTGTGACTATATGCACATGCTTTAACCATGTGCTTCACTATCACTGCCTCACTGCTCTCACCCACAGTTTCTTTTTTTTTAGATTTGTAGGGTGACTTTCATTTCCCTTGCTGTTTAGGTCTTTGTGTGGTCCAGTGCGCTAAGAATTTCCAAAGAAATGTAGGTAAAATCTTAAGTTTGTCATCAACACCAAATGATACTTGAATAGATTGAATATACATACAATGATACAATAATGATACAATGTAGACAATCTTTCATTTGGCAGTTTCTTGGGTCCTTATAGGTCTATTGAAATCATTGTCCATTATGTATTATTATTATTGTTATTGTTCATTTATTTCATGTTGTCTTACTTTCTGCCAAAATCCAGTGTAATTTGTGAGAGAACATAAATCCTGTGAATATTTGTCTCTTAAATATTGTCGTACTAGTAGTTTGCCTGTGGCCTTAAATGCTTTTCCACATATTTATTTGCTCTGAAATAACACAGCATTGACAAAGAGAGGAACAAATCATTGAGACCAACTTCAGTTCAACACAGCCATATTATTTCTCCTTTTGGCAGGAAACAAAGGTGGACACCTTCTTCTTTCCTCGTTCCTCTTTACTCTCAAGACTTCAAGGAGTATGTCATCGATTTGCATTTAGCTGTGTATTACTAGAATAGGGGTAGTATTTTTGAAAAATTGTACTTCCCAACCTCAGTTTCCCCTGAGTCGAGAAATATCTTTTTGTTATCTGCCCGCCAGTGACACTTGGTCCGAGGCTTGAAACTTCAACGCTAATTCCACACTTTTTAGACCCAGTCGTAGGGGGACGGGACCTCATGCCCAGAATGCAAACAGTGTCCACCATCATTGCGAACAGTTACGCTAACAGGACCAAGTGTCACTGGTGGGCACATAACAAAGAAAAGAATGAAGATATTTCTCTCAGGGAACTCAGGGAAAATGAGATTGGGAAGCACAACTTTTCAAATGCTTGTAATACAAAGTTAATTGCAAATCGGTGAAGTATTCCTTTAAGTCACTTACATTTTTGTTTGTCTTTCAGCCATTTACAAAACCTTGACGCCTTGGACTCCTCATGCGTTGTGGTTCCCTGTACCTTTAACTATCCCAATGAAGACCTGCCCGCCTCCAGACTCAGAGGGATCTGGCATCATTTTAAAAGCAAACAGGTCTTAATTTATTACAAGGACGAAATGAGGGTCTAAGACAGTTTTAAGGTTGTTGGGAAATTTGGGTCAGAAAAATTGCACCCTGGAAAATTAGAAGCCATGACAATGGCCTTTACTGTTGCCGAGTTGAACTGTGACTGAAAAAGCCACCAAAGACAAGACTCCATTGTGGAAGACTGCGCCAAGTTGAATATGCTGCGTAAAAGGGGAATAGTAACGGGAGAAGGAGGAGGAAAACACACACGCAGCTCTTTCCTTCACTCGTCTGTATTGAATCTTTGTGGTATTTGACCACAAATATCCTATCAGTGTCTTTTTAACATGTTCTAAATTATCTAAATTATTGTTTTAACTGAATAAACACGACATGTAAATTATACTTTTAACAAGTTATCATGGGACATTTGAATAATGACATGTATTTTTTAACCTGTTCTCTGAGTTAGCAAGACACTAAACAACAAATAAGTCCAACAAAAACGTCTTTTCCATGAATTTTCAACCGGAGTAACATTTAGAAAAACACTATCAACATGTGTTCATAAGTACGCAGTGCTTTGCAAACGGTAATTACCTTAAAAAGGGGAATAGTAACGGGAGAAGGATGAGGAAAACACACACGCATCTCTTTCCTTCACTCGTCTGGACGAGGAAGAGGAGCGCGATCCACCTACTGGAGCCCCGAGGCATTACCAACAGATCGACGAATCATTAAACCACACAATCACAATTACCTATCTGCATTCCTCTTTTTTGGTGTTACTCACTAGTTGCATAGTGTCTCCATATACATTCACAACTACTATAAATGAAATGACGTCTTCTGAAAATAGATACTATAGTAACTGATAACATCCAACTGAAATTACGTTTACCTCAAAATAAATTGTATGTATGAATACATTGTTATATACAACTTGTCACATATGTCACTAACGCTTTGACATTTATTTCACAAATCTACACCGTAAATCTAAGTCTTACATATATGCTGTGCCTTTTATTATTTCCTCCAAAGCCTACACTGGTTTCCACAGAACCAGCCACTGAGGAACTGTCTCCTTCTCAGTCACACACACCTGTCCATCCCATCAAACTTTAACGGAGTTATTGAGCTTCACATAGAAATTCAATCTGGCTTTTGGGAGAAACGCTCCATCATGACGTTCATTCCTGAGGAGAAGGACTACCACAGTGACATCACCTGCACATGTGATGTATATATAGTTTTATGGAGACCAATCGCATCAGCTGTGATCACAAGCCATCAGAAATGGTTATATAATTTGGAGTTCTTTTGCTGTCTGTGTTCTGTCTTGTGTATTTTAATGTGTGTTTTACTTTTTAGGATGTGGTCACTCTGTAGTTATATGTGTATTCATAAGAGCAAATGTGCTGTAAAAATAGGATTTTACTTTGACTGCTTTGATGTGGTGGTGTGTCATCACCGGTTTCAAAGTTTGTGTTTTTGTGATTATTTTGATCATATAAAATGTTAATGAATCAATATGAAATAAATACTTATTACTTACTTGCTGCTATTAATTGGATTACTTTATCTATGCACACATGTGTTTGTGAATGTGAACTTTTATTAAACTCAGCAACTGAACTAAAAGTGATTTAATTTTAGTGTATTAAAACCACTTCCTGCTCTCTGAACAATGCAAACATGTCCCTTTGTGCATTAAATATATGTGTTTGAGTGCTGTGTAAAGTGACTGTTTGATCAGTCCTTCACTGTTAAAGCCTTGTCCTCCTTAAACATGTTCAGTTCTTCCTCAAAATCCCCTGATTGACAAAGACAAACACGTTTTATTTAGTGTGTGACAGTCTGACATGTTTGTTTATTCAGCCGCATCTTGTTTTTAGACAGTAGTTATTTCAGACTCGCAGGCATGAATGTTTTTATAAACTCACTCTGCCATGTCGACCAGAAGGCGGTGCTTGAGAAGATTAAGAGATGAAGTTATCAGGGGGTGACAAGTGTGTCATTTCTCCTCAGTAAAATAATAGAAAACAACTGTCTGTGCCATTGTTTTCCATTTTTGAGAGAAAGACTGAACATAAATATGATAATATAACAGCAATGTTGCAATGTAAAGAAGTACAAATACTTTGTTACTGTACTTAAGTACACAATTCACGTATCTGTATTTTACTTTGTATTTTATATTTCTAGCACCTTTTACTTTTACTCCACTACATTTCCTCTGACTATGTTTGTCACTCGTTACTACCAAATAAAATCAGAAGAAGAAGACTTGGTAATGGTCTGTATTTATATCATTTTTCTAGTCCTCAGTTTTTTAATACTTTTACTTCTTAAACTTAAGTACATTTTATATCAGAATATTACTTTTGATACTAACATTAGAATGAAAGACATAGATGTGGACTATCCCACGATGTCACCAATCGTAGATGAGCTATATTTATATTGTTATTTATGTCTGCAACGTGATGTTTCATTATTAAATAAATGTTAAATAGAATAAACAAAACAATGTAATTGATAAAATCTAAAGAAATAAATAAAAAAAAATAAAGTCTGGGAAAATTTAGGGCACATGTTCGGGTCATTATGGGTTTGAACTGAAGGAAAAATTTCGATTTGAGCCACAATCCTCACTGTGGAAACTCAGGATACACTGACCTGAAAATAATTGGCTAGTTCCTGCGTTAATCATAGTTTCAAATGAGTATGTTTATCTCTTTTTAATGGGTCTTCATAAATGTGAATCCCCCCAGTGATTGATTGAGTGATTGTCTGGCTAATCAATATGAAGGAGTGAATACTTGAGACCGGTTAATCAGTTGTGTTTAACTTGTATTGTTCTTGCAGCTGATTGATCAATAGAGAGTTGGGATTAATTGTTGCTTTGATGACAGATGAGGTCAAGCCTCCGGTCTGTCCTGCATGGTTGTCTTTTAAATGGAGGAGCCGGGCACTTTTCATTCAGGGTGGAAACTCCAGCAGATAAACAAGCAGCAAGGAGCAGCACTGCAGAGGACTAATTTGCCAAACAGGTAAGACTAAATGCATAGATTCTTTAAAGTATCTTAATTGTATTGTTGGTATTTCTGACAGACATTCATTTGGTGTTTTTTTTTCTTCTGTTTCCTGTTGGCATATCTTAAAGTTCCACATCATCCTGCCATGGGTAACTCAGCATCTACCAGCTTCAACATGCCTGCACCAAAGAGACTGTCCCTGGGGCGTCAGAAAGAAGACACGGTGAAGCTGGAGGACTTTATGACACAGTGCGAAGAGGATTTGTGGAGAGTTAAAGCAAAAAAACGCTCGTCTGTGAAAAAGATCCACTTCATTCGCAGCATCAGTTACGTTGACTTAAATGTCCAGGAGAGCAATGGTTTTTATCCAAACAGCGGCGAAATGCTGAACCTTGCTTTCATTGGAGATTAGGGGACGTGAGAGACTGAACTCTATGGGGAAATCTCATGTCGACACAACAGCTCAGCGTGGAGGAGTCTCTGGTGTGATGTTTGAAGGGGACACAGCAAATTGTCTCTGTGGTGATGCTGTGATGCTTCTGCAACCCTGCAATTTTTTTTCTCACTCACCACAAGACTGAAGGTGTGATCGTGAACATAGAGATGTACTGAATATGAGTCAGTTCCTTCTTTTAAAGATGTGCAGAGATACTAAAAATATGTTTTCACTCACAGGACAGGTCATAGGACAAAAACTTTTAGCTGTCTACTGAAACAAGGACATTCTGTCTTCACAGCTCTCTGTCCACGGTGCACTCAGTGTAAGGTACAGTAAAGATCATTTTCCCTGTAGAGAACACATTTCATAACTGAAATGTGCGTCGACGCCTAATTAGCTGATCTCTGTGACCTTTTTTTTTTCATTGCTTTCAGTCAGCACTTGCTGTCTCGATAAATGTTTCACCTTTGCACAACCTGCATCTTAAATCAATGTATCCCTTCTTAACATTGTGGAAAAAAGAGCAAAAAATTATGTTTCTATCTAAGATTTATGAGCAAACGATTTGAAAAAAATACATTCAAATATTCCAGCTGTCACTGTTGATTTTATTTGTTGCTCACTGAGTCATGGGTTGTGTTCTTCTCTTAGTTTCTCTCCACTCGCTCTTTTTTTTTTTTTTTTTAATTGACCTTCATATTACAAAATTATTATCATCTTGTTACTGTAATGTAAAGTGTCTCCATTCTATCATTAACATTAAAGACTGTGAAGCAAATTGGGTCACAATGCATAATTTCCACAGCCTCACATTGTTTATTTCTTAATAAATCTTATTGGTCAACTCAACAAAGCGGGCTGTAACTGACAGTTAGTGGTCCCTTCTGAACATGAATCATTTTTGGGTGCTGTTCCTCGTGAGCACCCATTGTGTAGTGAATAAAATGCTTCATATAAAATAGGGGAAGTCTTGATACCTAAAATAAGTCCAATTCCTGTTTGATAAAGAAGGAAGTGAGGGTACTGGCTGGAAGGTTGTCAAACAACCCCCCCCACACACACACACACACATACACACACACACACTTTTGTGACAGTAAATAAATAAAGTGCTTTTCTTAAGCACATAGTTGAAAACATGAGACACAATAAGAACAAAAGATAAAGGCATCCTGAGATTATGAATAATAGGGTAGACTTCCCTAATGTATGTCTGGTGAGACAAAAGTCAGATTTTGGATCATACACAGTAGATGAGTGGTGGAATGGAAAATGGACCAGTCATCCAACAACACAGGGAAACGGCTTCATCACACGAACCTTGACATATCTGTCACATAGTTTGCAGGTCTGACCTTGGCAGGAAGAGATGGACGCTTTGAAGTGGACTCTGTTCTTTGTGTGGCTTTACATCAATGGTATGGTCAATTGTCTTTGCAGTTTCATCTCTTATTGATTACGATTATTGAACATGCAAGTGTTGTTGTTTTAATGTCTTGGAAGAATTCACACAGCACAGTGTACTCGGCTCTTTTGGTTTCTTTATATTTTTATCACAGCTGTTCAAACTGAAGCCTCCTCTTGGTCCATTACGTTGCCCTCAACAGTGAAAGGGCTGATTGGATCCTGTGTGGTGATTCCCTGCACGTATAACTACCCAGATCATAAAGGAAAGGCTGACAAATTCACTGGGATTTGGACCGACAGCTTGCAAAGCAAAGCAAGTCACTTCATCTATCACCCAGATGCGTCGAAAGTTGTGCAGCAGTATCAGACTCGGGCAGCGCTGCTCGGAGATGTCACGCACAAGAACTGTACACTGAAGATTGATCCTCTTCAGCAAAGTGACCAAGGGCCTTTTTATTTCAGGGTGGAAATGGCTAACTTTAACAACTATACATACAAAGAAAAAGTCTCCATCACAGTTTTTGGTAAGTTCTATTGTCATCATCAAATTAATTCCAGTGTTTTGTTTTGTTTTATTTTTACTTGTATTGATCAGAGGTCAAAAAACATTCTCTCTTCCCTTCTGTGCATTAGTGAAATACTTGTTTATCTTGAGCTGGAATATTTAACATTTAAATGTTATTATTAGAATTATTATTCTAATTATATTCATCAGAATTGTAACAGAAAGAGGAGAGCACTTGAAAACTCATCATTCTGTGATAGCATCCACTGAGTTTTTCGAAGTATCTCAATAATTCAGAAAAAAGTTACCCAGAAAAACAGAACAAAAATTATTCTGTTTTTTTTCTTCAAATGAATGCATTGCGCTTCCACAAATTTCATATTCACTTCTGTAGACAATGTGTTATAATGAGGGGAAAGGCAATCCAACAGTTCCTCCATATTAAATAATGAAACTTAAATAACAAAAAGCTGTCCCAAAATTTTATCTCAATCTGAAAACTTTGGATTTTTTTATGAACAGGACATAGAGGGTATAGACACACAAGGACAGAATAAAACAACTGAACTCACTCAGTTCTTGTGACTGTGAATGCTCTTTAATCATCCAAGTCAGAGTCAGCTTCAGGGGTTAGCGAGGGGTAACTGGACTTCCTTGAGTAAAGTTGAAGGCACTTCACACCTTATTTACCCTTATTTACACCTCAGATGAAACTAACAACCTGAAACTGGATCAGCGAGTGAACAACCTGCATGTTTTAACACAGTACTTCTCAAATAGTGGGGCATGAGAGGCAGGGCAGGACAACTCATACAGTGGTTTATACAGATAAATAAATATGATCAGGTTCTCAATAGTATTTCAATGGGGGGGGGGTTGAAAAAAATGCTGTCCTCTGGGGGGGCATGACAGAAAATAATTGAGAACCACTGGTTTAACATAACACATGTGTTCACAGGTTTCAGTTTATAGCCAACTCCCCCAGATTATTGTGGTGTGGTTTATTTGGCCTTCAGCAGTCTTTCTATTCTTTTTATAGTCATTAACAACATTAATGTTCCTTTTAAAATAACTCATGAATCCATAAAGCTAAATACAAAGTGGCACAGGACACATCGACCGTTTTGCAGCATGTCATTACCTCTGTATATGTTCACAGGTGCACTAAATATTGATCTCTCTGTGAAAGAAGTCCAGGAGGGTCAGACCGCGCTGGCGTCCTGCTCTGTGTCTCCCGCCTGTCCCACCTCTCTTCCTGTCTTCAGCTGGAGTCACCCCGGAGAGGAATATTTCCACTCAATGCAGTTTGAAGACGGCCAGTGGAAAGCGACAGCTACTCTCACCTTTCACCCTACCAAAGCTGACCACAACAAGCCTTTACTGTGCACTGTGCGGTACGATGGAGGGCGGCAGCAGGAAACAACCAAGCTCCTCAAAGTGAAGCGTAAGTAGTGCTGTGTCACTTCACACAGATCATTTGTTCCTTTTTTTTTGTTGACAAAATAGATTTAATAGATTGGACAATCCTCAGATGCACCAGTGAACGTGATGGTCGAGTACAAGTCAGACGTAAAGGAGGGTGAGGCTGTGCAGCTGAAATGTTCCAGTGATGCTTACCCTCCGGCCAACAGCTACGAGTGGTACAATGAAACCGGTGTTCAGATGCATCAGGGAAACACCTACATGATACCAAACGTCTCCAGAAACATGGACGCATTTTACTGCACCGCCATCAACACAGTAGGACGAGGGAAATCAAGCCCAATGCGGCTAAGTGTCTTATGTAAGTAAGCAGTTTGTAAAATATCATGACAAAGACGAAACAGTTGTATTGGGCGAACCTCACAACTGAATCACTTGTGTTTATAGATGCCCCTGAGATTAAGATGGCCTCCTCCTGCTCCTCACGGGGTGACGTGGTGAAATGTATGTGCATTGTGGAGTCCAAGCCTCCCAGCATGGTCCATTTTGTGATTCCTGAAAAAGTCTTTGCAGGCACCAAGATAGAGAGACATGGCTCTGTTACCATCGGGACCCTGCAAGCAGAGTTTGGATCTTCTGAGGTTGTCCACTGTCTGGCAAACAACACAATAGGCATTGCCAGCTTCACTCTCTCTTTACCTGTCAATGGTAAGAAAGTGTTTGGAGTTTGTAGGGATTAAGTGGCTACTGGTTGTGATGTCACCATAAGAATTTGCCTCAAGTGTCTGCTTACATTTGCCATTCTTTACTGTATATTTTCTCTAAATTGGACATTTATTTTACAAAACTGACATAATGTTTGATTAAAGAAGACCTGAAATTAGCGATTAAGACCATAAACTCCTCAGGAACATGTTGTAATCAGGTGAGAAGTATAGGCTCATTAAATTAATGCCGTGTTTCCACTACATTGTCCCAGCTCGCCTCACCTCGGCTTGACATGGTTTGGTTGGTTTTCCATTACAAAATAGTAGCTCCTCAACGTGGGCGGAGCTATCACTGTGCGGCTTTCTCTAACACTGTCGTGACTTCGTTTTACACGTAACACACACAAACTAGTGACGAAGGACTTGTTCAGTGTAACATTTCCTCGGTAATTGTTGGAGATTAACCCATGTTTTTATGATTGTTGAGTCTTTTTAACTGATCAACAGTTCGGCACTGTTCGCTTTGATTCTTGTGTCGGACGTCTTGCTCATGCCTCGTCTTGTGACGGCACTCTGACCAATCAGTGGCGTGCCGTGCTAGTGGAAAAGGGGCTTGAGCTTTGGTAGAGATGCATGGTATGACATATCTGAAGATTCTTTGCATAAAGTGACTGCATGTGGCCTCTGTTTGCACAGATAAGATGCATCATCTCTTCATTGCCATCGCCACTGGTGCAGGTGTGGTTTTGATGATACTTTTAATTGCAGTGGTATTTGTAATAAAATGGTAAGTTCATACAGAATATACTTTTTCTTACATATACTTTTTTTCTTACCCCATTAAAACATCTACATTTTCAATGATGATTCTAGCGATAGCCTTTTAAAGTTAACTCTACAATAAATCAAAAAAATACAAACTTTTGACTGGTAGTGTATGTGTGATACAGTCAAACCACTTGACGCCACCTTCACTGAAACAATGAGATGACATGATCTGTGTTCATATTTGTGGTTTGGGTTTCACTGGTTGCGTCAAGTTTCAATAGATATTTTTGCCTGGATTCTAAATTAAAAGCCCTTATTCTTCCAGTAGGAGATCATCTGGAGATGCACCAACACTTCACATACAAACAAACAAAGGTGAAGAGCTCCCTGAGTATGCTACAGCAAATAGGTGAGCATTATTAAACTCAGTTTGGAATAAACAAAGGTTTCCTCATCAGTTGCAGCGATGACATTTGGTCTTGTGCTTTTCTCTGCAGTTCTGTTCTCAGAAAAGAGATGAACTGTGGCGCCATGCAGTGGTCTGCTAGCTATAGCAGTGACAATGTGTATGGCAACATGGAGGTGTGTGACATTTTCTGCGTTCATTCTTTATTTCCATGTATGAGCTAATGAGTGTGAGATTTTTTTTTATTTCCTTCGCAGACTGACAACGATGCGATATACGCCAATGTGTGACTGTGCTGAATTTACCAGGGCTGCAGTGCGTTGTCCGGACGATGTGGTTCGAGAAAGCTAGATATGCACAAACAAAGAAATGGATATGCTATTTTCATTATTGTTGTATGCTTATTTACATATTAGGTTTTATGTCTTAAAATGCAGAAATCTGTCTGATCAACAACTGTGTGCTGAGATTATTCAACATTAAAATATTGTAGTCATTTACTTACTTGGCTTGCTCTTAAAAACCTTATTAGTCATTCAGCAGCTACTCAGTGTTTGTGATGAAGAATAAAATGTTTTCAACACAGATCACAATGTGATGTACGTTGCTGAAGTCCTCAGGATTCACTGTGGCAAATCAAGAAAATAATGAACCCCCTGAGCTTCAGTTGTCCAATGAATGCTTTACAACATATATCTGTATACAGAGAATAGAGATCAAACGTATCAAACATTAATTCGAGAGAAATAGTCATGTCATTATTTTGTGTAAACATTCTTTTTTATTATTTTAATTTCCCTGCATTGATAAGGTTATGTTACCACATTTATGTAACCTGCACAGGGTGAAGTGGCTATGTTGTGCTTTTTGTACTCCATTTTCATTTTCATTAGTTGCATTTACATAACTTATTGTAAAATGTGAAATTTTAATAAATTATTTCCATTTGGCAGAAGTACACAATAATTATACTGTTTTGTACTGAGTGTATAAATTCACCTGAATGTATGAATTGTTGTTTTCATTATAAGCGATAATAATAATACAGTAGAAGCAAGTCTTCTCTACAGAAGCTGCCATATTGGACCACCATACTTTTTAAAGAATCCCTCTAAACATGACATAGCGCAGGTAATGTTTTGTTTTTGTTTGTTTTATTACTTCTGGATAGATTTATTGAAAACAGAAGTTTCATCCTCGAAATAAATGAAACAGGAAGTTCATTTGCAAGTGTATTGAGAAAGACGAGGCAGAAAAAAAAGCTCTTCTCATTTACCAAACCCAAAAGTTAAACTGAGCCCTAATCTGTGTTTTTTACATTACAGATGTGCTGAATGATTAACGTTTGTGGCTCACTTCTCATTTTACTTTATTACAACTTTCAAACCACACCATTTAAAAAAAAGAAGCAGATCCTATCACGTAACCCTTCCATCTTAAATGTAGACAACTAGAATCCACTGAACAGCGCCTGAATTTTTTTAAGTTGTTCCTGTGAACTCAACAACTGCACTTTGTATTTGGCAAACTGTTGCTGACCTCTTGGGCAGGTCAGGCCAATTGCTTTATTAAAAGTAATGCGATAGTTTTAAATAAAGGTTTTAATGTAACTCCGATATGGATGCAGGAAGAAAAGACAGAAAATAGTAGCAGCAGTTTAATAGGTTTAATGAACAGTTTAATAGGTAATAATAACACTGTATTATTTAAAGGTGCAGTAGGTAGGATCACTAAAAAGCAGTTGATGATTTTCATTAAAATAGACTCTTCCTCTGAACTGACCTGTGATTAGTCAATGGCTACATTCAGATTACCAAGATGAGATGACTCATATCCAATTGTATCCATTGATTCTATTGTTGACTTAGATCTAATGTTTTAAGCACTGTGAGGACCCAGGAATCTCGTCGTCATTTCTGAATTCCAGATCAAATGTTGTGGTTCTACATCATAGAACATGTGGCAGTGTGACATAAACGAGCATGGTCGTTTAAGAATCATTAATTTCACTCTAATTTCACTCCTTGTAAGGGTAGCAATAAAGGTACACATGATCTTATACTGTATATCTCCTGCTCCTCAAAACCAAGTGGTTTCAAAATGATGGTGTTTTCTTGCTGTAATTAATGACACATGCAAGATATTTGGAGGGCAGTCTTGTTCAGATGCGAGATATTAGTAAGAATGCAAACCGTCATTAATGGGATTGTAATCAGATTTGAACAATGTAGCCCGTAATCTGAACATAGTTTAGGTCTCCTGTCACTCTTTGCACTGCAATTCAAAATGATGTAATAATTCAATAGAATTATTGTTATCAGTTATACATGATCAAACTTTGCATTGCTCACACAGTAAAATAAAACAAAGCCAAATAAATATTGTTATATAAAATAAGTTAAGAGCTGGTGTTTGTAATTTATGTAGCCAACGGCCATTGATACATTAAAATACAAGGAGCCTCCTGAACACAGAAGTAAAAGACACAAAGACCGAGGGGAAATTGCTATGGTTTTTCCAGAACGTAATGTTTTTGTCTAAAAATGTAAATACCTCAGTGTACATCAACCATTCTTCTACACAGCTTTTGCACTGGTTTGCATTAACCACTATAATTTGCATAAATATTGTCTAAGTGATCCATGCTTTGGTCCATGTGTATTCTGAAGTCCTGTGAAGACAGAAAATGATGCATTACAGTAAAGAGAATTGAAAAATAATGACTAGAGCTTTAAAAGGATAGTTCAGTGTTCAGAATTCTGCTGTGCACACAGAACCAGTCTGAGACACAGAGACTTGCTCTCATCTATGACATCTATGATAAGAGTATGTTTGGCGCTTGAAACTTTCTGACTGAGAACTGAAGTTTGCTGGGAGCTACGTTTTCAGTGCGAGAGAACCTCCATGTCTCAGAACAGAATCGCGAACCTAATCACTTAAATAACTATGTATTTTAGGAAAAACACAATGGCTTGGTATGACAATGGGATGTTGTACCTGAGTGTTGGCATAGACGGGCTCATCGATGACCTTCAGATCAGCAGGGTTTTTGTTTTCATTTGTTGTGCACGACGCCTCTCTGAAAAGGCACGACAAAAAAATTAGAAAACTCATTTCAGAAAATCAGTTATGTAAGTCATGAATAATCCAGTATCTTCAGTCTTTGAGTACACACATATACTCTATATCCTCAGTGGCGAAACATAAAATGTTGCTGGTAATGTGAATTAATCGTCATGTAAAACAAACCCTTGAGGTTGATTTGACGTTGTTCTACTAAAATTAGCATAATATCCAGAACTCTCCCTTGTGAAAGACTTTGTCCTGTAAAAAGATTATTGTGGACAGGTTACTTTACACCAGTATTAAAAATATGAGCGAATTATTTGGCAGCTTAAGAATAAACACACCTTTTTTGTTTCATGTAACAGAATATTGTGGTGACAAGAATAATGATGACAAGTGCAGAAAGTGGTACAAATATGGCCACATATAATTTCAAAGGCTCCAGCGTCGTCTCTTCTGTGAGTAAAATACACTTCTGTGAACAGTGATGTTTTCAGAAAAGACAAAAAAAACATATTTCTTATTTAAAACAAACTCAAAAAACAAACAGGGGAAATGTAAAAACTTACTTTTTGCTGTGGGCGTGTACAGTGGTGGAATTGTAATTTCTAAAGAGCAAATTTAGTTTACAAATTTAGATTACATTTTACCAGGAATTGTGACTTTTTTTTTTAGATCAGACCGGAATGTCATACAGCCAGTTATATAGAAACGAATAAATATTAGTCCACAAACTAAAACAAACTAAACAGAAATATGGAAACTGAAAAGGTTATAGCTTACCTTGGCTAATATTGTCTGGTTTAACACCAATTAAATAAGACAAGAACAACAAAAAGGGAAAAAGGAGATAATTAAATAATAGAAAAAAACATGGGATAGAAAAATAGTATAGCAGAAAAAAATACAATTCAACAATTCAAATGTCTTACCATGCACATAAATGGAAACAGGGTACTTGTAGAAACTGTAAGTCTGACCCTTTAGGATGACCCTCATATAGAGCCCTCTTTCATTTTCTACGATGTTTTTGATCATGAGGGAGCAATCTCCATTGTTTTTGTTTCCGATGAGTTTGGTCTTTCCTCTGTACTTGCTGAGCACAAATGTGTCATTTGTGTGAAAAACAAATGGATTTATGTCCCTGTCTTTATTGTTAGACTCCCTTTTCCCAGGCTTTTTCCAATAAACCTGGACATCTTTGGTGTAGTATTTTGCAGGATATGTAAACGTACACGGTATGATCACATTTGAGCCCTGTATTGCATTAATGCGAGGGGTGACGGTGATGTTCCAGGTTTGACCTGTGTTCAAAGCAAAACCAACAAAGAATGTATAGTATTTGTAATGATATTAATTAAATATGTGAACTTCATGGACTAAATTGAATATGTGACCCACCTTCTGAATGGGAGATGAGGAACAAAATGAAACTAAGATCAGTCAGACCCAGAAACTTCATCTGATCCAAGAAAGACATTCAGAATTTAAATGTTGGAGTAGTCTCTGTCATATAAATGAGCAGTTAAATTATACATTATTGACATTTACATGTAGCATAAGGTCAATACTCACTGTGTGAAGGACTCAGAATTGTTTTGGGGTGTTGTCAAAGTGCACAACACTTTAAAACTGCAATGTGAAATCTTTGGTTTCCTGTTGCTTAGAGGTGAAGAGGAAGTTATGACAGCAAGAACAGTAACATTTCTCATTGAGTTTGAAGAGAAATGTTTTTTTTTATTCTGCTGCATTTCTTATACATAAATAAAACACTGCTAACAGTTATTTTAAAACATCAGCGTTTCCTACAACGTCCTACAACATTTCACACCAGGGCTGAACATCTTTCAAATCGAAATTGCAAACCGCATCATTCTATTTTTGAAGGTTCTGTGTTGTTTGCCTCTTAAAAATTGCATTACATAAATGTTAAAACCAAGAGGAGAGCTAATATATTGATGGCATCTCATGTGGGAATCCCTCGTCTTGTTTCCGATCTTCAACCACATCTCACCCATGCAGGACAGTGGGTCCCAGAACCAGGATTGAGACACCCTGGGATATATAACAACCACTTGCCAACTAAATTCTACTAAACAAAGACTTTCAACAGCTTAACCAAAGTAAAATGTTCATGCCAAATCACTCTCTGTGTTATATCACGTTACTTTGAGGGGGTTAACATGTATGAAAACTTTTTACTTTCAACACTTGGTGAATGGTGAAACATGTATCTTTGTATTAGTTGAGATTGTGTATCTTGGTTATGGTTATGTATAATGATTAGTTCATCTTTTTCTTGCATGTTGTAAAGTGTAGCACACAATGCATTATGTAGTCCTATCAGTTTACTTTGGCTTTCCCATATCTGATACTTTGTTGTCCCTTAATCAATGAAAACCTTTGGGAAGATATACAAGTCCTGGGTTTCTAGTTGTGTTTCTCCTTGTGTGTGTGTGTGTGTACATGTTGTGTTTATGTAACACT
Organism: Solea senegalensis; assembly: GCF_019176455.1. Taxonomy (NCBI): domain Eukaryota; kingdom Metazoa; phylum Chordata; class Actinopteri; order Pleuronectiformes; family Soleidae; genus Solea; species Solea senegalensis. The sequence continues at coordinate 16,153,233 of NC_058029.1, forward strand.
AAATTTGTCAGTTTAATACACATTCCAATTAAGACCAAATACAGTCTGGAATAGTTTTGTTGCTTTTATCACAATGTATTGTAACAAAGTGGAACTGATGATGTGGGAAGGCGGGGCCACAGGTAATCAAGGTGATAAGAGGCACCTGTTGGCAGGACGTGACACGATGTTTATTGTGACTTGACATGGTCCATAGTATCTAACTGTTTTAATTTTAATTTGAACACTAAAGGTGTTAAATTCATGTGTTTGGTCCTAATCGATGTTGGTGTTAAACTGCCTGTTTTGGTCGCACAGCATAATTTACAGTGCAAGCAAATGTATATAGTTCCACATTTATTTGTCCTATGTAAAAAGTTGCAACATTTCTAATGTATAAACAACAAAGTGTGTAGTTTGTGACAGTTTGAGTTTTCAACCCAGCTGTTATAAAGTCTTGCACATTGTGTCACCATGGTGCCGACCCAAAACCGTAAGTTCCGTGGTGCCAGTGCAGTCGATGCAGAACTGCTCAGACTTTGATGAGGTTTCATTCTATGAGTCGCTTTCCATCTGGAACTTCAACAAAACTCAGTAGCCAATCAGCAGGCAGCTTCCTAAGGCCCGCCCATGCAAAGAACAAATCAGGGAGGGAGCACAAAGAGATGGAGGGAGCAAACAAAATTCCAATCATTGCAAACAAAAAGTGTATTTTTTTTAAACATTACATCGATTTTTCAATTTGCAATTTGTTCATTTTGATTTTGTGGTTCATTTTTGTTTGCTCAATTCATAAAGTGTTGCTTGCTTCGTGAAAAGTGTTGTATTGAAAGTATTGACACAAATCTAATTCCACATCATTCACCCTCTTTTTGATGTTCTATAAAAATGATCTTGAAAAGATTATTTGAAGGTCGAAATCCTACATTGTTTTGCTTTAAGACACTGTAATGGCAAACAGGCTGCTCAGCATAAACTTGTGCATGACGCTGTTCCACCACTGGGTGGAGTGAGATATAGCCCACGCACAAAAAGTGTACTTTGGCACTGGAGTCTGAACTCCACCTGGAATGTGAGCCAAACTCAGATCTAAAGGTGCAGTCATATGACTCCCCGGTGGCTGAACGAGAATCAACAACTGCTCCTGAAACTATCCCTGCCTTCTCTGCCTGGGATCTTGACGGTTTCTCACCTGGAGGAAAACGAAACCGGTCCTCCCGAGTACGACTCGCTCCGTGGCGCACTAACGTCCCTTTGGGAAGCAATGACACTTTCTTGCCCGCTGAGCCTCCGTGGATGCAGCTGCCCTTTACCTGAGCGTGGCGTGAACGCTGTCGGCCACAGATGGACAACCTGAAGGAAGGCAGGCCCTATCGGGCAGCGGCAGAAGAGTCGTCGAGCCAACCAGATGTCTGCTCCGAGCGAACAGTTGCAGCGGTCAGCTGTCCTGCTCTGTCCACAGCACGCTTCACCTTACCTGGGATCATGGACACTGAGGGCAGGATAGACGAGTCTAGACTGAGGATGCATATATTCAAAAATGGTATCTATCTATCTATCTATCTACTCACTAGTGACTGACTAACTACCTCTATCATTATTTAAATAATTCCTCATTATAAGACAAACTCTAGAAAGGTCATTTGACAAAGTTAACTTTTCTGATGACCTGTTTCATGCATTTAACATTTTGTTTATTTGTTATTATTTTAATAAAAATGATATAAGGTTACTGCAGTGCAAACACTTATGCAGATGGAAGAGACAGACAGACTGGTTTATTTAAGTAAACAATTTCATTTGTAATTTAGAATTATTACACATATATTTTCCTAAATGGTGGAATAAATTATAGATGTGTAAATTATAGATACTCATATTGACATTACATAACAGTTATATTAAGTTGTCAAAGTGCATTGTCTTTATTATTATTATTATTAGTAGTAGTAGTAGTAGTAGTAGTGGCTCATATATTTGTTTTCATTTTAACACAGTAGTCATTTTCCTGAGGTCACAACAGGTCAAAGCCGATCACAAAAGACTTTCAAATTCCAGTGAAATTGTTGTTGTTTTAAAAACAATTTGTAGATGCTGCACAATGATGCACAGCTGATTAAGTTGTAGGATTTATAATAAATGCCATAAGGTTGTTATTATTCTGAATTATAGATTAACCTGTTCTTCTTTTTATAATGTAACCTTATTAATTAACACATGTTTTTACTGACTAGAAAGAACTTAATCCCACTTCAGCATTAAATCTCTGTGCAGTAAATCATTCAACTGGGATTTGTTTTCAACATCACATGTCCAAATGAAACTAAGAATGAGTCAAATGATGATTTGCTTCAAGACATTGGCCACAACCAAACCATTCTCTAAAATCCAACATTTTTTATGTGCATGAGACTCCCCTCCAGCAAAGAACTCCAGCATGACTACTGCTATAGAACAACAGAGTTTTTTAGAGGCAGATTTCAGACCCATGAGAGTGTAGTGTGTGAAACTAAGAAAGGAGACTAACTCTTAGTGGCATCACTGTATAAATGTGTTATCATTCAAAAGGATAAACAATTGTTTAACAATGATAGGATATACAGTATGTAAAAAACAGTATAATGTTAATTCATAAAAATGCATTATATTATGTAATTGATATGTTGTGATATGTTCGCAACATTGCTCTAGCATGTTTTGAATTAACACACATACACACACACCTTTAACTGGTCCTTTAAATGATATGAGTGGTGTTTGGACAGAGGAGGTCTCAGTGTGGCAAACATCACACTGAATTTATCATCCATGAACAGGAATGTGGAAACCTGCCCTCCTTCACTGTGACCTTCTGACCTTTATACACACATTCCAACCCTACAAACATGGAAACCAAAGATTAAAAAAACCCTGCAGAGCAGAAATTGTGGACTACTGATTGACTCTGTTCTCTGTCCCAGGCTACAAAGATAAGTCTTCCCATGTGATCCATTCAGGATTTGTTTTGATCAGTTAACACAAGAGTTTGACTGAACATGACAGATGCTACATACCTAAACTCTTGGTTGAAAGAAAAAAACTGCAGAATAATTTGATCACTAGAAATAATGAAAAGGTTTTTCCATCTCTGCCAAGGTGGCGTGTCTCCCTCTGAGCGTGGCCTGGCGTGGCGGTTCCTGTTTGGCATGTACCCATGCAGCTCCACGGCTCTAGAGCGCTCACTGCTGCAGGAGCAGTTAGTTATACGATATCAGGTTATGAAAAGAAGGTGGCAAAAGTTCCTTCCTTCAACCGTGCGCATGCACCTCAACGGCACTGATGGTAAAGACCCAAACACACACACACATGAACTCCGTAACAATAAAAACGTTTCCCTCGTTTTGAATTTCCTCCTTCTCTCATCTCCTTTACAGCTGAGTTAGTCGCAGCTGTCAGATATTTTAACCAAAGGCAAGCACAGGAACAGCAGCAGACCCAGGACCTGTCTGAGGAGGCCAGGGAGAGACTGGCTTTCTTGAACCTTCAGGCACAGGTTCGCTCAGTTAAAATATATATAATCAATATATTTCAATTGTTTCTTTTCTGTTTTATCTTTGCTGCAGTTGTGTTATTTGCATTTCTGTTGTTTGAGCAAATATATTTCAATAGGCTTTGTTTGGTAGAAGAGAAACGATTGTCTGTTTAAGGAAGGAGGAGTGCACTTTAGGTAAACTCACACAAATGTTTGCTGTCTATTTACATATGGTGTCATTTGACCTCTTTATCGTGGGGCTTTTTGGTTTTGCTCACAGAACCAGCTGACAGATTTCAGAATGGGATATTTCATGTACGATGATACTTTAAATAAAGTGTTTTGCACAGAAGGCGCAGGAAATTAGTATGAAAACATATGACACTATGATCACCATCAATACTGGTCAAATATAATTGTTTCTACATGTCCCTCCTGTCGCCAGATATTATTTGAGCGGGTCACATTTGACGGGGAGGAGCTCCGGGAAGCTATACGAATCATTGACAAGGATGTACCAAGAACTAACAGAGAACTGACGTATTACCAGTGAGTGATTGCGACCCGTTGTTTGTTGTGTCAACAGACACTATATGAAGATAGAGCTCTTTAAGGCCCAGTGTGTAACCTATGGGTGTAGCAGGAATTGAATTTCCTACTCACAAGTGCATTTGTATAGGTTCATAATAGCTTTCAAATCATAATTAAACCAGCCAGAGCCAGCATATCCTAATTTCTGGTATGTGAAGGCTCGTTTAGTTCCTCGATCGACTTCTCTTTTTCTTACAGTTTGCATCCGTACCACTAGATTCCACTAACTCTTACACACTGGGCCTTTAATGGTAAATGGTCTGCATTTATAACACTTGATGACCACTCACAGCTGCCTTACACCACAGTTTTGCCACTCACCCTGTCACTGACACGTCCATACAGCACACCTATGTTCTATCACTCACTCATATTTCATACACTGTCATGAACGTGGGGGTTGAGTGTCTTGCCCAAGGACACACTGGCATGTTGAATTGAAACCACAGAGACCTGCAATTGAAGTCAACCATTAAAACTAATTAAAATAATTTTCCTTTGAGTTCATTGTTAACTACCATCATATTATTATTCTCAGGGGATTATTTATTGTTGTGGGGGATGATTTTCTGAGTGCACAACAAATAAGTTTGTCCAGTGTTTAACTAACTCTACATACTGTTCTGTCTGCAGGGGTCAAGGTTCAGGTAATCTGTTGGTGTTGAGAGACATACTCATCACTTATGCTGCTTTTCATCCAGGTACACAAATAAGCCTGTCTCATGTGTATGGACTGATTACAGCACAGTGAGGCTGTTTGTTATGCCATTAAAGACACAAACTCATCTTGACTGTTTATCAGAGGTCAGCTATGCCCAGGGAATGAATGACCTGTGCAGTCGGTTCCTGGAGGTTCTTGACTGTGAGGTTGACACTTTCTGGAGTTTCTCCTGCTACATGGAGAAATTCTCCAAGGACTTCAGAGCTGATGGCCTGCATAGAAAAATAGGTAAGACTTCCCAAAAGGAGTATCACTTTCTTTATACTACACATAATATTGTTATGTTTATTAGACAGTGTTCCACACTGTAATAGCACAAAGTATGTGTGACCTCTAGTGGTAAAACAAGGACATCTCCCATGGGGAGAGGGGGGTTACAGAGAATGACAACATTCTCTGTAGCCCACAGGTTCTCCGGCAGGCTGTTCCATAAAAACTGTATCTAAACTATACCATAAGTTTTTGGTATAAGTGTATAATCACTTTGAAATTATAAATTTGGTTTGTTATTTTGTTTTTTGAAAAGTGTGCGTTTTATATTTGTAAGCGGAAGCTTACTACATAAGGGGTGGAGTGGCTCATTGGTTAAGACCGGTACCCTGTGTGGCAACGACTTCATGGTCGCAAGTTCAACTCCACCCCCTGGCAGGTTGTACTCAATTCCCTTGTAAGTCGCTTTGGATAAAAGCGTCTGCTAAATGACACGTAAAGTAATGTAATGTAATAATATAAACATTGAAGAGAGAAAATACTTGTTTGGTACGCAGGTAATCATAGGTCCCTGATGCGCAAGGGAAAGAAAGTGGTGCTGGGAGGAGTCCTTTGTTCCAGTCTGCAGTCTCACCATTAGATGTCGCTAAGTACACATTGTACCTTTAATTAATCATATGAAAATGTAACACTTTTTCAGAGTTGGAGGCAGCCTTACTGAAGGAACTGGACCCACAGCTCCATGCTCACTTAGTCACAGATGGTATGGAGAGCTTCACCTTCTGCCACAGGTAGATTTATGGCACTTTTCTCTATTTATATTGTGAACCTGGCTGCAGGTTTTCCTTTCAGGTGCACAACTCATGCCTTTGTTGCTCCCTCTTTCAGGTGGTTGCTGCTAGGTTTCCAGAGGGAGTTTGAACACAGTGATGCTCTCCGTCTATTCGAGATCCTGAGTTGTGACCACCTTGAGCTCATCACCCAACAAGTAGAGCGAGCCAGGTATCAGGAAAGGCTGGCACAAGAAATCAGCACAGGTGAAAAGCTGACTCATAATTGTCAGAATAAAGTGTCTCTTTAGTGTCTCACAGCAAAATAGAAATACAGATTTGTGGTGTCATGTTTGCAGAGGACGATCCAGAGTCAGACCTGCAGGCCATCAACACTGACTTCACCTTTGAGCTCTTCATCTGTGCAGCCATTCTGTTAGAGAACAGAGAATCTCTGCTGCAGTGTCAGGATGATGTGCAGCTCATTCAGTTCACAAGCAGGTTTGTTCTTATGCGGAGACATAACAATAACGTCACACGGGGTTGTGCATTTGTGAACCTGTATCAACGTGTTTTACTTTTTTTGCAGCCTCCATGGAACACTGGACCTGAATAGTACGCTGAAGAAAGCAGAGCACCATTTCTACAACTACTGCAAACGCTGTGTTTGGGACATCATGAATGGGCAGTGCAGACAGCACAAAAGCAAAGAAGAGGACTTTCTTTATCAACTCCGTAATTTGTTTGTCTTGAAGTGACAACTACTATTTAAACTGCTATTTAAAGCCCTGATGCTGTGAACTTCTGGGATGTATGGGGTAATCTGGGGTTTTGATGGTATACAGTATCTCAAGAGTGTCTATCTCTGTTTATTACAAATGTACAGTATTTAATAGATGAATGTTCTAGTTCCCCTGCACTGCTGTGAATATGATAGTAGCTTTACTATCTTATTACCTCAACACTTAAGCTTTAAAAGATTTGTTCTTTCAGGTTATGCAATATTCAACTTGCTGGAGAAAAACAACTTGACAGGCATGTGTTAATACTCATATCTGCAGTGTGTTGCAATCGGTGCAACACACTGCAGTAAAAATACATTTAATGCCTGATGCCATGTGTGTACCTAACAAGAATAGATGTTCAGCTTTGGAGCTCTGGAGGAATTATTTGGGAAGAGCAAGCACAACTTACAGCACAACTCTCTTTAGTTGAGAATGAAAGACTTACACCGTTAAAGACACCTGACAAAATGATACCTCAATAATAATAAATTCACTTCTCTTGTATTTGTTTTTCTCACATAATACAGGTCAGCATTCCTTACATTAAATGTATGAAATAAATTTGATCTGTCCCGTAAAGGACCTAATATCACCTTTGGTCGACTTGTGGAGGCAAAAAGTGTCTGATTTCATTGCATTTATTATTATGCAATGTGGCAACCAAGTTCCTGTTTCCTGTTTCTTTCCTTGCTGTCAGGCATTTTCTCATTTTTTTAGGTAAAACTGTGGGTAATATAGCATGTAATTACACTTTAAATAATTGTCATTGTCTCATTGTATTTCAAAAAGACCCATAATTGGGCTTTTGTTTTTTGTTGTTCAACTAGCAAAGGAGGTACAGCAGTAACACGATTAATTTCCAGGAAATCCTGGCAACAAGGAGAAACATGGGCCTAGAACTTTCCTTGGTGGAGTCACCTGACACTCAAATGAGCTGTCCTGCAGTTCTCTATATACACCATGGAGCAGAGACACTCGTTCTCTTAGTCCGCCTGCCAGGAGAGGGAAAGGAGTGCTGGAGAGGAGATTAAACGCTGGGTGTTGTGTGCAGGGCAAAAAAAAAATAAAAAAATACAAAACACCACTTTTACTAAGTAAACTCAAGTTTTGAACATCTGACAGAAACAAGGTAACACCTTCCATAAGAGGCATTGCATCCGGTTTGGCTTCTTAGTCTGTCTTGCTTGCTGCTTAACTATGACACGTGATAATTATTCCTACATAAGTAAGGCTTGCATGGTTTCTGTCAAACAATGGTATGCCAAGCTGAAGCAGAAACACTTTGTCTGAAATGTTTTCCTATTTTACAACACAGACACACTTGTTTCCTCACGAATGCCTCAACTAGAACAAATTAGGGAATTTCATTAACTCCAGTATACAGGCTATAATACTGTTAGATGCATGTTTGGGTTTTTTTAGCACACTTCGCAAGTTTCAGATGTGAGTGAGCAAGCAGTGACGCAACAGTGCTCTTGCAGCTTTTCCCGGTCTCTGTTATGCAACTAGATGGCCAACTAACTTTTTCCAGTTACAGCAGTTCAGCAAAATTAGTTTACTACCTCCAGTCATGAAAGGTTTGACAAAATATACTGCAAGATTGTCTCGAATTTTTGCCACTGAGAAGTGGTTTTCTGCAAAACAGCCAGAGGAAGTGGTAACAAGAGTCGCTTGTTGAGTTGATGAAAACTGTCCGTCACTGCACCTCAAAGCTGTAGAGTGTGGGTATTTTTGTTTATTAAGTTATTTGTCTGAAATGGAGCTGGGCACATTTTGCCCTCTAGTCAATGAAAAATGATCAGTGAATTGGTTGCCCTCCCATTCATTGCCATGTAGATAAGCTGATTCTTTTAATAGAAACTGTAAGCTATTTGGAACCAGCTGTTGGAAAATAGACACAGATTACTATGTCAGGTTCAGTAACTGACTTTGCACTGGTCTGACTGACAGACTCAGTGGAGCGAGGCTGCAGCGGGAGAGAAGCAGTGTGGAGATAGATTTAAATGACTGAGTGTTATAGAATGTCACTCCACCACTTGCTGAGCCATGCATTTGGATGAATGTGAATGACAGGCACACATTTGTAGACACATCTACAGTATAATAGGTGCATACATGTTTCGATTTATGCTACAAATAGACTACAAAATACTGGAATAACGGTTCAAAGGGTCACGGTTAGTAATTACTGACCTTGTTTTGTGTCTTGATCTAAGATGTCAAAAGGACCTGCGATAGGCATTGACCTGGGCACCACATATTCCTGTGTGGGTATCTTCCAGCATGGTAAAGTGGAAATCATTGCCAACGACCAAGGAAATAGGACCACGCCCAGCTATGTGGCCTTTACAGATACTGAGAGACTGATTGGTGATGCTGCCAAGAACCAGGTGGCTATGAACCCATCCAACACTGTATTTGGTGAGAACTGCTACACTGACACGACAGAAAATGAAAAATCCTTATCAAAACCCTTCTTACTTTCCTTTACTCACAGCACTGATAACTTTTTATTTTGAACAAGAAAAGTCAGATCTGGTTACTAACTGTGTACTTAACATATTACATTGTTTGTTTTTTTTTTCTTTAGATGCTAAGCGTTTGATTGGCCGTAAGTTTGATGACCCTGTTGTGCAGTCAGACATGAAGTACTGGCCCTTCAAGGTTGTGAATGATGGATCCAAACCCAAAGTAGAGGTCGAATACAAGGGTGAGATTAAGACCTTCTTCGCTGAGGAAGTTTCCTCAATGGTCCTCACGAAGATGAAGGAGATCTCTGAAGCTTATCTTGGCAAGGTAACTGCTCTGTATTTATATAGCACGTTTCTAGTCTTGATGACCTACAGTTTCGCCCTTCACCTATTGACTCACATTTTCATAAAGCTAATTTTTTAGCACCTTGTGGCCTTTAGCCACACTTTACAACATGTTAAATGACACAAAGTAGAGAAGCATCAATCCACAATTGCCATTTGCTGACTCAAATGTTTGTTATCTTTACAGCCTGTTACCAATGCAGTTGTCACAGTTCCTGCATACTTCAATGACTCCCAGCGTCAAGCCACTAAAGACGCTGGAACCATATCTGGGCTTAATGTACTGCGCATCATCAACGAGCCCACTGCTGCAGCCATTGCTTATGGCCTGGACAAAAAGGTAACAAACACAATGAATGCAAATACCAGCCTATTTAATAATGTCTTTGTTGCCATTTTGCACCGTTTGTTTTAGGTTGGTGGTGAACGTAATGTCCTTATCTTTGACCTTGGAGGTGGTACTTTTGATGTGTCGATCCTGACAATTGAGGATGGCATCTTTGAGGTCAAGTCTACAGCCGGTGACACTCACTTGGGTGGTGAGGACTTCGATAACCGCATGGTTAACCACTTCATTGCTGAGTTCAAGCGCAAGTTCAAAAAGGAAATCAACAACAATAAGCGAGCTGTCCGTCGTCTGCGCACAGCATGTGAGCGTGCCAAGCGAACCCTCTCCAGCAGCACCCAGGCCAGCATTGAGATTGATTCACTCTATGAAGGAGCAGATTTTTACACCTCTATTACCAGGGCCCGTTTTGAAGAGCTAAATGCAGACCTTTTCCGTGGAACCCTTGAGCCTGTGGAGAAGGCCCTGAGGGATGCCAAGATGGACAAGAGCCAGGTCCATGACATTGTCCTGGTCGGTGGCTCTACACGTATCCCCAAGATTCAAAAGCTATTGCAGGACTTCTTCAATGGCCGTGATCTCAACAAGAGCATCAACCCTGATGAGGCCGTGGCCTATGGCGCAGGTAAACGTCTCCACCATATTTAATTAAACTGCATACTTCTTTTCATGCCTCTTTAAATTTTAGTAGTGTGTGGTGCCATTTTTAGACATCATGCTATAAGGTTTCACCATTTGGCAACTCTTTATAGCTGTGCAGGCAGCCATCTTGGCTGGTGATAAGTCTGAGAATGTACAGGACCTGCTCCTGCTGGATGTGACACCCCTGTCCCTGGGAATTGAAACCGCTGGAGGCGTGATGACTGTTCTTATCAAAAGAAACACCACCATCCCCACAAAGCAAACCCAGACCTTTACCACCTATTCTGACAACCAACCTGGTGTACTCATTCAGGTACAACCATGAAATTACATTTCACCCATTGCCCCAGTTTAGGATAATTATTCCAGAAACTATCCACTGGTGTATGAAAATCTGATGTAAATACTCTTTTAGGTTTATGAGGGTGAGAGAGCCATGACCAAGGACAATAATATTCTGGGCAAGTTTGAGCTGACTGGTATTCCACCTGCTCCAAGAGGGGTCCCACAGATCGAGGTTACCTTTGACATTGATGCCAATGGCATTCTCAATGTGTCTGCAGTGGACAAAAGCACGGGGAAGGAGAACAAGATCACCATCACCAATGACAAAGGTACACTAGACAACCATATTAAAAACTATGATGGAACAATGGTGAAGCTAAATAAGACAGTGGGTACTGAGCTTTGTATTCTATTTTCATGTAGGGCGGCTGAGCAAGGAAGACATTGAGCGCATGGTGCAGGAAGCTGAGCAGTTCAAGTCTGAGGATGAGGCCCAGAGAGAGAAGGTTACCGCCAAGAACTCCCTGGAGTCTCTGGCCTTCAACATGAAGAGCACTATGGACGATGAGAAGCTCAAAGACAAGATCAGTCCTGAGGACAAAAAGGCAATTGTGGACAAATGCACTGAGGTTATTGCCTGGCTGGACAAGAACCAGGTAAAACCATAACTCATGACGGACATTCCTCACTGACTCAAATTGTAAAAGCAAAGATTTGTTTTGCGTAAACAACATCCCACACTTTCCAACTACAAGATTTATTATGTTGTCACTATTAAGTCTTTCTTCCTCCTGTTTGCTAGATGGCAGAGAAGGATGAGTACGAACACCAGCAGAAGGAACTAGAAAAAGTGTGCAACCCCATCATCTCAAAGCTATACCAGGGAGGGATGGAAGGAGGGATGCCAGGTGGGATGCCTGGAGGAATGCCAGGTGGTTTCCCTGGTGGAGCTGGAGGTGGCTCATCTGCTGGCCCAACTATTGAGGAGGTCGACTAAACACTGCTGACGGTGTTTTTACCTCAGATCCCAACACACACACACTGGCTGTCTTGAGAGTTCATGTTCACCAGATATAAAGCCAGATTAAATACCTGCTACAACATTTCACCAGCAACTGAACCACTGACTCATGCAGACATTTGCAATATCTAGACCCATCAGTCCTCTCTCTGATTAAGCTCATTGACATTATAGCTTTCCATTTGTGACATGTGAACATTACATGAATAAAGTTTACCAATGGGATTCTGATTAAAAAAATTGCACTGTGTATATCTGTTGATTTGTGTTTTAAAGATTAACTCATATGGCAGATTTATTCATGCAAAGCTATACCACTTGCACAGTTACAGCTTGCAATGACACAAGTTAAACGTGCAAATTAAATTGGTTTCAGTACAGACCACAAAGTGTTTTGATCATTATCAGTTTTCCTGTATATTATCTTGCTGCAATAACAGGAAATATCTGCATCAAAACAAAAAAGTTAAACTTTATTTCTATATATTTCTACTCTAAAAACAACCTCAGTTGTACAAAAAATTAAAAATACAAACAACATATAAATCATTATATCATTAGTTTGAAAAAAAGAAAAGGATTCAAAAAAATGCTGTGTCGTTCATCTAACCAGCGGAATAATTACGCAACCATTTGTTTGCTAAAAGTCATGAACTAAGTGTACAAAAATAGACAAACGCAAGCATAAAATGAAGTAGATGAATGTTTCCGTCGCAAATCATCTCAGGTGCTTATCACCAGATGTTCTCTTCCCTGGCCTATCGCATCTGTTGGTGGTTTGGGAGGGTGGAGGGGCTTCAGGCTTCACAGTGTTAGGTACAGGTATAAAAGTCAATGTCCCACACAGCTAAGACACGAGGACGGGAATTGTGACAGAGACAACCATGTTCTTGCTCATTAGTTGTTTTGCCCTTGTGGCGTCTACTCTGGGTGAGTGACTACTGCATTCATCTGTCAGATGGTTGTTTGTGACCATGCAAGATTTTTCCCTCACTGCTTGCACATCAATAATATTTAGAGAGACCATAAACACACTCCGATACTCGTTGGTGTATACAGAGAGTAGCACATGCCATATCTTGGGAAAAAACACTTGTTTTTTTGTTAATCATGTATTTGGGCCTCAGGCTGTGGAGTTCCTTCTATCAAGCCCCAAGTGGGTGGATACAACAAGATTGTGAACGGAGTGACTGCTGTGTCTGGGTCCTGGCCTTGGCAGGTTTCACTTCAGGTAAACGAGATATATAATCCACAATCACTGCCACTGTAGTTTCAGTATTAGATGATGTATTTTAAATAACAAAAAAGTGGGATCTGTAAAGGATAGTTAATGATGCATTCTGACTCTTAGGATGGCGGAGGATTCCACTTCTGTGGAGGATCTTTGATCAACCAGTACTGGGTCGTCACTGCCGCTCATTGCCGTGTGTCGTAAGTGACTTTGTGTCCAAAATTCACCACATGACACAAATCTTACTACCACCACCACATCTGCAATAATTCTTCTGTCTGATCTTACACTTCACAGTCCTAGAAACCACCGTGTTATCCTGGGAGAACATGATCGTCAGTCTGGCAGTGAGCCCATTCAGGTCAAGTCCATTTACAGGGTAAGCTAACACATCTTCTTTCCTGATTGAGTGAAATGCTGGTAAGGTGTGCAAATTCAATACAATTTTTTTTGTATAGCGCCAAATCATAACATACATTATCTCAAGGCATTGTACATAGACAACATCAAGGACAGCAGAGAAACCCAACAGTTCACACAATGAGCAAGCACTAGGCATCAGTGGAGAGAAAAAACTCCCTCTTAACAGGAAGAACTCTCTGACAACCAGGCTCAGAGATGTGCATTCATCTGCCTCGACCGGTTGGGGTGACAGGAAAATGGGGGACAGCGGAGAGGTGGGGGACAGAAAGGGGGGGAGAGAAAGGACAAGAGGGAGATCAGGTGGAGGCAGAAGAGAGAGAGAGACCAGGAGCAGATACACAACAACTGTATCAAGTTATAAGCAATGTCATTTATATCAGCAGCAGCAGAGAGTGTTGATAAAAATTACACTGATATCGACTTTTAATTATAGCATAATAATAATGGTGATGATATGTATGATAGTAATAGCCTCGAAAAGTGGATCGGGATTCTGCAACCTGCAAGATGAGGATACAGAGAGAGAGAGAGAGAGAGGAAAGGAGGGAAAGACACAAACTAGGGAGATAAAGAACAAGGTTAATGTCATATTCATACATTACATGTCATTTAGCAGACACTTTTTATCCAAAGCGACTTACAAGGCAATTGAGTGCCAGGGGTGGAGTTGAACTTGCGACCATGAAGTCTTTTCACACAGTGTCTTAACCACAGGTGGTCTTAACCACTGAGCCACTCCACCCCCTCATGTTCTGTCATACCCTGAGTGTGAGAGAGTGAGTGTGAGTGCACCACAGGAAATTCCCCCAGCAGTCTAGGTCTATAGCAGCATAACTAAGAGATGGTCCAGGTTTCCCTGAACCAGCTCTATCAAAAAGGAAAGTTTTAAGTCTAACTTTAAATACAGAGAGAGTGTCCGCCTCCCGAACTGTCATTGGGAGATGGCTCCACAGAAGAGGAGCCTGGTAACTGAAGGCATCCGATAACATTTGCTTATGTTCTCTGCTCACCTCTTCATCCAGGCCATCAGTCACCCCTATTACAACTCCCAGAACTTCAACAATGACATCACTCTCCTGAAGCTGTCCTCCCCAGTGCAGATGACATCCCGCGTAGCCCCAGTTTGCCTGGCCTCCTCCAGCACCAACATCCCATCTGGAACCTCATGTGTCACCACTGGGTGGGGCAGAACTGGCCAGACCTGTGAGTGAACAAATGCTTTTTAAGTCTTACATACAGGATTCATTTACACATACATAAACGTATACATATGTCGAATTAGACAACAGTCACTTAACCTCTCTGAGAAAGTTGCAAACAATATGCATATTGCAGCCAGCCTCATCTCTGTTTCCTATCCTTCCACAGCAAGCCCCCGTTACCTCCAGCAGACTTCCCTGCCTCTGCTCAGCCCTGCTCAGTGCAAGCAGTACTGGGGTTATAACAGAATCTCTGATGCCATGATCTGTGCAGGTGCCTCTGGTGTGTCCTCCTGTCAGGTAACAACCATTTCAAAGCCTGAAATACACAATTCTAGACATTCCACATTACTAACACTTATAATAACAATATCCTGATTAGATATTACTTTGCAAACACATCCTTTTCAAGCTATTACCTCATAATCAATAAATGGAATATACAGTAGAAGAGTTGGGAAAAGGCTTTATATTCTGACTCAACAATGATCTTCCACACATTTCCTATGAATGCAATTAGAAGCTAATGGCAGCCCTGGCCATTTCCTGTAAGAAGCCCCATTAAAGGTCCCATGTGTAGCTTCTATTACCAAAAACTGTGTAATTTCTATTACCTCCCCCCTCAATGTGGTCTAAATGTGATAGACATTAATTTATAATGTCTGCACAATAACCACAAGTTATGCACTTCAGCTTTAATGCAACATTATTGAGATTTTGAAAGTCAATTGAAAAAATCGTATTTTCTCATTTTAGGGCGACTCTGGTGGCCCCTTGGTTTGTCAGAACAATGGAGCTTGGTCCCTGGTGGGTATTGTGTCCTGGGGTACCTCTAACTGCAATGTGCGTGCCCCTGCTGTGTATGCCCGTGTGTCCTACCTGCGCGGGTGGATCGACCAGATTATTGCTTCCAACTAACACCTATCATCCAACACTTCAGCTCCTCACCATGATCACAGCATCAATATTAACAAATGCAAGGATGTTAGTATTATGGTTACCATGCAACAAATAAAGCTTGTTAAAAGAAATCGTGCTGGTATCATGTCTACATTCGTACTAGTGTGTATGTGTGAGCCTGAAACATTTTGTTATTTTTAACCAGGAAAATCCCATTTCAAGAATCTCTTTTTCAAGGGAGTCCGGGCCAAGACAGGCAGCAGCCAATACGAAGCACTCAACAGTTACACAGTAAAAAACACAAGCAGAAAACAAAAGAAAAGAATCCAGATTAAATTCACAAGCGCATCATAAAAAACAAGTGCATGTTGTGGAGTCGACCTCAAGAACTCTCTGTTTGGATTTGAAAGCGTTCAATGAAATTAACTCAGTTCGTTTCTGGTCTTTCTGCAGCATATTCCATGCAAAAAGTGCAGAATGGATTTACCCAATTCAGTGCGGGCATATGGAACAGAAAGCAAAAAATGATCTCGTGAATGGAAAGAATACGGATCAGCACTTCTCAGTGAAATCAAGGTACAAGTGTAGGTGGGCAGTATAGTCTGAGTATTGCCTTTTATAGGAAAGTATACCAATAACTGATCCTTCGGGTGGTCAGAGCAGGCCATCCCAGCCCAGCTCGCAATGGTGTGGCGACACCTTACAATTTGTAATAAACCTCGGGGATGCATGGTAAACGACACTGAGCAGAAGCATTCATATACAAAAGATCGAGGCAACAAGCCTCAGCTTCTTCACAAGTTTCTCCACATGCAACTTGAAAGAGATCATCAACAAAGACACCCAGCTATTTATACACGGTAATCACAACATGGTCCTACTTGTGTTGAGACTCAATCACGTTATGTTTAGTTCCTAACACAGACTTTATTTTCATGCAGCCCTGTGTGATTGCACCAGACATTAATGTCTTCTTCGACTGACTAACCCCCCAAAAACAAAAGCAGCAACAGTTTCATTGGTTGCTGCCATCCTAAAAAGGAGAAGTGCACAGTGAGTGAGAATGAGCATCAGCAGAGCTAGAGAGAAATCAGCAGACATCATCAAGTATTAAGACAGACTTTCACCGCACGAGAAAAAAAAACTGATGGTAAGATATAAATATATATATCTTCATTTAATTGCATTACGAGAGGAATTTTGATAGTGTTTGTGGTTAAAATATACTAAAATACTACAGTATTTACACACCTTACTTTTGTTTAATAGACCATATTTTCTTATCCGAATGGATACTGATGTTTCTTTGGTTGATTTTAGAGGTAGAGGTGAAGTATTGCTACAAAGTCTACTACTATACTGTGAACATTTTTCTCAAATACGCTAAAATAGCAAATGTTGTTTTTATATAATCTGTTTAACAAAGTAGTTGCAGTCTTATAAAAGTTGCAGTATTTTTGTTTTCTCAGTGTTGAAGTAACACATGTATTTATTCACATTTCCTTTTTTTGGGGTGGGTGGGTCAACCAGGTAAAATCATGTCTAACTCAAGTTCATCTTGGGTGGACAAGGTTGCCACATGCATGCCCACAGTCTGTGCGGTCATCTACTCTGTGATATTTATGGTCGGGACTGTCGGAAATGGTTTGGTCATCTATGTGACAGGCTGCAGAATGAAGAAGTCAGTCAACTCAGTTTGGTTTTTCAACTTGGCCCTGGCTGACTTCATCTTTACGTCCTTCCTGATTTTCTTGATCATCTCATCATCTCAGGGATACCGCTGGAATTTCGGGGATTTCATGTGCAAGCTCAACAGTTTTGTTAGTGTGATCAGCATGTTTACCAGCATCTTCCTACTAATGGCCATAAGTGTGGACCGTTGCCTGTCCGTCTGTGTGGTGGTATGGGCACAAAACAAACGCACTGTTGTCAAGGCTCAGTTGACTGTGACCGTCATCTGGGTAGCTGCTGCACTCTGCAGCATCCCATATACCTATTTCCGTGAAGTTATTGTCGTTGACTTCACGGAAGTTGAGAAGAAAACCTACTGTACTTATAAGGAAGGGACACCACTATTGATGCTGGAGACTTTTCGATTAGTTGTGGGATTCGTCATCCCATTTCTGGTAATATGTGTCTCCTATATGGCCATATTTGTTCGCGCACGGCGTCTGCAGAGGACAAGGACACATAGATCTTACAAAGTTATTCTGTCAATCATTTTTGCATTTTTTTTCTGTTGGTTGCCCTTCCATATTGTACGCTTCATAGAGCAAAATGTTGGATACTCAAAGTATATAACTTATATTGGAGGTCCAGTAGTTGCGATTCTAGCTTTCACCAACAGCTGCCTGAATCCCTTCCTGTATGTTTTCATGTGTCATGAATTCCAGAGGAAGCTCAAACAGTCTGTTTGTTTTGTCCTGGAGAGTGCCCTAGCAGAGGACTTCTTGGTGTCCTCTCGCTCCTTGTCCTCACACCTCTCGATTTCCCGGAGCTCACAATCTGCTGCATCAGTGCAGGAAAGGAGGGGGACAGACACTTCCTTGAAGTTAATAGATAACAAGCAACCACCCGGAGCGAAAACTCCGAGCACAGGATGAAACTTAGCCTTTAATAATCGTTTTTTACTTCTATTTCATCTGCTAAAACTTTCATATTATTTTACTGGTACATGTAGTGATTGTAAGTTGATCCAAATGTGTATGCAATCAGGTGGAACTGTTAGTAGAAGTGTGCTTTTGCTGCTGTAATATTAAAGTCAAGTGAAAATCAAGTATACATTAAAATGACCTTTTACTGTCAGATGTGCATGTGTTACAAATGTTGTCATGTTATCTGTATTGTCCATTGCAGCATTTATATTGCCAGTCAATTTCCAGGGTAATAAATTGTTTGTCAACATGTCATTCACTTCCTTTTTCTTCAGAATTCTACCATTGAATGTGTTCTAAGTAAAACTGTAATACTTGGCCCTCTTAAACACAAAATGTGATTGCAGCCTCATTTACAGATTGACCACTTGCTTTGTTAAAGCTGCATTTATGCACTTTAAAGAACGAGCACTAATGTTACCTGCTCCGTGCCACTCTTGTGGTTTGACAAAGTGTACCGAAGATGAACTGCTTCTAGTGAATCTTAATCTGTCTTCATAGCCACAAATATGCAGAAACAAGGAAACCATAATGGACTTTAATGAGTCTTTTCATTTTTGTTCAAAACCACTACTAATGAGCAAGTTAATTTATTCAGACATATGAGAAGGATGATAATGACAAACTTCATTCTTGCACAAGCAATAGTGCAAGAATGAAATAACATCCATCAAAAGAATTCTGCATTGCATAAAGTCCATTTAGGTCTCCAGGATTAGTTAATGCTTTCCTACAAGGCAGAATGTTCAGGGTCGGTGGCAGGTGTGTTCAGACACAGTCTTTTATTATGGCTCCATTGCAGTTGCATTGAGTCCATTCTGTGGTGAAGCACTACACGTAGGCTGATTAGTGATCATACAGGTCTTTCATCTCCTTAAGGATCTTGATACTCTCACTGTATCTCAACTGGTTCTTGGTAGAGCACTCCTTCCATCTGTGAAAAAGAGAAAAAGAACAAGGTGTAAACTTGTCAGACATATAGGCTTTTTTGTGGTTTGTCACAGGTTACTAAGGTTGCATTCAAATTTACTATATCATGACCAAACTTCTTAACAGTATTCACATTCACAATTGTCATTGAGCGTAAATGATTGTTACAGTTCTTTAATGGTCGATATTTAAAACATACTGTAGTGCATCTCATACTGAGACATTTCCTGTTTCTAGTTTTAAAGAATGCTCATCCTCATCTTATATGCTTAAAATGATCTTAAACACTGCTACCCACATCATCTCTAAAGTTAAAAAAGAATAGATGTTTTTTTTCATGATTCAGAGGGCATAGGGAAGATGGATGAAAAGGTAACTTATATTCAGTTTGATCGAAGAAATGCATGCAATTTTACTCCTTTAAAACAGATCAATTAGAATGTTAACCTAAAGTAATAGATAACACACAGTATATCCATGTGTAAAGCCATACTCTTAAGGTGTGATTTATATAGCAAACAAAATCAAAATTAATGCATCTCAGCAAAGCAAATAAAAACAGCAAAAAAAAAAACATACTTGTGCCTTATCTTTTTCCAGCGTTCCATGTGGTCACATAAGAGAGAGTCCGATACAGAAACAGAATCAGAAGACTGTAGCGCGAGAGAGAGAGAGGAAAAACAACAAATATTTGTTATTGTTCATCATAATGAGAGATGAGTATGTTCTAATGTCACAATGTTAGTGAACCAAATAAAATTGCCATGCCCACATTATACAGAACCTTGGTAGCAGTGGGCTTTTCCGTCTGTGGGATCCTAAGATTGACAGCTTCGCCAGAAGAGCTGATTGGACAGGGGGCTGGAGGAGGGAGTCTGTACACAATCTGATCTTTACCATTGATCATGTCTGTGACCTGGCAAAACAATGCGATGGAACAGCTTTAAGAACATAGCACAACAACATCTTTAGAACATAAGAGATTATTTAAAGTTAATTTTATACTTTAATTTTATAATTAATAAATTCAAAATAAAATTTTAAAAACATTTTCAAACAAAAAGATCAGAGCATATGAGCATTTTTGTTTAACTGATTGGCAACACCACCAATCACCTCTTTCCCAACTTTGACAGCTGCAAATATTTTCAGATGCTCCAGCTGTTCGCTACTTTAATAGAGAGAGGGTCCATGATGTAGCACAGCTATAGACTGCAGCAGGGCTTTATTTTGGCACACACACTTTACTGAAGATCACACAGGGGGCTGATGTGCTTGGGTTTAAGAAAGTTGTTTAACCTGCTGTGGAAATCACACGAGGGAATGATATGTAGCAATGTGATGCAACACTGTCTTATGTGGCCAGAGAAGGTGATAAATATCATTATAGAGGGACTTTTGAGTGCTGTAGTAGCATATGGCCAGTAGATGGCCCTAGGCTACTCTGCATGTAGTAATTGGAGTTGTTGGCTGAATTACAGACAGCTGGATAGAAGATAAAGTGTCTGCACCTGTTTAGGGAAATCAGAGGATATCAAAAATACATGTGCCACTGACTTTATCACATATAGTTTGTGTGTTCGGCAAATTGTGGCTTTATTTAGATTTCATCAAACATCTTGTGGCCTCACCTCTTCCTCTACCATGCTGTGGGGGGGACTGGGGGAAGGAGCTGGCTCTCGAACAGAGGGATTGTTTCTCATCCAGGCACGACAGATAGGATACAATGGGGTGCTGGTGTGGAACTGAGCCAGATCCACACTGCGATCAAACAACTTGATAATGTAAGCATCTAACAAATGGAAAAAGACAAAGAACAGCAAGAAAAAGTAAGAATTACTAGACCTCAGGCTATTACATCTGTCACACAGTAACTGTGCCACAAATTTGAGAGATTTAACAGTGGAATTGTTTCGTATAATTTTAGTATTTGCACTAAGTTTACTTTGTTTATGCTGATTGCTCTCTGGTATGCCCTCGTCCATCTCTTTTCGCTTCTTCCTCCTGTGCTGTGGAAATCGAGCTGAAGGTCTGAAAACAAGAGTCAGGACATAGAGATGTCAAAGCATAACCTAAAATGTACACTTGTTATTGCTTCTAGAATTGTTTTCAATTAACCTTTTACTGTGTGCAGGCCAACAACTTGTCAGTTTAAAAAGATACAATGCTTGATTTTATCAAAGACCAAAAAGATGTGCGAGTTACAGCATCAACTAAAACTGAAAAACACATACACTTGCCTTTTTCCAGCAGATGATGGAGACAGATCCCTGGTGAGAGTAAAATGCAATATCATAAGAAAAACATGTTTTTCATTCAAATTAAAATGCAAGTTAAGTATGAATCATCAGCTATTTGTCTGTCATACTGAATATCTTTTATTTGTGGGAAAACAGGACATTGTTATTTAGAGGTAAGGACAATACTGATTAGCATTTTACATAATGTCCTGCATTATAGAGTAGGTGGGTGTAACTGTAATATTAATTATTGCTCCTTACTTGTTAAGGGAGTCCGCTGAATTTTTCCCAGTGTCACCATCATTTTGCTCCCTGTACAAAAAACAGTGAAACTGAATGAACTTGTAGACAATAAGGCAGCCAGTTATAAATAATAATATGGTTATTTTTTCTGACCTTTCATTGTCACTCTTCTCAACAAGTCCCTTTAACACTGCATCCAATCTGCTTCGAGCACCAATTACCTCCACATCTGCAGAAGAGATAATCCATGTGTACAAATATAGTAATGCCCAACTAAACCCAGTACAGTATATAATAGATGTTACTACTAAAGTAAATATGAAATGTGAATATAACAAGTTATTACTGGTTTACGTCATGAAAATGTTTGGATAGAAGTAACTTTATAAGAGTTGATTGTTGTTTTTTTAAAAGGGGTGGGGGGACCTCTTACCTGGCCTCTCAGTCTTGATCTTTACGTGGTGCATTATCTCCACCGCACGGGAGATGAAAATATTAAACACACGCTAGAAAAGCGTTCACCGCCAGGAGCCAGACCACTGCACAGCGTCTGCAGTGACTTGTTGCTGACTTTACAAATGTAATGTATGGATATTATAAATTGCCTTTTTACTAATCTTGACGTTAGCTAGCAAGCTAGGTGCGGTTAGCAATAACCATTGTATATCAACAGAAGTAATCTAATTAATCCTTATATTCCTAATACAGCGATTAGTTGGCTGTTATCTCGTCATATATGTACTGATGTGGTGATACAGAGTAGTGACTGTTATTTTATCCTACAACTGCACTTGCTAGCTCAAATAACCGCTGCTAACTTAGCTTGTTTTCGACGGTCGCGTATGATTTGCAGACGTTCCTCTTCCGCGCGCTGCCCGTTTCCCGTTCATTGATTGGCACACGTGCTGCAAGGAACTTACACATGATTGGTTAAATGTCATGTCAATCATCTTAGACTCGGACGTTATTGGTTTTATGTTCTGGAGTAAGTAACGACAACAGCAGAGTGAGTGACTCTCTTCTGGTTTCATCGATAGTAAATATCTTTTTTGTCGAATAGCAAAACATTAATGAAAGAAAATTACCTTTTGGATGATGTGGTCTTTGAAACGCCCTCGTTTACAGGTTATTTTGTTATACCGTGAATCATTAGTGTTGTACTGGCTTAAATCCATGGTAACCTTCTTTTGTGGCCAAAACATTACAACGAATACTTTGATGCATCATGAGGTATTTGGCTCTGCTGTGAGTCCAAAGTAATATAAGTATTAATACCGATCCAGCAAATACCTGGAGCCAGAACTATCCATTATTTCACTGAAACAACTTCGACCGCGCTTTGTACTATTATGACCCATCCGTGACTGTCAGAAGTGGCGATGAAATCCAGGTAAGATCTAAAGAGCTTTTTTTTTCATCGTAACTAAAAGCGAATTTGTAGTTGGTCACATGTGTTTTTATTGCAGTGGTCCCGTGTTCACCAACCAGAACCCTTTCCAGCCAGCTCCCAGAGTGGGGAAGTCACACTACCATCCATCCTGCAACCAGTCCTTGTCAAAAAAGAAGAAAAAGACGGTAGGATTATTTACAGCAGTGTTGTAGTACTCATTATTCATGTATTCATGCATCATCAGCTCCATTCATATTTGGAGGTTGGAGATGAGGACTTGGATTTTTTTATTAAAAAAGACAGGTTTTATTTTTTTAATAATTTGGCATAAGAAATTGCTATATTGATAAGGAAGTAGTATTTAATTTGTGGCAAAGGGCAGATTCATGTGCTCTCCAGGTATTGTAGTGTGCACATTTCACACACGCAAACTCAACTCAACCTTGCTGACTTGGACAGACTCAAAAACGTTTTTGGTGACTCTGAACACTGGGAACACTGATTTCCTCCTATAATTTCTTTTGTTGTTTTGCAGACATTGAGTCCTGTGCGTTTAAACCAGAGACCCAGTCCACAGATACACACTCTAGACCCAGTGAGCCAACAGAAGTCTGACAAATGTGATCTCAGTTTAGCCATCGCAGATGGGCAACCTGTTTTTTCTGAATCCTGGCCTTCCACTGATAGTAGAACTTCTCCTTCCATCACTGCAACCACATCTGACATGGAGACACACAAACAGACTGCAAGAGCAGGGAGCTCAACACTGTCCTCTGAGCCAGGAGATCAGCAGGATTCAATGCTGGCAAAGTATGTTTTAGTTTCATAGTGTATGCATGCAGTTATCCTAAAAAGAACTCTAACCTTTTCCAAAGTGAAAAATGGTATAATACTGTATAAGTCCTGACAGAACATTAAAGATAACTGTGTTGTGAAGACAAAAGAAACTGTTTTTTTATTTAACTATATGAAATTAATCAAGTAACCAGCACTGACCTTTGGTCTTCCAGATACATTGAGCGTTTTCGCCACGGTCGACCACAGAGTCGAGAGGATCGCCAGCAGATGGCTTCTGCTTTTGGAGAAGAGCAGCTGCCTTTTAGGTGGAAGTCATCCTCATCTTTGCCCCCCAGTTCAACACCAAATAAAATGGTGGACATAGGTATATTTTGATAGATTTATGTATTTTAATGTATGAATATTTTATTTTTTTATCAGCTCCTAAATTCAGATTGCCGTTGCAAACTTTCTTCCTCTGAGTAATCCTATCCTCTGAACAGATCAGGTCATCCTGCCTCTGAGAGAAGAACACATGCCTGCCTTTTTTAGTCCAGCTGGACAGCGTCATCGTGACAGATCTCCTTCTATATGCAGTGGATCTCCTTGTGTGAGTGTGAGTCTATTGGCCTCCTCTACTCCATAGAGTTCATATGTACACTTTTAGTAAGAATTATAATTCACCAGCAAATATCTTGTATAATTGCTTAAAAGGTAAGGCAACCTACTATTTTGTCTGTGTCTTGTGTTGTTTTAATATTAGTACTGTGTTATACTAGTTATTATGTCTCTCCATAATGACTTTGTCTGCAAGAGAGACGCATCTCTCCAACTCAGCGTGCAAATCAACATTAGCATTTCACTGCCACACCACATGTCCATTTGGAAACCTCTGTGTTTACAATAATGCCTTGTAATCTTTGATGCTGCCTTGTTTGACACATTTATGGTTCTTTCAGTCTGCATGTTTCAAAGTGAACCCTCACAATATTGTAAAAGACGAACTGGCAAATTTATAATTATTATTTTTTTTTACTGGACTTTTTCAATCAAATGTTACAAATGTATTTACTTCGTTGTAATTGTTTATACATTTTGTTGTGAATGCTATTAATATTGAGACATAACGAGCAAAACTGTGGCTTATAGAACTTTCTGCCTTGTCTTTGTTTTACAGGGTTTGTCTGACACGTTCCAGGTTGAGTTTGATGACACAGAGCTAATAAATCTTCAAGAGAGGGCCAGCAGACTTCTGTTGAGGGGGTATGAAGCCAATTTAATTAAATGACTGATAAATGAATCCCTTGAATTGTAAATAATTGTGTTTTCCACTTCATAGTGAATGCACTTTGAGTGATGGATCTATCCGTGTCAGCTCAGAAGGCCTGGGGTGCTCAGATTTCTCTCCTACTGTCAGTGTAGATGAACCAGTGCGAAGACCTTTCATGCCTGGTCTCATAAAATCTACTGCTGGTGAGTAGCAAACTGTTTGTTGACATTTTCTTCCACTGTAACCAGCACAGGGCAATTCCTCCTTCTCAAAGTCCTCCTCCTTATGTAACTTTTATCATGATGGTATTTTAAAATGTAATCTTGTGCCAATGTTATTGTTCATTGTGTTGATTAACGTTTACAGCAAAGGCCAGCTCAAACTCCGTTCAATCTGAGTCGTCGCAAAAGCATGTTTTTCCTTCTTTGGGGCTCCCCACTCGCCCTGAGGAGGACATCTTGTTCCAGTGGCGTTTAAGGAGAAAGATGGAGCAGGCCACAAAGTTCTCTCAAACCCTGCAACACTCCCATCGTCATAACACCTTCAGCTTGCAGCCTTCCAGTTTACTCCATCCCTCACCTGGTGAAGTGGAACATCTGTACAAGGTTGGGTTAATGGTATTTATTTTAATATGTTTTGATAATGGTCTTAATATACATTTTAGATTTAATTTCTCTGTCGTTATTTTTGTGTCATTTGCAGGGACACCCAAGTACTCAATGTCCTGAATTCTCACTGAAAGATATTCATCCACACATCACTGCTCACCAGCCAAATGACAAAGAAGCCCTCAGTTCATCTCGCCTTGCCTCAGGTCCAAGTCCCCCCCCTGCATTTGTTGTCTCTGGCTCTTCTGTGTCTCAACACCAGGCTCTTGCTCATGTTCCAGCCCACATGCATTTACTCTGCGATGTCTTGCCCTGTTCCATCCACTTGTCTCATGCTAGCGCACAACAAAACATTTCACAGGATTTAGATGAATTCCATTCCAAATTTGTAAGTAAAAAGACCCAGGTCCCTGATGACCAAATTGATATCTTCACTGAAGAACCAATTCGTGAATGCATGTCTTCCTCAACACATGCTTCATCTGGAGCTGTAGAGAAAGAGTGGCCTCTTAGAAACAAAAGGTCTGAGAACAACAAGAAGGAGAAAGCTCAGGGAAAAGAGTTGCAGAGGAATAAGGGGACAACAACGTCGTCCATCAGAAAGCAAAAGACACCAAAAAGGTGAATGAACGTAAGAAACACACCCTTTACGAAATTCAAGTCTGAATGCTTAATATAGATGTGTTGCAGATATACTGTGGATGAGGAGCACGCTGATGGCCCTAACTTAATAAAGAGGAGTTCATCACAACAGAGACCTCCAAAAAATGCAGTGCTATTGGAAGAGATGCAGCAACAGGAGCAAAACCAAGGGTTTTCCAGTAGGAGCTGTACTGGTGATCGTGCAACACCACGTTCTCCAGTTCACAGTGCCTTAGCACAGGTCAGCACATACACACGCTGCAAAGGTTCTTGCAACGGTTGTCAAGTCGTTTTCTTTCTTGGTTCCTATGCAGTTCTATTAAAACAAGAGCCTTGAGCCAGTTAGGTTGTCAGCTTTGGCCCCAATAATTTTTAATGTTCATAATTCTAAAAACATTTTTGCATTTCTTTTCATTCCTATCCATGTCAGAATACCATATTGCATTTAGGTCTTAAAATCTGACATTACTCTGCATGCCACATATATATATATATGTGTATATGTGTATATATATATGTATATATATCTATGTTGTGATAATCTAATGTTGGTTATTTTAAATATGTATTAACCAGTAGGGTGTTCTTATTGGACATTGACAGGTAGTTTCAGAGGTGCTCTTCCCTACTGTGGATTCACCTCCTTCTCGAAGATCCCCCAGCTCTTTGGTTTCTCCTCCTTGCCCTGTCTCTGCACCTCAACATGCCACAGTTCATAAATCTGTGAAGGTCATCTCTCAGCTGCTGCAGGAGGCTGAAGGTGAGCTGAATGGAGCAGAGAGCACCAACCTTTACCCTGTAGTTAATTGTTGAGATCATATTCTGAACTATGAATAGCTTCCATTCCCTGCATTCCCAGCAGAAAACCCCTCAGAATGTCTTACATGTTTGTTGTACATGCTGCCTGCTCAATACTTTTAAATGATTTTCTTTTCCAGATTCAGATGAAAAGGAGTTTGAAGATGACACTTTATTACAGGTGCTACGTAAACAAAGAAAATGGGTAAAGGAGCAGATCAGGTAAAAAATACATTTGGTGCTTATGATCCTTTTCGTCATATCAACATAGCACCACAAATTCATGATGAATACCTAATTGTCTGCTAAATGTTCTGTTTCTTTTTAGGGAAGTGGAATGTATGTTGACAGAATTCTTGGATGAGCAACAAGTGACTTGAACATTGATGCAGTCATTTTTTTATTTTTTATAAAATAAAGATTATTTGTATTTTTTTTAAGAAATACAGTAGTTCCACATTAAAATGTTTGGAGATACATATGTGTACTTAATTTATCACAATTACAATTACTCATGCAGTACATTTTACAAAAGTGGCAAACAAAGAAGCAGCAGGTTGATATGTGAACACAGAATATTTACAAATGTCTGGTTCCTTTAAACATTTTTGTAAGATTGATGAGGAAAAGCAGAGCAGTATACAGTATACAAATATCTGAGAACAGGGAATATTAGGATGTGCCAGGAACACAACAAATGACTTGTTTTGGCACATGCCGAGTGTTGACGTGACTGGAGGAGTCGCAGTTATTTCTGTTACATTCATTGTCATATAAGGTGAAGATTGGTACAGTGATGATTTGCACGCGATTAGGTTAGGGATCTGGAGTTCTGACTTTGCAGCATCGGCGCAGATATGATAAGGATTCCATTTGGAGAGACCACTGACTGTAAAGCCATGGTGTCCACTCCTTTTGGGATTCGGTAGCGGCGGTTAAACTGCCTCGTGGTAACTCCTGGACCATCCTTCTAACAAAGTAAACAGAGCAATACAGTTTTAGAAGATACTGCACTTCATAGCTATTGTAAATAAAGAAACTAAACGAGAAGGTTCTTCCTAGAATACCAACCTTTCTTTCTTCATGCTTTCCTTGTACTTCTACAAAGTCCCCAATCACTTTAACAAGTAAATCCTCTGGATTGAAGTGCTTTACATCAACTTGAACTGTAAATCCAGTGTCGTCACAATTTACCTGCCAACATAAGTAAAACATACTATGTATTAAAATAAACAAGTGTCCCATTTGTCACCATTCGGTTATAATATTGTATATATAATTTAACTGCTGCTACCTGGGATCTTAATCTGTAGGTGTGGTTGGAAAAATAACTTCAAGTAAGGATGTTGCTTATCCAGAAAATACAGGAAACATTTGCAGTTTTAAAATAAAGAAAATAATAAAAAATAAAAACAATTGCACAACCCTGACTCTCTTAAACCTGGAGTGAAACCCTAATTAATGTTACTGGTAAAACCTGTTTTTGTGTTTTTCATGTTGCCCAATATATGCTGTAAAAAAAGGCCCATTACACGTTATATTTGTTGAACAGCTTCCTTATATATAAGACCAACTTTCAGTCACATCATTTCAATCCAAATACTAATGATCACAGAATCACAGAGCCTGGATTAAAATGTTCTTTTTAAATGTCTGCCATTGTAAATAAATAGACCTACCTCTGCTGTACTTAAATGATCACTCTCTGGGATCAGTAACTTTGGGGACCAGTTACATTGTCCATAAGTCCCACTCAGCCGGGGAATGAGAGGTGGTATAACCTTCTCCCATGGGATACCATCAGCTGGCAGAGTGGGTGGCAGGATGAAGTCCATTTCTAATCAGTAGAAATTAGAAAAGTAGTGACTTCACGGCAGCTGATGCTTAAAAACCTGCCAGAGAAACACTTACCTCCACTTGAAATCCCCTGATCCAAATAAATGTAGAGGAGACGAAACTGACAGACAGACAGTCCTTGCTGGATGCTTGTTACGTCCTGAGTGGGATGAGGTGGTCCGTGTCTCTGACTGACTCTATGCTCCCCTCCTACTGTTTGGCTGACTGTTGTGGTGTATTTTATACCAGAATTACATAATGACTTTGGAATCCATAGTGGGGCACCTTGCTTCACCCATGCTATGCACCAGTCAGCACCAACATGTTTACCCTTGGGTGTTCATGCAGGGCCATAAGAGTGTATTGTTCGGTCAGCAGTGCAGCTGTTGCTGGCTTACCGTCTTTTAAAGAGTTGATAAGCGTAAGTGTGTATGTGTAATTAGTGTGCAGTTTATTCTGAAGGCAGTGATGTTGTGTCACTGTTGTGTCACTGTTGTGTCATGTATCAGACATGTTACGGATTATGTGCCTCAGGTTGGTCGTCAAGGAGGCTCCATCCCAAAATAAGTTCAAAGGATGGTGTTGTTGACCCTCGTGAGCCGATGTCAGACGGACAGTGACAGCAGGGGCGTCCAACACATGCTAGAGAACGTGTGCAACCAATAAACCACTTTCCCCTCATCGCTCACTGTCTGTAATGGAAGATGTGTTGATTATAAGCACAAGTCCTGCATTCAGTATCTACAAGTCTTTATAGAGGGAATTGTTGATAGATGTGAGGTACAGGAGTGCCTTCTCTAAGTACTGATGTTTAATATAAGATAATATTTTATTAGTTTAACTGTGCAGATATTTGTAATGTTAATAACAGCACATCATAGCAAAAGTTAAAATAAAAAAATAGCAATATATTTGGCCTGTAGTTGCCATTTTTTTAGAAACACAAGTAATATACAACACTCAGGAGACAATACACCATGTCCATGAAAGGACTCCTGTATTTACTTCCCATAAATCAATTTCATTGTGCTACTCTCTACTTCATAACAGGCACTGTACGTGCTGATATGTCTTGCTCCTGGCACATGCCAGTGAAGTGAGCAGTTGCGTGGCAAGCACATGTTCACCCTGTCAATAATGTGGAACCTGTCACTTAAGCTTTGACAGGGAAACTAAAAATGGCACAGATAATGTTATGACTCATGTATGAGGATAAGGAAGAGAGGACATTTGAGGGGCTCAAGTTATTGAGTTTCACAACAGGCGCCGATGATTATGCAGACATTACGAGACCTCTGTAACAATGCAAAACATTGGAATATATATATATATATATATACATATATATATATATATATATATATATATATATATATATATATATAGAGGAAAAGCTAACCGATAAGTCAGAGGGATAAACTTGTATGACAATCTGAACTGTCATGGGAGCAAACAGCATGTGGAGCAACAACTTGAGTGTGTAAAACGTTTTTATTGTTACACTTGTTTTTGGGAGCACAATTACAAATATTAACAAAAATATTAGGAATCAAGAGAAAAAAATGTTAAGTATGCTAAACAAACTGGATGAAAATTGATTGCTCTGAACATCATTTTGTCACTGAATTAAGCCCCAGAAACTAGAACACTAAAATTGTTCTCTTTAGCTCGAGAAAGAAAAGTTTTGGTCCATTATAGTAGATTATGAGTTATTTGAAGAGACATCTCAAGGAATGCCCAGAGGAATGGTAAAGGAGAGGTTATCTCCCACTGCCCCCCACTGTGCTCTGTAGTGCTGGAAAATTGTAATCCATGTGGTGAGTACAGCTATCCATAACAGCAATCCCAGTGCTGACCGCTTCACATCTAGATAGAAAAAAAAAAAAGCAGGAGTTACACACAATGTATAAACTACACCCACATATATCTTTTGAAACAAAAGAAGTTCAGATAATTGCACACATACTGTTTGAAATTGTTTTACTGTAGCACATTATGTATTCTAATCTGAAGTAATCACAATGAGATGTTTAAAAAGGGGAAGTACATTCTAATATTAGACAGTATGAAAATATCTGAGGCACTCAAAAGGACGATGAGCTAAAATGCCTTTATTATTTCATGGCTATAGAATCATATCAACAATGTGTTTCAGCCATCAAGGCCTGTATTTGCCCTAATGCATCAATGTTGATGACTGAAATGTGTTGCCGTGTCTTTATTGTTGAAAATATCCTCAAATGTTTTCACATTGTCTAAGATTTTCTGAATCGCCAAACTGAAGAGCACCAGAGGGACATTATACCACAACCAAGTGACACTTCTTGTTTTTTGTTTGTTTTTTAACCAACTTCTGATATTTTTCAAATAGGGTTATATCCCATATTTGAATGGGAGAATTCTATAAAAAAATACTGAATAAATAAATAATTATACGACTGTTATCATAAACATTTACCCATCCATTTGTCTTACTTGAAAACAAAACAGAAATGCTCACATTATGAAACAATTTAATTGGATTTAATTATTTTTTATTGGAAATCATTCCTACTTACATGCTTTTATCTGATCCTGTTCAGTGTAAGTTGGCTTTACAAAGGCCTCCCGGAAAAACCAAACAACATTAACCAGCCATAGGAATGGGAGAAATGCAAAGCCACCTGGGGAAAATGAGGATTCAACAATCAAACGACAACAATGCTGAATGTACTGTATATTATAAATAATTAGACTTTCTCATTTACTTTACAAAAGGCTCTTAGTTACTGAAGCTGCACTCACAGCAACAAACATCAGAACAGATAGATATAGTACTGAGCGTAAGTATCAGGGCACACTTTGTTGTTTTTATGTCTGTCAAACTTGGTGATCATTGATGTTTGGATTGGAGTGATGTGACTAAAAGTTGGACTTATATATTAGCAGGCTTTCAATGTGTATGTAAAGCGCACGCACGTCTTGAATAAGCCTACCATAGTAAACCTTTTCATACATGAAATAGTAGGACAAACACAGTTTTTACCAGTTACATTAATTAAGGTTCCACAACATTAAGAGAGCCAGGATTGTGCTATTATTACATATATATATATATATAAGTGTAAGGGTAGGTCATGTTTAGTGTATTTTACAATCAGGTGGCAGAGAAATAACTTTACTGTATGGTCATAGCACTGCTGGAACAACAAATCTAATGGTGGCATAAGACTCCTGCACATAATGCAAAGACTGCACTGTAGATAGTTCATCAGGGCTGTTTTGATTGGCTTGGCTAGATAGTTGTTTTCAGGGGGCAATAAGATGTTATTTTTTTTTTTATTTTTAGTTTTTTTTAAATCAGTGCCTGCATAGGTTTCTCAGTCTGGCTCTGTGTATGCAGCACACTCAAAGCAGGACATACTGTATATTTGTGTTCTTGTTTATTTACCACAGGTCATATGGCCATAGCTTACATTGTGCAGCCACGGTTAGTGTTGTACCATTGTGACAGGATCCTGACATTATTTACATTTAAAATATTCTCACCTAAATAATACTTTCTGCACAGGCCGAGTTTCTCCTCGTTGGGCAGTCGTTCCAGGTTCATTGTGCGCTTTCTTCTGGGTCCTAGAAATCTGAAAACAAGAAGAGCCAAAAAGGATGGTTTACTGAATAAGTCAGTTGCAGTGGTCTGACCATTCCTTAATTAAAAAACAAAGAGAACTAAAATCGCACGCATGAAACTGAGGCGATGAAGCAGCCCTTTGGTGTTTGTTGTTAAGCCAGTTAGCTTTGTAGTCAGATGAATTTCAAACACATCAAAACTGCTATGCTAACGTTAGCGTTGCGTTAGCTTAGCAGCGTAGCATTTGGGTGTTCCGATTGCTACAGGCAAAAATGTCAGAAAATAAATTATGTTCCCAGGATAACAATGCGATGCGGTCCTTGACGATATAACGCGCAAATATGATAGTTTACCTGATGATTTAAAGTCAAAACAGCTGAAAATCGTAAACATCCAACTGTAAAGAAACAAAACACTTCCTTCTTCTTTCTCAAGCTGATTCTTTTTCGGCTTAGCCCGTTGCTGTTTTTCTGGTAAGCACGTGCTAATATATACTGCATACCGCCATCTAGTGTACCGGGAATTGTATTAACAAAATAGTGACTGTCCTTTTGAAGGCTAGTAGATCTAATATGCATTGATTTTCTATTTTCGCGTATTTTACATGCCTTTCCCCTCTCTTCTCCCTCCCCCTTCCAGTTAATGCTTTGCATAATATCTCATGTTGACAGATACTTTTGCGTTATATAAAATAGTAGATAGTAGAATAGTAGAGAGTAGAGACCCCTTAATAATCAATATGAAATGTCATTAAAAACAACATTCACAACAACAGTTCTACTCTAAAAGTGAACTGTATTTTTGTCAGGATCTAATTCTCGATGAAGAAAGACGATCTCGAGAAGTGAACAATATTTTTCTAAAACTAAAATTTCCCCTCTTCTTGGACTGAAAATTAAACACAAGTACTGTAAATCCACACTATAAAAATATTAACATTCCATTGCCATCTTAATGGCTTCCGGGTTAATCAGTCCTTTTAATGTTTCATAATATATCATAATTTAATTTTAAACTGATAGGTGGTCTTTCTGAAAAAGCAGTAATTCGTATATCATATATCTTGGAAGTCGATGGTTAACCCCTTCAAAATCATCTAAGGTGTTACCAAAATTACAGTAAAACAGTCAGATACGTTATATTATATACAAATTTGCTCTAGTCAGAAAATAATTTTGAACGGTGCGCGGTAGTTCGTCATCTCACCACCAGGGGGCGCCCACTTCCTTCTCAAGTTGGGGCCTCGCCGAAATTACTCACTTTCCCATGCTGCATTGCGGCCCCCTCCCATCTCGCGCCTTCCCTCTTGTCTCTCACCGAGCTGCTAGCCGACGGTGTGTGTTGTTGTCGAAGCAATGATGGCGGCAGCGGGATGCGGATCAGCAACCGCGGCTGCCGTAGGAGGCCAAGGTGGAACCGCTACGGCCAGAGGTCGTTTCCCCGGTCGGCCCTGGTCGTCACGCAGTCGTTTGCGTTCCGAGAAGCGTTGGCAACTCGGACGATCAGGCTTAGAAGCTGATGATGTGACTAACGGAGGGCCAAGGCCCACAAACCTGGTTCTGTCGTTAAACGAAGACCAGTCTCACTTACGCTTGCTCGGGATAGAGGCGAGCCATAAGGTCCTTGGCCAAGCTGGATACAGCTCTAGTGGGAGTGAAGAGGTGAGGTGCCAAACCGAGCCAGGAGTTAGTATCTTTATTTCATTTTCTCATATTTTGTGTGATTGTTGAATGTGTGAGAACGAGTGCTTGTCCACAGCAGTATGACTGATTAGTGCCATGGAGAAATGTCAACATCCTTTGGCTAGGCTAACATTAACCTGAACTACCTTTACATGCTAACTGCTGTTAGCCCACAGCAGCTTTCCATGACATTTAATGGGCAGTCGCAACACAGTGCCACTCCAACAAAGCAGCGTAGCACTTACTGTACTGTACTGTACTGTTCCCTTAATTGCGCATATTGAGGATACACATAAAATGATCTCTAAGTGTGAGTATTACGTGTTTGTTTAAAAGCTAGTTGGTGAGTGCGCCAATTTGTAAACATGGAACGTAGTTGTTTCATTTGTGGCCCGCTCCGTATCGGGCCAGAGTAGCAGCTAGCTAATAGTAGCGAACACAAAGAACGGGAAGGCTAGCGCCTACTGCAAAGTGGCTAAATGCTAACAACCCAATACGCTGTCTAGGTACGGACAAAGTTGTATGCTTGTGTAATTTACATTAGGCCGAATAAACCACCACATGTCTACCCAGCATGCCATAGATACAATCACTCGGGTCAGACAATATAAATTATTTGAAAGAACATTTCCAGTAGGTAGAAATGAGTTACAGTCAGCTAACCGCTAGCCAGTGTTGCCATACACGACAGGTTTAAATGGTGGTGCAGAAATGTATCCTAAACCAGCCGTAGTTACAGCTGAGAGATCGTATTATTTATGCACATGTAGTAGTTGACGTCTAATAACGGGTCACACCATTGGAGTTTTTGGAAGGGTACCAGGCCACAGCTCAAAAAGTTGGTGTTATAAAGCCTGGAGCGTGTGGTTATAGCGCAGATACACCTCAGCCTATCTACTCAAGTGAGTCAAGTTTTTGCACGAGGTCATAAATAATCTGGATTACATGCACCTGCAGTTTAATGCCACTACGTTTACCTCAAACAACAAATTTATCTTTCAGTGCTTAGTATTGTGACTAAGATTTGATGAATGTAAGTAGTTGGTTTGACTTTAGAACATGGGTTATAATTGCCCTTTTATGTTATTGGTGACAATTTAGTGTCTTTTTTTCTTTTAGTATTATGTCACAAGTCCATGGCCCAATTTGCAAAGATTAATTTTGTTTGGTTTATTCAAAAAGTCATCTTTATGCAGGACATGAATCCATCCATTTCAATTATCTTTGTTAGTGTTGTATTTGCTGTGGAAATGTTGATTGTCAACGTGAATGCTTTTTATTTATCATGTTTGTTGTCTTGTTTTTGATTATCAGCAAACAGCAGAGTGATTGCCAGGTTGCTTAAAGTGTTAAAAGTCTTTATTTCATTTTCAAGGGGGATGACTTCAGAGGATTTGAAGCTGAGAGAAAAGGTCCCAAACGGCCTGGATGGTCTCGACAAAACCCTTCTAAAGGTAAATATACAGTTGGCAACCACCTCACTGCATCTTATGTCATACTTAGTTATTTATCAACAGCTTTAGTTTTTAATCAAATGGAGGTGCTTTGGATTTTGTAATATTTAAAGTGTCTTTGTTTTTTAGGTGATGCTGGCAACACAAAATCTAAACGACAAAGTGAGAAGTTACTGCCTAGAATGCCAGCAGTGGAGGCAGCGATTACCCCACCTGATCCTGTAAAAGATGTAAAATCAATGGAGGAAGTTCACATCTTATCTCCCGACGCAGAGCCTGCAAAGGGTTGCAGGAAGGGATCAAAAGGAAAAAACAATATGGATCGACGACCCACTAAAAACAGATCCTCATCAGCAGCACCAAGGATTACTATAAAGTTGGTGGCCAAAAAGAAAATGAGGACTGTAAAGGAACCGAGTAAAAAATCTGCGAATAAGTTGTTGATCGAGGAAGTTCAGGATAATTCTAAAACCAAGGACATCCAGGGCAACCAGATTTCAAGTGCCCACGTCAAATTAAAAACAGAATCACATGAGGATAAACATGGCAGAGAAGATAAGGGAGAGGAGACAGCACCTGTACGGCGGCGTGGGAGATCTGCTTCAAAGACAACAGAGCCTGTCAGCCAGACAAGCGCCAAAGTTGTGATTGATGACCAAAACTCACAAGAGAGTAAACCAGCTGATGGGACTGACACTGCCATTGAGAGTGGGACTGGGCCAAAAAATAATTCAAAGAAATTAAAGTGTAGGGAGCATGTGATGGAGCAAACATCTGAAGTTAATCAACAAGTGATTCGTAGGAGCCGTAGAGTCAGTAACCCACTCTCTAAAAGTGACTCTGATGGTGCAGCAGGACCAGAGAATCAGAGCAAAAGTGCTGTTGTTCAGGTGTCAAAATCAGAAGCCCCTGGTACAGTAGAGTCGAAATCATTGTTGAGAGGCAACAGACGAAGACAAAGCAAGAGGCTAAATAAGGACATTACAGTGCCACAAAACCATGGTGCATCATCCACAGAGAGCAATTTAACGGCACAGCTCACTGACAGTTTGCCTCTGATAAAGGAGGACACGCAAGTCCCAAGCTTAAAGCTAATACGGACCAGAAACCCAAAATATGATGCGCAGACCAGTGGGAAGAATAGAGCTCGAAAGAAAAAGCGCAGAAAATTTATATGGACGTTAACATTGGTAAAGGGAGGGAGTCAGACACAGGTTGCTGAAAACTGTGACAAAGTTGCAGAGGAGACTGTGACTGAAGTGCACCAGTCCATTTTATGTGATGCTAGTGTCACCAGGACTCTGAGTGATGTGGGCGAAGCTTCAAAATTGGAAAGCTTAGCCACACAAGAGAGTAAAAGCATGGACAGTCAGTGTTCCCATGAAAAACCTGACACATCATTTGAGGAAAAGTCCACTGTACAAGCAGAAGTAGAAGAGGAACACAAAACTGAAGATCCATCTGCAGAATTGAATAAAACGGATAGCGAGAAAGTTGTCCCACCTCTTCAGATCAAAAAGGTGTCCTCTCCTGGTAAACATAAAAGCTCAAAGCCATCCTTTTTAATTCAGCAAGTTAGTCCTTTATCTGAAAAGACAGAGGACATTTTCAAAGATTTTAGTGAGACCAATGAGGATAAATCACTGTGTCAAGATGCTGTGGCCACACCAAGTAGGAGACTAAGGAGGAGGACATCAAGCATTGACTCACCACAAACTAAGTCTGTCAGTCAAAAGCCAGTGACCACTCAGAAACGGAGAATTAGAACATGTCCACAAGATAAAGATAAGCATCAGGTGCACCTTGAAGATTCTTCTCAGGTTTCAACTGATGATTGCAATTCCCATGTTCTTCCTGAAAACTGTGGTCAGAGATTGTCTGAGGAGCCCACACAGGTGACAATTCTCGATGCCACTGAAATTCCTGGTAAGGATTCCCCAAAGAGCACTGATCATCCATCCCAGCTACCAGTGGAAGTCTCTCCACCGAGGGTGGAAGTGGAAAATGTAGTAGTAGAAACACAGATCAAAGAGTCCAAACCATTGCCTATGCCTTCCAAGCCTAGAAGATGTAGAAATAATAAATTAGGAAAAAAGAGGTCTGCTCAAAGGAAGAAGGCAGTTGTTTCCCCTGAAATCACTATCAACACTGAGTTGGCTACAGTTGAAGATACTAATACAGAGTCTCTACTAAAAGAAGATACTCAACCTTTAGAAGAAGAGGTAAAGCAGCCAGAAACAATAGAATGCACCCAGTCAGAGAAAATACAAAACCTTGTGTCAGCAGAAGAAGAGCAGATACAGCCACTGGTAAAAGAGGAAACAAGCTTGCAGCTAATAGATAGTGAACCACCTTTGTTGTCAGAAAGTCAAGCAAGTCACCCAACAACATCATGCTTACAAAAAAAATCCCACAAAAAAGTAAAAAAGAGACGCAAAAATTTGATTGGGCAGCGTCAGAAACACAGGTACAGGAATAGAGATGGAAAGTTTGCACCACTCTCAATATCTGAATGTGAGAACATTTTTGAGGGGGATAGTGACATTTCCACCCCACTGGAAGATACCACATCACCCCTGAGCTCCAAGCTCATTGGAGTACATAAAAAATACAAAAAGACACAGTTTTTGGAGTCCAAAGGGCCAGAGCCACAGTCTAAAATAATTTCTAAGCTAATAGAAATAGGTCTTGAAAAAGATAGTTTTAAGCAGGAAGAAACAGACACATTAGTTGATGTGGGGCAGGCAGATGTTGTAGAAACCCCGCCTGGTAAAACAAAGTTTATAAAAAACATCAAGCACTTCATTATGCCTGTTGTGAGTGCCAGATCATCAAGAGTGATAAAGACTCCGCAAAGGTTCATGGATGATGCTGGAATGTCTGTATTGCCTCGAAGAAACTCTCCAAAGAAGGGTGCACAAATGGGTTTGCAAATACGTCCAGGAAAGAGGCGAGATGATGGGACATGCAGAGCTATATCCCCCATCCTGCCAATGGATGATGAAGACATATTAAGTGAAGCTCAGCTGGATGTTGATCTGTTTTCAGCTCAGGACCTAGATGACGACATTGATGTAACTGAAAGCCCTTTTTCTGAGAGGAAAAGTGGTAAAGGTGAAAAGAGGGGCTCTGTTCTAAAGAACTCTAGTTTCAAGTGGCATGTCCCAGAAGAGTCAAGCAAGGAAGCGTGTACATTGGACAAAACCCCAGAAGAGGAATGCGAGGATCTGTTTTTATCTGAACCAGTAGACAAGCCCACAGAACAAACTATTGACCTGGATCCACTGAAAAAGAAAAGTCCCCCCAGGTTGAATAAACAAACGGCACACCTCAAGATATTTCAAAGGCTCAAAAAAGTGCACACTTTATATCCAAAAAGCAAAAATACAACTGAGGTAGTGGATATTGATAGTAAACCTCCTCAGCTCCCCGTTGATTTAGCTGAAGGACTCGACGATGAGGCCATGAGCATCAGCCTTAGACAACGGAATACAAACTCTGAAAAGCAGAAGTCCAAGCTCAAGATTGAAGACCTCAATTCTCCTGGAGTTGTAAGAAAAGTCTGTGTAAGGACTATGAACTTCAAGGCCCTTGCATATCAGCACAGTAAAGTGGAGGATTTATCGGGGAAAGATGGTGCCCAACTTCACCCAGGTAAGCAGTAATGATTACAAGCATTACCAAGATTTCAGACCAAGCAAACCTTTATTTTCCTATGCAGCCTTGTAGACTGAACCACCCTAATGTAGCTACACTGGCATTACCTTTTATTTACAGGTGTGCTGCAGTCAGAACAGATCTCAGGTTCTGTGGAGAAGGGGACTTCACAGAGAGCTCGTCTTACTGGAGCAAATAAGAGAATGTTCAATCTCCTCAGGAAGGCAAAGGTCCAGCTCATAAAAATTGACCAACAGAAACAACTGAAGTCATCTGGGGTAAGGTTATGATGCATGCAAGTACATTTTTAGTTAGCATAGGCTAACTATTCGTTGTTGCGCATGTGTTGTGTAGCATTACCTGTTGTAGAGAATGAAAATCTCATAAAAAGAAAGAAACTGGATCATACAAGGGGATTTTCTAGTTGTTCTTAAACTTGTGCTGATACCTTGTTATTGTGAATCAACTCTGCAGCTGTTATCTGGCCCAACTGGTGTCAGGGCTCGTGACGTTACTTCTAAGAGGCAGAAGAGGAAGCAGAGGGTGCAACCTGAAGCTGACGTTGTCGTCAAGACAG
Source organism: Solea senegalensis (assembly GCF_019176455.1). Classification (NCBI taxonomy): domain Eukaryota; kingdom Metazoa; phylum Chordata; class Actinopteri; order Pleuronectiformes; family Soleidae; genus Solea; species Solea senegalensis. Next base: position 16,193,028 of record NC_058029.1, read on the forward strand.
AGCCACCCCCGGGACAAGTAAGTATTCACATTGATGGCCCAATGGTGAGCACAATCTTAGATTTTGTGCACATCTTTGGTTTTTACCAGTAATTGTAGGAGGAAAAGGAAAAGGAGGAAAAGGAAACTCTTTGTATGGTCTACAGTTGTATTGTATGTAATAATAAAAAAATAAATTAATTAATTAATGACTTCTACAGCAGGAGTAGGGTGTAAGCATACATGCACATTTCTCTCCTATGCGTGGCGAGCCTTAGTGACCGATACACAAGTTGTTATGGAAGAAAGATTTCAAGATTATTTTCTTTAAATTCAGGTTTTTTCATGCACACATTGAAAATGTCCTTAAAGGTTGATGAAAACTCAACTGCAGACTCGATAAGCTTGGGTCTTGTAAAGCCTGAGTCTGTAATTTGTTTCTGAAGCACTTTATGTTATATTTGGATAGCCATAAAGTTGGGCAGTATTGTTGTTACTGACATGTACATCATGCCTTAATCACCTACAAGAAAACACTAAACATCATCTTACAGGATTGCACAGGTGGGTTAGCTTGTGACAGTAATGCCAGCAAATAAATTCAATTTGTGCAAATGAAATAACTGTATTTGGAAAGTAAGAAACATTGGCCTTTTTATTTTATATACTTATGTATGTATTGATGATTGTCAGGATTGGGACCTGGAGGATTTTAACAAATTAGATAAAAACTATTTACACACTGTAGCTTCAACATAAATTGTTTTGATTGATTTTCGTTTTGTCTCTTTTCCTAGCCCCAGGTCATCTCCCCATTATGCCAGGAGTTTCGGAGAGCAGGAGGTCCCCGAATCAAGCACGTGTGTCGTGCAGCATCTGTAGTGCTGGGACAGCCTCGTGCAATGGTACCAGATGACATTCCCAGATTGAGCGCATTGCCTCTGCATGAAAGAAGTGGCATTTCCCCATCTGCTGTCACTAAAGGTAGATGTGACCCGATTGACAAACTGATGTGGACTGTCTGTCCTGAAATTCAATTTCTTCTGACTTGAACCGATGGCATCAGTAGTGTTACGCAATTGTGTGACAAAAGTGAATAATGTAACACAATTTACAGTGAAGCGTGGTTGGGTTCATGATAGTGTATTTACAAACGATGGGGTTAATACAGGCCAAAATAACAAACAAAACTCCCACCGTCCCGACAACCAGGAAACAAAGACACACACTAATCTCTACCTCCCTAACAGGTAAACACGAGTAAACGGTGATCAAACAAAAATGGCGATTCCCCCCTACCGTGAGAAAACATCCAAAATGAACTACAACTCTATTTACACTATTTACAATATTTGCACAGATCTCTGCCAGAATTCAACTGGTTTGTCTCAACACACACTAGCGCCTCCACAATTTCCCTCCCTCGATTCTCTTCCAGGAGGACGGCTTTATCTCCCCTGGCACCTCCCATCACCGCTCTCCTGTCACCACATCTGGCACGTCAGTGCCTGGGGAGAACAGAGATTAGGCAAGAGACAGGAGCTCTCACTCCTGCCCCAAATGTCAAACCACAATTTTGTGCATAATAACAAATTGGTTGTAACTGTAGTAGTTGTTGATATAGTTTCAGCTTCTGTAATACTTACAGAAAACCTTATGGGCTTTTGGTTTAGTTGGATTTAGAAAGTTTCATATGAATTACTTTTAAAACAGACTAATTTCATGATTCCTTTAAGTAGAGGGATGAGTTCAACTGGACTAATATATCATTGGTGCATGCGAGTAATACAGTATATGAATCACTCCCTCCTATTAATGCTCACCCTTTTGTCTGAAAATGTAGTTTAGTTCACTCAATTGAAAAAATAACCTAGAAACCTCTGAAATCTATGCATGAATATTTCTTTAAAACAACTGACACATTTAATTTGAGTTGCAAACCAGAATAATGTCATTAAATATCTGAAATTAAGAATATATTTTTTTATCAAAAATAAAAATGAACCTGCCGAAAACAAAATTTAGCAACATGTGGCAGATGGTGGTTTGCTGTTCTTATTGTATGTTTGTTGTTACAGATGTTGGGTCTCCATCAGAATCAGACAGTCCTGGATTGTCAGATCCAAAGGTCACCAAAGCCAAGAAACCGTCTAATTTTGTGAAAAAGAAAGGACTTGGGCCATTTGGGTACCGCTCTCGGAGGTGTGGAGTATGCAAAGGCTGTAACCACGAGGACGACTGTGGCAAATGCATAAACTGCCTTGACAAACCTAAGTTTGGGGGTCCCAATACGAAACGGCAGTGTTGTGTGTAAGTTGGCTTTTATAACATAAGTATTTGCTGCAGAATATAACAGCATTCAGAAATAATAATGAACAATTCTTCTATTTTTTCCTCACAAGCTATAAGAGATGTGATCAAATTGAAGAGAGGAAAGCCAGAAGACTAAGTGGAAGAACAGTACCCAAAGGTAGTTATTAACTTAATCATGGGAGCTTCATGTTCCTATTAAACATCCCAACACGCAGCTACATATCTCTTCTTTCTTAAGGCTCCTCCAAGCGACGGCGGTCATCTTTTAGCGGAGGTCATTCAAGTAATGAAGAAGGAAACGAGTGCACCGCAGACTCACCTTCTGGTCTTCAGGCTGACGGCAGCAGTCCGTCAGTCAGGAAACAGCCAAAGCGTGTTGTGAAACCCCGTGTCTACTTTGACCTTGTGGACTACGACTCGGATGTAGATGACAAAGCTCTGTCAAGTTCTGCGTCACCAGCCAGGAGAAGAGGTACTGGACATCGTTTCAGTCAAGGTAAATTAAAGCTCATAATCCAGCTCAGGTGGTAGCTTTCTATGTGATCTGTTTTTTCCCTTAACAACATATAAGTATCTGCTCAAAAGTGTTACATATTACAACTGAACAGTATGCCGAAAATGTATCATTGTAATATCAATGTACATTACCTATACTGCAAAAATAAATATATTGCAAGGGTTATACATGTAGAGCATTCTTCTTACTAGTTTTGCCAGTTTATTGCAAGCCATACCATCATTGCAACATTCACCTTGGTTATCATATATGTTTTCTTGATATCGTGCAGCTCCATTGCATTTGTTCCAGACTTAACCTGTCCCTCCTGTCTTTGATAGACTTTGTGTCACTCGATGGATTCCTTGGGGACATTTCAGATGATGAGGTCAGGCATCGAAAGTCCAGTTCACACCGTGTACAACCTGTGCGACGAAAGCCTGAGAAGGTGCGTAATTCTGAGTTTGATCATTGGATTCGTTTTTGACAGTTGCTCTAATGCTTAAAAAGTGTCTGCTTAAGACTTTCAATTTATCAAAGGGTGTTGATAGTTTCCTCTTATTGCTGTAATTTCATAAAAAAATTGTCTCAAGCACATGCTAAATGCAGTTTTGCTTGTTTATTACCAGATTATGGCAGGATGGAGCTAAAAACACCTCCCAGTTTTTCCATAATTCAAGCCAAATGTTTTTCTATTTTAATATCCTTCACTGCCCACATTTTGTAAGTAACCCATGGTTGTCTTTCAGGTTCAGACGTCTCAGGGTCCGTTGGAAGAGACTCCTCCCAGTGTGCTGGCAGCTTTGGCCCATGGCTTTGAACAAAGAGAGGTTGAATCTTCCAAACCTTCCTTCAAAATCAGGGTTGATTTCAAGGTAGGTCACTTTGTTTTCACAGTGTATTTTAAATGGTTATTGTAAACATGTTTTTTAATATTCTCATCTGTATGTTCAGTGGTCAGGACAGCAAGGGGAGTCCTGTTTGAAACTGATCAACCATGTGGTATAGGATTTAGGGTTTTTAACTTTTTAATGAAATGAAGAAATTGCAATAATGTCACACAAATGAAAATCATTGTACTTCTGTTAATCAGTGTCTCAGCTGACCCTACCACTTCAATTAAATCTCAGTCAAAATGGACTTCTTTGACATGCGCAGTGTTCTCCAGAAATAGAAGAAGCAGCTTCGATTCCACTTCTGTAGTAGACAAACGCTGCACATGTCTGCTCGTCCATACTGAACTGAATGACAATTGTCATATATACCAGCCCATTCTTTTGGATTAAAATATGTTTCTGAATTGCTATATCGTTCGAGTTTTCAGATTGGCATGTTTACATAACATTATTCCAGTCAGGCTTTTATTCCGATTATGTGTGCTTATGTAAACAAAGCTTATGTCTCATTTTCAGGAGGACTGTGCTTTGGAGAATGTCTGGAATATGGGTGGTTTAAGTATACTGACTTCTGCACCACCCATTCCACCTTACGTTTGCTTCCTTTGTGCCAGTAAAGGGCAACATGAGGTAATTGTTTATCATACTATGCCATAACCACCATACATTTGTAGACTACTAAGGACAGCAGGTTTTGTTAAACTTCATTGTACATGATATCATGCAGGGAAAATAATTACTTTTCGTTGTATTTCATTGTAGTTATATATTGTATAACTTACAGGACCTTTTGTTCATTTGAATTTCTTAACAGATGCTGTTTTGCCAAGTATGTTGTGAGCCCTTCCACCAGTTTTGCCTTGATGCCGCAGAGCGCCCCTCAGAGGAGAACAAAGAAAACTGGTGCTGTCGCCGCTGCAAATTCTGTCACGTGTGTGGCAGGAGAAACAAGCACTCAAAGGTAGTAACCTTTCATTTGATTTATTTTGAAATATTTCACTTGTAAATATTAATGTAATGAAACTTTTAAATACCTCATGTCTACTTCAGCCTTTATTGGAGTGTGAACGTTGCCAGAACTGTTATCATGCTTCCTGTCTTGGACCCAACTATCCGAAACAAAACAAGAAGAGGAAAGCTTGGGTTTGTTCACTTTTTTTTTTACAACGAAAACACAGCCATCTATGTTTTAGGCACAAACACACTGATTCCTGGTCTAATGTGATGTTTCTTGTTTAGGTTTGTATGACATGCATTAGGTGTAAAAGTTGTGGCGTCACACCAGGAAGGAGTTGGGACACTGACTGGAACCACGACAAAGGCATCTGTCCAGACTGTTCAAAACTCTATGACCAGGGTGAATATTTAACCTTAATAGTACATTTGCTGTGAGACCTGATTCTCCTCTTTAATGCATCTCTATCCTTCTTTTATAAGGTAACTACTGTCCGATCTGCTTCAAGTGCTACGAGGACAATGACTACGACAGTCAGATGATGCAGTGTGGTACCTGTAATCACTGGGTACATGCCAAGTGTGAGGATCTAACAGGTAAGGTTTTTATTCTCCATCCTTTTTAATGAGAAAAATACTACCATACTGGAATGCATAAATTCATTCACTGCATCAATATTACATACTTATTAAGTTCAATTGTTTAACTTTAAACAAAATATTTAGGACATAATAATGACAAAATGCATTTCTTTCTTTTTTTTTCTCTTGTAAAATAATTTCAGATGAACTTTATGAGATCCTGTCCAGCCTTCCAGAGAGTGTGGTGTATTCCTGTAGGCCGTGCAGTGTCACTCAGCCCAGTGCCTGGAGAGAACTGCTCTACATTGAGCTCAGGGCCGGGGTGGAGAAGGTGCTAGCTTGCTTGCTTTCCTCCACCCTCACCCAGCACCTTGTTACATGCTCACAGGTTAGAGACTTCATTTCAAAGGTACCATGTGAAATGTTGGGCAGTTTATGTTGGAGTGTTAAAATGTGTTTTACTTGTACACAAAATAAACGGTTGTTAAATGTGCTTAAATCTCTGCTGCAGTGTGAAAAGTCGGTTGATCCAGACAGTGGACTAGAAGGACATCCAGCTTGTGACCTCCGAGCTGTTGGCAAGAAATTTGATAAGGGCCTTTACACTTGTCTGGTGAGTACATCACGTCGTGCAGTTACTGAACACATGCATACCACCATTTTTGGTTGGATATAACTGTGAGTTTTAACTTTGTATGAGCCTTTATGGACATGATAAAATCACATATCACACACTTAAATATAATTTATATTCTCAAAAACACATTTCATGCAATGGCATGTGTGCACCGTGCTTTGATTCACTCAGCTTCTCTCACACGAAACATATTGACGGTGGACTCATCTCTACTGTCGGTGTCAGTTTTTTCCCCACAAATAGACATGACATTTGTGTGTAGTAGCATACAGCACCGATAAGTGAGATCCAATCACAAGTTGTCACAGGAGATACATTAAGGACCTTTTAATGCCAGATGTTAACAATCATACTGGAGGCAGGACACCTTTGATCAGGTCGCCCATGATGTTAATGCCAGGTCTGAACAGGGTGTAAGATATGAATCTAATGGATACTTAATTGGTTTTCAGAAAACGTTCCATGAAGATGTTGTTCAAGTAGTACGAAAGAGGCTTGAGCAAGAAGAGGACCTTCCAGAAGAGCAGAGACCCACTGCTCTGGCACGCTCTTACTACCTAAAGGTGGCGTATGGCGATAAACTTTTGAGGATGTGGCTGCTCTTAATCATAAATCTTATTTTTTTTTTTTTTTTACATTCTGTGAAGTACTTACAACCCACCTTTTCTCCTTTGCTAATGGGAGTTTGAAAGAAAAAAAATTTCAGGCATAATTGACACATGTGATTCTTCATTTTAGCTCCTCGAGGAAGTTTTTAATTGGTTCAACAGCCAAGACCCAAAAGTGTGGAACCCTTGTACCAAAGACTTGCCTATGTGAGTAATGGTTTTCTTTTGTTTTGTATACAGGTTAGCATTCATTTGTAAATTATTCTTTGCATACACAGCACCTTCAAGAAACATCTAGAACATACACTATAAATTACATTATAAAGCATCCACAAAATGTAATTGAATATACTTCTGTAGTTTTTTTTTAGCAATCCTGCTAATGGCATTTTAAGCATAGAAAAGTAAAAAATATAGTCTGACATCATCACTTACTAAACCACATACCATCTTGTGGAAGTTATACGCACTATATTTTGCTATCACATAAAAATAAATGTTTATAAGCTTTTAAACTCATTATCATTCTGGTTAAAGCGGGATGCTGTCCCAGGCTATCCATCCTCCGACAACAGAGCATGTTTATGCTCAGTGGCAGGAGAGGGAGGAGCTTTTGTCAAGGGCTCCACTCCACATTCTGCAGGAGGACAATGAAGAAAGCCTGGATGTAAAGGAAGAAGAAGCTGTTTCTCCAATGTCTGGGGAGCCAATAAGCCGGAACCACTTTAAAACCAGCAGGGCCGTCAGACTCAAATTCAAAGGTAATGCTGTCAGTTATAGTGGAAGTGGATATTTTTATATCCTTATACCGTGTCTTGGGGCTTCAATGTTTATTTTTGCTCATTTATTAGGGAAAAGGGGTCGACTCTCAAAAGCTGATCTAGATACAGGATGGTCTAAAGATGATGAGAGACAGTGCTCTTTGTGCCAAAAGTATGGAGACCTCAAATCCAGTGTAAGTAAAATGAATAATGGATCATAGTACAATGCAAACTGGTTAATTGCTAGTAAATACTATACATAGATCTTTGCATCATAGCACATTGGGCTTAATGTTTCCTTTTTTGTTCCACAGGAAGCGGGCAGGTTGCTGTTCTTGGGCCAGAATGAGTGGGCACATGTTAATTGCTGTCTCTGGTCAGCTGAGGTGTTTGAAGAGGACAATGGCTCTCTGTTACATGTACACAGTGCTGTCACAAGGGGGCGCTTGATGGTTGGTTCATAGTTTGTCTTTATATTTGATGTAGTTTTTTCACTGACAATATTAATGCAACATCTAAGTTAAGAGCTTCTAAAGTAGAGCAGTCTGTAAAAAATAAAACTGAATGTGTAACCTTTTTTATAGCGATGTGAACGCTGCAACCAGACGGGTGCCACAGTTGGCTGCTGCCTGACATCTTGTCAAAGCAACTATCACTTCATGTGTGCCCGGTCCCGTCACTGTGTTTTCCAGGATGATAAAAAGGTCTATTGCCACAAACACAGACATCTCATCACTGGAAAGGTAATTTTTTCTAATTGTTTTTATAATGTCATCTTTTGAATTGAATTCTTAACAGTTTCATCAATTCTTGTTGTTTATTGAGCAGATGGTAACTGGTCAAGAATTTGAGGTGAACCGCAGGGTGTATGTGGATTTTGAAGGAATCAGCCTCCGCAGAAAGTTTCTGACAGGACTGGAACCAGAAGTGATCAACGTCATGATTGGTAAGTTACTTTCTTTTCGTTTGTTGCTTTTGGCATTTACCAACCATAAATATTAAACTTCCACATTGTCACTACACAGGTTCCTTACAAATAGACAAACTAGGTGTGCTGACAGAACTTTCAGCTAACAAAGGAAAACTGTGTCCTGTTGGGTTTAAGTAAGTTTCTAGGTATTTTATAATTTCACATGTCATTGTGTATTATGTGAAACATTAAACAAAAACACTTTTAAATATTTGTAATTCTTTCCTAAGGTGTTCGCGCTGGTACTGGAGTACAGTTAATCCATTGCGCCGGTGCAAGTATACATGCACAATCCGAGAGGTCCGACCCATTGTACCTGAGAAGCCTGTTGAGGAGATGCCGAACCAAGGAGACAATCGCACCATTGCTCACAGCCCGTGTCCACTGCCTGGTCTGCTTTCATACTGAACAAAATTTTTTCAACAAAATACACCTGTGATTTAATGTAATTTTATAGATAAAGCTAATTTTTGGGGATGTTTCTGATAAATCTTCAGAATCTGAAGTCCAAAAGGCTAATCCGAAGAAATCGCAACCATCAGTAGATGACAGCTTTGTCCAGGGACCACTGACCAAGTCAGAGCACAGTGCAAGGCCAAAGATTCCCCAAACCAGGAGACCAGCTGGTGGACTGTCCCGACCTCTGCCATCTCCAGGTGAAATATAAATCAATTTGCGTTTTAGAGCAATATTCTATTTAAAGGCACGTCAGTCATTTCACTCAAAAGCATGAAAGTCTAAAGCTGTTTTTTATTTCTGCTTTCTTCTCAGGACTAGCCCAGTCAAAACCACACCACATATTAACCATAAGTGATCTGGGGGAGACTCGAAGGGCTCGTCACCACAGCCCACATTCACACACAACAGGCCCCCGCAGTCACATGTCTCCCCCTCCTCTGGGCCCTCTGGCTGGACCAGTCACCCTTCGTACCGGAAAATCCTCTCTTCCCACTTCCCCACTGTTTCCACTTGCTACTGACAACTTGATAAGTTCTCCTTCCTCCCGCCCAGTTGGAGGTCGAAGTGCTTCCTCTGTCCGATGCCCTGGAAATTCGATGACCCACTGTACCTCAACTTTCTTTCCTCAGTCTCCCTGGCAGGACAGCACGGGAAACTTTCCTTCTCCAAGTCTATCTTTTTCCTCATCAATACATTTACCCAGAACTCGATTATCATTCGATCTCAGCCAGTCGGACTCAGTTGAGGTGCCGCACAACTTCTTAGCTTCACCAGAGCCTGAAGATGTGTCACCAGCAAATGGTACTTCACCACAAGGAGACTTGGATCAACACAAGGATGAAGAGGAATTTTCCTACAGTTCATTTCACAAGGATCCTAACATGAACATGGGCCAAGAGATGAGGACAGAACTGGAGATTGAAGAAACACTCCTCAATGAAGGTGTAGCAATGAACTGTGGGGGGCAGATAGTAGTGGAAGGTGATGATCAGGAGGAATTCTGGGAAGGAGCCCAAGATGTACAGAAGAAGAAGAAAAAGACCCTTGTTGCCAGCCTGCCACGGTCTGCGGCCTCAGCAAGGGATGATTTAGAAAACACCTCCTCCTCTGATGATGATATGGAGCACTATTTTGACTTCTCTCGGACAATAGTCAGTCGCCCTGGATCAAAAGACCTTACCAAGTCTCCCCCCTCCCCTTCCTCTCAAACTATGGCTCAGCTTGATGGTGTAGATGACGGCACAGAGAGTGATGCAAGCGTAGTGACAGGCAACGATGCGCAGAAAGTTGATGGCCCTACACAAGTTCGGATTCAAGGCAGAAAGCTTATTAAAAGTGACACTGGATTGGAAACTCCAAACTGCACAGCAGCTGTCCAGAGCCTGGTCCCTGAAGCACCATCCATTGAGCACACAGATTCTTCATCAATTGCCAGCAAAGATCTGGCTGTTGGCTCAAATCAAGATCCTCCTGTATCATATGATGCTAGTCAGTCAAGTTCTCCACAAATCTCTGCATGCACTCCATTAAAAGAGCCAAGCTCTGACACTCCCTGTATAAATCCGCAGACCATGCTTCCTACTACAGCTCATGATGCTGATTTACTCAAAAAGGTGCCTGAAATCACATATTCAAAAGGGTTATTCCAGGGTTCCAGTTTAGGGTTGGTTCCATTGCTAGATGGCAAGCCACTTGAGACACAACAGCCTGAACCTTGTAAGCCCCCGAACTCGGAGCCTGAGAGCAGCCGATTTTTATCCTCAGCAAATGGGTCAAATGTGCTAATGAACCATTTAACAACGAATACAGCAGATCCGTCACTAGCAGATGTTGATAGTAGTCAAGGTGTCTTTCTGGATCTTCTCCAGCCCCCTTTAATGTCTACAGATGCACAAACCCCCGCCCAAGGCCTTGGGGACTCCTTGCAGATGTATTCCTGCTTACCTGGTTTCAGTCCATCTCCTCTAACAAGTATAACACTTCAGCCACTGACATGTTCACAAGAGTCGACAACCATTTCATCTCTGTCCAATAAACTCACAACTCTGACCCCTGTTGTAGACGTGACACAAACACTGCTAAACATTGCCCCTCAAAATGATCCAATTTTGTCAGCCACCCCAGCAGGAACATGTGGTACTGTCTCTGTACCCATCTACTCCACACAAACACAAGCACTGGGTTCTGCAACAGTCACTATTGTCTCATCGACCACATCAGTACCATCTCTGTCCGGGCTGCTAACACAGTGTTCCACTGCTCCAGCAGCAGTCCAAACCACCTCAACCCCTGTGCTCTTAAATGGTTACAGCTCCACATCCATGCAGAAGGATGCTGCATCTGGTCACACAATCTCCATCAACTTCTCTACTTCCAGACCGGCTGTAGAACCTCAGCAGTTGGTGGCACCCCAGGCTTTACCTGGTCATGCCATTCTTACTGTGAAAGAGGTTGGAGGTCCGAATGTGGATCCAACACCGCACGTCCTGCTGGTGAACCGCCTCGGGCAGATCTTTGTTAAGAATCCTGAAAGCAATGCTTTCCAGCTGCCCACTCCGAACTCCCCTTCCTATAACTGTGTCACTCAGATTGCAAGTCTTTTGCAAAGCAATGCACTGTCAGCCACGCTAGCAGCAGCTGGTACTATGACTGCTCCACCCCCTAGGGTCAACATAGCATCAGCAGTACCTCCGTCGGTTACACCTGCAGTTCAGAATTCAACTGCAATCACGCAGCTGCTTACTCACAACAGCAATGGCGCTGTGGCGTCTGTTAACGTAAAGAAGCCGAAGAAGAATGCAAAAGCATTGAAAGATGAGACTGTCCCAGAACCGAAAAAAACAAAGAAGAAAAAGGAGTCCGGTGCATCGAAAAAAACCAAGTCATCAAAGGCTGCAGGACAGCCTGCTCAGTCATCTGATAAACCTTCCATGACTCCTGCTGAGAGTGCCCAGGCAATTATTAACCAAGCAATGGCGAGTAACTACACTCCCAAGTGGAGTGGGCTTCGCACACTAAGCCCTTCCTCACTGGTTCTGCCACCTGGCCTTTTGATTGAACCAGAGGCTCCAGAGTCTCCTTGCCCTCTATCATCACCACCACCACCACCACCACCTCCTGCACCTCGCCCCCGCACACACGTCCGTATGAAAAGAGTGTCCTCGCTCTCTGATCGTATTGTCACAAAGAAATCTAAAGTTGATTTCCAGCAACCAGAGCCCATCAGTGAGGATGAAGAGCGGCAGAAAACCACTTTTCCAAGTCTCACTAGCAGGGCTTCAGGTGTTCGGATCAAGACACCGACAGTGAAAGGAGTACTAAACCTGGATGAGCTGAAGGAGGAGCCTATAAGTGATTCTGATAGCACAGGGTGAGCTTTATTTATTTTAAATAGGCATGAAAGTTTGTTTTTTCTTTTAATTTCCATTGATTTCAGTTAAGCTTCCAAATTGAGCCTACTCTTACTCACACACATACAATAAAAATGAATAGCATCTGTTTTGTACCTGTGCTTCTTCATTGTTTCAGCAATGTAAATTGGTACATTTTGTTAACAATTTAAGTTTCCCATTATACGTCATGAGAAACAAATCTGTATGCATGATTTTTATTCTAAAACAAAAACGTTATTTGCTCATTATTAAAATCTGTTATTGAAATACCTTTCTCAGGTCTGAGCCTTGGGATTACATGTCTCGGGGTGACCAAGGAAAGCAACATGCTTGGGAACCAGTTGGACACAGCCATCTGACTGACTGGAAGAAATATTCTGGTAAGCTTTGTGTGAAAGATTTGTCTGAATGTGAGTTTAGCAGTGTCTGCCATGACAACGGATCAGACTTGATGTGCTACTGTGCGCTTGAAATTAACAGAAAACGTGGCCACAACAGGTAGAAGCTGAGCCATGTGACCTCCTCTCCACCATGACGAGGTCAAAGTCAATAGTCACTAACTGAATGTATAAATTGTGTTTTGTTAGGTGCTACCTCAGATGAGGAACCATCACCGTCTGAGGCTGAAGAATGTCCAGTTAACAGAGAACAGTCACATTTACGATTCGAAATAACCAGTGACGATGGCTTCAGTGTTGAGGGGGACAGTATCGAGGGTAAGACAAATATTTCCCTAAAGGTCCCAAAGTAAAAACCAAAGCAATAGCAAGACTTGCTTGTTATGCTCTTTCTGTAGTTACTTATGTTTATTTTATCTTCATTTATCTTCAATTCTCCTTTCAGTGGCCTGGAAAGCGGTGATAGACGGGGTTCAGGAGGCACGTGCAATTGCAAGGCTGAGGCCGCTCACGTTTCAGAGGATCACGGGTGCACGGATGTTTGGTCTGGTTCATGATGCAGTGGTGTTCTTGCTGGAGCAACTTCAAGGAGCTCACCATTGTCAGCGCCACGCCTTCCGTTTCTTTAAGCAGTTCAGCCAAGAGGACGATCTTCCAGTCAATTCCACTGGCTGTGCTCGCTCTGAGCTCTATGCGAGGTATGCTTTGAGTCATAAAGTCCATTAGGATCCTGATCAAGAAATTGTGATTCTCTGACACACATTATACAGTGATTTTAACAGTTATTTTAGTTTTTTGTGTTTGTTTTTCTTTCTCAAATGACTTGACGTTTCTGTCTCCTCTTAACAGGAAGTCCACATTTGATATATTCAACTTCCTGGCTTCTCAGCATAGGCAGCTTCCTGACATTGGGCCTTATGATGATGAGGAGGATGAGGTTCTTTTGAAGTCGACAAGGTCTGATTCCATATTTAATTTTGAATTGATATAGTTTTTGTTACGCGTTGGCACCTGAAGTGGTATCCATTTGAAATGTTAAAAGAAAATGCTGTGCACCTCCGTCAAATATTAAGGCCCATCACACTAAGAAATTTGAAAAGAATTTGAATTTTGATGAGGATATTTCTGCTCTTTCTTTTAGACGAGCTACGAGCTTGGAGTTGCCTATGGCCATGCGCTTCAGACATCTAGAAAGAACTTCCAAGGAAGCTGTAGGTGTCTACAGGTAAGAACTACACTTGCACAGCAATTATAGTTCAATATATTCTTCAATAATTTGTGCATTTTATTTGGAAAAATAAAAAATTCCAACCAAGGAATTTATTGGTGCCAAAGGAATTAGGGCCATATGTCATTTTTTCAAGCACAAAAATACAAAAAGCAACCAGGTTGGAAAAAAAAATGTTGCAATACTGATTAGAATTATTTTTCAAATAGTATAGTCAGTTTTTTTGTTTTATAAACCAAAGCATTTGACAAATTTAAAACTAGTGCATACATTTAAATACAAATGAATGTTACATTGAAACATCAAATGAGTTCACACAAGTAAGCCTTTCAGCTCCACATGACACTGTTCCTCAGTATAGCTGTGTTTAGATCTAATGTCACCCAGCGACATTAGATCTAAACACAGTCGTTTTCCACTGCGGGACGACTGAAAACACGAAGTGCACATAGAAAGTAAATTCTACTGCTCAAAATACTTGGTTGTTGAGCAGTTTGGGTTGGACCATAGAAGTAATATTACATTGTTTGTTCATGAAGACCAAAATGAAGTAGAATCAATAGAACATCATCAACAAAAATCACCCAAAGTTATGCACTGGAGCTTTACATTTTCAACTAGCTTTTTCTGTACATGTACTGTATATCCTGTGAAACTTTGGCAAATTCTGTGGGCTCCATCACACAGTTGTCTGATAGCCACGTGTCTTGTCTTAGATCTGCCATCCATGGCCGTGGTCTTTTCTGCAAGAGGAACATCGAAGCAGGGGAGATGGTTATTGAATATGCAGGCATCGTCATCCGCGCAGTGCTCACTGACAAAAGAGAGAAGTACTACGATGGCAAGGTTGGTCTGATTTCCTCTTTATTCTATCGGTCTCATTCTAATATAGGTCAAGTAGCTACAGTAACTGATGATTATGGTTGAGAAAATGTAGAGGATGCATTGGTGGGTCTCATTTTTCTTTTTTGCCTTTGCAGGGTATTGGCTGTTACATGTTCCGCATCGATGACTTTGATGTGGTGGATGCAACCATGCATGGCAACGCAGCGAGATTCATCAACCACTCCTGTGAACCTAACTGCTACTCACGAGTGATCAACGTGGAAGGCCGGAAGCATATTGTCATCTTTGCTCTTAGAAAGATCTACAGGGGGGAAGAGCTCACCTATGATTACAAGTTCCCCATCGAAGACGCCAGCAACAAACTCAACTGCAACTGTGGGGCCCGCCGATGTCGGCGTTACCTGAACTGAGAGATTCCCTGGGTGAAAGGAAGAGGTGGATCCTGTCTGCAAGTAAGACGGCACTCGACTGGGGCTGGGAGTGGACATGTGAATTAGCCACTGTGAGACCAGACAATAATGTTGGGCTCCTTAGAAGTAAAGTGTGGCCATTTTATGGATTGGACAAAAAGAGGAGAACCTTTGCATAAAAGTTATGCAAAGGTTCTTCGGATTTTACTGTGTTCTTGTGTCACAGCAGCGGCAGTAAATACTGTGAAGGAAGAACAACAGGACATTTACACCAGATATTTAAAAGAAAATGTGGGCGGCTCCTCAATCTATATGGACAACACCACCGGAATTTCTTTGATACACGTCAAGCCTTATCTGTTTGAATCATTGCTGAAAACATATAGTTAGCATCTGAGGATTCTATATGTTTTACTCATTTCGCGGGGGAGGAGTGTCTGTCCATTTTACACTTTGTTATTATGGTTGCTCCATCCTCCAGTGATGGGAACAATTATAGCCCCACTTGTGCATTTCTCAAGCCATACATTCACCCTTCACCTTTACTTGTGTATTTTATCTAACATTTAATACTTCCCATGTTGTTAATAATATTTCTCTCTTCTTCTTTTTTTTTTTGACTGATTTTTGTCGTGAACAACAAACAACCATGGTGCTAAGCTTTGAAAGGTCTTTGACGTAATGAGTTAGACTGTATGTCCTGTGAATCAGGATTTCTTAAGCTGTTTATCCACCCTGCTGAGATCATGTCTCTGGAAATGTATGCACAACCATACTCTTACCATCCTCGCACTATAGTGTGTGCTCTGTTTCACTCGTCTACTGTGGACTTCCAGTATAGATTATTGTGGATTCGCTCAGAGGTGTCATATTTTTTTAACGATGGAAGCAGGAAACTTTTTTGTGTTGATGTACAGTGTATGTAGCAAACACTACCCAAACCAAAACTGAAGAGTTGAGGTGAACTTGCTGGCCTACAGCTGCGAAATAATCATAAACACACAGAAATTCTCCGTCATCTGAATCTAGCTAGAGTTTATTTCATAATAAGGGAGGGCGCTGGTGTAAAGCATCACCACTGAGTGTGGATTCAGCTCCTGCGTAAGGTTTGTTGAGAACAGGGTGAGCAGACTTTGTTGCAAAAAACAAAACAAAAGAAAGCTGAGAAAGTACACACGGCACCTTTAAAACGATGCTTATCTTTGTTATTGGTTGATATTCAGTAAAATCACACACTGTTAAAATTGTATATTTATTCATGTTCTGATTTATATTTTTAATGGTTAAAGGTTGTGCTTTGTATAAATGGTGGCGGTCTAGTGTATTAGGAGATCTTCCCCTTTTGTATCGTTTATTTTATTGTTTACAAATGATGTCCTTTCTTTCACTAATTTACTTGAATTTTTCTTTTGGGCAGTTGTGTCTCACATTTAAGCCTTTACGACAAATTGTTCTAAAGCAGGTATTTTTAATGAATCATTTTTATTTTTTTAATTTTTGGTTTTATTTGACATTTTTTGTTAGAATCAGTCACAGGAGTAAATTGAGCACTGTTGGCCTTCGTAAGCCCATAATCGTTATGTTTTTTCCCCACCCCTCATATTGGAGCACATTTCCATACTGTTTTGTTATTGTCTTTATCCCGTTTCCTTCTTGCATGTCCAATCACTGGGATGGAGCTCAGATTAACATGTCGATCACCTTGCTGACAACAAAGGCAGCAGTCACTCCCAACTCCTTGCAAGGATTCTACCTCAGCTGTTGAGACAGATGTTTGGGAATACTGATGCAAAAAGAGAGGATGATAATTTAAGCATAGATTGGTTTTTATGTCCTACAGAATGTGTGCAACTCTGTATGTGTGTGCGTGTGTGTGCGTCTGAAGTGAAGGATGCAAAGCACTAGTCAAAACCTTAAGTTATCACGACCATCTCTCCCAGAGTCTGTTAAGAAAGCTGTATGTTATATATACAAACATATATAAATAAATATATATATATATCTATATATATATTGTAGGGTTATTTTAAAATAAGTGTAAAAGACATAAAACTGAGAAGATGTGTGATCTTTAAAATTGATGTCTTTGTTACTATGTACAAATAAACCCTGAGTTTGTAAATATTTGTATACATATTTCTAAACCTGTTTAATTTTTCTATGCACTTTTTTTATTTATGATGTTATTTGCCTAATAAAGATGTTAAGATGTTCAAACAGTCCATTTCAATTATATATATATATACAGTTAAAAAAAAAATGTGTGGACAACCAGTGATGTTGAGCAGCAAACCTTAACCTCTTAAAGAAATCCAAGTGACAGCCAAAGTATATAAAGTACTTACATTGTGGAAACGATAGAGGGATTTTTGATCACATCTCCACTCCATAAAACAGTCAAGTTATTGTAATGGATTTTTTAAAATATAAGTATGGGGTAAAGCTGTCTGAAATTCATCAATAATTAATTTTGTTATAATAATTTGATGGATAACAATAGGCTTCCTCGCACAAATGCGTGCCTGGAGCCGTTTCGGTCCCTACGATTCGTGCTCGGGCCCTGATAAATAATAAAATAAGTGAGTTCTCACGTGGCAGAGCATGTAGATCTGCCCTCTTATAATGTAAACGGCATTCACTACATTAAATGATCATCCATGGCTTCATTGCTTGGCGAAGCCGAAAACACTTGTCAACATAGCAACCTGTTAGCAGATTTATTATTGTTGCTGATTGGTGTAAAGCATAAAGCATAAAATCCCTCTTTTCTTTTATCTCCTGCACATCTTCCCCTTGTCTAAATAATACTCAAGTCCAGTTTATTTGTACCTGCTTTTTTTTATCATTTGACGTTCAGTTGTGTAACATTTAGCACGGTGTATTGGTAGAAATTAAATACAGCACCCATAACTATGTTTATACAAGTGCATAATCGCTTTAAAAGGGTTAAATTGGCTGTTTTTCATATCCTTGTATGAAGCCCTTTACTTGTGCATTGGGTGAAGGGTCTTGTTTTACGGAAGCAGCCAATTTGCACAGCTGGAATGAGTGTTTTGCCTTTCAATGCAGAAGCTGACACAACCAAAGAGGAACAACATCCTCTCTGGCGTGTGAAGGCTATCGTTTCCTAACCTAGGTGAGAGAAAAGGAGAACTATGGAGAGAATTCTGTTCCTTTATTATTCAATCAAATAGAATAGATTTGAAACCAAAAAAGAGATATAGCGCAATGTATTACTTATGGGAAACGTTTCAAGAGCAACAGGCTTACCTCCAACAAATGTGAATATGTATAAGACCGTTCTGCTGACCACAATGAGACTAACACATTAATAAACAAGTCTACAGTGATGTTTACAATAGACGTATGAACACAGAAAAAATATTCTGCATAGTAATAAAATAGTAAATGGGCATAAAAGTAATGAATATAGGAAATGTTAAACTAAATAAAATACAAATAGTCCAACAAGACAGTTATGTCGCATTTATGGTAATAGGTCTGGGTCCAGATCTGGACCCTGAGCCAACTATTTGTGACCTTGGCTATACAGCCATCTCATTCTGTAACTGGGTGAGAACCGCAACGGCATCATTGCGCTCCATTTTCCTGAGCAGCGTAGCAAGGTGGCCGACTGTCCAGTCAGGATGCCTGCTAGCGACTGCCTCCAGCACAGCCTTCAGGGGGCTTTTAATGTCCTTCATAGAGTAAATATAATTGATCTGGGTGGTGGGGAAGGACCAGTGCGATGCCAGGTGTCTAGTGTTCTTTACATTTTGGTTGTCAGGGTCCAACAAAATCACCAGCTCCTCCAAAACATCCAGGTTGTCCAGCACTGTCTGTAAAGGTGCAGACTGTATGCCAGGAACTACAGAGGAAAAAAAGGGAGGGTGCTATGACTTGTTATGGTGCTTTTCCACTACACACTCCCGGCACGGCTCGACTCAGCACGTTTTTTTCCCATTAGCAATAGTACCTGCATGGTACCTGGTACTTTTTTAGCACATGCTCTGGCAAGGTTCCAAGCGAGCTGAGCCGATACTATGTGAGACGTCGCCAGACTGCCGTCCACTGATTGGTCGTCACTGGAAAAGGCATGAGCAAGGCGCCCGGCACTAGAATCAAACAACTGTCTTACAAGTCAATCGTCACTAGTTTGTGTGTCGTCGGTTAGGGTTAGGCTTTGATGACTCCACCCACATTGAGGAGGTAACAATTTCTCCCCGGGGATTAATAAAGTATTCTGATTGTGATACTATACTAATGGAAAACAAACTTAGTACGTAGTGGAAAAGCACCATTATACTTGAAAGCTTTGAAAGGATTGGCTGCCAGCACACACTGACTGTGGCTCAGTGTCTGGGGCAGTCTGAGTTCAACTCGTTCATTGTTCTCGTTCAGCCAGCAGAAGAAAAAAAAAAAGGACAAAGTACTTGTTATTGTAGCAATTCTTACTCCTGGATGTCAACTATGTCACAAAATATGGCATAAAGAAGAGCTGGACTGCACATACACTATAATAGTAATAGTAACACACTAATAGTACATTTTCTTGCAAATCTGTGTTTTCAACTCACTGAGGATGGCGTCCAGATCACTGTTGCCAGCAGGTGCAGAGAAGGAAAAGAACCCCTCTCGAATTATTGAAGACTTCCTTCTGTAACACAGCTGTCTATGCCGACCTGAGACAGCAGATGGTTTCATCAGCATCGACTCCCTGCTCATTTCCTCCACATAAATACCACAGTTGCGCAATGAAAGTGGTGTGTAACGTTTCCCAAATGTTTCCATTGTCATGAGCTTCTCTCTGTCACCTCATTCACCAGCCCCTCCTTCTCCTCACCTGCTTGCCAGCCAGCCACTCCCTGCTCATTAGTCCAACTCTCCCCACCTGTTGCACTCAGCTACCTCTGATCACCAATCAACCCTGTATATAAACTCACCTCTCAGTTTACTCACAGCTAGATTGTTCTTTGTTGCCAGTACTAGGCTCTCCAGGGGTTTTCAGATTGATTCCCGGTACCGACCCTGCCTGCTCTGTCTCTGACCCCAGTGATCTACTCTGCCTTCTGCCCCCGACAACGGATTCTGCCTGCTTGTTCCTGTGGTGGAACAGCCCTGCACTGGACCTGTCATCTCCCTTGTGTGGGCTTGTTGTCTTGGGCTCAAGTTCCCTCCCTTGCAGGGTTTTCATTGCACTATCGCTGAACATTGTGGTAAATAAACGTCATTACCAACTGTCTGCCTGCCTCCATGTACTGCATTTCCCCTGACCTGTTACATCCATAGACTTCACATTACATTACATGTCATTTAGCAGATGCTTTAAATATGCAAACCTCTGGTCCACTTCTTATAGATGATGCAAGCAGATAATAGAACAAGGATGATGGAAATTAGGATGACTGGCACTTCCCCTGCAAAAGAAATGGAAGAAAAGTTCAAGGTAAAATTAAACTATGATGAATGTTGCTATTGTTGTATAGGTAAGTGTAGGTTTAACTTGCATTGTACACCAGCAGCATCTGGCTGGCCTGTAGATGTCGCATAATATGTTGTCTGGATTTGGAAAAAAAAGGCAGTGAATTCTCATCAACTCAGCAGACGAGCTGCACAGAGCGTAAAACCCATGTAGGACGCATCTGAGTATACCCACAGCCTTAACAGTGTTTTAGTTTTTTTTAGTTGAAGATGTATAATTGCACACAAACAATGTGATGCAATGTCAAGACGAAAGGCACATACTGTATGTGAGCCAGGGAAGTTGACTATATGGCCTCATGATAGACTCACACAGAATGATTAAAAATGTTAAATGTAAACATACTAGTTCTTTTGTATGTTAACTGATGTCTCTGACTCTGCCAGTGGACACCTGGAAAAACACATTTAAAAATAGACATGTAAAGTATTTCATACTGTTGAACAGGGGATTTTTGTAATGTCGGCTCTAAATGTGTAATTTCCTGTGTTTGTGGGTTGTGCAAAGACTGGTAACTGGTAATCTAGTATACAGCCTAACGTGTTAAAAGTATGTATTTTTCCCTTGATTAATGTTGTTGCATTGCTGGGAAAAGTGGCATCATGCTGAGATGTTGTTGATTCCTGAGAGGAGAGATGAAGCAGAGGCATCTTGTAAAACACAGGGGGAGGGTCAGTATACTCACTGTGACTGAAGTCTTCTGGCTTCTGTAGAAAAACCACAATGAAAGAGTGAGACAGTTCTCAGTAAACTATAATAAGACGTTATTCTGAAAATAGTTTGTTTTTTTTTCTTTACCGGCACTGTGTGTCAGTGGTTGAGTTGCAGGAGCCTATAATAAAGTATCCAGACGGACATGGAGTGCAGGGATGACAGTGTGCTCTGCTGCCATCATTATAAGTGTTGTCTCTGCACTCTCTGAAAGGAGACTCATGTCTCCCTCCATGGTCGTCAAAGCCACAGTTAGGTGTAACTTCATATCCTGTTTTATTGGAAAATACAACTATAATTTAAACCAAATATCATATATTTTAATATAATATTATATCCACCTACCTGGCTTTATAATACACGGCACACACTGTCCAGTAGATCTGTCCAGTCGTGTTGTTAGATCTCCACATCTGTCGGAGTGTCTCTCCTCCATCTTCACTCCGAGTCAACTGAAACATGTTTGCGACGGTAGTTACGTACTGCAGTGAAGTTAGTTTTAAGTTGGATATTATGTCACATGATCAGTCTCAAAATCAGTGTGGGATCATAGTACTCCACTGGCTGCATGAGACACACCCCTTGTTTTTACATTTAAAAATCTGTTCATATTTTTTTATTAATTCTTATGTATACATATTAGCATTTTAGCTCAATAGCTTCCAGGTCATGTGATAAATTGACTCAAAATCAGTGTGGGATCATAGTACTCCACTGGCTGCATGAGATACGCCCCTTGTTTTTACATTTAAAATATTTTGTTAATTTTTATATGTAAATATTATCATTTTAGCTCAATAGCTTTAACCGCAATATCTCTGCTTTAAAAATCCCACATTTCTATTTATGACACGCTTTTGTACACGCTGTAGCCGCCTGTAAACTGTAAAGTCTGCAATACAGTGTCTTGCGTGGCTTGCTCGGAGTTGCGCTGTAGAGTAGCATCCTGCAGCCCCAGAGAACACACTGAAACAGAGAATTCTGAAGAAGAAGAAACAAAGCGAAAACTAGAAAATAGCTAGACCTATATGAAGGAAGAAAGAAGGAACTTTTGCTGTTTTGAAGCAAAACATCAACCAATTCATATACAGTAAATATAAACCATAGCGTACAGCACTTGTCTGACCAACGTCTCTCAGTGGATGTCTGACCATCACCTGAAACTCAATCTCGACAAGACCAAGTTTCTTTTTCTCCCAGGAAAGGGCTCTCCCACCACAGATCTAACCATCACCCTCGACAACTCTGTGGTAGCTCCTTCTCATACTGCAAGGAACCTGGGTGTGACACTTGATGACCATCTCTCCCTCACTGCCAACAGCTGCAACTGCTCGATCTTGCAGATACATGTTGCACAGCATCAGAAGGATATTACGTCTTCTAACCCAGAAGGCGGCACAGATTCTGGTCCAGGCTCTTGTCATCTCACGCTTGGACTACTGCAACTCCCTCCTGCCTGGTGTCGCTGCGTGTGCCATACGACCATCCAGAATGCAGCAGTTCGACTGGTCTTCAACTTACCAAAATTCTCTCACACTACAGCGCTCCTCCGCTCCCTTCACTGGCTTCCTGTAGCTGCTCGCATCCGCTTCAAGACCCTAGTGCTTGCATTCCATGCTACAAACGGATCCGGTCCAGCCTACATCCAGGACATGATCAAAATCTACACTCCAGCCCGCCCACTCCGCTCTGCATCAGCAAACCGGCTCGCTGCCCCCTCACTGAGAGGATCGCAGAGGCATTCACAGAACTCGCTTATACATCGCACTTATGACTAGCACTTTATAGTTTGGCTTTCTTGAAGCTCTTACTTACTTCTAGCTCTTGTTTGTACCCAACTGTTTAAATGCATTTATTGTAAGTCGCTTTGGATAAAAGCGTCTGCTAAATGACATGTAATGTAACATAAAGCACTCATGACGCCCGGCCTGCGACCTTTAAAAGTGTTTAATTACAATAAATAATATTTCATTACAATTTTAAACTATACAGAACCTTCAACATCTTAAAAAAATGGTCACTGACATGTCATAATTTTACAATAAAGGTTTTTATTTTGTATTGTCTGGTAATTGGTAATTACTGTACTTTAACTTCCGTCACACCAGAGTACTTCCGTCACGCCAGGGTATTGTTCTCCTGGGCTGCAGCTGGATACTATTAGCGCTGACGTTTACCCGGAGCGAATGTCTGTCGAATCATGTCCAACATTAAACTAACACTGCAGTTCCCTGCGCGGGAGAAAGCGTCATCGTGATTAAACATCTCAATCTTGACTCTCTTACATTATTTCCAAACTGTTCAACCTGAGTTGTGCCTTGAATATTTATGTATTTATTTATGTATTATCATCTGTGCTTTGACGAAGTACTCAGAGCCTTTATGTAATCAAAACCATAACTTATTATGACTATGGTTTTACTGAAAATGACTCACATTGAGGACTTGAACAAGTAACAAAAAGTTCTTGGTAAGGAAAGGGGGTGGAGTGGCTCAGTGGTTGAGACTGCTTTCATTGCAACATTTCATGGTTGCAAGTTCAACTCCACCCCTGGAAGGTTGTACTCAATTCCCTTGTAAGTTGTGGATACATTTAGTTGTCTGCTAAATGACATATAATGTAATGTAATGACTTTACTGGAACTTAATTCCAAAATATGAATTGAGGGCTGGGAAAATAAATTAAAAAAACAATATGGCACCACTTGAGCACAGACACTTTATTCAGGAAAATAAAGTGACTCACAAGAAAACAAGCCAAGACCTACATAAACACCCACAATCTTCACACAGTCATGTTTCACAACCGTCTCTGTGTTCTAACTCTTTTCCTCCTGCCCTGCTCCATTTTCATTATCCTTCCAGTATATTCACTATCCCTCCATCTAAACCTTCCCTCTCTGCTCTGACTTTATTTCCAAACTGTTCAACTTGAGCTGACAATTAAATGACAATTAAAACATAAAAACCTCTAAAAAACATAGAAGCCCTGCACCTTGAAAACCAAACCAGACCATTACAGTATGGGCCCTTTGTACAGTAGGAAAATCCCAGGTGTAAATAATCAAATGTTTGTTGATGTATTTTACAAAGTGTAAGGACGGTTGTGGGTATTTTATGCGTTATTGTTATTTCTGATCATTTTGGCTGTGTTCATGCAATATGAGAGTTAGGTAAATTGGTCACTCTAGATTGACCGTAGCTGTGTCTGTGAGAGTGGATGGTTGTTTGTCTCTGTGTGTGGCCCTAACTATCCATGGTGTACCTTGCCTAACGCCCTATGTCAGCTGACATTAGCACAGCACCCCCCTATGGAGGATAAAGGTAGAAAATGGATGGATGGATAAAATCGGTTTTATCTTATTTGATACAGGAAAATTAAACTCTGCTGGTGAGGCTCTGTGGGGGCTGTGACAGCCTACAGTATATTCACACAGCTTAATTCATTTAATTGTGGTTGTAAGTCAAAAACAAAATCGGTGTGTGTGTGTATGTTAAGAGATGAGGGCAAATTAAAGTTATTCATTCATTTATTCATGTATAAGGAATTAACATCAGTGGACTTACATATAAAGACATGTCACAGCAGGAAATACAGTGGTAACTCAAGGTCACCACAGCCAGGAAACTGGACAAACAATCCTTTCATTGAGGACTCAACAGGAGATCATTTATTTACTTTCAAACTTATATTGATTGAAATAATGTTGTACAGACTTGAAGAAAGCAGTGTGTCAGAGAGTGACAATGCAGAATAAAATTAAATAAAACCCAGAGTTACAGCCAAATATGCCCCGAACAATGACTGTAACTTATTTTAACATCAATAATCCATGAAATGGTCAACATCAGTTTACAAAACTAACAATAAAAATAAAACAATATGAAAGCAATAGCCCTTGGTGTTGGTCTAAGAGAGGGGCCTCACAATTTGTAAGTGTTGCTGTCAGACTTGATGAAGAGTGAGTGGAATGAATTGAGCCACTGGAGTGGAGATGGGTGGAGGAGCGAGTACGGCTCAAGTTGACACCCAGAACAATTTTTTGTCATTATACAGAGACTGATATACAAACACTGTTCGAGATGCCACAAGCACAGCACGTGCAGGAGCTACATTACTACATTGACAAGACTCCTGGCTGCACTAATGCTGATCAAAACTTCTACTTATTTCGAATAAACCCTCGATTTTAAAGGATGAACTGAAGTTTGATTGAAGATTGCATTCCATCAAGTAGTAAGAGAAACTTCCTCTGGCAGTAAATGTGACGTCTCAGCTCCTACCTTTTCCTGTTTCACTCATGTCCTCATGAGGGTGCTATACACTAAGGCCAGATTTTGGAAACAGTTTACACAACTGGTCCAATAATTATGAAAGTAAGAGGGAATGTGCCTGCGTCATTCCATGAGGAGGAGCTGTTGATGTGGCTTTAATACACATGTATAATGCACGTGTGTGTGTGTTGTGACAGTGGGTGTAGAACACAGATAAGATATACGACTGGACAGTTTCCCATGCATTATTGTGACCCCAAAACAGAGAGGTATTAAAGGACCTGTTGTCTCCTCTGATTTAAAGCTACACATGTGAGATGGGTGTGGGGATGGATGGATGGATGGTTAAGGTGTGGCTGAGATGTGGGAGGTGTACAGGTAGGTGTTGTTGATGCTCCAGTCTGGGGGGAAGTCCTGCACTGCGTGGCTCTTGACGTGTCTCTGCATGGCGACCAGGCTGCTGCAGAACTCCAGGCACACCGTGCACTGGTAGGGTGCGGCGCCACCATGAGTTCGCAGGTGCTTGATCATGGCTGAGTAGTCTCGTGAGCGCTGACCACAGATACGACACTCGAAAGGTTTTTCCCCTAGAAGTAGAGAAAAGAGCACAGAGGGGGCCACAGGATGGAGGAGCAAAGGAGGGAGCAAAGAGGTGTGAAAGAGCATTTCAAGTGAAATTTATCATTTCAATTATAAAACAGACATCAATTATCATTCGGAACAAAATACATTCCTAAAGAAACTAAAAGGAAACAAATTAATGTGTGAAAGTATGTTTATTTGATGCTTTAATAGTTTGGATTATGTTATTTTAAACATTTTCTACTTTACTTGTTTAAAATAATGTTACATAATGCGTAACAACAACATTAATTATATACTTAATTGAAACAACAGTATAAGACTCTGAGCATTTAAGACAGCGTGAGGGACCATGTTACACTACATGCACACAGGGTACCGGTCTTAACCACTGAGCCACTCCACGCCTTTATTGAAAGTTTGCATCGCACAACATATTATATTATGATTCTTTATCATTTTTAAGGCCTATATAATGTTCCTTTGGTTTGGGACGTTTAAACTAGCTTGTGTGCTTCACCTTCACATTAAAATACACTGTAAAATATTGTCCATCACATGCATGTCTTGACACAGTTAAATAGTCGTTGCACTGAAAAGCACATTATTTGATTATTTTTCTCCCTCAAGTTTTAAAATGTGTGTGCACATGCTTCCATGCAAGAACTAACATGTCTCCCCTAACTTGTCTTTACATTTATGTCCCAGGGTTTCTGGACACAAATAAATATGTTGATTATTCACGTTGGCAGATGGAACTTTAAAAATGGGAGTTAGTTGATGGTCCAGAGTAAAAAAGTGTGCTTACCAGTGTGAACTCGGTGGTGTGTGTCAAGCTGATGTTTCAGGCTGAACTTCTTGGGGCAATGTTGGCATTGATAAGGTTTATCTCCATTGTGATCTTGCTGTTTGGACTGTGGTTCATGCTGCATCACATCTCCTCTTCTCGGTAAGCGACACCCTGCACAGACTGTAAACGATGGGTGTGAACACTGTGATGGACAGAGTGGGCCTTCTGTTCACAACTGTTTCTTTTTCTTTTCTTTTTTGTATAAGCTGCAGATATATGATTAAATGATATGTTCATTCAGGTACATCATGATACGGTAATTAACGCTTAACTCCGTTTGAGTTTGTCGTTTAAGTAAAACAAGACATTTGCATCACACTGGGCTCACACTCACACGGGCAAATAAGCAGCAGATTCTTAAAGCCATAATGTATTTGCTGAGGCACGAAGTTTCAAATCTGCTAAAGCTGACCACGGAACTTATGGATTCACCTCAGTGAAACTACTGTTGTGTAGCACATTAAAGTAAAAGTAGCATATTTGTGAAATGCACCTCTGAGAGGCGCAAGCCCGCTTTTCGGCTGCATCCTGTTGCAAGACAATAAATTTAGTTTGTGACTTTCCTGTCACTCTGCACACACGTTGTCTGCAGCCACGTACCTTGGAGAAACATGACATTTTGAGGTTGAAGTGTGCAACTCCACAGCCTTTCTGTACCTTGAATACCACTTTTTTAGGCCAAAGATTCGTTTGTTAAGGTGTTGACCTCATACTATAGACAGGATGCTGAAATGGGGGGTGGGGGGTGGATTGTAGTAGGCAAAATGAAACGACAAACCACAACAATTGAACACTTACAATTCTACCAAACCTTTTTTTTGTCTGTTCTTCAGCTAAGTCAAATACAAAATAACCTTGTGATTGCAGGTGCATCATTTCTTTATTTGATTATTTCTCATTTTATGTAATTATGTGTCAGAGTGTGTTTTAGAGGCTGATTTACCACAAAGCCTAGAGCTGTGAGACTTGAGCACACCACCGCTCGCTACTGCAAAACAGTTTTAGTGTAATCTCTCGAGTTATGAACACGATGTTCCACTGAACAGAGATAAATAAAACATGTTGATCGGCCTGATTGGACGAGGCGGCGTACGACTTGAAGCACATTCACACAACCCCAGAGCTTTAGCTAGTCATATTTTTTTGCTATTATTGTGACTTAAATTCATATTCTTAGAATTCATTACATTTAATACATACACGTCTATATGTTTTTGTTTTTTTCGGCAAAGGACAGGAATGCAAAGGACAAACCACTTTTGTGATGCAGTACATACTGTACTGCATGTATCGAGCTGTATCTAGTAACCACACTACTGCTCCTGCTGCACCATGCTCGCAAAACCACAACTCTCTATCACTTTCCATTGCGTAGCTAAGTATCTCCTATCTGCAGAGGTTAGGGGTCATGATATATGAAAACTGTCTCACTTGTTTATTTGATCATTTTTACGCAGAATATCGATATTTGATCTTGCTGTATAATGTGCTCTGTTTGTCTTTTTTAATCCTATCGTTTACCTGATGGTGTGGAGGCCCAGTGCTCTGGGTCACCAGTGACACTTGGGTTGCAGTGTTGGCAGTCTTTACCTCTCTCTGCGCTGGTTTTGGGCACTTGTTGGTAACTGTGGAAAAGAAAAGACGATTTCCTGATTCAACTGCACAGAAACAGCACTAATTGTCCTGATTACAATCATAGATAAACTCTTATTTGTGTTGCGAAAAGGTAAAGTAAAAGAAGCAAATGAAAAAATATGTATATAAGTACATAGATTACACTTTTATAAGAGTGTGTTTTGCTTCCATATAAGGTTAATGGACGGGAGTGGGATAATGAGGTGACACTGAAGAATAACAATTTTTTTTTTCCACAAATGTTTTGAATAGTTTTTTTTGTGGTATGGCTGTGACATGTCTAAACACTAAAACTGTGGGTGGAAAAATCTTGAAATCTGCAAAGGAGGGGAGAAATTTAGGGGGCTCCCCTAAACACGGTTTAGTTACACTGCGTGGAACACTGCACACTATGCGCAGATGTGAATAGAAGATATAAAGAATAAAAGTCTGGTTTAATGTTTAAATGTAAAAGTCTTTTCCTCATTTAGTTTGAAAATTGAACACATTTTTTTTTTTATAATTATCATTATTATTATTATTATGTAGAAAAGTGTTTGACTCTACGGACAGGGATGAGTTAACAGGTGAAACTGCTTATTGGAAAGTGCAGGAGGCTGAATCACACACATCTGCCCAGACAGCAGTGAGTCAGGGACTGGCTGTCACAAAGGAACAACTGAGCACATTTGGGGACTCTAAATGAGTCTGTGAGTGGAAAAATAGGGAGACCTTGTCTGAAAAAATATGTCCAAAACCTTTTCCAAATGCAGACTCACCTCTGTTCAACACTCTGTACAACCCCGCCAAATGTTTTCTGGCAGTTTTTTTTTCTTCTTAGCAGGCCTTGCTTTATTATGCTGCCCATTCCTGTTGCTCCAGTGTAACGGTTCTGTGTATAATGTGGGTAAGAGCCCGAGTAGCCCATTACAGAGTTATGTAATTGGCTTTGATAATGGGTGCTTAGTAAAGGTAACATATGGGACGTGGAGAAGGAGAAGGGGTATGCTACTGACGACTGGTGTGGTGATGGTAGAGGGTGTACTCCAAAGAAGTTTGAATAGTTTTCTGCTATTTGTCGCAGGGTGCTCACAGAGTTCCACATATTTGTAGAGAACGTCCAGGGAGGAGGGACAGAAGAAGTGTTGCTGACAACTCTGTCACTGGTGTGTGATGACGATGATGACAAACGGGACTGTCTGGGCTTCTTTTTTGGGGACGGGGAACTGTTGTGGTTCTTTGCAGAACCAGGAGACGAAGGATCTTCAACAACAATGCTGTTGCTAACGTCTTGGATTTTTTCATCTAGATCTCCTTCTTTCTTTTGACTCATTTCCTTTGCACTTTCCTTTTCCTCTTTGACATCTTTGACTTCTTCTGTTTTGCACTCCTTCCTGGCTCGGAGGTTGAGGGTGTCCAGTTGTTTTCGGCACTGGTCCTCCAGTGGCTGCATCTCTAGCAACTGAGCAGCTCTCAGCAGCAGGTACAGGTCTTCCACAGACACCTCCAGTGCCTGGGTGTAGGTGAAGTCCAGGACCTGCTGGAAGGTGCGTGGGGAGAAATACTCCAGAGAACACTGGGATGGACTGTCTATGTCACCTTGGGATAGCTGCTGTGCCAGTCTTCTACTAGCACAGGCCAATACTAAGCGATGGGCCTTGAACGTGTGACTCTTCACTGAGATGATGGCATCGCAGAATGACCCGGAGCGACGGAAAGCGTCTGCCTGCTTCAGGAAGTGGAAATATTGGGTGTTGTTGATTCGGATCATTTCTGAAGTTGGTCGAAAAACTGAAAAAAAAAAAAGAACATCCAAACCAAGATCACATTAGGGGTCAAAATTTGCTCCACACAGTATTTGCCTGCTTGTGATAAGGTATGTGCTACATTGCAGGAAGGAAATCACTTTAAATCGGTAAAAGGAATTTGTTTGTGATTAACAGATGATGAAGTCTCACCACAGCTTTGCACACCTCAAATCTTTAATGCAAGGCAAACAAACCCGAAAACAATCGGCCTGATGAACACAATTTTCTGAAAGCTTTGATATGTGGCAATCACATACACACGCTAAAGCCACAAAGCCTTAACTGTATATGAAACCATGACTAATGACTGTACACACGAGTAAACTTTGTACATTAAATACAGTTAAGACTATATTTGGACATAGTCATGCCAGAAAAATAGCGTGTGCGGAGGTGCCATATGTAAATATGTCAGCATGTCACGGAAAACAGTAGAATGTGACATGTACAATTGAGAGCACTTGGACGCAACCACTGTAGTTACATGTTGAAAGTACCGGATGCCTGAGAGGTTGTCGTCTTCACAGCGGTCTAAAACAAACATTTATTATTAAATGATGTGTTATTGACCCATGTGGGAGCTATAACATATTTAATTTTTTTAATGTAATTGTAACCCTTTTCAATTATCTGACCTGCTATAAAATAGAAATAGAAATTATGAAACAGCATGATATTTAGTCCGCTCATTTTTGCGTGGTGTCAGAATCTCTCCTTTCTGTACATAAGAATTTTGAATATTTAAAAAAACCAAAACATGTTTTTATGTAATTTCGTCTTGACATAACATATTTATTACACTTGTTTTCATTTCCCTGTGATGTATTTAAATATGTAGTGGTACTGTAAATAATACTGACAGTGAAAGAAGGGCAGCTCCAGTGTAGCACGTCACTTTAATTTGCCTGATTACTGTATTTGATTGGTTTATTTATTCATCTTGAACAAATTGCAGAATGTTATGATACAGTTACACAACACAACATGTGTAATGATGTCCAATAAAAGAAATATAAGTGAAATGTATGACCTACGTTTATGAACATACAGCTGATAAATTTGAATTACGCACACAAATGACATTGTCACAAATTTATCAAGTCATATTAATTCATTTTATATTCAATTAAAGTAATACACACATGCATGTAATTGTGCATTTGTAAAAAGGTCATTTTCCTGATCTTTTTATGGTCGTGAAATTCTATGTCACGGCGGCTTGTTGCTGTTTTTCATTGATGAAGGAGTTCAATTTGAATTCCAGCAGCAAATTAGATTTGAAATATTGCAACTTTTTATTCATATCTGTCACATACACAATAATGCATCATTTAAATTTAACACACAAAGCACGGCTCACCTGAGACTGCCACTCTTTACATTAACACTTGTGTTATATAGCATTGTATTATAGTTTGTATCAAGTCACTCCAACCTCGGCTGTATTTTATATCTTCGGAGAACATTTGTTTTTTGTTTACCTTGCACGTATCTCCCTTAGCTGCAAACATCTGCAATAGAGTGCAGGTCTCTGAGCTCCTTGCAGACACAATATTATTTCACTGCACACAGGGCGGAAAACCATGCATGCATCCTTTCACAGGACATGGACATTGCCACGGCTCACATGTAAAGAACCGGAGTCCCATAATAGAGAAGCCACATCAAAAAAGGTTGCCATGGGCAACAGAAGCTCAGCAGCGGCACACGAGGCTGTGTTTTTAGTAGATCACAGAAAACAGAGCAAAATGGCACAAAGGTGAGCAGTGTCAAAGTGCATCTGCTTGTGGTTTTTGATCTTGAGAAAATTAAGTAAATGAAGCTTTGTGATTTAAGACACTTACCCAGAATTCAGCGACTATTCTCCCTGGGGAATGATGAACTACCGTGCATCATGTGTGAAGTGACTTCTACAGTGACATGTCTGTCTGCGTAAAGGTTTTGCAGTGTGTCAGGGTGGTTTCCTCTCTTTTCTTCACAGTCCCTCCTCTTGAACTTTCCTTTGTTAGCTCATTGATTACAGTGCGAAATGGCTCGTCTTAAGCAGACAAATGCTTAGTTTTATTCTGTTTTACATTTGCTTAAAATGTAAATCATATTGTCTGTGTCTTCTTTTGTGTCGTGTATAATAGGAAGTACATGAAAAACAAAACCGTGTTCTCTGAAATTGTTAAAACTCAAATTCGAGTTGAAACTACACCAGAGTGTGTGTGCGGCTGGTTAAGTTTAGGGCCAAGTTTTGAATTGTGGTTAGGTTGAAGTTAGGGCTATAGGCATTAACTTGAGGGATAATATTTAAGCTGGATAAATGAATGGAATTCAATAGCGGTGCAAACCCGCGTGGGTTTGTGTGTGATATTTTCATGCCCTGTAAATGCTGTACACAATGGCCTCCCTTGCTGGTCAGTTACATTAGCAAACAGGTTCTTTGCTCAGACAAAAAAAAAACACTTCAAAGACACCTGTGACAGGAAGCAAACAGACAAAAGGCCAGTTGTACCAGAAAGCAGGCGGAAGCTTCACTGAAACCTGCATTCTTGTAATATAAATATCTGCTATGGTGTTTTACTGTGTCAGCGTATATATACTATAGGTGTGAAGACCTTTAAAAAAAACAACCAACTGTGATAAATGAGGTCAGTAGCTTTCTGTTGACCGATTAATGACCAGATAATAACTTCACACCTGTGACATGTTCAGTTATAGAACTGCGACAGTGTGGTTTTATCTGCGCACCTTTCAATAAAAATGCAGCATCTTTTGAATTCAGGTCGTATGAACCTGACCGCGTAAGAAATGTGTAAAGAAAAACAACGCTTTCAATCACTGTAAAAAAGTGTGTGTTGCAATGTGTATACAGGAAAGAAGCCAAATATGTCTTAAATACTAATAGCAGTCATTTTAATGTATTCATATAGCCTAACAATTTCATACCCACCCACCACCAAAAGTTCAATTGTACAGTGAGTAAAAGACAAGTTAACAAAAATGTATTCATCATTCACTCGATAACAGTTTGAGTTTTTTTGCACTGTGTCGATCCACTATTTGCTTTAATCTGAACATTAATCACGATATATTGGATAAGAACTTCCTCACAAGTTACATTTACATTTAATCTCAGTCTACGGCATTTTGTGTTGTCCTCATTACAGTTCGGTTGAAATCATTTGTTTTTACACACTCCATACTCACAGGCGATCCTAAATCTCTTATTGAACTCTGAATAACACATTCTGTATTATTTTATCATTGCCAACAAGTTGTTATTATTTTTTTGGGTCAACCACATAAAATCACACCTTATATTTATAATACAAAATTGTGAAATGTCGTCGGCACTGTCTGCACCCAAACGCGAGTCCTGGAGATCAGCATCGTAGAAAACAACCAAATGAGTCAATGAACATTTTGCAATGAAGGAACAAGAAAACCCTTCAACATAACAATAATAATAATAACAATAATAATAATAATGCATTTTAGTTAATTCAAGTATGTAACACTCCCTCAAAGGCACTTTAACAAAATAAACACACACACATATCTGAACATTAAAGAAAACATGCCAAACAAGCTGCATGAAAGACAAATAAAGTTTCTGAAAATGTATAAATGTACGGGACAGACAGGTCAGTGAGTGTAGCATTTAAACTTATATGTCTTTCTCACCTTAATTGTGTCATGTTTAGTGTTAACCACGAGGTGCTTTCCTAATCATTTTCTTTTCACTGGTTTAACATGTTGATGCATAAAGAGGAGAGGTGCAACAGGGGTGTCTAAAGTGTGTGTGTGTGTGATTTAAGACATTTAAGGCCACAGTGAATACCTCTCTATGAGACAGAGACTAAACCACCGGGCAGTCTGTTCTCATCTACTCCTCTCAGAGAAATTAGCATTTAACCAGCAGTTAAATGTCATCTAGTACAGTAAGGTCAGGAGACCTTATGCACAGGGCTTCACCTACCAGTAATATCAAGACTAGTGGCCCCCCATAACACACACACACACACACACACACACACACACACACACACACACAGATGAGGAGCCACCATATACGCAGCATCAGTGCTGACTCACAGGTGTCTAACTGGTTTTTTTTAGTTTTTTTTTTGTATCGACATCAAGCTCCCAAACACTTAATGTAATGACATAGATATAAGTTTTCTTTTTAATCCATCAGGTGCACAGCTTGCACAAAACATCCTTGATGCGCCCACTTAAGGGTTTTATATCTCTGCATAGTAAGGGGTTTCATATTGATGTTTTGTTGAATGAATCAAAGTGTCACCGAAGTGAACAACACGCACACTCAGACTGTGATGTGATAAAAGTCTCGGGCCATATACGTCGTCTTACATTACCTCAGCGGTGAGCAGCCGACTTCAGAGGAACCACTATCAGGATGACTGATGTGTGCTGGATGCATCGATGTCAAACTGTCACTGTACAGCTACAGAGTCTTTTCACGGTAATCTGGGTAAGCAGGACTACCAGTCAGTGTTGTGGTTTGGAAGAAGTGAAGCTGAGTGGGGTGAGGGGCTGGGGCTTGACACTTCTTTGTAATTTGTGGGTGAAAGAAGCGTGGGGGCCTATTCACGCAAGTGACAGTCAGCAACTGAATGTGAATGAAGCTGATGTGACTGTCAGTTTACAAGGTGCTTGGAAACTGTGTCAACTTGGTTTTCAGAGGGTCTAATGTTTGCCGGTGCTCATCACACAGCCACTACAGCAGGATATGACAGTACTGAAATATTCTACTCAAGTAAAAGTGCCACTGTTGTGATCAAATTTGAAGTAAAAGTACCGGTCTAAAAATGTACTCGCGTGAAAGTCAAAAAGTAGCTTGTTCAAAAATTCAAAAAAATGTAAAAGTTACTTTTTTAACAAGGTTCTTGAGTCGTGCAAAAAGGACACAAATCTCACATGAACTGTTTTTAATTTAAATTTAAATGCTGACAAAATAAAAAATGTAAACACATAATGTGTCAGTCAAAATGAGTCAAAGCTCACAAATACTTGAACTTTCTCACTTACTCAACAGGTCTCAATGAGATCCCGTTTCTCATTTGGATAACCTGTATTAATAAAGGTTCAATAAAAAAACAAACCACTGACTCTGACCTTAATTAGCGCCAATTCTCCTGTCCTTGTCATTCACTGTGAAAGTACTCAGTAACAGATGTGATTTAAAACATAGCAAAGTACAGTACTTCCAAAAAAAACATACTTCAGTAAGAGTAAAATTATAAATGTTACTTTAGAAAGTAACATTTATAGGTACTTTTATTTTATAAGTACACAAAAACCCTGCTCAATTACAGAAATTCTTTAAAAGCATAGATTATGTTTCCTAAGCTTGACTGAGGTTTATGAGGTAATGTGCAGCTTATTCCAAACAGAGGAAGTGTAACGGCAAATTTGCCTTCACAGTAACAACACTGTGGCTTAGGGAGTAACTGAAACTACACTGTGTGAACTGAAGAAGAACCTTATCTTATATTATGAGACTTTGATAAAACACATGAGCAGGACATTGTTGTTGTCCTATCAGAACCTGCGCGCTGACAAATAAATGCATTCCCTCGCGAAACAAATTGCAATTTATATTATAGCGAGGAATAAATAAATGTTTGAAGTGAACTTAAGGTTTCTATTTCCAAAGAACTCAGAGTGAGGAGTTGGGAGGAGAAGCAAAAAACAAATCCTCCTGTGAGTAGCTGAGAGAGTTTCAACCTCATGACTGTGGTTTGCACATCACAGGGCTTATGATACAGGTATAGCACCATCATTGCCAATAGAAAGAAAGAAAATGTCACAAAGCACAGACACGGTACTTTATGGGTCACTCATTTTTTTATTACACTTTTAATTAGCTTCGACCAGTTTTAATTTCTCAGATTGCTTACAAATACAGTTACACAACAGAGGACATTTTGCCAAATCAGAATCTGTCTGCTTATTTGTGGAGCATGTCTTTGGTTAAAAGGTCTGAATGAAAGTGAAGAACAGCTCCCTCAATGATGCGATCAACATCCCTAGAATCAATGCGCTATAATTGAAATCAGACAGACAGAATCAATATCTAACACTTAGCAACCTGTACACAAATGGAGTAATTTAGTTCTACTTGTGCTTAGTGCCACTCCTTGTCAATTAGGCAGAGGCTATATGTCTGTCTATATTTCACATTTCTGAACATTAAAAACTTGTTTTTCTTCCGTACAGACTTCTAAAATTACGTGTGTGAGTGAAAAGCATGACCCTTAATCCAACCGAGTATTACATATAAATAAAAAATACAGGATAATTACATCCAAAACACAGCATTGTAAAAGGCAATAATGCAGCAATTAAAATCTCAATAACATTGTTTATATTTTGTTGGGAAGTAAGGGGACAGACCAACAAATGAGTTTAGAACTCGACAGAGGAGGTACGTACAAATGTGATTTGAGTAACTACAGTATACACCATTCTAAGTCTGCTAAATGCTGGTAGGAAACCTTCAGTGGTTTGGGAAACACAGGCAAGCTTATTCTCATCTATGGTTTCAGTAGTATCATTACAAGATCGACTGACTTAAACTGTGAACATACAACGTTTTCATTCACTAAGGTAGCTGTACAAATTATACAAGAGCTATGACTCCTCTTTACCCGTCATAACACAACTGCGACCTGCAATCCGTCCTGCCTAGCGAGAGAAAACCGAAGATTAATGATAAATCAATCAAAAACTCTTATCGTCAGACACTTTTCCCTACATCTCAAAGCAAACTTTACAAAAAGAAAAGCACAAGTTACAAGTTAACAATGTTTCCTCTGAATAGACAAACAACGGCTTCTTCCACCAGTGTGGGATACATAGAGTATGAACGATCTCTACGATCTGTAACACATATAAAAATAAAGCCTGATGAACCAAAAACAACTTTTCGGAGCCATCAGATGGTCTTAAATCAAAATGACACTAAGCGGTTGATCTGACACAACTTTTTACTTTTTACTTACCTATACAGGGTACTATGTTGACCATAAATAAACTACAGTGAGTCATTTGGTGAAATGCTATTAATGAAGAGAGTAACGTAAATATAGTTCTTTAATGGAGTGCTAATATTTAATGTTATGTCCCAAATATGTCAAATTGGTAGATTAGCAGTGTGTTTTACTGCTATCAAGCCTGAGTGTTTGAGAACACACACACCGACATGTCACTACTTTAGCTGTGGTCTCTCTAAACTACGCTGCCTGACTTTGAAGTCCCTCTGTTCTGTCCAGTGTGAAAATGAACAGGCTGCTACATTAGGTGATGAGAAAGGGCATCAGGCCTGAAGTCTGACTCATAGTCGCGTTGAACGTTACTACTCCTTTTAAGGTGTCCTACAGTGAATGATGCATTACTGAAAAAGAAACGAATGGAATCTCGACGTCTACCTTAAATACATTCAGAAAGAAGTTACTGTGTCGTTGTCTTGTGCTGGTTTTTACAACAGTCCGTTTTCAATCAGCCATGTTAGGAAAAATTCTCCCTCTCGTAACAGCACAATGTACTATTGTTATGTATTATTCCGTTACATCAATGCAAATTAATCATAGAAATGTCTACATCTTCGTACGTTATTTACAGTGTCCATTCTGACATTTCCAAAAGCAATGACGGGAACAACACAAATAAATACAGCAGCATCATACACCAAGTTGTCATGCTTTAATTAAAATAACGGACTTCGGATTATTCTGTTTTATTGTGTTTTTTTTTTTTTTTTTGGGGTAGCAGTACAAATAAAATGAACTCATTCGTTGTCTAAATTAGCTAAATGGAATATTTGGTATATTTTGCCCAAATAATCAATGATAACGAGGGGAAGATCCTCGTTAGTCAATTGCATGTTGTTTTTTTTTGTACCACCAGCACACATTTCTATATCAACTGGTGTGGTATTTCTTCTTTTTCTTTTTTCTAACGTAAAGTATCGCACACATTCAAAGCAACCATCTCCTCATCCGCGCTTAATGTCCTAATATTAGAGGTATTGTCGAATGTTACAGTCACACGTGGAGGTAAGGGTAGTCTGACAACAAGCTCGATAATTGCCCTTTTTATCTCTGAGTGGGTTTCAAATTTAAAATGACACCTTCATTTAACGAGGCCGTCTCTCACGCTCATCTACACAGATACATTAGATCAACGCGTGGTACAATTTCAAACAAATAGACCACTACTGAAATATAAACACTACAAAGCATTACGCACCGTTCAACTTCAGTGTCTAGTGAGGAGCAATAGGTCAAGTCATGCCGCTGGGATGTTGTTGTTTTTCTGCCTGCGATGTGAATGTCTTCCGGAGTATGAAAAGTTGTGCAGCACGAAAGTAAAAGTAAAGAACAATCCTTTGACTCTAACCCAGAGGATTATAAAAGTTTGCATCATATCTTAGTATTCACATTCTGGTAATGGTACTAGGTTGCTGTTGGTCATCTACAATGGGTTTGGGATGCACCCCACACTTATTCAGTTATTATATCTTTTAACAAATCATAAATCCGTCAAAGGGAGGAGGAGTGTACCACTGTTACGACGGGGGTGGTTAGGGGGGAGGGGGGAGGTGGTGGTAGAAGTGGTCAGGCATGACTTGTTGGTGGGCCCAGCATCTCAGTTCATCTGTTCAAAGAATTTGTAGGTAGGGTTTTCGTAGCCGTGGTTTTGCATTTTGGTGAGCTGCCGTTCCTCTGGTGTCAGCATGGGGTCGACCTGCTGCGAGACACACAGTGGCTCAAATGATCACACAGTAAATGACAGGGATGATGATAAAGCACGAGCGGCAGGTCACAAACCACCCCATCCACCTGCCCTATGCACTCTACCCTTCTGTTTGTGCAGTCATGGCCATGATGATGGCAGGAAGTGCAATAGGAAAACGAGGAGGAGGAAACAGCGACAGTTCCAACTTCCTACAGAAGGTTGCATCAAACTTTTGTCTTCCTCGCGCTGTCAATACAGCACACAGACTCATAGAAATGTTGTTCAGATAAAAATCTTAACGTCCATGTGTCTGAATAAACACATTAGACAGTGGAGAAAAGCAGTTTGTGAATCCTCACAATGAAAATGGAATCTGTTCACTTTAGAAAAATGTAGAGAAGTTCATTTTCTGTTAATACTGCACAGTAAATCTTAAAAAGTCCTCTTATTTTGTCTGTTTTGGGGATTTCTTTTGCCCTGTTTTGCTTTCATATTATTTTGGGCTTGCCTCTTCTGTATTTATGTAAGCTGCAATCTACAGGAAACAGCGATTCTTGCTCCTCTTATCTGTTGATTGTCATTGAAAAGCACTGCCTCCTTCTCTTTTATTCCCTCCCCCCTCGGTTAGGAGTGCCCTCCACAGATGCAAGTCTGACTTGATGTGGAGGGACACTCGGTGGTGAAGTGGCAGTGGGTAGGAACTGGTTTGTGATTGGGCCAAGGGGAGATAGAGAAAAAAAAAAGGAAGGATGGAGGATTGAGCACAAAAGATATCAGTCATGCAGGACAGAAACATGTTCAGCGACAATATTCTCCACAACAAACAAACAAAAAACACATCATAAATAACTAGCATGGGGACACAGTGATGAATGTAAGTTACCGCAATGCCACCACAGCAAAACAGAAAAAAACAACAGAAGCTGTTGCACACATGCACATTCAGTGTGCAAGCAGAGAACTGACTAATAAGGTGACACACTGGCGGTGTGAAAATATGCACTGAAAAGGTCAGCCTTACACACTGACGGTCTCAACAGTAATGACAGTAGTCTACCGATATTGTGAATTCACATTATGAGCTGTTTCTACATGAGCCTGAACAAGATGACGTTTGAACACTGTGTGCGTACAACCGCGCGAGGAGGCGTGTATGTATATATATATATATATATGTGTACATATGTATGTAAAAATATGTATGTATATATGTGTATATGTGTATACATAGTATGTATATACATATATATGTATTTTATATATATATATATACACATATACTCATGTGTATAGAGAGAGAGCAGAGCCACAGAGTCTTTAATAAGCTCTAACATTTCATATTTACTGAAAAGAGCGAGATCA
This sequence comes from Solea senegalensis, assembly GCF_019176455.1. Lineage (NCBI taxonomy): Eukaryota > Metazoa > Chordata > Actinopteri > Pleuronectiformes > Soleidae > Solea > Solea senegalensis. Next base: position 16,233,391 of record NC_058029.1, read on the forward strand.
ATCACTTCTAACTTCTTCCCATAAATGTGTTAACTATTTCTTTACATCAGTGGCATAAGAACACAGGTGTAATCTTATACAACTACTTTTGGATTTCTTAATAAAGGCCTAGAGGGGGGCTCGTACCTCAACGATGCCATGACTGATAGTTCCATATGGCTTTCTGCGCACGAGCAGCAGACTGATTACCATCACCATGGCGATTGCCACAGCCACAACCAGCAAGCCCACCATGGCACCACGGTTAAATGTCTCCAAGGCATCAGGTTGCTATGGAGAGAGGGTCGGATACAACACAAGACATTTTTATTTGAGTTCATGTTCACTTCTTTGAGCATAAAAACACATTTGCATTCAAACCTTACCAGTTCATCTCTTGCGATCTCAGCAGGCTTGTTGACTACCTGCTTGAGCTCTGCAGAGGTGTTGATCTGTGCATGGGAGAAATGTGAGATCTGCACTGTTTGCTGAACAGGTGTCCATGTCAAATTCCACCAAATAAATCAAACACCTTCTTACCTTTTCCTCATATTCATAAGTAGGACCTTTCTCAGATGTGTTATAATCAAATTCACAACCTGGAGACATGATTGATGGAGTTAAACAAGGAAACACTGTGAGCGAAATTAAAATAACGCACATTTGTATATAGGAATAAAATGATGCTTCACAAGCTTACCTTCCTTATTAGATTGTGGTTCTGGAGAGAGAGAGAGAAAACAGGGACATGTGTCATTTACGAGTAAACGCTGTGAGAAGTAGATTATTGTTTTACAAAGTGGGATAAACTTAATGTTAAGGTTTGTAGGTGTGTGTATGAGTAAAGTGAGGGAGCGTACCGATGCGGGGAGGATACGGCCTGTTCTGGAAGGCTCTTTCCTCCTCTTCTTCATCATCCTTCTCCTCCTCACTCTCAGCCGGCAGGCGCACCTCTGTCGTGTGAGTCTCAGAGAAGGAGGTTGTCATGAGCTCGCTGATGTCTCCTCGCTCTGCCTTGACCAACTCCTCTGCAGGTGGGACATGAAGAAAAAAAACAGTCAATATCGGTACGTGGAAGTGTGAAAATGGCGGGCGACTGTTAAGCTTACGGATATCATTGTGCAATTCCTCAGCCAAAGTTGGATCCTTGTACAGCAGAGCAAGACTCTGGTTCATCCTCTCCTCAATCACATGGAGATGTGTGTACACCTGGAAACATGTTCAACAGTTCTTATGAACGTCTTCAGCACTTCATGTCTTGTCTCACGTCGCAAAAGCACAGATGTGTGTGCAAAAGGCATTTCAGACCCACACACCTGGAACTTCATCTGCTCGGCCTTCTTGGGGTCAACAGCTGCAATGTGCTGGTAGTGCCTGAGCGTGTGCCTGCGGTCCTTCTGCTCTGCAGCCATGTATCGCTTCAGTGCTTGCAGAACATGCTCCGCCTGGAAAACAAGGGGAAGAGAGGCCATGCGCTGACATACAGATACTGGCTATTAGAGATAATGTGTGTTTTTGTTGTTACTTGCTTCACTCATGTCCTGACCTGTGGAGGATCCGACTGTACTGCAGTCAAGTAGTTCTCCAGTGCAAGGCGGCGGTTGTTGTTGAGAATTACCTCAACTCTGGCGAGATGAGTCTCCACCAGCCTCTGCCTTTCGCCGGCCACCTGCTCCTCCAGTGTCTGCAGCACAGACTGGAAGTGCTGAGAGAGGAAAGACGAAGGCGCAGGCCCAGGGATGATGTTCCATTTTTCAACAGGAGACTTTCAAATGTAAGTCGATGAAGCAGGATGACAAACTTACCTCATTCAGCGCCTGTCGATCTGACTTTGGCAGATTCTTTGACTGGTTGTCCGCCTCTGCCCATTCCTTCATGATCTGACAATGAGACACATAATAGTCAGATACATTAAAAAGCAAGGCATAGGCTGCTGGTGGCAGCATCTTATTCGTATCTATATCATGTATTTAACCAGGTAAGTAAAGTCTCATTCTGATTAAAATCTCTTTTTCAAGAGAGACCTGGCCAAGACGGCCGCATCAGTGCACTTAAAAGTTACATCATAAAACAGACCATGGAGAACACAACCACCACAACACGAGCAAATGGGTCATTAATCAGATCTCAATCAGAGCAGCTACATCCATCAAGAGAACGCTTTTCGCTCTCCTATAAAACTGATTTTAATTCACCCAGAGTGATCAGTGCCAAAATATTCAAGTCCTTTTAAGTCCTCGCTCTAGGGTGGTGTATCTAAAAGTTTTTTTCCCAAGCTCTGTTCCGACTCTTGGGATCAACATTTGAAGAGTACTTTGAGAACAAAGAGCATCGTCAGTTTGTTTACCAACCAAGAGTTCACAGAGATACGAGGGGAGCAGTCCAAGAATACATTTATGTGAGAAAGTTAACCAGTCAGAGTGATGTTTAGTGGGATTGAAAGGACACGCGTGATACAGAGCAGTTTCCATCTCATCAAACTCTCGATGAGAAAACAAATGAATAATAAATATACTTCCCAAAATTTCAGTTTCAAAAACATACATGCACCTTGTTTCTGAGCAACGTGGCTTGGCAACAACATTGTTTATTTTCGTGTGCAACATCACAGCAAAAATCAAACATAAAATCTACAAGCCGTACAGAAAGTGCCCTGAGATACTGAGCACAGAAAAAACGCATGCATGCACACAGTCAGATGTGCCGCATGATAAACTCTATATTTAGACAACTTCGGTATTTAGATAACTTCAATGTCAGGCAAACAGTCTTTTGCTACATTCTGGTAACTACTGAAGCTAAAATCGAATTACTCCTGACAATAAGTAAGTATATACCGTCCATGATAATTTTTTTTGGAGGGGGACATGTGGAATAACAAGTACAGAGCATTTGTACTTGTAGTAGTGAAATAGTGAAATAATTATGATCCGAGTCCGACCTGTCAACCTGTTCTTATCCCCGTGAAATTCACCTCATTGGTGCGCTTCATTCGGCGATCCTCTAAGTCGGTTTTGGCACGCAGGAAGTTGGCGTGTTCGGTGTCGTCCACGGGCTTCTCGAAATAAACATCAACGCCGTCTGTGGGACGGGGCGTAGTCACTGGACGGGAAAGAGAGAAAAGATATCATTATTATTATTCTGCGACAGCCAGAGAGAACCTCTGCAGTGATTAAAGTCCCAGTCAAAAATAGCAGGAGAGAGGGAAATCAAGTGTACACTGTAAATGTTACAAAACTGAACAAATGTACATTTAATATTTGACTACTTGCACTCGATATTGCAGTTCAACTGTAAACTATCTACGCTGAAACGGGGAATATTGTCACCTAACAAAGTGGAGGCAGACGCACTTGATTAAACAAATTGATTTTCCTCTAGTTTTTGTCAAGGACAAGGACAACAGTCCAGTTACAGACGTACTGAAATGAAAGGGTGAGCAGAAAAAGAACGTCAGGCACACTCACAGCTGTCGTCCTTCACCACTGATGATGAGCTAGTTGCTTTGCGGCTTTTCTCATAGTTAAAAGAGTCCAGATAGTCTGACGTTGGGTCGGGACCTGAGTCAGTCGGGTATTCATAATCCTCTGGATCTTTCACAGCTATTGCCTCCTCTTCCTCCTCCTCTTCCATGTCCTCCTCATCGACAACCCTCTCCTGCTCCTCTTCCTCCTCCTCCTCCTCCTCCTCTTCTTCCATCACTTCATCATCCTCCTCTTCCATATCTGCCTCATCTACATCTGTGTCAGGAGAGGGGCTTGCGGTGGGAGCCATTACTTTGGTACTGTGTGGAAAAGTGTAACAATCATTACTCTGGCGACCGGTCCAGCATCTCCGTGTGGTCAAGCGGAGTATATTAGTGTCTTACACAGAACTTAGTTTTCCACTGGTCTGCGACGTGAATGTCTGAAGACCAGCAGGGACGTCTCTCTCCTCTGCGTCTCCTTTACCAGCGGGATTCCCTCGACCTGGGCAGCACACATACTCCACGCCCCGGAAATGATTTCCACATGGCAGCAGCATGCCGTAGCTGTGAAGCTCAAGATTGTCTGCAGTGCATTCCTGAGAGGAAAACAATAAGATGTGCAATGTTACAAACACACACTGACATTTAGAAGCTGACATTTCTTCATTTTGTTTATATGACACATCACATGTAATATGACGCTGTTTACAGGTACAGTATATGAGACCTCCAGTCACGTGATTTGACTTTGTCGGACTTCTGTCGCAAATTTGGCGACTTGAGACTTTCTTAATTGATGTTCGTGAAAGACTCGACTTGACTTAGACTTGAGTAAAATAACTCGATCTGACTTGACTTATGGAATATTTACATTTTCTCAAATATTGAGGGGTTGCTGGAAAACATTGGGTGTCACAATGACAAACCTGGCAACTGAGTGACACCAACACCACTATGTAAAATGTTATTCAACACTTCAAATCCTACAAAGGAAAGTAAGACAGGAAGTCAGTTGGTTGCTATTTTTATGATTAGTGCACGAAACGAAAGGTTTTTTAATTTTCCATGGTTTAACGTGGGCCTAATGTCAGTGTTCTTTACATTTTAGACTGTGTAGTTTTATGTATTTTCATTTTATTGATGTTAATTGTATACTACTTTTTTTAATGAACAATTCAGTTGTATGGGACCATGAAGCAGTCCTTACATTGTGTGGGTAATACAGTGTTTCTGTTACAGATAAAACTCTAGTAGTTGTCTCTTGACTGTCTCTTTTTAGCATGTTTAAATGTTTAAATTGTTTCACAGCAGGGGCTCGACGATTTTAAGTTAAATTTTTTTCTTTAGGAATATAAAGAGTTGATGTCAAAGACACAAAGGAAGGTTTTGAACTTCTCTGCTCTCAACGCCTCATGCAGGCATTACCGACAACAATTACGTTCAACACGTCGCCATTCCTGTTGAGTGACTGAAAAATGTAAATGTAAATGTAAATGTGGTCTGAAAACTAATGGTGAATCAAATTGCCCTTTTCCGTCACGTCTCACCTCTTTTGCAATGTTGTGCCAGTACACGTAACTCTCACAAGCATCCATCTGCTCCTGATGGAGGAATCGACACCGGTCGGGAACCAACAGAGCCTCACTCACATACTCGCCCTCTGCAAGCAAGGGAGAGACGAGAAGTCAGTGCGAGCAGATATTCAAATCATTTCACAGTAAAGTGGATAAATGAGCACATTTTGTGATAATATACACAGTAATTGAGACAGAGGCCTGACGGTGAACCAGAATAGTTAAATGGTGACAAGATGCACACATTAGGGCGCACAGAAAAGCAAATAAATGCGTTGAGTGCAAGCATTTGGAACAGACAAATTACAGCTACACTAGTAAAGTCACAGACAAAAAGTAAAATGTGCTTCGATTATAATGAGTGTATAATATTATGAAGATAATAACAGTAGACAACTCTCTTATTTTATACAACAAGCCAAAGACAACTGAGGAACAGGGTCTATATACTGGTTAACTGGGTTTACTTGCTCTTCTTGTTCATGAGGGAATGCTTTCATCCCTATAACAGGCAGTGCAGTGGAAATCAAACAAGATGGAGCCAGTTCTCCAGCACTACAATAAAAGTGCCTCATGACTCCAGAGTGACTCACTGTTCATTACTAATACGCTGCGCCCCTCATCTATTGTTGGGTAATATTATCCCCTAGTGGCTTGTAGCAGGCAAGACTCTTCTGCAACACTGTGGAGCTGCAGTACTCGGTGTTTCGTATTCAACTAAACACTGAGAGGCAGTGGGAGAGAAAACGACATCTAAAATCATGCTTATCATGACAGCGGGATGCATTTGTAGCACACTTTCAGACAGAATCACTGTTTATGTTTATGGATATTTCCCTATGAGATTCAATAAGATCACATGGTTTAATAAAAACATCTGATATTTATTATATTCGAATAAATAGTCACAGTAAACGTGGTGATCGGTTGTTTGTAGCTTCATATTTAACAGACAGACGAGACGAGACCAGTACAAATGTTCTCAAGCGAACCGGATAAAGATTGTTTTTAAACGAGGACATTAGTGTATTTCTATTATAATGAGATTTTTCCGAAGCGTGTGTACTGATACGAGATGAATGAATACTAAGTCCCTGGTATGAGTCTGGCTCTCTCACCATGTTTCTGCTCTGCTTCCTTTGTCAACTAATTTCACATAACAGATGGCATGACCTTGAGCACACGTACATTTATGAAGAAAAATGAGCTCCTTTGTGTTTGTCTCCATCACACAAGAGCACACGGCAAATGTAATCTTGCAAATATTCTTGTAAATATCTAATGGCAGTGATGTGTGCTGTTCTTACCTAGACAGCGGTACGGCAGGACAATGAACGGATGTGTCTGGCAGTGTCCCCAACCTTTCTTACACCAGGTGCGGATGGTGACAGATGTTTTTGACTCCTCTATATGGGAGATCGAAAGCGCTGGGTACATCTGGATGTACAAGCACATGCAGAGACAACAGAGACACAGAGACAGATAGATGGATGGACAGAACAGAGGGGTAGAAGACAAGAGGAGCAGCATTCAGGAGAACAGTTTTAGAGAGGAGGTCTGGGCATTAGTTCAGGTGGCAAATGTGGCAGGATCAGGAAAAAACAGGAAGGGACCAGAGTCAGCAGGGGAGAAAACTAACAAGGGAACCAGTCAAGCAATATATTGTTCAACTGCTCATATGAAGCTGTGTTAAACACTGGATTATAGCACAAAAGAAGTATTGTTATCTATCTATCAACCTGATAGGGAATAAAGATGTAAATTACAGTAGCTATAATCTGACATATTTACACATTGATGTTTATTAAGTTGCTACCATCGATACAATGGTGCAAGATTGCCTTTACAATCATAACTTAATATTTGTAAAGGACAAGTGCGTAGAAAGTATGTGTATATTACAGGAAACCCTCTCTCCCTGCTATATATAGCGAAATATATAGATTAAATAAGGCAAACCAAATAAGTGAGAAATAATTACATTTGTCTCGTTTTCTCTCTGTCTTGTTGATTTCATATTTTCCACTTAACCAGTAAGATTCTGCTTTTGATAATGCTGCTGTTAGACATATTGATCCACACTGGTGCTGTTAGAAGAGCTGGTCAGACTTTGGGACCTTACCTCCTGACAGTAGGACAGGATTTGACTGGGATCTTTGAAGCAGCCCTGTCGGCCCTGAGGATCCGGCTCCCACTGTCCAGTCTGTTGGTTCATGTGCAGGAGCTGGCGGCCACAGTACATGGCAATCTGCGGCTCTGCCTCCTGGGGGCCTGGCCCAGTCACCTTGGCCATGGCAAGAGCCTAGAGAGCAGAGAGGAAGAGAGTGAGAGAGACATGAGAGGTGAGGAGGGATCGATGCAAACACAGTGCAAGATAATGTTGTGTTTGAAGCTGATCCAGGGTGGGTAGACCACAGATAATTCCTAAATGCACTTCAGCACTATCCAACATTAAACGGAGAGTGTAGGCCAGTGTGCAAGACTGAGAGTGAGAGAAAGATCGAAGCAACGATGCAGGAGGGAACAGGAAGCAAATACACAGGAGGGTTTGATGCACACTGCAAGATTTAAGAGAATATTAGTGACCCTAAAAATCACAAAACAACAATAGAAGATTCTCTTTTTAAATAACATTAATACAAATCTTGAGATAGTGACTGGTAGTTTATTCTTCATGTTTGCCAACAGTAGGGGGAAGAAGAGAAAGCAGGAATTAACAGTGGCTGAAGCAGTAACCAAATTATACACATATATGCAAATGACTGCTCTCTCCTCCTCCAGCATTCTTCTAGGATGTTGTTATTGATCATCGGATATGTTGGCCCGGGGAGAGCGCAGGGGCCCCCGGCCCCGTATGGAGGAACAAACAACAGCCAGCGCTGGGAGTCAGGTGTTAATACAAGCTCATTGACCAACAGGCCACTCCACAACATTAACGCAGCACAAAGCCCAAGGAGGAATGAAAGAGGAGGGGGTTAGTTAGGGAGGGCAAAACGCTCTATAACCAGCACAAACAAGGACTTACTGATTTTGTTTTCTGTGACCACTTATCTATCACAAGAAGGAGCACAAGTCTATGTCTTCTTCAACTCTAGTCTCAAACATACACAATAACGCAGACTCCTGCAGATCACTCGGCTCAAGCAGAGGACGTTGGAATATTCATGGTGTTCTCATGGTGAGAACATGTCATGATGTTTACTGTCCAACCCACAAAACTTTTCAAACAGGCATCCTGCACCCCGGAGCCTGTGCATATCTCATATCCTTTCATCTGTGCTGACAGACAGAGAGATAGACCTCACTGATGACAGATGAGCGACACTGCTGAGCCAATTTAAAGAAATTTGCCCAAGGGGAAGAAACTGCAGGGGGGGGGGAATAAAAAAAAATAAAGGCGAACGACGCCGCATCAAAGGGAAGCACTTCTTTGGATGACCAGAGCTCAAGTGTTTGAATTCTAATTAAAATTCATAAAGAATAAAATAAATATGTATGTGAAACCCTTTGAGTAAATGTTCAATAAATATAATAAGACCGCAGCCGACACCGTTATAATTATGCTAAAAGGAGTCGGTGTTTCTGCATGTCTTTGCAGAATTCTTACAAATTACAGCTCTGCTTTTCATTACTGCTGACCATGTCCCGAAGCACAACAGAATGTAGATTTATGAATAGATTTTCCCCTACCTAATAGGCCATTTTTTAAAATATCAATTAGCAGAGACAGGCTATCTGTCACAATGAGAATCACATGATTGTGTACATAAAATAAACACTTTATGTACTTTAAAATAGAATTTTATATGCTCCAAATTTAACCTTCTTTGATATTTTTTTAGTTCAGGGAAATTAAATGAGAAAATCGCAGAAGGTAAAACATATCAAAGCCTAAATCGATACTCGTTTGCAGCCAATTCTGAAACTTCACCTGTCATCGCTTTGACATCTTAGCTGTGATTGATTAACCCGATCAAGTCCCTGCGAGTTGATGACAACCACACAATTAAACGAGTAGAAACGTTTGGTTCTGCAAAGATTTGGAAACATTACTGACATTTACAACCAAAACAATTAAAAAGTGCAATTTAGATTTGCAAGGTCACAGTAGGTACATATTTCGAAATATAAAATGAAAAATGAAATGTTTAATTCTGCCAGTAAACACTGTCTGTGTTCGCTGTTGGCAGTGCTCAACGGAGCTTCTCATTGGTCGAGCGTATTGTCGGATAAGCACAGAAAAACACTGCTGAAGCTGCTGAACATGCTGCTGAGCTAATGTCTAAACAGATATATCTCTTTGACTCAGGGAAGGTCAGTGCCACGAAGAAGAGCAAAAAAACAAAAAAACACTTCCGGATATTTGAGAAGATAACCTGGCAGCTCCCCCAGGTCCAGCTCTCTTATTCTGCCTGCTCTCCACTACTGCACTTGCAGAAAATCAATGCTGAGCGACTGCAACTGTATCACCGCGCTCTCTCGCCAATCAATAGCAGTCCATCAGGAGCCTTAGGCCCTGACCTTAAGCATAGCAAGGCTGCACACCAAATCACCGTCCTGATGTGGGACCAGATTAGATCTCCCTCTGGTGATAACTCCCAATAAAAAATACCATTTGAAGATGCACCGTCTGTTGCTCCATGGCAACAGAACAACTCCTGCCTGTTTTTGACCCAGTTGGGAGAATAATCACACATCACCACACACTGGTTGCCACTTCAGACAATCCAGGCGACTGCATCACATAAAATATTACTCTGTCTGACGTCAAATATTTCTTTTCTCTTACTGTGTGAATCCCACACAGTGCAGTAGCGTGTGCTTCATTGTATTGTACCATTGTGTTTTCACTGCAATTATAGGAAGTGTCGTCAGTGTGTCCCTTCTGTCACTACCATAAAAGGAATTATTTGGCAGATATAAAAAGACACTCATTGTCACTGTTCTGGGGTATTTGTCATTTCATTTAACATCATGAAACGTTATTCTTTTTAAATGAACACGTACTAAGCAAAATCTGCTCATGCAACTCCAACTATTTAGGGACACATTGGGCAAGACTGTGCTTGTACCAGGGAGGAGTCTGATTTCATTCCAATGAATGTGGTTGTTTGCTTATGTCCTGGTTTTATTTGATCATGGTTAGTCACAAAGCTTTTACATTCAAGCCAGACAATTAGAGCTATCTATATTTTTCTAGGTCGTAGAGTTTTTCTAACTGATTGAATTCTGTCTATCACTCTGAAACTCTAAATCTCTTAATTTGATACCAAAGTCCAATTGGCCAGCACAGAACTATGCAGCAGAAACGGGAGAGACAAATAGAAATGTTTAAAGTTGGTCCGTAAAAACCACGTGCAAAGACACAAAATATAAAGAAGATGTGGATTACATCAGGGAAAGTTCACCTTTCATTCCATTTTTTGTTAGTTTTTGTTTGTTCAAGTGCTAATATTACACTTACATTTACAGTATAGAAGCTATTTGATGCTATAAAACAAACTTTATTGACACCTTACATTGACCTGCATTGGGTTGACTGGTGTGGTGTTGATCAAGAAGCTTGACTCCACAATCACTATTATTCAGACTCAGGCACCAAATAATATCACCAGTTCATGACGGCAGCACCTATATCCAGGATGGTTTGATTTTGTACAGCAAAAAGGCAGTGAAGACATTTTGTGTGTCTTTATATTTAGTCTATGGCCTACTAATACTTTCTCTTGTCTTTTAGCAAATCTAATGTGTCCCATCAGCCACAGCTGCACTTTTCTGTGCTACTTACTGAATGATGATAATGAGTGAGCTCAAACTATTGAAAAAAATCTATTGAAAATGTTTTTTTTCTTAATTTAATCAAAAGTTCATTGCAACAGATTCTAATAATACAATAAAATGATTTGGTCCGAAGTAGACACATTCACCAAGTGCAGATAAAACCGGCAACAGTACCCAGGTGTAAAAATATTAGGTCTTCATTCACATCTAAAAACAGCTTTTTCTAAAAGCTACAGGGGTTTAATCATATGTCTATTCCACTGGCCTGGTCACGTTTTTACTTACAAATTATATCTCCACTTTAATTTGGACTGACAACCATGCAGTCAAAGAGTTTGCGTGCAATTTCCATTTTGATGCCTATTAGTCTTTGGGGAGTGAAGGCCGGTGTGGTGAGCACAGCAGCGTAACACACTCTGAAAACCATTGAGTGAGGCACACTCACTCTGGACAGACACGGTCTGTAAACAATCATGCCTCCTCTTCTGCGGTAAGAGACAGACTGCTGAGGTGCCCTCCAAATCTGAGTGAGAAAATACTGTAATGTACTGAAACTGGCTGCTATTCCCACATATCATGCCCTAGTGCTGATGAGGCTGAACAGGCGGAAAGTCCAGCAGCCTGACAGCTCCCCACTGCAGAGAATGCTGCATCATTAATAACAACCTGGTGATATAAAACCAGAGACTTGGGGACTTGGATAGACTTTCTCCCTTTTCACAAGGTCCTTTATCTCTGTTAACTCTCTTGATATTCTAATTTACCCAGCCCAGTTTCTCCTGTATTCACTGCATGCTTGCTGACTGTGCTGCCCAACTTCATAATCACATGTACCTCCACAGTCTCCATGGCAATAAGCATCACGAGGAAACAAAGTCATCTCTCACGGAGAAGAACCCTCTGTGCACTGGAGCAGAAGTTGGCGAACAGCTGCTGCAAATATAACAATAGCTTCACAGATACATAGTCAAGGGAATTGTGACGTAGTGTGGAGTACCCAAAATAATTATGCTTATACGATTGATATGATCTTGCAACATAAATACGCCTGTCGGGTGGCGAGTTTGGGCCGAGGCAGAACATTTATATGTTCCTCCAGCATCTTCATCTCTCTCCTAATTAAATTTTCAGCACCTGTTCCACCCTTATGTTGCAGGATGACTTCATCCTCTGTAATGATGCAATCTCCTGGACCTGGCAGGCAAGCCAGAGCTGCAGGGGCGGAAGGGAGGAGCCCACCCATCATTTGTCACCTTTTTTTACAAGCTGCTGCCAGACTGTACATTGGAGCAGATTGTCGTAAATGCACCGGAGGCCTTTAGTGCTGCTGTACTGCCGCATGTACTCCCACAATCATATGGATTGGGACAGATTCTATTATGGCCATGTTGAATAGACTTAACAAGAATTATGTTCACTTTGTGCAAATTACACTGAAAGACACACGCGCTATTACATCCTCTGGTCAGAGATGCATGGCAGCAGGAATCTTGCTTTACATCCAATAATCATTGCGGGACATCATACCCCCAAGGAGCTAATCTCAATTTAGCGACAGGGATCTGTGGTGTCCCATGTTAACGTAATACATTATGTAGAATGTAACAAAAACAGAAGAACTTAAAATTCCCTCATCCGCTTGTTTGTCTGGGTTTAATTAGTTTAACACGACAAAAACACACCTCAGAGAATAAGACCGAGCTACTACTAGACATTAACTGGAGAGTAATGAAATCATAGCAGGGACATTTGCACATGGCTCAAGGCAGGACTACAAATGTTGACTCTACAGGAATAAAAATGCTACCATTAGATTTTGTTCGATTCAATTAAAAAAAAGAGTCCAAAATATGCATTTACTGATTTATGCTGTGAAAAGGATTGCATCTGCTTAGTAACACTATTGACAGACAAATTGCCATCACTCATGTAGACAGCACACCCATGAACGAATAGACCTCATAAATCCATAACCCATGCACGTATGCACACACAGGCTCACACACATACAGAGCCAGGGCTTCCTGGGTATGTCTTTGTGCTCCTTTGCAGCACAGATGGCTGAATAGTGGGTGTCTTCCTGTTCTTTGGGCCCCTCCCTCACTCTTTATCTTCCCCCTTCACTGTTCTCCCTCCACCTCCTCTCAAGGCTGAGCACCTCAGCCACCCGATCCCTGATAGGCCTCCTTCGTCTTCCATAACAGCTTTCACACAGTGCCCAACACTCCTCCCTATACCGAGCCAGTGCTAAATGGGCAGATAGATTTAGGAGCATTCATCACTGTAATCATGCTGCTTAATTATTCATAGGCTCCATCAAGCCTCTTCCTGGTGTGGCATGTAGTTATTAGAGAGGAGCAACATTAGTCTTCCAAACTCGCATGGTGCAAAGCGGACAAAGGAGGATAAAACAGGTTGGCTCTGTACACTGACACTCATTATTATACAGCTCCGACTAATGGCTAATTGAAGCCATTCATATTCTATTTAGAAAACATGGATGGACAGAGCAGAAAATATTTTGGTCAGCAGTAGACCTTTAGGCGTAGCAGTCTGAATACTGTCTGTCTCATTTCAGTTCTTGGTGACCAAACATTTTGGTTGGAGAGATGGTTAAACATCACCACCTCCACTAAGTCAGGCCCTGTAATCAGTCCAGATTACAGGGTTTCCATCCCCATTTGGGCACATTGGGATCAGATGGCCCCATAATCACCACAGTTCATCTAGGTCTGAAACAGCAGCCAAAAAACTGCTCCAAATATTTGAGTTTGCTTCAAAAAATAGCTTAAAATAGGGGAAATGTCAGATGGCATCATGGCAAAGAACTCCATAGATCTAGGGCCAGCGCTGCCAACTATTTCACAATTGTGGTCATTTAGTCAGTTTGGGAGTTGCTTGGAGTTGTGCTCACTGGATTCTACATGCACAACCCCAGGGTGGCATCTCTTTTTCAAGGCTTTTATCTTTCTGACTGGCACATTACAGGCTGCTCCAGGGGGAATGGAACCATCACCTGACTTCTCTTTAAAGGCCATTGTCTCCTCATGGAATCACATGCCTTCAGTTAGATAAAGACTTCTCTGATGTATGACAGCACCAATGGATTCAGCTAAAGCCTCATACCCACAAGACTATCCCAGCTGCAACTCATACAGTATGACTCATATATATCATGTTCCCACATATTTTCTTTCGCCAGGTTCTTTTTTTTTTTATAACACACTCTCTGTTGCACACAATTGAATTTTACCTCCATTGTGCAGGCAATACATGTTTCCTGTGTGAGCTATTTTTAAAAACACATCCTCCCTTTCAGCAGCATCCAGTGCAATCAGAAGAAGAAAACAGGAAAAATGATTTCACGTGTGGTTTTCCCAGTTCCATGTCAATGAGGTATTGAGCAATATTCAGAATGAGATAAGAGAGTGTGATACTTGAGTAGATTGAACTAATATATACGTCTGCCTCTCTGTTCCACCCACACTTCAACAAATGCTTCCTGAGTCAGGAACTAAAATGACGCCACACTGCACATGGTTTCTATCCAGAAAAAAACTGAAAACCACACATCGTAGTTGGTCACAATTGACTGCCTCCACAAGCAACTGCCTCCTGCAGATATGTGGGAGGCAGACAACTGTGTCATAATGTGTCATGGATCCAATCAGAGAAAAAGAAACAGATTTTTGGAAATGTTAAAGGACCCAGCAAAGAGCCAGTCACTCGCTTCAGCAGAGCCAAATGACGTGAATTCACCTTCTGGAAGTTCTGCTGTTATGCAACATTGCTGAACCTCCTTCACAGTTAAGCAACACATCATAGGGACGCCAGCAGTTTAATGCCAGTCACTGTGAGGCTGCAGATGTGATTTCAGCCTGAAGAGCTGCATTACCTCGGGGATTGAAGGAATCAACGGCTTACCAGAGATTTGAGCACTGCACTGTATGAAACATCCTAACGTCAACACAATTGCCACTGAATTAGGGGGTTTTCAGAAAACACACTGAGATTGACATAATGCAAACAAGCTCTGTAAATCTGCATGTATATGGTAAATACACTAGGAGGCTTGAATCAGAGCTGGGATTTGGAAATTCTAAATTCTATTACCAAGTACATTTTATGCAGTGACAACTAATATAGGAAACACGAGATCAATGATTTCCTAAGAGCTACTTTTTTTCATATATCATCATTATTTATGATCAAGTACTGCGATTAAACCACCCACCAACAATTTTAATAACTGAAACAAGGAGGGCATGCTGTATAGATAACACATTCATTTAAGCAGCTGACTGAGACACAAGGCAAGCATGTATTTTGTGGAGGGAGACAAAAATAGGAGCCCTTAAAGCAACAACAAAATGCCCTTAAGCATGTTTGAGGTTGTTTAGGGGAATCTCAAAGCTTAAATAAGGGCATGTTTAGGTTCAAAGACCATAATAATTCATCCAATCCACGTGTAGACAGACAGCCTTGAGGACACTCTGACACACAGCAGGTAGCCAGCATTTTCTTGCCTCATTATCTCAATCTCTGGACCTTTGCTGCCTTTCCCAGCTCTCACTGTGTCTTTGATCATGGGAAAGAAATGTATTTATTCTTAATTTATCTATTTATTAGCAGTGTGTTAATGAGTTTAACTCATCCAGCATATGTATGACTTAAAGCACAAAGCATTATATGAATGATTTGCCTCTTTACTGCATCTCTCTCTCTTTGTCTCTTATTTATGCACATATACAATTCTGATCCCACCATGCCCCTGGGAGCCTGTCTAGCACATGTATCTTATGGAAATGAGGCTTTATAGGCTTTGAGGAGATTATATTGGAGGCACACTAGTACATATATATATATATATGTATATGTATATATATATATATATATATATATATATATATATGTATATGTATATATATATATATATATATATATATATATATATATACATATATACAGTATGTGTATGTATATATGTATATATATATATATATATATATATATATACATATATATATATATATATATATATATATATATATATATATATATATATATATATACATATATATACATATGTATATATACATATATATACTGATCTTTAACTGCCAGTGAGTGTTCAGAGAGACCACTATGGCTACTCTGACCCATTTACACGCAGCAGGTTGAGTTGAAACCTTTTCTCACAGGTCTCTGGGTGAGTATGTTGCCATACTGGGAAAATGGCTAATGCTGGGACAATGTTCCCACTTATTTAAAGCAAAGAAAAAACAACAACAACAAGGGTCTGCGGGAGACAAAACTTGATGGAACAGTGAGCAGCACGACTCTCCCACACTTTGCGTACATCGTCTTCCTCTCACTCGTCGTCCCTCGTCATCTGTCGCTCTTGTTCCCATCAAACCTGTAAACACGCGTTGTTTTTAGCCCTCTACTCTACGTTCATCACTCTCAGCATCACTCGGTCACTTAGGGTGGTTGCTATGGTAACACCACCCACAGGAGGCAGCTACCTCGCTGTTACCATAGAAACTGGTTCCCTACAGAATTTTAAGCAAGTCACTCTCACTCTCTCTCAAGCTCGTTATCAGTCTCTCTCACCCTCCCTCTCTCTTTTTTCTTTCTAACATGAAAGAGTCCCCATATGTTTGGTTTGACCTTCGATCCTTGGCAGGTCGCTGAGCGCTGGCTTGATGGTCAGTTAGCTTTTCTCATCACTGCATGTTGGTTGTTTACAGGCCACATAAATTACTGCACAATAGTAGGCCATGCTATAATATAATATAATACAATATAATATAATATAATATAATATAATATAATATAATATAATATAATATAATATAATATAATATAATATAATATAACACTAATATTAATACATTTATAAGAATCATTTTTCAAAAAGTGTGTGTATGTTCTTATTATTCAACACAAGAAGAACATGATATTTCGTTTGATGCCTCTGCTGACAGAAAAAAAATTATTAATGATACCTGAGATCATGTCAGGCTGACATGTCCTGTCTTGCCGTAACCCTCTCAGTGATATTTTAGAATGGGCCACTCTGGTGAGATAGTGTGTGCTCTGCAGAATCACTCAGTAGATTAAATATCAGTGTTATCTAATTACCTTAGGCCATCAAGTTTCCACAGACTGTCCCACTGAAGGAAAATGATTTTAATCATTGAGACAATCTGTAAACTCTGTGGGCTGTGAACCTACATCTAAGTGTTGTAGTTGTCTTCTTCGAAGCCTCAGCTACACTCGTGTGCAGTATCTAATTTGTCAGGCGAGCACAATGACCTGAGCTGAGAAAAAGAATGAAATGCTATTTGTCTCATCAGTGACTCACTGAATCTTATTGCTCACTACTAACAGTAGCCACAGCAGCATCGGAGTCTCTTAATTTGCAGACATGTATGCAATTTGTTTTTAAATAGTTTAATGTTTGATGAGTGAAGGACATTTTTACCTAAAATATATAATAATAATAACAATAATGGTAATCAGAAACAAGCCAGTGAATAAACCACAACACTGCCATGAACTGATGGTAAGTTTGCCATTTAATGTGAACTGTATAAAAATATATTCATGCATCTTTTGAATAATCTATGCTAGGGTTGCGGAATACTGATCATCTAGTCAAATGCTGTGGGTACATTTTGCCTCAAGGGAGCGTGCGTGTGAGACTCCGTTGCTGCAAATGCTCCCTCTTGTGCTACAAATTCCATCCTGAGACACATTATCATGAGCAAACAAACATCTACTGGTAATGATTTGGCTGCATTGCTTTCTTTTTAATCATTTACTCCAAAACCGCTGAAATTAAACAGAATACCGATTTTCAAGGGTGATGTGCAGGATTGTGGCAAATACAGAGGGATAAAATTGATCAGTCACGCCATGAAGATGTGGGAAAGAGTTTCTGAAGCTCGGTTAAGGGAGGAAGTGAACACCAGCAAACAGCAGTATTGGTTCATGCCGAGAAAGAGTACCACAGATGAAATGTTTTGCTTTGAGAGTACAGATGGAGAAGTACAGAGACGGTCAGCAGGAAGTGCACTGCGTCTTTGTAGACCTAGGGAAACCTTATAATCTGGTGCCAAGAGAGGGACTGTGGTATTGTATTAGGTACTTGGGAGTGGCAGAGAAGTATGTGAGGGTGGTGCAGCACATGTATGAGGACAGTGAGGCAGTGGTGAGTTCAAGGTGAAGGTAAGATTACACCAGGGATCAGCTCTGAGCCCCTTCTTGTTTGCAATGGTGATTGGCAGGTTGACAGATGCGGTCAGGCAGGAGTCTGGATTATGTTAGCAGATGATAAAGTTATCTGTCGTGGAAGTAGGGGACCAGTAGGGTGGAGGTATGCACTTGAGAGAAGAGGAATGAAGGTTACTAGGAGCAAGACAGAATACATGTGTGTGAATGACAGTAAGAGAGGCGGTCCTCTGACGATTCAAGGACTATAGTAGCTAAAGCGGATGAGTTAAAATACCTGGGGTCAACCATCCAAAGCAATGGGCAGTGCTCAAGGGAGGTGACGGACAGAGTGCAGACAGGGCGGAGTGACGAGAGACAAGATGATAGCAGCAAAAGTGAAAGGGAAGGTCTACAAGACAGTAGTGACATGTGCTGTGATGTATGTCACTGTCTACAACACAGGAGGCAGAGCTCATGTTGAACTGTTCCAAAATAAAGTAAGAGAGGCAAGGTTGAGATGGTTTGCTCAGGTGCAGGGGAAGGATAGTGATAATGGACAAAGGATGTTGATGATGGAGCTGCCAGGTAGGAGGAAAAGAGGACGGAGCACACCGAAAAGGGTTATGGATGTTGTGAAGGAGGACATGACGATACAAGAAATAGGGCAAGATGGAGGCAGATGATCCGCTGTGACAACCCCTAAAGGGAGAAGCCAAACGAAGATGCTAACTTCAATTCACTGCTGACACTTCCACTTCACAACTGAATCAAACAAGTCTACACAAGCAGCCAGAGAGTGATTAGAGTCCTAAGAAAATAAGTGTAAGGAAATTACTAAGAGTTGATGATGTTATGTATTGAAGGGAAATGTCTACAATAAAACCAAGTTGAACTTTTGGTGGGGAGTTCAAGATTAACAATTTGTTTGAGGTCAAAATATACAGTCTGCAAGTGCACAGACCGTCTGAAGTGATTACCACACCATCCAGCAGAGGGTGCTGTGAGCACAGCTTGGCCTTTGAACTAATCTGAATGCTGTCTTGGTCCTAAAACTCAGTGACCATAATGTTTTTGTATTTAATGTTTATAGTTTTGCTGTGAACACAAGCAAGTCAAGATGTGGACCACCACCATACCAAAGCATTTGAAATGCAGCAGGTGAAAGTATTTCTGATTCTACACCATCATCAGTTATATTATTATATTGGGGACTCTTCCTGTGCGTAAAAACGCAGAGCCACACAGGTGCCTCCTTGAGATTTAAACAGCCAGGATACAGGACTCATATCTCATTTCTGATGGTGCAATTGTCTGATACAGGTGCACCTGATTTTTAAGAGAAAGAAATGTATGTGTGAGGTTATATGCCAGAGCTATGTATTTTTACCGCCTTTTATTTTTAAAATGTAAATCATATGCATTCTGCATACAAAGCTGGATTAAATGATTAATATTATTTTCACTTTTATTTGTGGCCCTCCGGTTGTTTCCTTCCACCTTAGAAGGATTGTTTAAGTGTGAAATCGTGGATTTAGGGTTTGGTATATAATTAGATTTAGGTGAAGGTTAGATTAGGTAAGCATTTAGTTGTGATGATTAAGGTTAAGGTATGGGGCCAGGAAGAGCATTAAGTCTGAGTGTCTTCACTATGAATGTGTGGGTACAACACATAATATTAGTTTGAGCAGGATTTTTGGAAAAAGAATTGGCAGATTTCATTACTTCTCAAAACAACTTTATAATATACAGGATAATTGTAATATTTTTAGGTTGATTTTTATTTTATAATGGTCAAATGATGCAGATTCAGATATAGAGGGAGAGACTGGCAAGAATGAGGAAAAAAATAAACAAAAGGAGGCTTGAGAGTATAAATTATTCAGGCACAATCAAAGTATAAACAAGAAAAGTGAAAAGATGTCACTGGTCACTGACGGCTGGCTGAGACAGATGGTGGATCAGTGTCTGGGAGAGTGGGTATCTGAGGAGGGAGGGGGAGTGGGGACGGGGAGGGGGAGGGTGTAGTGTCTATGGGCTGAAGCAGAATGAGAACAGCAGAGGCTGGAGCAGAGACAGAGAGGTGGATGAGAACGGAGGGGGGGATTTTCCTTTGAGTTCTCTAGAGGCTTGGGAGTGGACCTGGGCGGCGGCGATAGGGAGGATGTGGGCACATGAAAACCAGGTAGCATGAAGACAGAGGGCTGGCGCAGGAGTGTTGAGAGGCTGCGTGACAAGTGCCAAAGCCCTGTCAATACGCAGAAGCCCAGACCTTTCTGCTTCATTCAATAATTGATGCAGCTTCTGCAGCGTGCCATCTTTAAGAGACAGCAAGTGTGTGTGTGTGTGTGTGTGGATGCATTTGCTCTTCACAGTTATCTGTGAATGTAAGTATGTGCCCTAATTGTGTTTATCTGAGTGGTTTCTATCCATCAATGTCGCTGTGCCTTTCTCACACTTTGATTAATGCCACTGACGTTTATTTTTTTAACTCCTTAGTGAAGCAAGAACAACCTGTCAAAAAGCACATCCACGTAACAGCTTCTCAGCTGCCGCTGTTCTTCAGTAGAATGTTAATACCGATCATTCTCTGTGCACCCAACAACCTCAAAAGCCCACAAACAAAGCAGGCAGGGCCGTTAAGGAAATTGGATTTTGCAGTCCTGCTTTCATATAACTCAGTGCTTCACTTTCTTGCCTCTGCCCTACCCCATCTCATTTCAAGGCCACCTTTGAATACATGGACATGACAGAGACTCATCTCTGTGCTTCCCCTACTGCCCAGACTTAGCAGCATTAGGACTGCACCTCTCCATTATCTAAACTCCAACCTACATAATGCTCAACATGCATACATCACTGACACTCACTCACTCTCTCTCTAATGCTCTCAATTCATCCACTGTGCCAGGTAATCCCTCTTTTCTTCCTCCTCTCACCAGCCCTCAATCTCCCTTCACTACACTCTCTGTTTTTCCTCCTGGTCATGGAACAATAGTGTTATAAACCACACTGCAGATGTGTGTCCCACTGGCTGCAGCAGGATCAAACATGCGGGGACAATAATGACCTGGTGCATCACTGATAACACACCAGTAAACACCGGCATGGTTCCCGTTCAGGCTCTAGTTCCTTTTGGAACCATGGTGCTCTCAGTGTCGCCACTCGTGTTTGACATGGATTGCATTGAGCTTCTATAAACTTTCATTCTGTTTATTGAGGAAATTTGCGTTTCCATCAATCGAGCAAACACAGTTTGCTGATAAGGACATAATATTATTTGTTTATTTTGCCATATTTCCCTGAAATGATGTGTGTTCTCAGATTACACTGACACACTCACTGATGACATAACA
The DNA here is from genome assembly GCF_019176455.1 of Solea senegalensis. Classification (NCBI taxonomy): domain Eukaryota; kingdom Metazoa; phylum Chordata; class Actinopteri; order Pleuronectiformes; family Soleidae; genus Solea; species Solea senegalensis. The sequence goes on from NC_058029.1 coordinate 16,254,762, forward strand.
GTTGTAAATGTTGACCTTACTTCCCTAATCATTGTTTATGAAAAGTGTTATATATATCTGCTTAATCTGACATTCAAATGGATTTTTAAAGTTTTTAAGTCATCTTTAAGGCATCACCTTTAATCCATCTCCTTTTTTGAAATTTTATCCCTTAATTGTGTGCAACCTGGAGAATGATGTGCATTCTGAGAAACCAAATAAATGACCTCATCCAATACAGTGCATCAGTTTATGCATGCCAGAAGATACAGATGGCATAAAGTGATGAGCCTGGCAGGCGAAGCTTATTAAACTCTGAATTGGGAATTACTACCTTTCCAACTCAGACAAAGAATTTGAAATATATAAGAGGATGTTGGCAAAGGTTTCCTGAATCTATACCAGGAAGGCATAGATTCCAATTGATATTTATAATATCATTTGATATATGCATAATTGATATATTTTCTGTCTGGGCAAACACACACACACTCTACCTTCCCACCCAGAATCTCTAAAAAAACAAGTTTATTTCCTTACGTACAATGTTCTGTAGCTCTCATTTCACAATGACTTTGCAGGATTTAATCCAGGTGTGTGTTTGTGTGTGTGTGTGTGTGTGAAGAGGAAGCCAGACAAAGAAAACAGGAACAACACGTGATACAATAAAATGGTATGTTTTATGCCCACTGGCACACAGATATAGTTTAGAAGAGTGAGCACACGAGAATCCATTAGTGGAACCTGATTATCTCTTTGCTCTAAAATTCATTAAGTGAGTGAAAAGGCCGTGTGTGCGTGTGTGTGTGTGTGTGTGTGTGCGTGTGTGTGTAGGGTTGGGGGTGATCTGGTTGTCGTATCTTTCGTCTTTTTTTTTTTAACAAATCCTGTTGTGTTACTGCTCTGAAAGGTAAATGCTGTGGGAGTTGCATGACTCTGTGTGGCTGTGTCCACTACATGGTCTGAAATTGCTGTTTAACTTGATGGATTTCTATTTCATCATCAGCAACAACAAAACCGGCTTCCAATCATTCTGCTCTTTCCTCCCTGATTGTCTTCCTCTTTCCCCCCCTTTACACACTATGTTTTCTCTGGTGTATCCGGAGAATTGTAAATACAGTTGATGTAGTACATATTTCTGGATCTGGCACTGTTGAAGCTGGAGTGTTCTGGTCCGTACTGTAGCCATGTAACTTGATTAATGTGCAACTGGCTGATTATTGCTGAGAACCTTTAGTGCCTCGTCTCCATTCTATTCTTTTTAACATCATGTATGGCTATTCACAGGTGCAATACTGTATGATTGCTTTCAAAAATCACATTTTTCCAAACAAAGCTGATTGCAGTGAAGTCTGCCTTAATGTTTTTGCTGAGATGTTCACAATTTCACTTTCAATTTCAATGTTTCCCTAATGTTTGGGAACTGAAAGTTATCACTTCCATAGGACTACTAGACAACTAGACACCGTTATGTGGTATTTTATCATTTTATCCACTGATTTCTTTAAAAAAACCAAAAACATTTTCATTACAGTAGGTAACATGGAAAATAATGCTACAGAATGATATGTACATTTCATTACTATAGCTTATCACCCTATATATATTGTTAGAAAAATGATTGGAAAAAAGCGAATCAAATAACTGTGTGACATCCGACAATCACATACAAATCTGATCAATGAAAAACATTCAATACAATATCATATAACAACTTCACAGCATGTTGTTTTGCCATCTATAACCATTTTTAAGTTACTGCATCTATCAAAATCGAGCTTTATTTTCAGTGTTAAAAGAGCCCAACAATGAAATTACAGTACTCAACCAAAGACACAACACATTAAACAAAATATCGCATACCAAATATAAAAAAGAAAGGATTGTTATTAGTGCATGTCTGCATTCTTGTTAGAACTAATGGAGCAAATGTAATCCACATACAGGCTGCTGACACACCAAACAACACATTCAATTACAGTTTGTTTTTCTAGTACTGCCCATTAGTGCCAGGTCACACCGAACATCTTTACAGGTCACCCATGAAGGTGTTTATTTGTGTCATCTTGCAACAGTTGACCTGTTGTGTCAGGATGAGAACGGTACGTTGTGTCTGTTCCAGCGGAGATTTGTGGGAAGCAGATGGACTTGACATAAGTGACAGGCTGGCAGTAATGTGTCCATCGCAGCAAAAACACAGCATGAGGAGGCTGAGAATTTATATTCCAGTTCACTTGAATTCTTGAATTCACTGGAATTCTTTTCCAACCCCAGAGCACAGTCTGATAATTGAATTTAAAAATGTGATTATACCGTAATTATACGATGAAATTATTACAATGTGCTTACAAAATGAATATTGCACTATAAAAGAGAGGGGTCACAACACATTGCCCACAGTTGCATATTTTAATGTGTGGATGCTGAGTCAATTGAGGGAAGCTGACAGTTTCATTAGGACTAATGCCACAGTGTAATCCAGCCAGCCGACCCCCTCACAGTGTAATCTTCAGTGTCAACCTTCATGGGCAGGTCGCCTTGTATGAAGCTAAAGCCTGATTCTCAGCACAGCAGTAATCCCACTAAGACCCTTCGAGAAGTGAAATTATTACAGAATTAAAGGAGAGGCTTTATGACTGTGAAAGACGGCTAATAAATAAACATCTTATATAAATCCTCTCTAAGTCTGTGCTAACATCCGTCACAATCATCCTCACTCCTACGTCAGATACCAGGAGGAGCAGGTTTGTTCCTCCTTCATTTGCAAGTGGAAACGTGCGTTTGACTTGAACCACAGCTCCAGCTAGGACATCATGACTCAGCCTCCTCCTCTTCCTCCTCCTCTTCCTCACCGACTCCCCACATTCACACACACACACACACACACACACTTCTAACACCATCCTCCTGCTCCAACCTGAATTCATGCCACAGTTGTATTACAGCGGGAGACGATGGGTGACCGGAGAGTTATTGAGAAATGAAGGTTGAGTCTATCAAAGTGTGCTGTACGTGGTGATGAGCAGGAGACTTCCATTATCTACTCTCTAGATACTGATGGATGCACAGATGCATCAAGAATACAGAAGAAAGCCTATGTCTCTCATTGGCATCATGATCACACACTCTATGTCCAATGGTACGTCAAAGTCACATACATTTTAAAGCCAAGCACATTCAGTCTGAAGTATGAATACAAGAAGAGCACACACACACTCACTGTCTTACATCTTTCTGTAAGCTTTTTTATCTAACCCTTACAGTGTGCCTTCACGAAAAACCTAATTAAAATGTGCATGACTCCACCCTGCCCTGCCACCCTCCCCTTAAGGCACGGATGGGAGCTGGGGTTTTTCATCTCTCAGGGCCAGATGGGACGAAGAGAGATTGGATTTGATCTCCATCCCTTCCTGCACAGAGCAAAGGGCCTGTGCCACAATGCATCATCATATGGCAGACACAGGCCCGGACTTGACGCAGCCCTTTATCCTTTGATAAAGTGCTGCGTGCATGTATACACACACACACATATATATATATATATATATATATATATATATATATATATATATATATATATATATATATATATATATAATTGTCCTAATATTTGATCATTGCATTTAAGAGGACGTCAGGTGGTAAATTAAAAATGCCCAGGATAAGGGTGTGTGTCAGCAATTGCATTATATGCACACACACTACATTAATATGTATATATATGTATATATGTGTGTGTATATATGTATGTGTATGTATATATATATATATACATATATATACACACACACGTATATATATATATATAGATAGATAGATAGATAGATAGATGGATAGATAGATAGATAGATAGATGGATAGATAGATAGATGGATAGATGGATAGATGGATAGATAGTGCGCACACACACATATATAGAGAGAGATGCAGAGATAAAAATGGAACGCGCCATCGCTACAAATGTTCCAGCTTGTTTTGCTCTTACCTCGACGTTTTCCCACACGCAGCAGGACAATACAGCCATCAGTATAGGTAACGCTGCGGTATGTCCCATTTTCTCTCGCCTCCCTTTTGTCTCTTTCTGGTGACGAAGTTGAAATAACAGACTCCAGCAGACGCTGTCTGGTTACATGAGATGAAAAGGTGATGGACAGTGCAGGTCTCGCGGCCCCTTTTCCAGCGATATCTCCTGCGTCTGCGTCCTGATCCCTCTCGCCAGCTGGAATTGAATGTGGATGAAGCCTGACAGAACCAAGCCCTGTCTCTGCGGGTATTTATCAGAGTTTTCTCACGGCCCTGGATGTGACTTAGTGTGGAGAGACATCTGGTGGTGAAGGCGTGGTGATGCAGGCTCATTTTCTCCGCCATTTCAAAAGGAGAGGCCAGGTTTGTTGTTTTTTTAATTTATTTTTAAATAAAATAAAATGAAGTGATTAAGCCATGAAATAAAGCAGAATTAAAACAAGAGAAATAGACTACTAATATAAACTGGTTTGAATTTCTAAATCCCCATTTACATCAATGGTAAACAATAGTATTGATTGTATTTATGAATGATTTTCAGTCTAAATCAGCAGCTGTCAGTACAACAGTGTAATAACAACAACTGTGTTCTCAGCAGTTTTACTCACTTATGCCCCCTTGTGGCGCTGAGAATCCATAGCATAATCCATGTAGTTGCTGGTGCAACAGTCAGTACCCAGCGTGTTACCCAGAAGCAGTGGACCAATCATATTAATCAATGGCATTCTGCCAGATGCGTCGCTGGATCCTGAGCAGATTAACTGCCATCCACGGAATATTTTAAATGAAAAGAACCTGAGAAGAACCCCCGCCACTTGTGGTGTTGCTGCTACAAAAGATAATTAAAATAATACAAGTAGATTCTAGTCACTCTGGACTGGGGTAGCTTTTTTGGTGATGTTTTATTTAGAGGGGGCGCTCACAGATGGACTGTGGTAACAGTGGTGATATGCAGCATATCACCGCTGTTACCACAGTCCATCTGTGAGCGCCCCCTCTAAATAAAACGTCACCAGCCGCCACTGTTCATGTGTCAGTACTTTTACTCCACTATGTTTCCTCTAATGATCTTTGTCCTTCTTTAGTACCAAATAAAATCAGAAGAAGAAGATTTGGTAATGGTCTGTATTCATATAGAGCTTTTCTAGTCTTAATGAGCTGCTTTACGTTACAGTTTTGGAACATGAGGTTAAGTGTCTTGCTGAAGGACACATATAGACTAGCAGGGCCAGGAATCTAACTTGCCCTACCACTGAGCTACTCTAAATGAGAACAGTAAATGTCATATACTTTAAGACTTTTACTTAAGTAATATTATAAAAAGTGACTTCAACTGCTACCAAAGTCATATTCTGGTAAGATACTTGTACTTTTACTCAAGTATCACGGGTACTTTATACAAGACTTAAAAACAAAACAAGTGCAGTTGTTTTGTTGCGGCCTTAGAAGAAGAGGAAGGACAGTGTTGAACCTCCACTGATGCGACTACAGGTATTTGTGGGCGTGGTTTGTTGCATAGGCGTGCGTGAGGTAGAACTCGGTTTCAGGTGCTTCAATTCTCTGCTTTCGACGACCCAGGAAGTGACACTGTAACACTTGGTTTCAGAGAATTCATTGATATATCACGCAGTTCTAAACACTGCAGGTTCATATATTTGAACGCAGGAAACAGAGCTGTCGCGTTAAATCCGGTTGGACTCCACCGGAAGATTTTCAGGAAGATGCACGCCGCCAGATACAACGTAAGTTTTTAGTTTACTCGATTCCGGTGGCATTTTAGGAAAGCAATCACCGCATTCACTGTTTTTCTCCACAGTCACACTCATTATTTTTTTTTTACATTATATCGTTTTATCCAGAACTTTTTGTAGGAAGTATTTGTGTGTGGGTGTGTGTGCACGCGCACGCCCAATTTTGTAGTATACTATACAATTATGCTTTGGCACAACCAGAAGTCTTCGTGAAGACCAAATCCTGCTCGTAATGAGGCAGAACCTCATTTCTAAGGCTCTGGTTCTAGTTGGCACTGTTGTTTTTAAATTCAATTTAGAGTTAAACATTAACTTGTTATGGTTTAGGTCAGTGGTACGTGTTAGTGTTCTACAAATGAATGTATATCTCAACATTTGATCTCTGTGAGTGTATGTTTGTTTGTGACTGACAGTTGCTCGTCATACCTTCAGCCTTTGACATTCACATTTAACCACTACTTTGTTTGCGGTTCTCCACGTTAAACACTAATACTGTAATGTGTTCCTCCACTGAGTGTTTGAAAGAATGATTAAACCAGCACCACATGAATAGTGTTTGAAATATGTGGTGTTTTTCCTTTTTCCCAGTGTTTCTGTTCTACACGGACAGATGAATGTGATTGGTAGTTTATTTACATACACATTAATTGGCTTCCGAAATGAAAGAAAAATAGATATTATGAGGAATAATACAATTGCAAATCATTTTATGTTAAGTCATGCAAACTGCTAGAAAGCTTCATCAGACTTGAGTATTACAGCATTTGCTGAGTTGACATTTGCCTGTCAAAAAACGAAATGCTTTCCTAGAAACCCATTTGTAGCCCTTCTATCTGGATGTTGTGAGATATTAAGAAAAGTTCATCTTAGATGTTTGATGCAGAAAACCCTCAGTCACACATGCACTACATGTCAGCATTCATAATTGGCATTTACCCAGTTTGATTTTGGTTTTGTATGAACATTTATTTGTTTGAAGCTAGTTACATTTAATTAATATTTTATAAAAAGTATAGAAAATATAATTTCTCTCTCAGATTGACATTTAAACTGATCCTACAAATGCTACCTGTGTTTTTAGCGATCAGTGTGCAAGGCGTGGTGAGGCATCATTAACCACCAGGTTCAGATAGTTAATGTGTTAATCCCCACTGGACATAGTAACGGCATATTTCATGTGTAAAACATGTTGAATTCCTATTGAATTGGAACCGATTTCCTTCAGTGTAAAGGCGTGTGATTGTTTTGAGCCAATAAAAGCTAGAGACGGCTGCTTTTGTGATATACACTGATTGATGATTGTTTGATTTCAGAACAATTATCAATCATAGGTTTTGTTATGTAATGTGTAAGCAGACTTGTATATTGTGTAACCTGCCACAAATCCACCTGCTCACTACAATCAGTATCTGAAAGCTAAGTTAACCCCTTTTTTACCAGAGCAATTGGGCAAGAGAATTTCTTTTTCTGGTATATTAGAAAATAAAATACCTAAAATATAATATTGAAGGACTTGATGCAGACATGACAGGATTACAGTACTATGTTTGCAAAAGTGTGTAATCGTGTAGAAATAAAATTATTTTTCTATTTTTTTTACAGCCATAGAATGAGCCTTTCATATATGCTTTAAGTTAGGGTCTTGCTTTAAAGAGGCAACCTCATCTTTCTCCTGAGGCTGAATGAATAGATATCTAATTGGGAATATTTCTGGCTGAAATTGTGATATGATTCGCGATATCACAGGGAATGGTTATTTTTATAGTCATTTTCATTTGAATATTTTGATACACATTTTGGCTTTAACAAATATTGCACCTGTGTTTTGCAAGCTGTATTTTGATTTTGATAAAGTTTCAATTCCTTGTTCAGCCAGAATGGACAAACCAGCCAAAGAATGTGTTTTGAGCTTTGAAGCAGAAGCTCACATTGCTAACACGACGACCAGCTCTGCTTAATGCAAATGCAAGTCAATGAAGAAGGTGGAAACGACAGAGAGAGTAGGAGGGTGGATGGGGTTGTACTAGTCTTTTCTGGTATGCAAAAGTATGTAAACACACATGAATGTTTTATGATATATTTAATCAAAACAGTTACAATGTCACACCTGTGCAAATTTTTTCTGTAATACTAAACTTTTGAAATTATACTTAAAATTATTTTTGTTATGAGTAAAGCTGTTGTAAGGTAGCATTTCTGTCACTGTTAATGTTTGATTACACACAGACAATGGGGCTGGTGTACTATATCAAGTGGGTACACCATGATTAATGTTGTTAGTCTGCTGGGAAACTCACTGAGTTCTTCTTCAGGCAAGGCCGTGCTGCTTTTCTTTATTATTTCAGCCCACATCTCAAGGATAGTCATGTTTAAAGGGAACAACAAATGTGAATGTTGTGATAATGCCATGTATTTAATTCTTGACTCCTCTGAATCAAGCATTTAGAAATTTAAACAAAACTTCAAAGGGACAAGTGTTTGCATTTTAGCTTTTGCTGGAGCCATGTTGCTTAACAGTCGGTGTCCTGCACCTCCACTTCTTCTTTCAGTTTTTTTCCTCCATTTTTAAACGTGGAAGATGCAGAGAAGGATGATCTGTTGACTTATTTTCTCCCACCTTTCCATCCTGAGCTCTTCTCTGAGCTGTTCAGTAGAAGTGTGTCTAATGTTTTGAGGCTGTCACACCAGTCTTCCTCATACACATCTATGGCTGACATTGCAGTGGCCTATAAAAAGCTAATCAATGTCTGCTTTTTGCTTCTGCCAGGTAAGAGAAGTGTGTAGGTGTTCGCTTATGAAACCACTGAAGCCTAAATTGAGTTGAGTGGCTGACGCATTCAATCAGACCTTTTTGGTCTCCTGGCTGGTTTGTTTGGATGGGACAGGTCAGTGTTGGTCAGGCCGTAGAAGATTTTTTTTACTCGAGTAGTACTAGCACATTTGTGAAAAAGATGTAGAAAGTATTTTGTAGCTTGGATGAAATTTATAATGACTTCTTGATAGTGACATCTCAAATTGCCCCCCACTCACATTTGCCTTAGGTGTGTTTTAAGGTTTAACCCACTTTAACCCAAAGTTTAAAGTTTGTAAATTTAAAGAACAACAACAAACTCTTGGAAATATGAAGTTGTCAGAACGGCAATAGCCCGCGATGCAGTGCCCTATAAGATGCCCTTGCAAGTTAAAAAAGGGTGCTCTTATGAAGTTCACTTCTGCCCCTACATGACAGTGTCCCAACGGGTGAACTTAAATGGTAGATCGGTGATAGAAATGAATTAAACCATAATGTGTGGAGGTACATATAGGTCCACATGATATCCAGTCCCCAGGGCCGGGCTGCCTTTGACCCCAGGTTGCACTTTGGGCAAATCTGCCTTAAGCGTACTAGTGGTGCCTGCCCCACTGGTGTGCAGCAGGTGCCCTTCCAAATGTGCATGTACGCCACTGCAGTCTACCTAAGCCAATACAGAACAAAGAAATACACATACACATACAATATGGAAATCAAAGCTGTAGTGCCTAAAATAAATAAATGAATGTTTGTTACATTAAAGCCAAATGAGTATACACAGTGTTGATGTAGCCTATGAGCTCTGTATTTTACTCAGTATAGTTGTGTATTGAATTTCTTTGGGGGACGGCAGCAGCAGGTTGGAGTATGGCTAAACATGCCAAGAATGCCAAGTTTCAGAAGTGGATTCCACTGCTAAAAGAACAGTTTTACCAGATAAATGCTTCTAGCAATTGGGTAGCAGTGATGGTGATGTGAGATCAACAAAGCCTTCAATATATTCTCCTTTAAAGATATTGCAGAAGTAGCTTTTCATGAACTTGTAGAAATGGCAGGTAATTTTACGATGCTAACGACAAGCAAAAATAAAAGTGGTTGCATATTGCAGACATAATATTCACAGAAGGGGTTAGAGAATCACAGGAGGTGTTGATGTTGTCCTAAAATGGACACAAATGAGTCTCCCTGTATCCCAGTAAGACAGCAAGCAGACATGACCCTAACGCAAAAGCAGCTGAATGAAAATTGACCATTAATCATTCATTTTACTGTTTACACATTTCCACTTTTACGCCTCAAAATGTCTGCAGTTGCCATGTCTACGTAGACTTTGACTTTGTGCAGCTAGTTTAGTCACATTTATGAAGAGGATAAACATTTGGCACGTCAGAGTAAAAGGGAGTGGTGGCTTTGGAGAAATTAGAGAGCATGTTAAAACATGGAATTACAAGTTCAACACTGGAGGCAGAGATAGTTTTCAGAGATATGGGTCAAAGAAATACCAAAGTAGTTAACTCTGTTTGACTGATTCATTAATGATCAGTCAAATGTATTTTTGCTCTGCAGTCTTTGTTATCTTTTACGCCAATGTTTATCAAATTAACTTCCATACAATTAATGTTGTTTGGGTTCCAGGCTTTTACTGTTTCTTTTATCCCTGTGCTCTCAAGCATTATATATTGATGTTTAATTTATTGAGTGTGAAAAGTTAAGGTCAGCAGCATGGCCAAACTGAAAGTATGGCAGAAAGAATACATCAATGTGTTCACTGAATTGATGTTTTTTTGTTTTAGATGTTATCTTTGTATTTCATTTTTTTCTTTAAAAGTCCAGCCATATTATAAGTAATATGTATATAGTTTTAAAAAGAAGTTTTCCCATTATTATTGCCTTAAATGTTTATGTGCATGTATATAAAACTGACAGAGAAAACATGTAGACCCTCACAGTAATCCTTAAATACTGTATAATACAAATCACTTTATCGCTGCTTTATTCGCCAGATAGTTGTGGATTAGGATTAGACATCACTAGTGCTGAAATCATATAGTTAAACCTGGCTGTGGGTGCATTGTGAGCTGTTTATTTCTTCTTTGCTTTGGAACCACGCCTCAGAGCAGTGGCAACTTGTTTTCCAGACTGGTTATTCTACTGTGACAATTATCTCATCATGGCCTGTTACACAGCTCTGATTGTGAGAGCTGTCAACATTTTAAACACGATATATAACATCATAATTTGCTGTATTCAGCATTGGACATGCATTACTTCCTTTAGTTATATGCCTTAAGACACTGAGCTGGTTACACAGAGTTCAGAAATGGGAGAGTATTGCTTTTTAGGAGTGAAGAATATGTACATGATGAAGAGCATGTAATGGTTTTATTAAGCTGTGATCAGGCTGACTGATCGAAAGACACCCTGGAGCCCTTGCTGACCCCATCTCTAATGATTCCTCTCATTCTGGCCTATGATTGCTGTTAGAGATTCCAATTAGAAAGCATGTGTGGAAGCCCGGGTCGGGTAAGAATAGGTCTTAATTGCCATGAGTTATCATCTAGACTCATGTAATTGAGCCCCCATCTTAAGGGGCAGCACATCTGACAAATTGATTTAATACCAAAGTGATTCTTCATCCCTAATGGCACTCGTGCTTCCTCACTCATGGGCTACATGCACTGAATTCATTGTGTGTTGATTGCTGAGAGGCCTGGATCCTTTCTCTCTGTCCGCCCATTTTAGAGAGCTCAACAGACACACATACAGTATCGACCGAACACAAACTCACACACTGCCCAAAGCACCATGTCCACCAGTTATCCCTTAGTTTATTTTGCAATGTCTGAATACATATATGGACATACGAGTGTGGGAGCTCCGTCACATTTCCTTAACAGGTTTGGTCAGTTTTCTGAGCTGCCTGTTTGAACTTGTTATCCAATATGGTGCAAGGCGTCTCACATTTTTTTTAACCATGTATGTGTCATTGTTGACTTGTTTATCACTTACTTATATGTAAAACTGCTATGTATGCTGCTGTTTGAAACTGCTGTGACCTTGTTTGACACCATTCGGCAAATGAGCTGTAGCTTTGATTGATTTTGATTACAAAAGTGTTACCAGGTTTATATGTTGTAGAAACAAAGCATTTATAATTTGTATTTATATTGTGTATATATAATTTTATAATCACATGTAGGTTAAGTGAGTTTCTTGTGTTTTATATTTTAATCTTAAGTATAGAAAATACCACTAATAGTATATCAACATGTCATTTAAATGCTGTTGCATTTGCATGTTGGGAATGCAAAAAGAGGACTTTCATGTGTGGCTGCTGTCTAAAACGAATAATCACATCATGTATATCATACATATTATACACATTTTTTTCCATATACAAGACTTTACATTATCTGCATAGAATTTGGATAAATAGCATTTTGTTCAGTCCAAAACCCTTATTGATGTCCCAAACCTCTGTGGAGGATTTGTAGCCATATCTTATGTTTTTGTTAAATTAAAAAAAATAGATTAGTGTTTTCTGCTCCATTTGTTCACATTAGGAATGTAGGAATTAATCTCACTCTTGACTAGGTCTCACTTGTAAAAGAAATTTTAATCTCAGTGTGACGTCCTAGTAATATACAATGCTGTGCAAAATCCATTAGATTTGTTGTTCTACCAATGCTATAATCATCATATAATATCATTATTTCCCAATCACCTTATTGGAACATAGCAAGCAAATACTGGAAACATGTATGTAGTTTTAAAATAACACATTTTTCAGAAATAAAGCTTCTAAAGGGTTAAAGTGTCCATTATTTATTGTGACCTACCCTACAATTTCACGTTGAGAAATATTGGCTGAGAAAAAGGTTTATTTAACATAAAATCAACAAATCTGGTGGTGCCCTGAGACTTTTGCACAGCGCTATAAGTGTACCTCATATTGTGTAGTTTAAATTGTATTTAAAGTTAAGTTCATCCAGAACTAGGGACATTTGCTTTGTGTTTGCTGACTCTGTTTTGCTCTCTTTTCTTGCATTAGGATCACAATGGTCACAATGAGCGGATTGACTTCCTAACGAACAAAGAGAAGGGGTCATCACTGCGGAAGACCTGCATCATCGTTGGTGTTGTGGTGGCATTTTTGATCCTTGCAGCTGTCGCAGCATTTCTCATTTGGCTGTTTCTCTGTGAGTTTAATAAGAAGCTTCCCCTACTCCACCACAGACACTTTTCTATGCTTTTATATATCTGTATACATTTATAATGAAGAAACTCATAATATGTTGGGCATAAATATGATTGAGTCTGAATCAAGATGGTTATTAGATAGAACTGAATGACAATTTCGCAGTATTGCCATTGCTCGCACCAAACCAGGGAAGTATTTTACTTGCAGTTCTTAAATATTCAAGTTTAAGAATGGCTTGTTTGTATTTTTCCATAAGTGTCACTTTTTTCTGACAACTCTTGACATTCTGCTTTAATAATGCAAAATAGGCAAATGTCAGAGAGTCCGTGGCACAGCCACCCTGTCATTTACGCATCTGGAGTCTGATTAAAAGGCCTCTGAAGTCTCGATAAACAGCCTCTTGATTTAGCTCCCTGTTTTAATTGCTCTGAGAGCCAACCTGTCGTCTCAATATGAGATCACACCATACAACTGTAAAATAGTGCGTCTTTCATCAGAGCCAGCCATTTTATAGCATTTTGTTGATCAAACTCTCATCTGCTTCTTTTCCTCCAAGTTAAAGACAATGCAGAAGGCACCTTTAGTAAGCAAAGCAGCCCACAATCACAGGTCTTCAGTGGGCACATGAAGCTGGATGATGTATCATATGCCCAGAGTCTCGAGGATACAGACAGCAAGGAATTCAAGGATATGGCAAGAAAACTGGAAGCAATTGTAAGTGTGACACTTGACTAGGCTGACTTTACTGTATTTCATCCCTTTTTTTGCCCCATCATTTAAATAGTTTATTATTTGAAGTAGACTATTACACGCAGTTAAGGATTAACTGTGGATTTTGTTTGGTGTTGTGGAAATGCTTTTAAATATGCCCCTCACAGTGCACAGAAACTGCTGAAAGCACATTTGTGTGGGTGGAATAAAAGGCTGTTCATTCCCTTACTAATTCCCTCAACAGCATCTCCTATTATTGGAGACAGTGAAGATGTTTGTAGCACCACTTAGGCGGATGTTGATAACAGAAAAACCCTCGCTCAAAACACATCAAGCACACACTTCCTCTGTGAAAAGCTACAGAATTAGAGTGGAAGTGGGGGACTTGTATTTTCGATGACTAGATGATTTGCGTGAAAGCTGTATTATGTACTAGGTTTACTCTATAATCCATCACAAGGGACAGGGTTTCAGATCATTTCTGATCGAGGATGTTGTCGATAAGGCTGGTACAACTTGTGGGGTATGTGTACAAGTATGCAATGCTGGGCCTGTTTAACCAGTTATCCAGTGAATCTACACTACCTCTAGTATTACCATAAAATGGGTTTAATTATATTATACTGATGATTTTAAGATGGCTATGATATTTTATTTTCTGGTACTCCTATGATCAATTATCCTCCTTTTATGTCACTTTTTGTTTTAACAAATCCTGTTCAGTCTCTGCAGCTGGTTTTCTGTTATTTTTGTTTAAATCTCTTTGACTTTCTCTCAACATTCAGAGTAGTTGCAGGTTTTCTTCCTTCCACTAAAGGTACTTGCTCTGGAGACGGTGAACATTGTGCTGTACACGCACAGTTTAAGACCACAAATCTATATCATTGTCTGATAGGCTCTACAGCTCAGTGCAGCTGAAGGCAAGACACTTAATTGAGAATCCCACTGTTGTGTGCTTTGCATGGTTGGCAGTATTTTTTATGTTAACATTCTAATTTGTACTTTGTCTTTAGGCAGACAAGCAGAAATCTTGTTCTAGTTCAGTAAAAATAAAATGTTCTCTTCACAGCTCAAAGAAAACTACAAGAAAGATTCATTCCTTGCAGAATACTACAGTACTTCGGTGGTCACTGCATTCAGGTATTGTCACGATCTTGAGCTCCTCACTTATTTTACACAAAGAGTCCACTGTAGTGCTTCTGGAGACTTGGAAGAAAACCCATCACACTAAATCTTGCATGAAAGAAAAGCTTTGTGCTCTGTAAGGGTTGAGGGTTGTCTATTGCATTTTTCAGCATGTCCATAATTAAGGTTTGATGTACTCTGTTGACTGGTGATTTATGTGTATATTGAAGTATAAATATAATAGAATACGAAATAATGGCAGTTGTACTATAGAGGGTGTTGATAAAAGATGCAGGTACTTATAGATTTGGCCTTTACTATAACCAATATGACCAATGTTTCACTAAGCACTGCTTTTCCTTGAATGTTGAAGCTTATTACTGAATGTTATCTCTGTGTTCCTCCCTCTCACGATCCTCGTTCTTTTTCTCACCTGCACCAGTGAGGGCGTGTTAGCCTACTACTGGTCCCAGTTTGTCATCCCAGTAGAAGACTTGGAGATTGTGCCGGAGTTCTCAGAAGAGCGTGTGTTGGAGACACTGGAGAAAATACTTAATAAGCCGCGAACTGCAAGCACTGGGAATATTAAAATAAGTGAAATCACTGCCTCCGGTAGGTACCACAAACACTCATATACCATTGAGGGGCAGAGAGTTGAGGTCAGCTCATCGTTTAGCACAACTGGCTCCAGAATGTGACAGTCAGTGAAGATGGAGCACTGTGAATTAGGGATGGACATCCCAAGCAAAAATGCTATTTGAATATTTGACAGGGGATTAAGCCATTTTTCTTCCTTCTGTCTTCTCAGCTTTCACATTGTATTTGTCTACATCCTGGCCACCAGCCAAACACCGGCCCTGTGACTCAGTGGTTTTGGTCCTCTTTTAAAATGATTTCTGTTTGTATGATTTGATGTTGCTGTCCCAGATGGTTAGACAGAGATGTATGGGTTGCTGCTGTAGGGCAAGGTGAGATGGAGAAAAAAGAGCTACACAACATCACTGGTTCCCTTAACTGAAGGGAAATGGAAGAGAAAATGTGCAACCCAAATATTAAAGGCTATCAGCCTCCCAACTTTAGTGACCCATTCTTACTTTTCCTCCTCTTTCTCCCCCACTCTCTCCCTTTGTCTCCAGTCACAGATCCTCGCATGGCCAGGAGCCCTAGAGCCAGTGAGTATAGTGCGTCCCATTTCAATCACATGCAGCTGTAATTTTCCAGCTGGCTAGATGCTCACCCTCCTGCCAAGCTGTAACGGATGGTTCGTCTGGCCTGTACTGTACATGTGCTGCGGTAGTCAAGAGATTGAAAACCTTGTATTAGGCCAGGGCAAGTCACTTACTACGCCCAACACTTTTCTCTGTCACTATCTGCTGATTTGTAACCCTGAGAGAATTAGAATTTATTACATTATATTATCATAGTAGGTGTAGGTTCCTTGACATTACATGCAGTGCATACGTACCATAAATTACATGGCATTCAAATGTATTTATTTTAAGTCAACGGGAGCCGAAAAAGAAGATGAATAGCATGATAATGACCACATTTTAATTCACTGTCTAACGCAATTTACTCTGTATGCAGTGTAGAAAAATTGTTTGTGGTTCACAGCGGAATGTTTCCACCGCCTGGAGGCTGAAGAAAATGTGAGGAAATTTTCGTCTCCCGGTTACCCCAATAGCTACCCCCCCAAATCTCGATGTCAGTGGCAAATCCGAACCGCAGAGAACATGGCCATATCGGTCCATTTTTCTTCTTTTCACATCGAGGACGACTGCAGTGATGACTTTGTCTCCATATATGACTCTTTGAGTCCAGACGATTCTCAGGCCATCACAGAGTAAGTCGTAGACCTGTTGATACATATAGAAAGATGCCTTCATATAGATTTAAAAGGTTAAATATTTAATGGACAGATCAGGTTTTACCATCATACTGTCTATTAGCAATATGTAGTTAAATATGCCTTTCATTCATGCTAGAGGGATTTTTTTAATGAAAAGAAGCTTAGTAAATTTAGTCATTTTTGCTCCTTCAGAAAAATTCTGACATAAATCACATCTCAATTTGCCTTAAACCTTGGTAGCAGCTTTTGTTTGATAGGGCTCAACCAACATTTGTCTCATTTATTAAGCCCAGAAGATCAGAGAGGGAGAATATAGCACTACATGATTCCCAGAGGACAAGTGCTAAGAATCACTTTGTATTTGACTGAAATGTTGTAGAGGGATTTAGGAGTAAAGGCTGTTTTGATGTGGGTGGAAAACATGTTCCACTTCATTCCGTTCACTGCATTTGTTCTTTTTTTCCTTGGCTCTGAAGCCTTTAGTGTTACATGTCCCATTTTATTATTAACTTCTGAGACCTCAGTGAGATCGAGTTGGCTCAAAAAGACCTCTCCTTTTAAATCTGTGCAGGGTGAAAACCTGAACGCTGCTCCACAGCTGTGTGCAGTTCAGCTTTGTGTATGGGAGAGTGATAAAATTCTAAAACTACAGGCTCCTAAATGCAACATCAGTTGTAGCTGCAGGCATTTTCAAACTCAAACCATTGCCAAACAAATATGCGTTACCAAGTGATGCATAGCATTTTTCTAATGCTATTGAGCGATCAGCTTTATCCAAGGTGACATGGGGTTTATGAGAGCCATAATATAATACTCCTATAATGACATTATTGTAGTGGAGCTAGATGTATTGCTGTTCTTGCAGTGTCATTCACACCTCCATGGCTCTGCCTCTAGCAGTGCTGAAACTTTTTACTAATGCTTCTAATGTTTGACTTTGAAACTCCGCCTAAGCAATTTCTATCTAGTGCTGACACATCTAGTCTCACTTATCTCTTTATGTACCTATCTTTGCTTGTCTATTGATTTTTTTCCCCCCAATAATACTTCTAGTATTTTAAGTTGATGATGTGCATCTGATGGAAAATAATTATATTTTTATTGAGCTCCTGAAGACTGACTCTTGATGAGAATCTGAAAAACTCCATTCACTAAATACATCAGACCACAGCCAGTGGTTCATGGTTGTTTTTACCACAGTTCGTTTCAAACACCGCTTTATGATTCAGTAATTAAATCTGATTTGTGCACTGTGTTGCTTCTCCGACAGGAAGTGTGGTCAGAGGCCCCCCTCCAACCCACTGGAGGTGGTATCATCCGGCAACATCATGCTCATTAATTTGATCACCGACACTGATGTCCAGAGGCCAGGCTTTGAGGCAGTGTACAAAGCTATCCCTATTTCTAAAGGTAATCTATTATCAATTACCAGCTGCATCTGTAAGACATCTGCAGATTAGTTTGTTCTGTAAAAACTGTGTGCCAAAATGCAAATATGTGTTATGCTCTTCCAGTGAAAACATGTGGCGGTGTCCTCGCTGATCAAAAAGGAGTCTTCACTTCTCCACTTCACCCTAGCTTCTATCCGCCTGGCGTCAGCTGCAAGTGGACCATCAGGGTTTGTAACACTGCTCCCCCCCTCCACACATAACCCCTCCCCCCTCCTCCTCCTCCCCCTCCATCATCCTTAGCTTGCCATGAGAGGAATGCTGAGGCAGCACTTTGGAAGCCAAGCTGTTCAGTACCTCCTCTATCTTCATCTGTCAGAGCTCCGTTTCTGCCCAGCTCTAGCTGAGCTGCAGTGTCTCGTGTGTTGGTTTTGTTTGCTGGTGTGTGTGTGTGTGTGTGTGTGTGTGTGTGTGTGTGTGTGTGTGTGTGTGTGTGTGTGTCTGTGTGTGTGTGTGTGTGAGTGGGGGGGACGGGCTGGCGGGTGCTGACAAGCGGGAACCAATCACTTATCTCCCTGTGCTGTAGGTCCCTCGTGACAGAAAGGTGCGGGTGAAGTTCACCATGTTCCGCATGAAAGAGCCCGGGGTGGACGTCCGTGTGTGTCACAAAGACTATGTGGAGGTTATGGGCAACAAGTGAGGCTTTTGTTTTAAATCTAATTCTAAAGTTGTATACATCATACATACTTCATTTACCACTATACATGGTAAAATGATTGCATTGAAGGTCTAATGTGTAGTATTTAAGAGGGTTTATTGTAATATTGATATACTAATAAGTATTTTTGTCTATGTGCATAATTGCTTTAAAATAAAAACCCTTAGAATAAACCTTTTATACTTTGTGTGCTTAAAGCAACAGGCTTGCTTTATGTAGGTTGACATGGTGCACCACTGTGGTTCCACAGTTGCACAAACTGAAATTTTGGCGTTCTGAAGTGCGATCCTACTATGCAAATGAAGAAAATGGCTCTGCCCACACAAACTCAATACATAAACCAACAAACAGGAAGGAAATGGCAAAGAAAGTATAAGAGTTGTGGTGGAATAAAACTCTTAAGAGAAGAGCAGTCTGTATTTTTGTATAGTGGAAATCTTTGATTTCAATACAACACATGATATATATTTAAAGGGACAAATAACAATTGCATTTTACTTACTAGTGCTTACTTCTCAATATGCCTAGGCACACGCACGCACGCACACACACACACACACACACACACACACCCTGGTTTGTGCAGCTATTCTTCTTAGGACACTGCAATGACTTCCATTGACTTAATGTACTTGGGTCATGCTAAGCTTCTTTCACAAACAGAATGCACATACAGTGACACATTATAAGTATGAATATATGAATTGAGTGAAAAAGACATAAAACACATAAGCAATAACAACTTGCTATCACAGTGTTTTTTCGTTGCCAGTTTTTCACTACTGTGTTTTCTGTGCTATGACAATAAAAGGAAGTCTAAAAGGAAGTCTAAGTTTACATTCCTTCTAGTATGTGGATGCCGTCAAAGCTGATATGCTTGGGAGAGGGAGGGTGATCCCTGGTTTGTTGTAGTCTGCCGTGTTTTCCTAAGATGTACTGACTGAATTCTAGATTCAACTTTGATCCACAATATTTTCACAAGTTCCCTTGTTCAGTTTAGCTTCCAAGTAAAATAGATGATCTAATCAAGCTGTTGTAAAATCTGTATTAAACACCTAAATATTCCCAAAACCCTTGCCCTTGTGCTACAGGTACTGTGGAGAAATGTCATCTTTGGTTCTGACCAGTGATAGCGAGGTCCTGGACGTGATCTTCCACTCTGATGAGTCCTACACTGACAAAGGCTTCAGTGCAGAGTACAATGCATATGATCCTGCAAACCGTGAGTTAAAAAGTCTTGTCAGGCACACACACTGACACAACACTTCGAGAGATGGCTGACATGTTGCGACGTGACAGTGACATTCATAGCCTGCCATTACAGAACAACACAGGGGGAGTAACTGTGCAGTTCGAGAGCCGGCGTGACAGAGACTGACTGACAGTCAAACAGAGATGTTTCAGTGGACTTAGACACTGGCTTGGAAACTCGGGAGCGAGGCTAATCACCAGAGAGCTTGTTTACTGGGTCCATTTTATTTGCCACTGTCAGTCATGAGCACTCCGCTTTCAATACCCTGCGCTCTTTATGTTGTCTCCCAGTTTGACTGAAATGGATTTATAATTGCTTAAATCAACAGAGACAAGCATTGGCCACATGATGGATGTTGTGAAAATACACTGTCACTCCCTCTTACTCAATTTGTCCTCATCCTCTCTCTCTCTTTTTTTTTTTTTTCTTACTTTTTTCTCTGGTTTGTGAGCAGCTTGTCCCAACCAGTTTGCTTGCGCCTCTGGCATCTGCATTGGCAAAGAGCTGCAGTGTGATGGCTGGAACGACTGTGGTGATATGAGCGATGAGATGAAATGTGGTAAGTTGCCCTTTGACCCATCCAAACCTTTTCTGTCTTTCTTCCCCTCTTCATTTCTTATTTTCTTAAACATGTCTCATCAGCTCTATAAAGGGGTAGATTGACTATTTGGGAAACACTATGAGAGTTGGATGAGAAAATCAATACCACTCTCTCATATGGCCATTAAATTTACATAAACAAGGATAGGACCAGCATTCATTTAGGTAAGTGTAGTAATAAAATGGAAACTGTATGGAATGGCTGTCCTGGCTCCAAATGTCACAAAGTTTGTGTAAAAATGTTGTGAGACTGATTCTTGGTCTTTCCCCAAACTGTTCATCTGCCTCTAATTTGTTTTATCTTTCACATAATTCCTATTTTTTAATCTACCTCTCTGGTGCTATTTAATACGTGACATTTCTGTTTCATCAGATTGTGAGAAGGACCAGTTTGCTTGTGGCAATGGCTTGTGCAAACCGAAGCTCTGGGTGTGCGACAGGGTCAATGACTGTGGAGACGGCAGCGATGAGAAACAGTGCAGTAAGTATTGCTATTTCTTTAAGTGCTCTTGAGGCAATGCAAACCCTGTCTAATGCTATGCCAATTGTGCTAGCATTAAAGAAACATCACTGCTAATGCTCTGGTCACTGACTGCTGAGCTGTGTGCAGTCATTATTCTATCAGTAATGGAGTTTGTTTGAAGCCTTGCCCAATTTGCTCAGCATCTGTCCAGGCTCTTAATCATGTGTATTACACACGAGAAGAATGGAGACGGATGATAACGTCCGCTATGACTGCATCACTTACATCCTCCTGGAGCGTAATGCCTTGTCCCCTTATTCAGGTTTTCAGCTACATCTTATCATAGTATCCTCATCACAATGTCTCAATGTCTCCAGGTTGTGAGATGAATGAGTGGCGCTGTGGGAACGGGCACTGTATGCCTCAGGATGTTGTGTGTGATGGCAACAGAGATTGTGAAGATGGAAGCGATGAGGCCTCTTGTAAATCCTGTAAGTATTCCGCCTGTTATAATCTTCCTATAGAGTCACATTGCACTAAATATTAAGCAAAGAATCTGCGACTTGGAACAAAGAGGCTTCAGAGCAGAATCGATTGTTCTTATATGTTGATTATTTGATGTATAGTATCTTTCATTTCCTCCAACACACAGGCATGTACACAGACACTTTTGACTTTCCCTTCTGTGAACAAAGATACATATTGGTTGTTAAACTTTTGGATTTTGAATTTGGCTCGAAATACACTGCCTTGATTCTGGGATCTGTCTCCGTCTCACCGTAGCTTCAGGCATCTGCACTGACTTCTCCTTCAAGTGTAAAAACAAAGAATGTGTCAATAAGGTGAATGCCGAATGTGACCGTGTCAACGACTGCACTGACAACTCGGATGAGGACAACTGCAGTAAGAGATGTTTTTCTTTTCTTTTCCTCATACAGTTCTCAGCTTTTTTTTCATTTTTTTTTGAGACAATTGAAAGTGGATCAACTCTGTATCTTCGCTGTCAATCATCAGAGTGTGGCGTCAGGCCTTATAAGTTGAACCGCATCGTTGGAGGTCAGAATGCCGAGCTGGGCGAGTGGCCCTGGCAGATCAGCCTTCACTTCATGACCTATGGGCATGTTTGTGGTGCCTCTATCATCTCTGACAGGTGGCTCCTTTCGGCTGCCCACTGCTTTGTAACGCATGACCCAGCGTGAGTCACACCTTTATTTATTTGTTGTAGGTTAATTTAACATGAATGACATAAAAATACACAGTGATACACAGTGACACTTGTATTAAGTACACCCACAAAAAGACATAAACCATTTACACAGACAATGTAAAGCGATAAAAATATAAAGTACCACTGAGAACTTGACGAAAGTGGGTTCAATTCCCGACTCCGCTAGTCTACATGCCGATGTGTCCTGAAAGTTATGCAGACAGTGTGTGATGTGCTAAATTAATTGGTGTGAATGGCAGAAACTGTAGTGTAAAGCATCTTTGCATGGTCATCAGGAATAGAGAAGTGCTATATACTGTAAATGGAGATAATTTACCTTTACATTTCCCTGTATAATGCAGTGTAGATTGTTTTGCTCAATGTCCGTTTATTTAGACTTAAGTAATTGCGTATGTTGGTTAAAATGTTGTTCACAGACCTGGTTAGTCCAGTTTTTTAGTTGCAAAGCAGGAGCATTTCCTGACAAATGATGGCAAATTGTATTTACACATACACACAGTTTGTGAGTTTTCATCATACAACAAATCCATTCTCATTTATTTTACGCCTTAAAATGTTATTCATTAAATACATTTCCTCTTTTTTTTCCTTTAACACTTTAGACAAGTGTTAAATTTACAACCAACCCATACAAGCATGCAGCTGTATTCAACAGTAACCTGTAGGTGGAGCACTTACCATGCTGTTCAACCTGAGCCACTGTAGTTGTGATTGAGCAGGGAACTATGTTCATTTTCACATATTCACAGCTGGTGTTTATTTGTTACACTAAAGGCCATCATTAAATCTGTGATTCATTTCCAAATTGTGCGTGGAAGCCACAACAAAGGTCTTCTTTACAGTTATAAGTCACCATTAGTACTATGCAGGTACATGGTTGACAACATCATCAAACGTGAAAGCAATTAAATGAAATAACACTGTGGCAGGTACTTCCCTTGTGAGACTCATAATGTTGATGAGGTTGGCGTCATATCTGTGACTGTAGTTTGAATTGCCACTCAGCAGAGAGTAAGCCGTATCACATTACACTAGTACATGTTGATATTGCTTTCACCCATATTGCCTTATGCATCTAAACAACTGTAACTGTGACCCATGATGCCTTACATCCTTCCACAGGAACCATATTGCATCCAACTGGCAGACCTACAGTGGCATGCAGAACCAGTATAGTCAAGAAAATGTACAGCGCCGCTCATTGAAGAGGATCATATCACACCCAGATTACAACCAAATGACCTTTGACTATGACATTGCACTGCTGGAGCTCAGCGAGCCGCTGCAGTTCACCAACACCATCCAACCCATCTGCCTACCAGCTTCCTCCCACGTCTTCCCTGCAGGCATGGCCTGCTGGGTCACAGGCTGGGGCGCGCTCCGAGAAGGAGGTATTATGTATGACCTGGTGGTTCTTGTTAGTTCTGAGGTTATTTGTTTGTTTGTTTATTTATTTATTATTATTATTATTATTATTATTATTATTGTTATTGTTGTTATTGTTATTATGATATACAGATTTTGTTTTAATTATCCTTTTTAAATTAAGGTTCACCCACTCAACAATTGTGTTTTTCCTTTTGAATTATCCAACTCGTATCGAAATTAAGACATCCCACTCACCCCCCATCATTTCACAATGAGCTATTCATCTCTGCTCTTATTATTTCTCCGTCTTCTATTTTCTCACAGCTTTCATCTCTTTCTCATTTCATCCTGTCTTTTTCCCTTCCTCTAATGTCCCTAACATTTCTTC
This sequence comes from Solea senegalensis, assembly GCF_019176455.1. Lineage (NCBI taxonomy): Eukaryota > Metazoa > Chordata > Actinopteri > Pleuronectiformes > Soleidae > Solea > Solea senegalensis. Next base: position 16,278,597 of record NC_058029.1, read on the forward strand.
ATCTCTATTGGCATGACATACTTTTCTTCTGCTCAACCCTCCCTCCCCTTTCCCTTCTCATCTCATTCTAATCTACTCTTTTTTATTAAACCTCTTTCCTTATCCACATATCAAGGCAGACTCTGGCTCTCATGGGAAGCGTCTTAAACCTTCATTAGCCAACAGTAATCCAGCCCATTATCACCTTTCATGTTGGTGACAAACGCATAGGTCACATGGCTGACACCTTTGTCCTAACACCTCAGTCCTGCTCTTGCAGGTCAGAAGGCACGGCTGCTGCAGAAGGCGTCGGTGAAAATCATCAACGACACTGTGTGTAATGTGGTCACAGAGGGCCAACTCACCTCCCGGATGCTCTGCAGTGGATTCTTGGCAGGAGGAGTTGATGCATGCCAGGTGAGAACAAGCAACATGTTGAAATGAAAGGATGAAGGAAAGATAAAGTTGGGCTTTCACACCAATATAATTATTGTGCTCTCACATCCAAACTCAATCTTCTAACCAGTTTCCCCTGAATGTGCTCACCAGGGAGACTCTGGAGGCCCCCTGGTGTGTTTCGAGGAGAGTGGGAAGTGGTTCCAGGCTGGCATCGTGAGCTGGGGTGAGGGCTGCGCTCGTCGGAACAAGCCCGGTGTCTACTCGCGCGTCACCAAGCTGAGACAGTGGATCAAGGATGAGACCGAAATTTGATGCGGTAAAGGGAGCAGTGAGGGATCCAGAGGGGGCAACAACAATGTCAGAGTGCGAGAAATAATGGAGAAGGAACATTTGAGTCTGAGTTAAGACTTCCAAGTCTCTCCAAGATGCCTTCATGTGACAGCAGAACTGTTGCATGGACCCAGCTATTCACATCAGTGACTTTAAGCACTTTATCAGTTGCCAACCCTCTATTCCCACACACCCACAAACCCACACACACACAGCAACTCACACTTTGTATATCTGTAAATCAGTATGGTGCCTTTTATCTCCATCAATCATTTTCAGAAACATTTGATAAATGCACCCTGAAACCATTGAAGCATTTTTTTAAAGTTAAGTGTTATGTCTTTTTTTTAGGTGAAATGCCTTAATCCGCTTTGGCTACAGTGGTTTTCTTTTTGCACTTTGCCAATGGTCCCATACAGTTGATGGCTGTATGTTTTTAGGGGGTTTATTATTATTATTATGTGTGGACTATTTTGCTTGTTTTAATCTATTTGCTACAAAATACAAGGCAAACACTGTGTAACCAGAAGACGAAGAAAATGACACCAAACATTTTGCTAAAATCTATTAACGGGCATTTTCTAAAAGGAATGAAAAATCAGAAGCATCCTGGGGGGTAGAAAACGTATTAATCAATCTATCACAGTGTTGTGAAAAATGGCCAGCAGTAATGCTGTGTATCAGGTTTGTAGCTGGTGGGCCTAAAACAGCAAAAACACCAGCACGATTCCTTGGGAATTGTGATCTGAGATTGGAGTCGTGCTTCATTGCTTTAAGTTGCTGTTGATCTGAATGAGGATCGTATATCAGTGATTTTATTACACCTCTACAGATACATTTGCCCAGGTCACTAGTTAAGCTCCAGGTGATTATGGTCTTCACTCACATGCAGAATCCATGAGGTTGTCACTTGCTGCCTGAGCACTGCAATGAGTTTTCATCCCTGTGAGAGTTTCCGTCTCTTTGGTCACAGCCAGCTCAATTAATTTTTCAGTCCAAGATTGAACGGTGTAGTTTCTTTTAAGATGTTTGCCTTCATCTTTGACTTATTCTGGAAAAGTCCTGCATAAACAAACCAAAGATATATTTTAGTGTTGTTTATTTAAGTGTAAAAAAACAAAACAAATCCAATTTTGGGGGGGACATTCATTTATTCATTCCTGAGTGTTACGTAAAAGAGAAGCGAGAGTGACCACAAATTTTATTGTCATGAGCATTGTGCGCAGACTGTGATTAGGATTATGCACAAGCTATAGTTTATATCCCGTTTTTGTGTTTCTATGTTTTTATACAAATGAATGACGGCATTAAACCATCTTTTATCCGACTGTTCTATATCTGATTGTGTTACCTGAGTGATTGGTTTCTGACAGCGTATCGTTTTGTGTTTCATAGTGCATAATAAATGTTTGTCTTGTGAGACCTTGTCTCTTCTCACAGTAGAATTGTAATGAGCGTGTACCTCTCCTCCCCATCGTGCCTTCCTGGGTAACAGAGGTGACAAGACAAACTCACATTGTCAGATAATACCTACCATTGTTACAGCTCTATCCTATTACCCTACAAGATGGGCACGTCAGCGTCAGGAGGTGGATACACATACAGTGGGGGTTCTGCTACCTCATCTGTCTTCATTAAAAGCAATGCATCACTGGGGGAATAGGAAATCAACATAGACAGTGCCACTAATTTATGTATTCATCATTGTTGCTACATCGGAAGCTTTGTTTGTCACTGTTCCCCATGTCCAATGAAGCTACTCACTAGGCCTATTAAAGCTTATGATTCACACCAACCAATACTTTATCTGAAATGGTTTTATTTAAATATAAATATGTGTACAAAGGTACAAGCAACAATAGCTCCTTTTTAGCAAATAAAAGTCTTAATACATTATTAAAAGAATAAACAAACAAATGGCAATTAGTCATGTTCCAAGAAAAAGCAATGTAACTGCATTCAATGATTAATGAACAACTTGGAAAGGAAAATCTGTGGACCCAAACAAATCAACCAAGATAGAGACATATGTATATAAAGATATTTTACAGTAGAGCAGCTTATATGCTGTACATTAAGGCTTATATAAAATATAAAAATAAAGACAAGCGATGATGTTTGCCTCTTCACTTTAAGTGACATTTGCTCTCACTCGTCACGCTGCCTGATAACAGCTTTGTAGACAAATGGCAGTACAGGCATTCACACTGAAACATCCAGGAAGAGGAATGCAATGGGCCAGGTGCACAGACCAATGTGTCAAACATGAAATGGACATGAATACAAATGCTGAAGTTTTTCACCAGACACATCATTTGCATGCAACAGAGAAAAAGTATGGGCTTGGCCATTTGTACAGATACTTCAGTGTTTCAGGGTAGTACTGTTTCTTGTAAACATATCAAGACAATTTGATTGAGTTGTAAAACTTGACGAGTGTGTGGTCCACTTAAGGGGACTGTCTTGCCTCATCTGAGCCTGCTGAGGACGCTGCATTCATTTTCAAGTTTATTTCAAGTTCAAGATTGCCACCGTTTTCAAAACGACCACATTTGATTGTTCTGGTAACAGCCTAGACTTCATTTTTCATCCAGGAAACACGGCAGAAAACAATATCCGGGTTGGACAGGAATAATCTGCCTTAATCCCTGGTCTTCCCCTACACAGTTATCACCATCTTTGGGTTCGTATGGCCTCACTTTGTCCGTCTTGGTACAACATATAATTATCATATAGTCTTTCATAAGAATGAAGGCTGAAATACACATTCTCTTCATATCACCTTCTTTTATCCACCAATAAGCAACAAATCTAGTAGGTTATGGGCTTATCAGAAGGCGCTCCACGAATAGAGCTCAGGCCAGAGGTATTCCACCGATGATGAGACTCCTCTTAAGCTCTGTGCTTGTAGCACTTGTTGGTCAGTAGAGCTAGCCTGTTGTGCAGAATAGTTTATGTCTGTCTCTGTGTACAGCTCAGTCTTTTGTTGATGATACAGACACGTATGTGCTTAGAATTCCTTTTGCATGCCAACAGAACATCAAACTAAAGACAAAATGATTAGTTGTTCATATTTGCTTGTTCTTCTCAAATATGTCTTAGGTGGTAACATCTGCTGTCTTCTATCTTCCTGTCATTTTCAGCCACCCAAATTCAGGAGATGCATTGGATTGATTTTTTTCATTGGCCCTAACACTGACAGAATACCTCCACAGGTTGGGGCTTGGTGCAGAGATAACCTGGTGAGGTATCACATTGTAATCGTAGGTTTGACTTGAACACCGCAATCTGCAATCAGCAGTTCTACAGTTAGCAATATTGTAGAACCTGCCATTGGTCACAACAGGTGGTTATCCCATAACCGAAATCACACATGCCCCTCCAAAAAACTGTCCAAAACATGTCCTTCAATGGCAGTCCGTGTAAAGAAAGTCTCTGTTCGTTTTTGTCAGACCACAATGTCTGTGGACGTGACAATTGTTATCTACTCACTGCTCCTGAAATCTTCTTTTCTCCACTTTTTTTGGTCCAGTCAGACATGAGTCTGCATACGTTGTGAGGGTCGGCCATAGTCAGACTGCTGGGAGGACACTTGTGAGGAGGCATAAGAGAAGCGGGACGAGCTGGAGACCTTGCTGGCCTCATCTGACTGGTCGTATGCGTCCACCTTCTCAAAGGAAGCAGGCTTAACGTAGCTGGTGAAGGCACGGCCATAGGTAGCAGGTAAGTAAGCAGAGCCACTGTAGAGGGGGTCAGTGGGATAAATAGTGGCTGGCTGGGCAGCCTGCTGCTGCTGCTGCTGGGCAGCTTGCTGTTGTTCATATGAGGTCCTGCCCGCTGTGGTGGTTGCGTATCGTTGGGAGAAGTCATACATACGAGGCTGTGTGCCATGCTGACCGTACATAGGGCTGGGGGAGGGCAGCTGGGATGGAGTGTAAACTGGCCGAGAGTTGGGCACATACTCGGAGAACCCACTGCCGCGGATATGGCGGTCTTCATGGCCACGGACATTGTAGTAGCCATTGGTGGGGTCCTACATAGGGACACAAATCATGAGCTCTACACACTTTCAGCGAGTATAGTTGATGAGAGTAATGCATACTAGCTATTTTCTATATCTAGTTTTTCTTGAGGTGTTTTTAAGTTTTACCTTGATGTCCGATCGTTCGTCGTCCTCCTCTTCCAGGAGGTCACTGTGTTCTGTGCGCGATGTCCCAGGAGACTCGCTGCTGTTAGGAGCCTGAGGGAAAAGCAAGCATTTTTGAAGAGTTACAGCACATGGAGAAACCACACCTCACTTGGGTAAGTACAAAATTAAGCCTGAGCATTATAAGACATGTGACAGAACACAGAACTTTACCATAGGTTCTTTGACATCTTCCTCGTCATCATTGCCTCGTGTAGCGTTGTGGTCACTGTGAACAATCTGAACTCTGATATCACTCTTGGAAAGACGAGTGCACCTTTTACCTATGGCGATCGGAAAGTGAAATTTAATATTACATTACACATAAATAGGACACAAAAAATGAACAAAATGAAATGGAAAATAACGAAATATGTTTGATCTGAAGAAGTGAATGTGGACCCTCTTGCCCATACTAACCATTTAGCTCACCTTTGCCTGTGTGCCTGCAGCAGAGGGAGACCAGTGTGATGACACAGATGAGCAGGACACAGCCTCCACCTACTGCTCCACCAACTATTATCAACATAGGCAGGGCTTCTGCAACAAGAACAATAATAGAGGGAAAATGTGGCATTGAGGGTGGGGGTAGGTAGATGTCAGGAGAAGGGGTGAAATGAGAGATAGTACAGCGTAAGTGTCAGTGTTAAGAATGAGCAGATCAGAACAAAAGAAAGAATATCCATTAATTTGTCTTGCAATTCCCTGAAATGTCAGCGCCTATATAAATTCATCTGCAGTGAGCCCTGACCTGCTCACAGCTAGCATATGCTCATGCAGGGAATCTGACGTCCCACAGCCTGGCTATTGTCTCTAATCTCTCTGAAAGGAGGGTAACAAGGCCTGACATGCAATGAAGCAATAGACAGTAATCTAATTAGAGTATCCAGGAGATACCGCTGCCCATTTCTCTGGAGACTCCCCTCTGCTACATTGATGTAAATTACAGGAGAGGACCTTATTTTTTGGTGCCTATTGCAACAAAGGCTTCCGCTGGCATACGCGTAATACTGCTACTGCCTAATTCCAAGTTGACTTGGCTCTGAGACATTGATAAAGGATTTGAGTCCAACCACAAACACATGTGGCTTCCTCTAATCGACTTTTGTCCTCAATCAATATCTACGTTATGGGGCAAACATATTCATTAAAGGAACCATCTACTGATTAAATCATATCGATTGGAGGAGTATAATTAAGATAAGCACGGTGAGCATCTCTTTCATCTAATCTGCCCCCTTACTTCAGATTGAGCATATCACTCTAATTTCTATACAAGGCTCCTCTGGGGATTAAGGCCTGGGTCACACTTTCTGTGTTTTGAGTTTGTGGAGCCATTTTGCATTTTCGCATGCTAGTACATACCCGCAGTTATACTAATGGTGCTTTTCCACTACACAGTTCCAGAATGGAATCGGCACAGCTTGACTCTACTAGGTTTTTTGTGCTTCTCCATTAGCGGTACTTTTTTTAGCACCTGCTCTGGTGAGGTTCCAACTGGAAGAGTCATGAGCACAATATCTGACACAGGAATCAAACCGAACGATGCTGAACTGTAGATCAGTTCAAAAGACTCCTGAAGGTCCTGAAGATGAGCGTTAATCTCGATCATTTGGCAAGAAAATGTCTAAAATCTTGATATTTAACAGGAGTCTGGTGTATTTAGCGACAGCATCGTGATCGCCGGCCGCATCACAACCCCCTTCTGCCGCTGAAAAAGTTGAAATCATTTTTCTCACCACTTTCTCCCAGTTTGTTGCTAACACATTGGGATAAGTAATACCCACTGCTCTTCCTGAGTACCACCAAATGCAGATATAGTTCAACAATAATAAAATCTTTTTTTCTTTTTGCAAAAATCAGATAAATTAAGTACAAAGTTCAGTGACTGTGTCGGACGGAGTCTGTGCTCCAGTCATGCAGGAAGTACTGAACTAATCTTTTTAATTAACTGAGTCTAACAGTTTCATGTAGCTGTGCAATGATGACTCCGCCCACATTGAGGGCGTACTATAGCAAAAAAAAAAAAAAACGATACCAAACTGAGTAGAGTGGAAAAGCGCCATAAATGATTGTCCGTATTCTGCTCATGCATGCTTGATCTCATATTCCTTTCCAGTAGTGGCAATTATTCAACAGGAGTTTGCCCCATTAGTATTATTTCAGCAGTAAGTTGTACATGTGTAGGTCCTGGCAGACTTCCTCACATAATATATATTATTTCAATGTTTACTGTCCTCTTTGTTGTCTTTTTTGTTCAAAAAAAGAGCGGCTCATTAACAGCAGTGGAAAGTGTTGTTCTACAGGGAGCATGCGCAGTTGGTGCGTATGGTACTCAAACTGAAGTTGTTCTCACGTTTGTCTGTATAGCGCCCTCTTGAACCCCCGGCATGACAAAATTTACATTAGTTGGACCCTAGCAGACCTCTGCAGACACTTGGACATGGAAAGGACTCGAGTGAGTCTGTACCTTGCTCCTTCAGTGTGACCAGGACTGTGTCAGTGCCGAAGCGATTCCAAGCAGTGCAGTTGTACCGCAGCTCGAAATCCTGTGCCAGAGTCTCAGAGAGCACCAGAGAAGACACGACTCCATGATCGCTGGTAACTGTCTGCACCGAGTAACGACCGGAGGAACCGGAGGACAGACTCATATCTCCGAAGGTCCACACCTGTGGAGAGGAGCAAGATGACGGTCAACAGGGAGTAAGTCACTTTCCTATGAAGAATTCCACATTTGAGAGGAGTCACAGCGTTCTGCTCGTCTGTTTATCCTTAGATCCCTGTCTGTGGATAACTGAACACCAGTTTATTTCTCTCTTCTGCTTTCTCTCTGCCAACCTCTGAGGTTTCTCATGGCTGACATAGCTCACAGGCTCATGTTTAAGCTGCCTCCCACATCTGCCCTGCAGGTGAGGCCTAAGGAGGGTTAGGTAGCTGCGTGATGAAATAAGACTCCTGTGTTCTGTCTCTAGCACAGGGCCAACAGGGCACCTGTCACTACCTTCAGCAGTTCAGCAGGGTCAGCTGAGTGATACCTCTTGGGCCGCTAATTGAATGAGGTTTGACTAAAACCTGCAGGAGGCCAATCTCCCCCAGCTCCCCCAAACTCTCAGTCTCTCCAGTCAACGTCTGTGCAATTACTGCGGTGAATATGCTAGTGAATGTATTTGTGCTGGTCCACAGGTGTGATGGTGAAGGTGGGCTCAGCACTGACTGATTGCTCTCATGTAGGTGTGGTTAGGAGAGGACATGAAAGCTCCTGAGCAAAACGCACAACACTAATAAGAGGCTGACTTACGATCTTATCAGGCGGAGGGCTGCTCCCCACCCGACACTCCAGCTTGCCCTTGGAGTGCTTCACAGCATGCTGCGTGGCATCTGCTGTGATGATGGGTGGACCTGATGTGAGGAAAAAAAAGACAAAGAGGGCAGAAAGAAAAAAAAAAAAGTATATTATAGAATAATGATTAGTATAAAATTGCCAGGTAACCTTGTGAATGCTTTTTATTAAACAGATCCAATAGACTATAAAATGGAACAAGCTACCGTTTCAAAGCCTTTGAGAGTCCATGCAAATGGAAATCCACACAATCATGCACCTACTGATATGATACTATGTGTCAATCACACCCATATGTGTTATGCCTGAAAACGTGTTATATTATAAATACAACATAAAATAAATCAGATGAAATGTAGGCTCATTTCAAGTTGTTTTTGCAACCAGTGGAGTCACTCTTCTATTCTACTTCCTTAAAGTTTCTGTAAGACTACTTACTTAATCTCCATTTTCATATACAGTCTTTAGCAGTCTCTCATTAAAGCAACTCACCATTTACAGTCAAAGTGACATCTCTTTCTGCGACTCCAATCCGGGGCACAATGGCCTTGCAAGTGTATGTTCCAGCATCATCCTGGGTAACAGCCTTCAGGTGCAAGGTGTTACCATTACTGAGCACCTAGTGAGAAATCCAGAGAAACAATTGAGAGCTGTGTTAGAGCAAGAAAGAGCAAGAAAGCGTGAGAATGAGTGCGGTGCTGGGAAGAATAGGCAGACAAAGGAGACTGGGACTTATATCAGTGGCCCCGTCTTTGTGCAGGCAGCGCGGAGGTGGGCTGACCATTGTAACAAATGCTGGCAGTTGGAGTTTAATTCCATTGTGAAGAGCTTTAATCACAACATTAAGCACTTCAGCCACCGCTGAGTGACCGGGCTGCTGGGGAGATTGTTGTAATTAAACAGTGGGGACAGAACGGCGCGTACGATGGTGTGAGTGGGCCCTAGCCTTTGGAGCTGCTACACTCACTCACTCCTTAGCTCATTGATCCTGTCATTCCATCAAGCTGTGATTAATCCATTTACCCCCACTCTCCATCCTCCACACCCCTCTCACTCCCTCCATTTATTTATTTCAACACACTTACAGAGTAACCCAATTAATCCATTACTTGTGGCTGTGTGAGGAACACTGGCAGTGGGTGGATTAGAAAAATGTCTACGCCTTTTTCCCTCCATGGGCCTGAGAGCATTCACTCTTTGAGATGACAGTATCGCTTACACCATCCCACAGCATTCTTTACTGGGGGAAGTTTACTACAGCTTCACCTTGGAAATTGTATTAGTTGCCAGGAGAGAAGCTCCTATGGGATGTCATCAGTGATGGTGTGCGCGCTAAAAGACTTTTACCAGAACGATATAAATTGAAGGTGGAAATGTCCCATTTGTTCCTTCTATGAAATTGACTTTCAGGAAATGGATACGCAAGTGAAGTCGGGCCTTTTTTAATGTCAGAAATGCAGAGATGCCACTCTAAAAGATACTGTACATGTAATGTTTGTTTGAATGCCCCATGGCTCACTTGTTGATTGACTGATTAATCGATTGATTGATTGAGTTCAAATTATGACAGCATGTCAGCTACCTTCATGATGCTGAATGAATCTTTCAGTGGACAGACAGTTTTCTGCCAGAGGCTTTAGCCCTTGGGGAGCGTAGTAAGAGGAGTTGTTGAAGATTCAGCTTGAAAAAGATTGTGTGGGGGAAAAGTGTGAGGAATTCATGCCTCAAGGCCATGTGTGAATGTTTCTCTCAGGAGAGATGGGATGGTGTTGAAGCTTCACCACCAAGATAAGGTGTTGGTTAGTGTTTGTTGCCTTACCACGCTGGAGCCCTGCTTGGTCCAGGCCAGGGTCAGAGGAGGGTTTCCAGTCCATGCACAAGTGAAGGATGCATCCATCCCTGTGTCCACTGTCATTGGCTTTGGCTCTGACAGCAGTCTGGGACCAACTAGGGTTTAACAACACAGACAGCCCAGTACAATCAATTAAGAGTGATCAGAAATCCGAAAAACTTTAACAGAAAATCTTCTTTAGCGTGGCTCAACACACAACATAACAACGTTATACCTAAAGTCATGCAGCACAGAGTCTGTCTGCAGTGTGCACAACTCCTTGATTTAAACTCACATTGAACATCGACCAGGGTGCTGACATTGGTGCTGCCCACAGAGTTGGACACTTCACAGGACACAGGGTCTGTGAAGTAAGAGTAGTCCACTGTCACCTCAAGGCTGTCCCCATTTGCCTCAGAGATGGGAACTCCTCCTTTCGACCATCTGGGAGAAATAAATAATAATTTTACAGCCACATTAGTTCAGGGAAGATATTTAGCCATGCGTATAAAAGTGGCTATTAGCTGATTAATGAGTGGTGCCAATCACAATCAACCACTGCCAATCAAACAGCCCATTTAACTCAATATTAAATGCTAAACACTGAGCATCCTTGTTCTGCTTTGCTTGGTGTGATCTCTACTCTAGATGCTTGCATGTTTGCAGATGATCATATCTTTTAGATGTGATTACCTGCTGGCTCTGTAATCACAGTAAACACTGAGAGATTAAAAGCAAAGCATGGATACCTGTATCCGGTGATTTCAGGGTTGGCAGAAGCAGAGCAGATGAAGAGAACCTTGGCTCCCTCGGTCACAGTCTGAGGCTGGACTGACAGTGTCACTGAAGGAGGGTCTGTACGAAAGAACATTTGCATTTGAATGTATAATTTGTAATGCTTTTCAGTATGTATGGCTGGGGATTTTGTTGTAGTAATAACTGCTCATCATTTAACAGTTCGACATAGTGAAATATGCACAAAGCATGTGCGTGATTTTGTAATGGTAATGGTTTCCTTCAGCGAGATAAACACTCACGTTGGACATTGATAGTGATTGATGTCTGTCGTCCAGCAGGAGCAGCCGGGTTAAGGACCCTGCAGGTGTAGGTGCGTCCAGAGTCGCTGTCCTCCGGCACAATTGGAAGCATACTGACAGCCGTCTCCCTCTTCCCATCCTCCATCGGTGTCTATAAAGTTGGTAAACAATGCAGATTATCTGTCAGAGGATAGAACAAGTTTCCAACGGTATTTTTAAAAAATAACTCAAAATGGGGTAGAGCTAAAAAAAAAAACCATCTCAATGCAGCACAAGAAAGGCCTTTGCCATTTGTGATCATACTACTTAGAGTATCCCTGACCATGACACTGCAGGTCTAATTTTTTTTCATGTGCGAGCCATTAAAATTGCTTTCCTGTTCTTTGGCATATCGGTTAAATCATATATTTTATGATGCAGTGGGGGATATTGTGCTGTTCCCACATTTCTGAGAGTGTTCCCTGTCAGCACTCCTTATTTGTCATCATCTTTTAAATCTATTTACTGCTCACAGAAATCAATACTCCTAAGTGAGGAAAGGTGTAGATTCTGAGGATATGGCTCACTGCTCTCTCACTTCCTCCCACTCTTCCTCTTACACATGGGCATATGAGGAGAAAACTTTGATGATGAGGGTGTCCGTGTGAGCTGATGTGGGAGAATATGTCACACACCTTTGGAAAAGGGCAAACTGAGCTTTTTCCTTGGACAGCCAAATCAGTAGACCAGGCCTTTTACTTCCAAAAAGTATTTTAATGCTCAAATCACATCAATCCCTGTCGCCTCCTCTCACCCGGAAAAAGCATTCTCTCACTTCCTATAACATTGGAAACTCCACACTCATTCCTTATTCCGCTCCCTTCCTCATTGCAGCCTCTAACCTCCTTAAATGTAGCATTTAGCATCATTTAGCGTGGTCAGGGAGCATGAAAAATGTGACACTTTCCCAGCTATGCCTGGCTTACGCTCCGGCACATCCTGATTGTGTTTCTACATTGTTGTGGCTGATTTCTTCTCGGCGAAAACTCTTCTGTATGAAACACTCATGCCTGTCTGAGCTTTAGCATGCTCCAGTTATGCTGTAGTGTCGCTGCATTAGCGAGCAAAGGGAGAATGGGAGGTGGGGGTGGGGGTGAGTGAGTGAGGGGTGGTGATATCGGGAGACTGCAGAGATTGAGTGAACAAATCTGGCAAAAAAAAAGTCATGGAAAAAAACAAAGGAAGTAAATGTGAAAAGGAGGAAAATAGAGTATTATACCCTAAGAGAAAAATATTTCTGTTTTAAATGGGTTTGCACTTATTACTGCCCGCTGATTTTGAGTGTTCGTGATTGAGCGATAATGCTGAGCAAAGATCTGTTCTCGTTGTACCTTGGAATAAATCGCAGACTCCATGACCTCTCCATCTCTGTACCAGGTGATCTCAGCTGCGGGTTTGGCTCCCGAGGCTCTGCAGGTGAGGTTGTGCGGCGTGTAGGCTTTTAGGCGAACAACAGGGCCGCCCTCCACCACAGGGTCTGAAGGAGGAACTGTAAAACAGAGCAAACATACAGTACTACTGTAAGAAAACAACAACAAAGCACCAGGACATATGCATACAGATACTGAGCATATCCTTTCTCCTCGCTCAGCATTAATATCGCACAACAGCGAAAGAGGCAAACAATATCTTCTTATGGCCATGTGCCTGTTTAATAAGGTGTTGTTTATAGACCAGGAACAACCTTATTTATTTTCCTTCTCTGGACTAGCATCATTACTCTATTTTCTCTTACTGTTGCAGAGTGATGTTTCAAGTGAATTGCTTATTTGTTTATCTATTTGCATGGTTTTGCACGCACCACTGGCGAGCCAAGTGTGCCACCTCTGATGAAGGTGTCTATCTCCCCAACCAATAAGAGAAGGCATAAACATGGGGTTTGCGCTGGCCTTTCTCGCTCCCTCCACCGAACCAATTTCACTGTGTGTATCTGAATTGTCAGAGGTCCTTCCGCTGCCGCGGCACGGACACTAATGGAATCCGAGTGCTAGGTGATTTTAATTTCCATGCTGATTCCCCTGACTGCACTCCTGCCGTTGACTCCTTTGACTGTGCAGGATTGCTTTGGTCTCATCTGGCCACAATGATTTACTCACGCACACACATGCAGGCATGTGCACGCACATAGAGACGCACAGAAAAAGTCAACCTCTTGCTTTAACACTTCTTAAGACTGAAATTTTTTGATCTTTACGACAACACTGCCTCAAATGCAGACATTGCCCATGAGCCACTGGCCCTTCAGTGTGCATTTCATTAAGAAGTGACATTACAATGAACTTTGTTTGAGGCCTGCACAAAAACAGATTTATGGCTGTGTGTGGGCACGCGATGGAGTGAGTTGCTTTGTGCTGATCTGTGCTGCTTTTACAATGACAAAGAAAGGGGTGATTGGGAGGGAGGAGCTGTCTGAATCAAATCATTTAGCTGTAATGCTCCAAAGTTCTGTTTGTGATCTCAATCTGCTTGCCTTTTTGTGGTACCTATCTGAATATCACTCCTACTCCTGCCACTATTATAAGCTCTGCCACAGACAGCAGTGATAGTAAAAGACGATGCTGTAGATGCTGACGAAAACTCTCAACTGCATCGAGTATTCCCCTCTTGCTGAAGTGTTGTTTGATTGTAAGTGAGTACATTATGTGAAGTGAAGGAATGGCACGACTAATTAATTGAGTGATATTCCTTTACATGCCACGAGATGCCAGCAGTGTTTTTGGTGAGCCCCCCCCCGACACACACACACACACACACTCATCCCGACGTCTGTGTCAAGAAGTAGATCACTCACATCACGTTAATGTAAAACTGCCTTGCGGTTGACAAATGTTGTGGCTCAGTGTAAAATGTGCTAACTGTGCAGACCCAGACTTTCAAGCAACTATGCAAGTCATTTGTGACTGCAGCAATCACATTATCTAAGACGTCTGCAGCCTTGATTATCGCTACTGGGAGTAAAGGGGTTTCCTTTTTTTCTGACTGAAATACTTGGCTTTGCTGTACTTGGTTTGAATTATGCTTTCAGGACATGATTTTTATGTGGAAACTAGATTTACAACGGGGTTATCTTCGAGTGCTGATAAGAAATTATTCGATGGATTGCAAATGAGTTGAAGTGCATTTCAGTGTGGTTGGGTTTTTTTTCCACGTCAAGTGATTATTTATTTTGTGCATTTGTGATTTGTATATTTGTATAACACCTATCTGGATTTTTTGATGAAGACACTGCCCTGATTGCTTGTCTATAGGCCTTGGCAGGAGGTCTGGCTGTGAGGATCATGTATGAGCTGTGTATCTTACCTAGTACAGTGAGCTTGGCGCGGTGGGAGCGCAGTCCTGCCTGTGTAGCTTGACACTCGTACACGGCGTCATCCACCAACTCTGCCGAATCGATCAGCAAGCTGTGCTCGCCTGATAGTGGGTCGCCCATTAAGGAGTAACGCGTCCAGCCTGCATGAAGCCAGCACAGAGAATAGAGTCAGAGATAAACAAACCAACCAACAACAAACACGTAATTAAAGGACAATAAAATGAACAGACTTGTGTCTTGGACAAAGGAGAGACAAATGTGGCATGGCTCTTAAAGGCACAAATGAAAGCAAGCAGCACCTCGCTGCACCTGGCATTGAGCCGTCGGGTTACAGAGCAGCATGGGGCTTGAAATACAACACGTGAGAAAGCTGCTGCATGAGTCGTCTGTCCTTTAAACACAGACACAATAAAGATGTGGTGGCTAAGGTCAAGAGGAGGCTTCTCCACCTTCTCTCTCGACTACCGCACATTTAAATGTCAGTGTGTGACAAAAGCCAATTGATTATCCACCTTCCTACAAGACCCTTAAAATGCTAAACAACAAATTAAAGTTTGGTGTTTGCAGCAGTAGCCGGCCTGTCTGCAGTACATTGTTCGCTCACCATTCATTTGTGTAAAACCCCAGTGGTTGACAGAGAAAGACTTGGTCTCTAATGAGACCTGGCATTGATCGTAGTAAGACAGACAGAGACAGCGAGAGCAATAAACACTCAGAGAGGAGCGGAGAAAAAGAAAATGCTGGGGAGAAAACAGAGGTCGATAATAATACCTGGAAGGTCTCTCTCTCCCCCGAGTGCAAGGCCATCTTTGGTCCACTGTACCATTCCCCGATAACCCACAATAACGCAGGGTAGAGTCACTGACTGACCGGATACAACCACCTGGTCCTGGGGTTGCTGGGAGAAGTAGGCTGCTTGGGTGGCTGCTGGGGAGAAGGGGAAGAAAAAAATACACACTGTGAATATCACATCACTTAGTCTCATATTTTCATTATATTAGATGGACAATTTATACTTAGCTCGGGACTCTGCTAATGGCATTTCAGAGTGTAATGGCACTACCTTTCTGCAGTGCCAGCAAAGATACAGCACGAGAAAAGTGAAACTTGCACCGTAAGGAGTGGGAAGGAGTACAGACTTTTATGAACTGGTCTCCTCCTGGCACTTGCAGAGAGAATTGACAAAGCTGACGAGGGAAAATATTCTTTTCTTTCCCCGGAAATGTAGCTTCTTAGAGGACAAGTCAGCTGTGCCTCATAACTTATTCAACTCTTTCCCAAGACCATATGCTTGTATGCTTGCTGACATGAAGCAAACACACTTATGGAGAGGAGAAATCTACCACTCTTTCAACGTGCTTTTTGTAAAAATGGATGTTAAACAATCAAAACTCCATTAAAGTCCCCAGGGGAGCCATTCTTTTGAGCCTGCTGAAAGTCAGCAAAGACACCTGCCACTGTTTTGCTGCTGTGTTTAAGTATGACACATAGTCTCACTGGATTGGCTGGCCTGCCCTCACATGCATACAGAAAAATTGTGAATATGGATCCACGGTTCCAACTGTTTGCACTTAAGAGGTAACTAATCTGCAGGAGAAGGTGGGAAGAGAGAGGGAGGGAGAGAGAGGCAGTTGGTTAGTTATCTAAGCAGGATGTGTGTGTGAGTTGGGAAAAAAGACTTAAATAAACCTTGCCTCATTCTTCTCCTCTCAGTCTTTGTTACTCAGTGGAGAAAGGATGGAAAGGGGGACAAAGGAAGATAAAGAGGGTTCTATTCAGGCAGTGCTAAGCCCCCCTCAACTGCTTCTCTTGGTGGGAGTGCTTAAACAGACAGGGTTGTCCCCTCCCTCCTGGCAAAGAAAGCTGGTGAAAGGAGGGCAACATACGGCGGCCAGAGACACGCTATTGTCCTCTTGTCCCTCTCTTTTAATAGGCCTCTTCATTTCCAATCAATCCTGCTAAATGCAAGTTTAATAGCTTTTCAATAGCAGCTTTTCCCCCCCAGAGGGTAGCGGGGATTTTCTCTCTCTCACCCCTTTTCTCTTTCCACAACTCTTCCCCCCCTTTCTCTCTCCATTCTCTATCTCTATTTTTTTTTTTCAAAAGAGGGGCTTCCAAGGTTGTTGGCAGTGTTTACTCCGCACTCAATTATCCACTTCATCTCAGGCCTACACCATGGACTGCCCATCGCCTCCCCTGTCTCCCTTTGCACCACCTCCTGGCTCTGTCACCCAACAGCACAATTACAGCCGCCAAACAGTGAGCTCATCAGGAACGTGACGTGACGTCCGCGACTCAGACCGTTGGGATTCTCAACAATTGCCCTGAAATCCATTTTCACACGCACCTCTCCACTCGTGGATACAGAGATGTTAATAGACAGCTGGACGTAAAAAAAAACAAAAAAACAGAGAACAATGAATGTTGGCTCACTGATAATGCCTCCCCGTACGTGATTTTACCAAAGTGCTTTTCAGCCTATTGAGCTGTGGGTGTAAACAGGTAGGCTGTATGTGTGTCGCACATTGTGGATCAAAAGAGGCCAATTTGAGAGTGTCAATGAGAAGTGAAACGTCCTTTTTTTTTTTTTGCTCAGGCTATTACGTGTTTAGCGAAGGCTGGCATTTTCCTGTCATACCTTCAGAAATGTCGTTTCACAGTCCGTCTCTAACATTCTGCCTTTATGAGCCACTGAGCATTTCCATATGCCTTGTCTTGCGGAGTGAGTTTGGTATTTTCCTCTTCGTACTTGCGACGGTATAAACATTGATTGCAACTAAGTATCTTGCCTTGAGTGTCTGAATGTTTACAATGGGCAATAATTCACTGCATTTGTTGATTGTTTAGATGGATTACATGCAGTGACTTGTTATTCTTTACCCCGCCCACATACAATTTCTTATGCTCACATATGGCAATTAACACTATGCACACACACACACATGCAGCCATATAAATATAGAGCAGAGTATAGCAAATGTCTTCACGCCATCTGAGTGATTCATTGCTCTCCAGATCCCTTATTGAAAATGCTCAACAGAACATCTCGACTGGCTAATGACTCATGCCAGATTCCTTTAATTCCTCCTTGCTGAATTAGACAATTCTTTGACGGTGTATTAGCAGCTTAATTACATGAATACATTTCTGATGCAGAGAGAGAGAGAGGGAAGAACAGAGCCAGACAAAGACAGCAAGGAGGAGAGAAGAAGGCCCATCACAAGAAGCGTGGAGCTGTGGGTGTGAAGAGGCTTGTTCCTGATGTGCTATGGTGTCATGTGCTCATGCATGTGTGCACGCACACACCACAGCTTTTGGTGTTTTCTTCTCCAGACTCAAAATTAGGAGCTTGTTTATTGGGTGCAGAGGTGAGAGTCCCTTCTGAAATCGCAGCATTTGTTTCTACCGTCCTTAATGTTATGCAGGAACACATTTTTTTTTACCTTGATGCACATGGGGTTAAGTCTATGAGTGACTGATCCTAGTGTGTGTTTGCCTGCCTATGTTGTGCATGCTGTTTCAGTGTGAATGTGTGAATACAGTAAGCAGGGTGGGTGGGGGTGGTGTTAACAGCGGAAGCAACTCGTGAGGCACCGTAGGGCACGTTTAGCAGTTACTTTGACACAGTGACTTTGCTGTCTCTGTCACATGGTTGGAGTTAAGTGCAAAGCGGCCTTTGTGACTTGGGCGCAAACCTGTTTAAGAGCTTTGTGTTGACCCTGGCAGTGCCTGCACTCTCTCTCCCCCTTTCATCTAAACTGATAGAGATACATCCACATCAGGAAGGATCAGGAAGAGACGGGCAGATGTCAGCTATGATCCTTCCACCACTGGGCATCTGTCTCGGTAGAATTAGATTGAATCAGTCACTGTGTGCGTGAGTGTGAGTGTGAGTGTGCATGCGTGCGCGCGCGTGTGTGTGCATTTACAACATACATGTGTAAGTGCTGGCCGTGATGCTTAAGAGTGGAAAAAAAGATAATGGCAGTGCGGATGACCTTTTATATAAAATGTGTCTCTAACACACTACCCTGCATTTACTATACCAAGTCAGCACAGTCCAAATCTATTACTGCATTTTGGTAATCTGACACACACTCAAAAAAAAAACCTCTTTCTCTCAATTTCAGACCATAAGTCAATTTTACACAGCATTCAAAAAGTCAGGTCCTTCAAATAAAACATAAAATAACATCAGACTCTCCTGTTTGTAACAGCTCAGGCGATGCACTCTGTCCATTTCCCTGTGCTTTTACAATGACACTCAACTGCATATGTTCATTTACTCTGAGAGGCTCCAAGCTGCATTCGCAGTGTCTCTATTTTAGCCCTGATTTTATTCCATGTCCTCATTCCCATCCTGTGCAGAGTGCAACATCCAGTCCTGTGGGCTCTAAAAATATAAGTGCTCTCAACTTGACTGGACAATTTGCTCCCTGCAGTAATAATTCAAAATGTTAAAAAATAGCGCCTGATAGCTACTTGCTTTTTGGCCCAGAGGTGGTGGCAAAATCTTGCGCCTGGCTGGTGTGAGATTTTCGCAATAAGAGCCAGAAAGGGAGAAAACGAGGAGGAGAAATTGACAAAAAAGAAAAGAATAAAACCAGCACAAAACAGGGCAATTGGCAGAAAAGTATCAAGCTTGGAATAAACAACCCGGTCCCCCAAATGCCATCCATTGTGTCTTGTCTAGATAAGGCTTCTAAATCGGGCTGGAAAATGCAAGCTCCATTTCTCTCTGTATGGAATTATTATCCCTTTGTTTTGAGTCGGGCTCTTTTGTCTTCCTCTTCCTGTGTGTGTGTTTGTGCGTGTGTGTGCAGACACGGAGAAAGTAGTGCTGAGGTAGCTGAACCAAAGAGTATGTCCCAAAGGGGAACATGCATCCATCTCATGTTTGATTTGGCTACTATGCTCATTACCATGACTCCTACAGAACTTCTGAGGGCTGGAGGAGGGCAAACAGCAGATACCACCCACCAACTTGTGGCACCCAACACATGCACTACACGTGTACACAGCACCCCTGTGTTTTTCTTTGACTTGGATCATTGCAAGCTTTAGTTTGTGCCTCTGCAGATGGCCATCTCTCCTATACCCCCATGCAGCCAGGCATCTCTTCAATCCTTTCTCTCCCACGTTGCATTCCAGCTGCACTCCCTCCCTCCAACTCTCACTATCTTTTCTCCCTTTCTACGTTTTTTTTTTTTTTTGCCCAAATTGCAGTCTAACAGCTTTTTAAGAGCTGTTTCGCTCGGGTTTAATCCTCCTAGCCCCCCTTAAAGCTTTTATTCCATTGTAGAAATCTTGGCTCAGACCTAAACCCTTTTTGGAGAGTGAACCCACTCATCCACTCGGCTCCCCCCAAGCTACACTGATGATGCCCCCACCCAGGGCATTCTCTGAAATTCCTGCATCCCTCTGCAATCCAGAGCCATCCCCTCATTCCTCTGTTTATCACTCACATGTCTACAGTCAGTGAGCCGTGATCCCTGAAATCAATGCCTAGCAGGCTCCTTTGAGAGTTATAGAAGGTGTTACTAATTGTTGATTTGCTTTCTCCATGGCTCTTTCTGCCATCACTCCGTTTTTTCCAGACTCTCTGTCAGCTGTCATCTCTTGCCAGTCTCTCCCCTTGCACATTTTTCTCCATCCTGCAACCCATGTCCACCTTTCCCTCGCTCTCTGCATCCCCGGTGTGAAAATCAAAGGGGTTTATGTGTCAGCTTGTCAACACAACACTCAAAAAAGCAGGGTAGGGAAACAACGAGGGAAAAAAAGAACTATTACATGTAGGAAAGACAGGAAACCTGAGGTAAAGTAAAAATGGAAAAAAAAAAAGTGGGCTCCTGTCAGCTTCCAATTGCAAAGGAAGCAGCCAAAGAGGGGACTGATGGAACGCTGTAATCAGTCTGTCTGCAAGGCTGTCACCACAAGGTTTTTATCTGCTGGAACAGGGTACTGCACACATCAGGGCAGCAGTGAGGCTGATCGCATGGGCGAGCAATGGCAGTTTCTCCCCGGGTACCTGCTACAGCAGATGCAGTGGATAGAGTAATAGAGTGGTATGCATACGCGGAGAGGTAGAGGGGAAGGTAAAAGCAGACGGGGGTGGGGGTAAGAGTGCTGATGTGACATAGTCTGTGTGTGTGAGCGCATGTGAATGGTTTGCACACTCACTGTGCTGCAGTGCCCAACAATGTGCCATAAATACACTCCTTATACTGTCCTTTCACACTTGCCGCTCTCAGACACACACGTGAACACACGCACGCACACTGTCACCGTCCCATATCTTTAGGGTTTCCAGTGGGCAGAAGCATCTCTCCGAGTATAATTCTAGCACAGCTTTTAAACAGCTCCCCCTCTCTAAAGCCAGGAGCCACAGAGCTGAGAGCTGACTCCATGTAGACAGATAGCAAGTGACTGGCTGGCTGGCAGGAGCACAGGAAATAAAAAGCCAATAAAAAAAGAGAGAAAAAAGGAGGGAGTTAGTGGTGGCAGTATGAAATTGTCTGTGCACATCAGCCAGTAGTGTTGACAAGATGGTGATTGAGCTAGTCTTGTCATTTCGTTCCTGCTTACCCCTTGGTGTTTTAACTGCAAGACAGCTGGTTGGTTTTTGCTTTCCCTCGCTCTCTGTTGCAATTTCCCTCTCCCTCCTCCTCTTCCAGCAGTGTTTGGATGGAAGAGCTTTCAGTATAATTTAGTGTGCTTTTAAATCATTAACTTCTTGTGGTGTTTGCAAAAGCCCTGATTTAAGTGTGTGCGTAACAGTTGACATGGTGGATGAAGCAGCAGCAGCAGCAGCAGCAGCAGTAGCAGCAGCAGCAGCAGTAGCAGCGCGCGACATGTGACGAAAAGTCGCCGCTAACACGGGGCACAGACAGAGGACAGTTTCCCCCAGATGTAGACATGCAAACTAATACATATATATCCATAAAACAATGAAGAGATAATGTTAAAATTGCCTCCATCTCTTGCTTTTTCTAAAAGGCAGTGGTAATGAAAACAAAGGGGTTCTCTACATATATTCTGTACTGGGACTCTCTGCCTTATGCCCTAGGGTGTCAATTAATTTAGTCTAGGGATTTGCGGCCTACTCTTCCTAATTGAGCCCAGTGGAGACCCCCTTGGCTCTTCATGATAGGAAGTAGTGCATTTCATAATTAATACTTTTTTTCCTTTATTATCATTATTTTTTAATGAGGGTGGTAATGTTGTAAATGTATGCATCTCATTAGAGTAAAAGGGCCATCTACGCTATTGTTCACGACTGCAATGTTTGCTGCTTGTGAGATGAATAAGAGAGAGGATCTCATTCAGAGGCAGCAACGGCACATTGAAGTCAAAGCTGTGCTTTTGTGTGTGTTTGAATATAAAACACAGCCAGCTCAATGAGATTCTCATTAGTGTTGCTTAATATGTGTGCTTTTTAAAGCTTAGAGGTTAATGCCCGACTTGCCTCCATTTCACTGGAGCTCTCTTTAATTTGATGCATAATTCTTTTTTGTCAGCAGCTGACAAGAGCCACTTCAGAAGAAAGCAGCCGAGCCGTGTTGTGAACTCTGCATCCAACAGGAACACAAAGGCAGAAAAAAACCAAAAAAAAACACAGCACCTAATTAAACCTTTTTAAAATGTTTCTCCTCCGTCTCCAGCTCCGACTCTACATCACAGGAGACATTTCTGAGCCGTGCTATCATCCCAACTCTCTGTCCGGAGAACATAACTCCCAGTGATTAAACAAATTACCTCCTCTCCCAGGAGAGCCATGGATCCAGTGAAAACAATAAGTGTGTGATTCACACTGCTGCCGCCTCTCTGCTCATACCAATGGCCTTCAAACTGCCATTTAGTAATCAATGTCTGTGGTTTTGTCTGTGACCAGAATGTCAGTGCGCTTTCATTTGGAGGTGGAGGGAAAACAACTGTTAATTTCACATCAGATTTTTATTCTGTTCATTAGATCGTCTATAACTTGAAACATTCCCAAAAAATTACTGATGACTAAGAGCTTTGAGAACAAGGGTGGTGTTACTTGGCAACCCTCACTACATCCTACTTAGTGTTGAGAAAAAGAAGGGAAGGAGAAAACTAATTTCCTGAAACTCCATTTCTTAAGCGTTGATTAGTAAAGAAGCATAATTAGAGTAAAATGTGAAGTCAGTTTTTTTTTTCAGATTGCACCGCTTCCTCTAGAAAAATCAGGCCATGATTAATGAATAAATGATTAATGAGTGAACTAATTAAACAATTAATTATTAAGCGAGCACTCTGAACAAGAAACAGGCAGGCTGATGGTGAACAGTGGACGTACGAGATGGTTAGGGTGAGCGTTAGAGAGAAAAGGATTTAGGATAAGCTGTCTGTTTGTTCTGTCAGTTTGTTTTGTCTTCCATTTGCAGGGGAGGATGAGGAAGAGGGTGGATGGGAGGAGCTGGCAGGCTCAGCTTGTGTTTTCAGCCAGCACCAATCTTATGTCAGAACGCTGACTTTAAAATGCTGCATTTGCAAGTTTACCCAACATGTTGGAGTTGCTGTTTGCATTGGTCTGTAAGAAACTACCAGAAAATCAGCACCTCTGAAAAGACTGAGGGTGATGGAAAGTTCCCTTCTCTAACCAGTCATCTCTCCTCCCCCTGTCTTTAACTAGGACACCCCATCAATCTTTGATAATGTGCGGCGTGGATCTTTCCTGGGTGACCAGGAAGATGAGACATCACAGCAGGGAGTGATGTATAAAATACAGGCTATGAAAGTATACTGGCATCAGTCAAATCAAGTTGGACCTTTTTCCCCAGGTATTAATTGCGGCAGTTACGAATATATGCATGATCCTGCAGGCCCAAAAGAGCCCTGCACACTTTTTTCCTTGAGTGTGGGTTTCTTCTACACCTTCACTTTAACAAAGGTGGGGCTTTCATGTCTGTCAAACATGTCCAGAGCTTCAGCACAACAGTGTATTAGACCCAAAACATTATTTTATAAGCCAATAAGTTTATTGTTTCTATCAAAATGCAGCATTTCTCTATAAAGCTGCGTTTTCCCCATCTCCACCCCCCAAACCCGGAAACACATCCTCAAAGCAAGAACATGAGAGAAGGATCTTTCATCCTTGCATATCTTTCCTGCCATTTACTGCTGGCCTTATTAACGGAGTTGTGAGTGACGGGGCAGAGTGTGCTAGGGGAGTCTCGGGGGCTTTGATGGAGGCAAACGATGGAGCTACAGCAAGCTGAAGACAAAATCACTCTTGTTTATCAACTCAAAGTGCTCTATGAAGGTCTTTGTTTCCTTTTCTCGGAGACAGATTTTACTGGTCTGAATGTTGCCATCTTTTGCTTTTTAGTAACGGTCACTGGCTGAACTAGTGCTGCATTATGTCCCAATCACACCATGGCATTGCAGATTTCCTCAGAGTCGCCTGGGTGTGAATAGTCTTTGTCACGCCGGGTGGTTCGGCTCATTGACTATGAAACCCTGGACATATGGTGGCTGTGTGCTGGGATGTATCATGGAAGAGAATGCCATGGGTTGGGCTCTTGACCCATTCCTGGCCTTTAACAATCTACCGACTGCACCAAAGTCTGTGGCTTGATAAACTTAAACACTTCATTGTGCACTCCATTTTGGGGTGTGTTTATTCTTAGGGGATTGCTGGATGGAGACTGTGTGGTTTGCAGTAGGGGCAGATGTGCAGTATGTGACTGTTTTACCAAACCTAAAGCGTGCACCTTTTCTCTGAAGGCACTGACACACACAAATGGACACACACGTTGTCTGACTGGTAAAAGTAAAGCAGTTCTAGACACTAACAGTGCATGTATCTTTGATGGCCAAACTTCTAAAGAGAAAGCTCCTTTTGTCCTCATGCAAAAAAGCCTGTTAATTATCTGACAAACGTCAAGAGCAGCCGCTACAGTGACATTGGCACCTAAATAGAATCACATTTCACAGGGAACTGTGAAAGGGAAGTGTCTAGTCATACAATTTTTTTTTTTTAACAAACAAAACTTTTGAAACATGTCTCTTGAGCTCCCCTGTCTCCTTCAAGCATCTAGTCTCTATGTGCAAAACAAGGCTTTCTTTGCAGGTCATATCTAACGACAGACCCCAGGTTTGTGCCTCTTACAGAGAAGTGGAGCCTTACAGACGCTTAAGCCCATCTGGGTGTGATGATCGATCATTAAACAGTGAGAAGATAACTCCCTTAGCTTGTCTGCTGGCTACCACTGATCCCGGATCACCCTCGCTGGATATGGTATGAATCACAGGAAGTTGAGATCAATCTCAATAGTCTGTTCCCGCTTGATTACAAATGAAAAAAGAAAAAGAAATCCCATTTGGCTTAGCCACTCGAATGTGTTATAGTCTGGATGTGTGTGACTGAATGTGTGGGTGAGTGACGTATGCATCTATGAGTGTGAAATAGGAGCTTTTTAACTTTCTCCTTTTACCGATTTTTCTTGAGCTCTTTCCAATCTCTCCTACCTGCACTCATTTACAGTGCACAGTCCATCCCGCTCTTAAATCTCCCTTCTTGAGGGAGTCTTCTTTTAAATCTTAATTAAAACAGACTTCTACCCACCCCTCCCCCCCCCATCCCAGGGGCTGGCTGAAAGCAGCTTAGAACAATCAAGAGGACGGATTAGAAGTGAGAAGAAAAGAAGAGAAGATGCAAGAGAGAGGGTGGGGCAAGTGCAGGGCAGCAACAACAACAACAACAAGAACGAAACGGCACAGAAAAAATATTGAGACAAATGAGAGGACTGACCCCTTTCCTTCAGCCCCTGATCTTCTCTCCCTCCCCCTTTGCTGCGTCTCTCTCTCGCTCACTCTCTTGGAGCTCTGAAGTCTTGGCCTGACCTATTGACATTCAGCTTCTCAGCAGATTAAGCAGCGAATGGAGCCTCTGGAAAGGGTAAACACACTGGAGGAACAATGACCAACAGGCGGCAACCTTATTGGATTCTAATTAACTGCCAGGAGAGATGGCTAGGGGCATGTTAAGTGCTGTGGGACACAAGTTAGAGCACCAGACCTGAAGTACCACAACTCGCATCACCTACACAGTCCCTTCCTTGTTTGTCGATTGTCTCTTGTCTTCTGCCGTCTGTATCTCTCTGTCCTTTACTAGTCTTCTCTTTTCCAACTTATTTGCTCTTTGTTTCAGAGGCTTTTAAAAACACCCCTCAGAGAGCCATTTGCTATCCTTTTTTAGACTGGGCCACATCTCTCCCCTTCTGTCTCCCCCTGTTTTTACCAGGGTGGAACGAGGCTCATGCCCTACAGGAAGCTGTTTGAGCGATCAGGTTAAAATAAGCCGAAAGATATATGGGGAGATTATTTGATATTGAACAAATTTAATTATCTGGTGTGGAGAGGGATGGAGGAAAGCAAAATAATGTTTCTCCACCGCCCGTAGCTAGAGCCTTACCAGAGGGTATGAGGGAGCTAAATGGCAAAGAGGGAAGAGCTCGACCTCAGTGGTCACAAATCTGAATATATGACCTTTCATTTCCTCTCTCCTCCCACCAACACCTTTCCCAATGAAACAACAAGCCAACTGGACTGTGAGTCAGAGTAGCATGTGTGAATTTCTTAATCCTTACTTGTAGGGTGAACCCACTGAAAAAAGGTGATCAACACATGTGCTTCATAGTCTCCCAGTTTATTTCACACCGGTCAAAAACCGGCGTGAATGCTGGGAAATGTGTGTGACTTTCTTAGTAGTACAGCAGATTCTCTGTGCTCTGAGTGGTCCCCTTGATTAGACCAGCTTAAACATGGCGCTGTGGTTTTCTGGGTTCCCCTGTATGGAACCACAAGCCCTAATTAGGCTGGTCTCATTAATGTGTGAGTGTGAGAGAGGCCCACAGCCATCATGGGTAGAGGCTGACACAAAAAGGTGGGAAAAAAAACAATGCCCTACTAGAGACAGGTCATCATTGCCTCAGTAGGCATGTAAAGCAATTCATTAATTGGTGAGAAAACACACACAGACACACACAAAGCCACATGTGTGAAAACACAAACACACACTCTCACCTCGCCGTGGATACACATACCGATGTTATGGGTATTCTATGAGCCTGTTGCTTGTTAACACATTACCTGGGATCAAAGAGGCTGAGGCTGGGATGTGAGAGGACTGGGGGGAATCATTATTTGTTGAGGAAAATTGCAGCCCAGTGTTATGTTTGTCCTCTGGAAAACCTGGCAGCATAGAGGTTTCATTCATTTCTCAAAAAAAGGAAGGATCTCTGGCCCTGTCACTATCATGTGAGCGTCTTTGAAATCCTCTGAGCGCTTTTTTGAAATTAAAGTTGGGAGGGAATGAATTGGAGCTTCAGTTGTGCTCGAAGCCTGGGGGTATGAGAGGGATTCACATGACCACTGTGCATTTCCACACCCTTACAACAACAGTCATGGCTGTAATAGGTTGAATTTGGCCATTGATTTCTGGTCTGTACCAAAAAACTGGTCTGTACCAGTTCTGTGTTACAACCAGTTTTTATTAACAAAACATCACATGCTCAGAGACGGCTCACACAAAACCCAAACTTTAGCCCAATAAAATAACACACACACACACGTAAACCAATACAAAATATCCCAGCTTGAGTTCCTGGGGAGTTAAACGAAGGTTGACTTGAGCTACTATAGTGTGTCAGAGGACTGTTAAGAGTCTGGAGTCTATGGCTAATCTAAAGTGTGACGGCTGGAGTGCTTCCCTCCGTTGGGCTTCAATAGGCCTCCAATCAGGCCTGACTGCCCCTCACTCTTTGGTCAGCTGCTTTAACTAGCCTGTGATTGAGTGGCTTCATTAAGAGCCTGTTTATCTTTGCCTGCATCAAAGTCATGAAAGATTTGTGACCTGCTAAACACACCCACACACTGCCTGCATGTGAACCACTGCAAGTGCATTAACAACTGGAATTGTGTAAAATCCTTTTCTTTTATCTGTTTATTTATCTGTTAAATTTGTTATTAACAAACTTCCAACCTGTTATTTGTCCATGTAGTCCATGATTCCTACTCGGGTTGGGCAAGTTGAAATATGATGTCACCTGCTCAGATTTGTACACCGGGTCACCCTGTGACCTCACACGCAGACCCTCCCAAACAAGCCACAGCAAACAGCTTCCTCTATCCACTCTGCCTTTGATCTGATGAAGCAGAGATGCAATCTGTCTCTTCTTCCCACTTTTCTTTTTTGCCCTTTTCTATTTTCTTTACGACACCTCCTTATACCTCCCCCTCCCCTCCTGCTGAGCAGGTGTATTAAATAAGGTGACTATTCCAGCGGCATTGGGCTGTACCTCAAAGTGCAGTCTGTGAAGAGGGCTTTTCTCTCCTTCTCTCTTATCTTTCATCCCTGCCATCTCCCCATCTCCTTTATTCACTCCTTTCCTTTGTGTCTATCCTTCTCCAGCCCCTTTACTCCTTTTTACATGTTCTCTTGCACTCTCGAATGTGAAATAGAAACCTCTCTACACCTCTCATCTATTTGAATTCATCTACACCTCCCTGTCTATCTCCCTCTGTGCATCTCGCCTTTAGCCTATTGTCTATTTAGCTATACGTCTAATTATGCTGTCTCACTTATGTAATTAGTGCAAAAATAAATGGCTTCTGTAGCTTTGTCTCTTCTCGTCACCCCTCCCGTTGCAGTCTCTGGGAAAACAAATTATGGAGAACAATAGGTACAAATGGCTTCTGCACCAAACCACATGATGGATGCAGCCCGGGTTCTCTGCATCTCATCTCTTTCCCTTTCCCTTCCTCACTTACCCTCTTTATGCTCCCTCCCTTCTCCATTATCTCCAGCTCTATATGTCTCTGTTTGGGAACAGGGGAGGACTTGCACACTCTCTCACCCAACTACCCTATCATTGTATGGCTGTATCATCTGTCTTCCCTTCTTGGCACTGACACTATATTCACACTGACATCATATTAGGCAAGGTCCTTTTTCTGTCCCTTTTCTTTCTCTTTCTCATTCTGCTTCACTCTCTCTCTTTCCCTTCTTTTGCTGTTGTCTCCACTGGCGCTCTCCTCCCTCTCCCTCTCTCTATCCCCCCGAGCTTTCTACACACCACTACTGCAAGGCCAACGCCTGGGACTTTTCGAAAGCAAACAGACAGCATCATCCTGTGCTGGAGTCCCATCTGTGGACAGTCTGAGCAGGGAACAATCAGTCCCTCTCCTCCTCTGCTTCGTTCTCTTTCCAGCCCCCTGGGATGTGCGCAGCACTAGGATGCCTCCATCAGATGGGTGCAATGTACTGGAACAATGGTTGGGTGCCTCCTCCAGCAGGGGTGTAGGGTTCCTCTTTGCCAGCTTAGGAGACACTTATCCGTGTGTTCATGCTCTTCTTACTGCAGCGTCCCAGGAATGTGGCAGAAGTATAAAAGTCTCCCACAGTATACACCTTCCTTACCTCACCCACTCTCACACACTGACACATGCACATACACAACCACTTTCTGGATGTCTAAGTGTACACCTGAGTATAGCCTATGGTGGTGAAATATCAGCTTTCTATTAATGCCCCTCAGACTTTCAGTCAGTTACACTTTTGCTTTGTTTTCCCCACCCCTGCCATGTTGGAAGAAAAACAGCAGGTTTGGTTTACACCAATACAAGCATATCCATTACCTGAAATGCTAGGCTCTGGCAGTAAATCCCTTTGACCCCTCAGCCTTCCTTTTCTTTTTCTTTCTCCCTTCTCCCTCCCTCCCCCAATTCTCATGCTGAGCACACTGCTTTCTCTGCATCGGCATTCGTTGGCCAAACAGACGGCAGCAGCAAGAGACGCATCTTACCCTCTGGCCGGTTCAATCACCACCCACACACTTCACTGTGTTCCATGCGGCTCAATAACATTAACATGTTTTGCCATTGAGGGAGCTGCAGTTAAAAGTCTGATCAATAAACGTTGACTGACATTCCTCAGTTGATAACAAATTGGCAGCTTTCTCTCAAAGACCTCCCAGGTGACTTCCTCAGTCCAGAATGCCTCCCTTCTCGAACACCGCCGAAGCAAAAACAAAAATTGGAATAAACCTACTCACTAACACAATATTAGCACAGGCATTTCTGGCTGTTTGAACTGAGAGGAAGGAAAGATGAAGAAAAGAATGTAGAGGAGGGGGGCTGGACTCAAGGAATGAGCTGTTGGGGTATGTAGTCCCAAAAGCATGTGCACCGTTTCCATCACTAACACACTGAGCAGCAGGCAGGCATTCTCTCTCTTTTTTTTTTTTTCTTCCTTGACTGTGTTTTTACCCCTATTTGAATAAGGAGTTGACATGTCCTGAGAACAGAAGCATCATTAATTAGACAGACGTACTATGACGAATCACTCCAGAAAGGGCACACAGCCCCGAAGATGCCAAACACTCATCTCGGCTTATCATCCTCTGCCCAAGTGTCTGTCCTTGACCCCTGCCAGTGTATGTATGTGTGTTAAGGGTGCTGCTTCCATGAGCTCCTCATGAGTCATTTCTGGATGGCGTGCACATGCCACGAGCCCTAATTCACCACACTGAATTCTTCACATCCTCCATTGAGTGCACGACAATGATGAAGAGATGTAAATAAATCAGCATATAGCGTTAAATAAATGCTGTTTCTTGATATTCTTGACTGCTAGAAACCTTCTGCTATGGAACTATTTCCAAAACGAGGTTTAATTGGTGACGGTGACAGTGGAACAAATATTGCTACAATGCAGAAGATACATTTAAATTTGCCGTTGGTTTCTCTCTCGGCAGGAGATTTGAAATGTGTGTCTTGCAGGGCAGGAATTGATTAGAAAATAAAAGTGAATGTGCAGTCTAGTATGTCTGCGTTTTTTTTTTCTTCTATTGCATGTTGGTTTCTGAGCTCAGGGTCTTTAGAAGAGGTGATACATCTCTCTAGAAGGAAGTGACACTTGAATTTTCGGGGGCTATAATTGCAATATACAATACAAATCTTTCTTAAAATAGCTAGCACTGTATAAACATTACTGTTTCCCTTGGGGGGCTGTTTTAATGACATGCACAGAATGAATCCCAGTTTCTAACCCCCTCTCATTACTGTGTTTGTACAAAAGGACAAAAGAATAAACAAGTTTGTGCTCTCATCACCAGTCATGATACAGCCTCGAGTGCTCAAATGGGGACGAAGACTCCAAGCAATGGCAGAAAGCTGACACGGCCCCTCCATTGTCCTGTTCCTTGTCATTTCCTCCCCGGATCCTCCGACTGCCCCCGAGGAAGACAAGGTGAGGATGTGCAGAGACAGACACAAGGGTGAAGCGAAGACAAGGTAGGTGGGGGTGAGGTAAAAATAATACTGGAAGAGGATCAGTGCCATCCGCGGTTTGCTTACTGGCTACTTTGTCTTCCTGTGTTGAGCCATACTGGCATAGACGTTCAGTTAAGTTGCTAACAGCTGATAGCAAAGCCTCAGGACACACTGCCAAGTTCTTTATCTGTGTTTACATGCATGGCGAGGCTGATTAGAGACAGGCAACATTATGAAGCTCCATTGTTTCCTTTCTCCCTCCAGTTTTTTTCCCCCTTTTCTGCACATAGCAAGTGTGTGTGCAGGAAGGGGGAATGGGAGCATATCTGTTTATGAAGAAGGGAAGACAGACAATGGCATGGGACACGTCTTCAGGATGAGAGGAAACAGCAGGCCATTGTTTGAGAGCTTGACCATTCATTACACTGTGTGTGCGCGTGTGTGTGTGTCTGTGTCTTCACAAATCATTTGAGGTGATCTACTAGAGACACTCAACAGTGTACAAAATGAAATGAATGTTTGCTTAAAATGCTTAGGAAAAAACACATGCCTTAACATACATTAAACATACAGTGCCGGCAACAACAAATGCTCAGGTCTTTATATCCGGTTTGCGATCATAATTTATTATAAATTTATATTCAGCGCAACACCCCATCAGCAAAACCATTACACAGAGCAAGAAAATCTAAGTGGGCCAAAATTCATCTATAACTTTGCCATGACGATGTCTCCTAAATAATGCAAGACACTTGTGTTCGAGACTCTGCTCTGTTTGGATTCTGCTGTGTCTGCACTACTTTGCATCGCATATCTAACTCATCTGTTGGCTGGGGTTCATGCTTGCAAACTTTCTATGCTCAGTCTCTTTGTTTCATACAGTATAATATCACAGACGTATAGAGGGAATAAGAATGAAGCTGAGAAACAGAGAGAGTAAAGGAAGCAATGAGTACGTGCGTGTGTGTCGGTTACAAGAGTAACAAGATGGAGAAAAGGTTAACAATGCTCAGTGGTCTTCCTCAGTGTTTCCCTGCTGCTTCTACGCTTAATCATCAAGAAACTAGTGACACATCCAAGTCTTTCCCCTGCAACAAGACTCTCCTCCTTTCATCCTCCAACCCCTCGCCCCATTTTTACAATGCCTCCGTCTATCCACCCTTGCTCTCGCCACATGAAGTCAAAAAGAGTGACACAAGTTCAGTTCTCAAAAACTGCACATTTCCCGAACACAAACAATGTTGGCCATGCTGCCGCAACATCTGCATAGTGATCTCTGTTACACAGGGGGTTTGAGAGTGTGGGCAGACTTTCAACCTTTGGTGAAAGTCTGCCCGACTGCCTCTGGCTCATTTGGCGGACACGCTCTCATGTCCTCATGTTCTATAGCCCCAAATTCTGTAACCAGGAAAATAGTTTTGAGAGGAGGAAAAGGTGGAAAATTTCCACGGTGTTCCACTATAGTAAGACGTGAGTGGCGACATAACTTAAGAGGAAGGGAGAGAAACTTGTAATCTCAGCTCGCAGCCTTTGAACTTGGCCCGATGAGACGTAAGCGGCCCATAGCAAAAGGTTCCTAAGAAGAGCTCAGTGAAGATTACTCGGAATACTGATGCAGTGTGGAATCCAATTCCCCTGGGAGCCAGGGGACTTTTCAGAGGAAGTCAATTATCAATGTTGTACAAGTGTGCATATATACAAATGCAAGGTTTGTGCTAAAGTTTCAAAAGCGACGCCATATGCTGTGGCCAAATTTTTATCCTACAAATACATTTTGAGCATTAGTAGCTCATTAATGCTGCCACAATAAATGAGGTCTAGGGTCTCCTAGGTTCTAATTAGGGCAGCTGTTACCATTTTCATTATTTGTGTGTGTGTGTGTCAGGGGTAAAATATGCCACTGTATGGCCCCGCTTCTCATCCAGCTGTTGTTAGTCTGTCAGGGAGCAGAGGTCTACTGGTGTCAGATCCCTCCCCCCAAGCTTTGAATAATGACAAAACCATGCGGAACCCAGGCCTGAAGGTAAAGACAGACTCACAACAAATGGCTATTGAGCACACTTAACCATTTGTTGGTGTGATCTTGAAAGCTATGTGTGAAACTGCATGTGATTTAGCCTGGGAGCAACACACGGTGCACTTACATGGTCAAGGGAAGGCTGATGATAAACAAGCAGCCTGAAAAGATTCAGATTTCATTATTCCCTCCTTTGTCCCAGGCTATGAAGATCTGTGTCAGTGCCACATGCTGTTGAGTGCTGAATGAATATAATATTGTTTATCAAGGACTGTAAAAAAAAGGGGGCTTAGAAGAAAAAAGAAGAAAAGCACAGTTGTTCTCTGTGTTAATTGCTGGAAGCTTATTTTTTTTGCATGGACTCCTGTGGCAACATATTTTTGGAATAAATTGCACAAGCTATTCAGAATATTTGCATGTTCACAATAAGAAAAATAACTAAGATGTTTACTGTTTATCACTGCTACAAGTCAATCACTTAAATGTTAAGTAGAATATACAAATGACAATAAAAAAAAAGCCATTACAAGCCAGACATGGATTTAGTACTTTTTAAAACACTTTCCTCTCACACTCATACTGTGATTTGCATTGGGTAAGTTTGAGTACAAGCTGTGTTTTTGCCTTAAGAGTCATAAACAAACAAAGAAAAACAGCAGAGGTGGGGGTTGTTCAGGGGACAGACAGGTGCGCGGTGTCTCAGTCTCTCGCAAAACAAATGCTCTTTCCCTCTCTGCCTCTCTTCCCCACTCTCTCCTTCTCACCCTCGCTCTGTCTGTCTCGGTCCATCACGCACGCACAGACTTATCCCCGCGCAACATGTGCTCCCCGCCATAGACCCGATTCATCCTTTTACGCACCGTCCATGCGTGTGTTTGTTTCACGAGAATCCGGCGTATAAATAAAAATGTTGGGAGCATATTTTCGACACCCCTTAAATCACAATTAACCTCTTTCATTTTGAGTCTCTGTTAAGAGAAATCAATCCGAGGACCACGCTGATTAACTTCGGCGGAAGGGATGCGGAGCTGAGCCCGGAGCTCTCTATTTCTTAGCGCTTCAGTTCCATCTTCCCCACCTGCTTAAACACCCAGTCTTTGTTTAACTCATTTTTAAAACAATTCTTATGAATGGACATATGAGTAGATACCCGCTCCTGCTGCAGTCTATGGCAACAACTCCCTGTTTTTAAATGTACGCTTTTTCCGTTCGTGCGCCGCCTGCACCCGGAGCCTCATCCACCAAAACAGAAGGATTTAATCTGACTCACGTTCGACACCCGAACCAGCGCAGAAACCATCACAGCTACTCTCAACCGTTCACCTTATGCGGAGTCGGTGTGCAGTAGTGGTGTAATCACTCTTTTAAAACTAATGAAACATGAAGCGGCAATTAACAGCAGTGAAGTGTGGCACTGCAGCAGACCAGCTGCCCCTCTACACCAGCGCACTCACTGGATGTCTTGACGCAGCGCGCCAGCGTGGAGCGCGGTCCGTCCTCCTCATCAATAAAGTCCCGCATGCTGAATGGTAAAAAAAAAAAAAGAAATAAAGAAATAAAAGTGTGTCTTACCTGTGGCCATAAGGCAAAAGACGAGGTATAAAGCAGGCATTTTAGTTGCTCTGGTCACTGATTGTTTTTGCGTGGAAGAATTCGCTCGCTCCGTCGATATGCGACTGGGCTGGTGATGGTCCACCGCGGCACTGGAATATCACCGGACGGACAAGCGCACTGGAATTCTTCTATAAAAACATCCAGATGAAAGAAATGACTCTGAATGGTCCGGGCAGTTTGTAAACTCTCAGTCAACAATGCATCTCCATAGTTGGTAACTTTCCCCGCTGCACCAGCTTCTTTCCCGGTGTGCTTTTTGTCACGCTGGCACAGCTTCTTTTCTTTCTTTTTTTTTTACCTCAAATCACCAAACGCTCTCTAGCAGTCCATTAGTGAATCATGTGTTTCAATTGGTCGGTTCGTCCACGGTCCACTTTCCAACCTGCGTGATCATGCTGCGCTGGAAAGCGATCTCCCCTGTTCTGTGATGCGCGGTGACAAACGCTGGTGAAGTCTCAGCCTCTCTGCTGTGCAGCTGTACCACTGTACTCTCTCTCTCTCTCTCTCTCTCCCTCTCTCTCTCGCTCTGCATGTGTGTCCTCCTCTCTTACACACTCTTCCTCTGTCGGTCTCCTGTTTACTTCTCACTCTCTGTTTCCAATGGGAAATGTGTACTGACAGTCATCTGGTTGGGGAGTTGCCTATATCTCAAATCTGGGGTATCAGGGGTAGAGTCAGAGGAGCCCCTCTGCCTCAGACGCTTGCAGGGGGGCCCCAGTGGCTCCCGCCCCCAGGGACGCTATTGGCTGAGCAGGCATCATGGGAAGGGTATTTAAAACACTGGCCTTAAATGTTGTATAAAATAGCTCACATAAGGATTTACGGAAAATGTGGACTACTGCTCTTATTGAGAAATTCCATCACCTTATGTTGGAGTAAAATGTTCATGATAATAAGCAGTATTTAGCTTTAAATTTAAAGCTATAGTGCCAACTAAATTACCAGACTGGACTGAGCTGATGTTTTGTGGGTGGTATTTGTGTTTTCAATCAGATTTATATTTCTTTATGATATTTATTCGGCCTAAGACAATAATTCAATTTTCGTAATGTCTAAAAGTCTGATTACCCAGATTACCCACGTTTTTGTTGGTGTTCAGTGCATGCACCAACATTTCCTCCCCAGTCTGACATGGAAGTAGAAGGAGACGACGTATAGACTGCAGTACATGTTGCCGGAAAAGAACAAACAAAGCTATGGTGTAGAAAACCCATTTTTGACTGATGCAGACACTTCAGCTGTAGGTACGAAACATACAGAACCACAGCACGAT
This sequence comes from Solea senegalensis, assembly GCF_019176455.1. Lineage (NCBI taxonomy): Eukaryota > Metazoa > Chordata > Actinopteri > Pleuronectiformes > Soleidae > Solea > Solea senegalensis. Next base: position 16,314,251 of record NC_058029.1, read on the forward strand.
CCATCTCACCGTCCATCTTGATGTTTGCGGTGTGTTTTTCTGTGACGTAAAGGTCAACAGGAAACTGATTCAATATGCACTAGCTTATGGAGATTGGTCAGACTACGGCCTTAGCGCGACACTTATTTAGTTACAAAGAAATGCATGTGCAACTCTCTGCAGAACACAACAAGTATGAATTGGGCCTTATTTATAATCTCCACATCAGCCGCTGTAGGAAACGATATGAAGACGTCCTATAATTACTTTTATTGATGCTTTTCTTTCTTCTCAGTGAACCAACCTTTTCATTTGCCAATCATGGATCAATTTCTCATTAAAAGGAACGCAACAATTGAATATTAGTATCTGACTCAATCTCTGCCCTCAATTACCCCACCGATTTGGAAATGAATTAAAGTAAATTATGTGAAAGTAGTTGCTTTACTGCATGATCAGCTGCAGGTGTTTTGCAGAATGGTGTAGCGATCAGTTCAAATAACACTTATGAAGGAATAAATCATCAGTTATTGCATCAAGAAAGTCAAATTGTCCATTTCAGTGTCTTTTGTTTACTCCCAACATGCCATTACACAATATATAATTTAACCTACCGAGACCTAGTACTTAATGTAATGTGAATTCATACACACTCATTGAGTTTTCCTTTTTTCAAATGTTCTTCTTTGAATTTCACTGAAAACTCTCTTTTCTCAGGTGCACTTTGATCTAAAATGAGCCAACTGTTCGTTGTCATACAGTGAGCACTGAAACAAACAGCTTTAAAGGAACGCTAAAGTATTCATAAAGAGATTAAAACAATGTAGTCTATCACTTGCCCGTGGCAGTTCGTACGCCTGTTCTTTGATGTTGTTCATTTGGTTTTTTTTCAAGGATCTATTGATTAACCAAAAATAATAAGCCTGGCAGTGGGTTAATCAGTACTTCACTTGTGTATTGTGCTAAACAATGGTATAATATAATCTTAATACCCCCCTCAATACACACACACACACACACATACACACTCATCCAGATTGTTAGAGCGCCATAAGACTGAAGAATTCATCAAAGTGTGAAGATTTGGACACCGAGGTCTTCAGCAAGAAACATCATCTGCAATAATGGAAGTCGCTCTTATTGACAGTTCTGACTGCATTTAATTAAAAGCTAAACCACGCAATGATTAGGGCTCACACCTCATGAGCCCCCCTCCCCTCCAACAGTAGTTTATAAACCCCACGGCTGGCCTTTCTGTTTATTGCCTCCCTGTAATGCAAACATAAGGGTCCCCTGCCAGTAAACACATGTTGATGGAAGAAACAGCTTGCACAGCTGGGAAGCCAACCTAGGTTAGAGTGAGTGTGCACATGGGCAAATGAGTATGTCTGAATGTGTGTGTGTGTGTGTGTGTATGTAGATTGTTATTTATACATACAGCGTTTGACAGTGCGATTTAGGTTTTCTGTAGGCACTGGAAAGTGAGAGACAGCCACTAATCAAAAGAAAACTGCAGCTTTTTTGGTCATGTGTTTGTGTGTTGTTTGTAGGCTGTAGTGTGTATGTGTGAAACCATCAATGAGTGACTGAAGGGGGTGTGTGTGTGTGTGGGGAAGCAGTAAAAACAGCATGGTGCCTCTACTAGTTGTTGCTGTGATAATAAAATCAACATCCATTGTGGAAAGTCTGTCACCAGGCGTAAAGCAGTGATTGAAATGTATGATCTCCTATGGTACACACAGATGGACAGAGAGATGATACATGCACCCACATCAGCTTGAGCCAATAGTCTTAATTATGCTGGCCTCCATGGCATCAAATGGAGGGCGCCCATACTCCCCAAGCTTTTGAGTGTGTGAATAATTTATAAATAAAAACGTTTTTTTTTTTCAGCTGTGGGTTTATTAATAATAAATATGGTCTGATATTTACTAAACTGTTCAGTGGGAGAAAGGGGTGACAGTTAAGACGTCGTTTGCATGGTAACTGTAAAGAGATGATAAATAAGGCATTAGGTGGAGATATATAGAAATGTGATCTGAAGCAAAATGAGAATAACTTGAACTGTAGGGTCAATTAAAAAGGAGATATTAGTTGTGATGCCGAGGCACCGCAATTACAATTGCTTGGTTTCTCTTTTGTCTGGTTGGAAGGAAGATCTAAAACCCACTGATACGAACCATGTGCTTAGTTTGAATGAATATTAAGTTGAATAAAATCAGCGTCATTATCTACCGCAGGAGAAGAAGACGACATTTCTTGCTCTCTCAAAAAAAAAAGCTCAAGTGGAGCAGGAGTGAGAAGTTGAGGAATGTGAGGTTTGTTTTGTTTCAAAACCTACTAATGCTGTGGGAAGACTCGGCTTTCAATGAAAACACATTCTGTACTTTTCCTACTTGAAACATTTTACACAAGTATGTGGAATGAAAGTATGCATTTATACTAAAAGACACACTAATCATTTCCCCCTAATTGGATCTTGCGTATCATAATTAATAACCCTATTCTTGGTATTTGAAATATTGCCTGCTATATTGATGAATATTAACTGCTCTGTATACTGTAGTGTACACTATGTCCATGGTGAATTGTTTGGGTTCCTCAAGGGGTCTAAGGTTTATGCTGCCATCCATACGAGAAACATTACACCAGCTTTTACTGTAATTGTGATATTGAACGTTAAGCTGATCAGTGTCAACCATAACTCTAAATGCTGCAACAAGCTCATAACTCATAGGACATATACCTTTGCTGGGTGGTGGTATCCATCTGCCTGACTTGTGAGCAATTTAAAACCTGTCTCCTCTCTCCCATTCCAATAACATGACGTCAGTTCACTGCACCCGTTTGAAATGTGCAATTAAGCATTTTCTTTATGTGTGATTGACGAGCAAAAGGAGGGCCATTAAAGCTGAACGTGGACCTGGGGGTCACTCTATAGTCCATACGACTATTTCCAGGCTCATATCAGATCCATGTCCTCTGCCCTAATATCAGAATATGACTCTGGCCACCCATGGATTCTGTTTTTGTCTGTAATGAAAGTCTCTCTAGGGATCTGGTTGAGGGATTCTTTTCCTCAGGGGTCAAGGAGAGGTTGAGGCTTCTGGTTCAAGCTGTGCTTAGAGAAGGGTGTGGATTACTGGAATGTTTCTGTTTAACTCAGCTTCCACTAGAAATATAGGAAAGAGCTGCACTCTGACATAACAGTAGTCATCGCTGTTGTGACTAGTAAGTAAGACAGCATGGGTGTGGTGGTGCCTCACCACAGTTTGAATGAAGAACATAGAATGAACTACTAAAACCTGTCTTTGCGTTTAGCTCAGTTTAGTGTTGCTTTTTACAAAATGTGCAATTTTTGGCTGCTCCTGAGAGTCAGAAGAGATTTCAACTTTAAGAAAAGTGTGTGGAGATGACCAGCATGTGCACCCTTTTTTAATTCATGCATCTGCTCTGTCGTATCAGTTTTCACCAGTGACAGATCAGTGTAATATACCACAGTACTTTATTTATTGAAAATTGTTTGTATTTTTTCTGTATGTTCAAGCTATTGTCACAACAACTGTCTAACTATGAGACATTTGAATAACATTGTGATTGTCAATCGTTGTGTACCTATATCAATAACGCAATAACGGGGGGGACAAGTCCAACTCCCATGCAGCAGCATGCAGTAAATCACTGCAACCTGCCAACGCAGCAATGGGGACCGCGCTACATGGCAGAACACACAAATAGGATTCATGTGTAGGCTCTGGTGGGGAAAAAAAGAACATATGAAGGAGCTGATGTTTTTCAAGCTCAAGGCTTAAACTCTGACACCAACTGTCTGAATTACAATTTTCTCACCCCTGATGAAATGACTTTGTCATCTAATAATAAAAAAAAGTGTCCAAAGTAAGAGAGAGTGCAGTTCTCCCTGGTTCTTGTTTCAAGCCAGCATCTCATCAATCCAGTGTACATATTCACCCACTTCTTCAATAAAGTGATTACAGCATCCCCAAAATGTAAGATCAGATTGGATGGGTCCTTGGCCAGTCTAGCTGTGTCTTTGCTGATATATACTTACAGCAGTCAGCTGTCTAAAATATTCATGCACTGATGCAGAGTCGTTGTCCCTTGTTGGACCTCTCCATGTGCAGCATCTGTTCCTGATGTCATGCACATTCATGTGTGCCAGAAATGCCCTGATGGTGTGCGTGGCGCCTCTTCTGTGCTACATCCAGCCACATCCAGACACACGCTGCTCCACTCAGCTGCGATAAATATCTCAGACAACGGTAGCGATCCAGTCGCCTGGACAGAACTATTGAACTTTTTCTGCTAATCCATACTCATAGATTTCGCCACTGCGGTCTCACACTGAGATCAGCATTTCTGCCACTCACTGATGAATGTGTCAGTTGGCTCTATCAACACTTCATAATTACTTGGTGAATATTACGAGTCCCTCCGTACATAAGGGGAGCAGTGGAGCAGTGCTGAAAATGCCACAAAATACCGAATGAGCTGCCGACACATTTAACTGCCATTGTCTTAATGTTAGCTAATTATATTTTAGTATTGCAATTTTTAAATGCAGCAGTTAGAGCCTCATCATACTTTTAAAATTCAATTTCACTGACGTGAAAGACACACTCAGCACATTTATATGACATTGAAAAATGAATTGATTGCCTCAGGGCCCATCCACACAGGACGGGTGTAGGTGAATTTGCATCCTTTTTTTTTATTAAAGGTGACATAGAATGCTTGTATCACACATATATGTTAGTTATGGAGGTCTACTTACATATATGAACTTGTTTTCATGATTAAAAACCTCCTAATCGCCGCAAACGAGCCGATCAAAATATCTCCTCACTGACGCTCTCGTCAGCCGCGCTGTTTCAGACCAAAACCACACCCCCAGAACGTGGACTGTGTTGTGATTGGCCAGCCAACGAGAGCTTTCCCACTGTCCTGTGATTGGCCAGGTACCTGGAAGTGACGTAATTGGTAGGCCAGCTCTCAGATACACAGCTCCCCCTCTGGCACGGTGGATGCTCTGCATCTCAGCAGGTACAACGAGAGTAGTTCTTCTTCTTCTGCGGTTGAATGTATGCAACCGGATGTGCCCGGACTAGTGCCCGCACCAGGAGGCGCTACGGTGGTGAGAGGAGTGGTGAGGATTTCTGATGACGACATCAAATTAAGGAAGTGCCAATCCGCTTTGCAGAGCCCAGGAAAACAATACAACACTATTTTCTCAGCAGTGGCTGAACTGTTTGTTCTGAAGCTTTAGGGTTTCATAAACGAGGTAATGACGCAGATACACATGCACAAATGCAGCGTTAATTGGAGCTTCCGGTCTATGTGGGCTTTAATCAAATTGTCCACACGGAAACGGTATTTTTTTGAAAACGGGTCCCATAGAGGTTGTTGAGGTGAACTTTGGGCCACACCCCTTCTAGCCTGAATGCACCAGCTGAGGGCGATCTGCTAATCACCTGGTCTTGGAGTCACACACTCACAGATTCCAGCAGTGGAAGCAAACAGCTTGAGGAGTGACTGAGCGCTGACATGGACTGAGGATCCAAAACTAGCTGGTGAGCTTTATGTTTTCTGGGATGTAACTGGGTCTCATTGTTCGCGTTGCTTGTTGTACGCCATTTTAAGTCACGTTAATGAGCAGGTTCAAGGGTGTAAATTCAAATGTTTGAAGTCATGTAGTTACAATGTGATCCATTTTAAACCATGCCAGTTAAACTCAATTAACAATGTGACACATTTGAAAGACTTGCCTTAAAAACAAGTGTATGGTTAAAATCATCAAATCATCAAAATCAATCATTATCTGTTTAAATACTTTCAAAACTAGCTATCGGCTTATGTGGTCTGGTCCATTTTTGGTCATTTAAAAGTCAAGTATTTAAATCTCGAATCTCGAAAAGTGCTGTTTGCATGTGTGTTTAAAGGTCGTTCACCTGCATCAAAGTTTCAAAATAAAGACACAAAGAAAAACAGAAAAAAAAAAGGTGTGATTGGTGAGTGAAGTCCAGTGAAGACTTCCTGAAACAGCCTGTCCTTTTAAGTGGGGGAATTTAAAACCAAAACCTTGCAACAGTGAGGGACCACTTGACAGTGGGGAAATCTCAAATCGCCGCCCTTGCATTTTCGTGTAGACAGCGAATATGCTACTTTAGGAAAACTATGATGTCAGCGTCCCACCTTTCTGTTGCACTGGCATTCACTGTCCCTATCTTTGCCATCGTTGTCGTCATCATACTTGTGTGTTTAGAGATTATTTGGCCAACTACTATCAGTGAAAAGTGACTTAAGTCAACCTGAAAACATCCTGTTCTCAGTGACTTCAGGGGTGAAGGAAAAAAAAAAAACAAGTGATTAACAGTGTAACTGAATTGTGAAATAATGGAGGAGAAAACAAAACCTGTCTTCACAGACACTATTTTTACTTAAAACAGGTCAGTGATTGTTCCCCCTCAACACTCTGCTGTCTGTGTGGTCACTGTGTCTCTCTCTCTACAGTCAAATCGACTCTCCGCCTGCAGTAAATACAGCCAGATGAAGCTCACTTGTGCGATTCCTCCTCCTTCCTTTTTTTTGCCAAAAAAAAAATTCCATCTCCGTTTCTGTTATCATGTCTGTAATGTGTGTAACGTCTTCTTCTCTGTTCTTGTTGTAGCATTACAGCGCCACTCACAGTCCTGGCATATGCACTGCAGCATTTTGAGTCATTTTTTTGGGTGGGGTTCTGTGTGGACGGAGACATTTCCTGTGACAATGCCGTGTTTATAGGAAACCTTTTTCAAAACACCAAAGACAAAGATCGTTTACGCTTTGTGCTGTTTCCGTGTGTAAGTGGCCCTAAGCTGCCTCCCACACTCTGACTTTGATCTGGAAATAATCGAGTAATAATAGATGGAATAGAGGACATCCAGATCCAGTAAATGTTTCGGACTGACGAGGAGACTGTGTTTACGCTCTGCCAGCTCAAAGAATTTAATGTTTTTAAGTTCATGCATGTTAGAAAGACGCAGAGTTGTGCTCAACAACTAGTCGCCAGCTGCACCGGAAACTGCCTCATGCTAATAAACTGTAAGGGAGCAATATGTAATAAACCGATTTCCTGCTAGTGTTCAATAATAATTAATCAGCTAAATCCATAGCTTGACTTATATTAAATCATACCGACTGAGAGGGACAGACACGGAGTACAATAAGTTAAACCGTTTTCTGCAGCGAAGCATTCTTTAATAATAGCGTTCCTCCAAGGTGCAGACACACCTGGCTGTTACAGGGAATATGAGAAGGCACTCTGACTGGTTTACCGCTTGTTACGCCCACACACACCCATGATTAATTAAGAGACAGAGTAAAACCCCTTTTGAACCACGCGTCTGGTATGGCGGCAGTTTTTTTCCGTCTTTTGATAAACTGGCAAAAGAAAATGCAGACACACCCTGATTCCACAAGCACCATGAGCTTGAGATCATGTGCTTCAATTGTTCAAATAGATCCCAGAGAGTCAAGGCATTGTACCCTGTCCTGAGTGCAGTGTCCATACTTGACCATGGAGCACAGTCACAGCTTCCTACACCGTAAGTTTGGCCTCACTGTCTGCTGACAATTACATGAATAGCCCATGACTGGCTGCTTGTTTTGTGCCATAATCCCTTGCTGCTCATACTGCTGAAAAAAATAAATAACCCAGCTCTACACTGCTATAAATAATGGATGACTCGTCCACTGTCACTTTTCATAGCATGTCAAGACATGGCCTGGCCATTATTAGGGTCTATCCTTTTCCCCTTTCTGCCTCTGACTCCAGTTTTGTTATTGTTCTGGTTGACTTGCCTGCACACCTCCACAGCGGGTCGGCTGTCAGTCTTTCTCTGGGTTGGTGCAGTTGATGGTTGCCACAGAGAAGAAAGAGATGCTTTTGGGGGCCTGACACAAGATGGTTGATACAGCAAGCATCTGTGAGAAACAGCAAACGCATTAAATTTGGCCTGACCTGGAACAGGTTCCAGCAAAGATGTCATCAGTCTGCTTGTGTTGGAAGACGTATGCTGAGGTGCTGCCCTGACTGTGGGTAGAGACTGACCTCATCATCCAGAGACGGGCTTTCTGTCGCCCTTTAAAGTTGAAAACAGGTCTACACCGCTGGTACAAAATAGGAGACTGCTTATTTAAACAGCAGGGGGAATCGTGGATTATTTACATATGCAGCTGGATCTGACAAAAATGAATGAGGAACATCTGGCTGACAGGGAATATGAGAATAAGAAGTAAGGAAGATTAGGTTGTTTGGCCACAAACACAGGGTGTGTTGAGGAATCAGAGGAGGATGTTGTTGTTGTTGGTTTTTGGGGCACTGAGAAAGTAAAATCAATTTCCTCCCCCTTATTGGTTTCACCAGGCCAGGCCTAAGGCAAGTGTTGTCCAGCAGCAGCTCTCGGCTCCCGCAGACGGAGCCACTCTCTCCAGCTGCAGAGTAATAGCATCAAATCAAGGCCCGCAGCAAACAAACCCTGACAGATCTTCTCATTTGGGATTCACTTTGGGACAGCTGTGGTGCCATCCAAAAGGAGGGATGGAGAGGGGGAAGACAGCAGTCAGTAATGTATGCAGAGTGTCTGCACGTCCTGGATGACAGCAACACTAGCGCTTGTCACAGGAGACATCAGTTCTACTTAGTCACAGTGCTGCGGGGCAATCCATATGACTGTAGTGCTGTGCGAACTCTATTAATAGTTATCTACCTTTCAGGAGTTATTATGCTGAGTAGCGGATGACAGAGGAGTATAATGGAAAAAGTCCCAAATAAGGGAAGAAAACAGGCACTGGGGAGCATATTTTGTGCCACTTGGTCTATTTCAACTTCAAAATCTTCCTCTTGACTCTTCTCCCACCCCATTCCTGTTGGCCTGTGTGGCCGGGCAGCCTGGTGCCAGACCCACAGTTTATGTGAGAGGCATAATAAGGATTAGTTATGGGGCAGGGAGGGGAGAGGGAGGAGAGGGGAACTGGCGGAAAAGATCAGCAGAGGTGGGTGCAGAGGAGGGACAGAGTGCGAGTTGAAGTGATAGATGGTAGAGAAAGAAAAAGGAGGGTGGGGAAGGTAGGCAGGGCACTGGAGACTTGCTTGAAAATCAAGGTCTTGAGTTGGCCATAGTTAATTTTTCATCATACTCCTAAATTAAAAATGTGAGCAGTCATCGCTTATATGTCAAATTGTCTCAGCTTAAAAAGGGTGGATGTCACGTTGGTAAAAAGGTCAGAGGAGTCAGGGGGCGGGGAAGAAGAGTGTGGATCAAAGACTGCTGATCCCACCAAATGCCCTGCAAAACTACCTTGTTTAAAGGATACTTACTCCAAATGGAGTTCCTGGACATTACACTAAGCTGAGATGACATGGTTTAAATTGCAACATCTGGAAAGGCTTTGGCATACTTATTTAACATACCTTCATGGTCCTGCCTGAATATAGCAAAGATATAAACAACATATACCACAGCATACTTATATCCCCTGCTTAAGTCAGAAAGCCTCCAAGTTAATACCCACATGCATTAAATCAATACCACATTCCTTTCAGTCGAAACATAAATAAGGATCTTACTTTCCTTGTGATTATCATAACCACTCACATTTGCAGTCATCATCTGTTGGTTCTTACCTACAAGCATTAACATTTAGATTTCTGCAGATGATTTGACTTTTACTGTCCGTCATCCCTCCTCTCTGGATCTTCCTCTTATTCTGATTCTCTTTGGAAAACAAAATTAGCATTCCTAAGGAAAAAGAAAACACACAAATACACGGAATAATCAACTACCCCCGCGGATGCTCAGTGTGCCTCATTTCCAAGACTGGAATGAAGGAGAGGGAAAAATGATAGACTGGTGTTGCTCCTGCCTCTTCAAAATTGCAAATGTGTGGATCTATGGATGAGTGCTTAGCTCACAGCTGCCAGCCAAAGGAGAGAGGGAGACACAAAGGTCCCCTGTGTTCAGGGCTAAAGACTGGCCAAGAAAGATCACTAGTGTACCTCAGCTGTTGTACGGGTCAATAGATCTTTTCCATCCCACTAAATGGGTCTACAACCCTCACTACTCTGCCATAGGCAAGTCACTGTTGCTAAATCAATGTTATGACAGACAGTACCATGTAAAAACAATATTGAATTGCAGCATAATCTTGCTGCTGATATCATAAAATCAGCTATTTAACATTAAACGTTCCTGTTTAAATAGAAAGAGGCCGCACTACAAAAAAGCATGGCCCTTTTTTTGTTTTGGCACATGGAGAACGTGTTCCTTTCGCCTCTTTTCCTCATCTCAGGATAAGCATCTGTTACTGAGGACATCTCGAGGGATAGGGCAGCCTAACATATTGTCTTTGAGGATGAGGAAAAGGTTGTTTTGATTTGAACAAAGGTATAATTTACCACATAAGCTTTGTGTTAATCTCCTGACCTATTGGAGGAGATAACAAAACTACGACTTTCAATGTGTTGGAGGATTGTTTTCACTATTGGAAATCTGTAAGACAGCAATTTGTTTATTTTGTCTGCCAAAATCCTGTGTGTTTTTGCAGCACTGAAATTATTCAATTCGCATTTACTGTATCTCTGATCATTTTTATGGTGTAAAACGGAATATACTTCTTATGTAATTCTTCTAATCTCGTTGCGGGCTGTTTAAATTAGGACACAAATCAATTAAATGTAATTATATTGGCAGTATTTCATCCTCATCTACATCCAGCTCTGGTAGAGACGCGCGAATGATGAACTTGTTTTCCTGAAAGAGCGGACTTAAAGCGGTTAGTCTACGTATTGTTTGGGTTGCTCTGCTCTGTTATCAGCTCTATTATTAGCTGGCCACCCGCTCCCTGTAGTTGCCTTCCTTCCAGTATTTCCTGATTGCATTTTTCATTCCTGTCTCAACCACATCCCAAGTTCTTGTGGTTTGTGTACTTTCCCTGGCAGTTCCTGTGTAAGGCCACATCTTAATTATGATCAGAACTGTTCTGAGAAAATAGGATCTTAAAGAAAGTTCACTGTGACTTTTGCCTCAGCAAAGCATCGCTCTTTTAAACATTAACATTATTTCTGTGACTTTATTATATTTTACACTGGGGTTGCCTTGTCTCAGAGTCGTCAACCAGCATTTTTAACCATTATAGCTGGTATAAAATAAAAGAAGCAGGATGAATTAAGACCTTATGTAAATATATCTGATATTATTTCAGAGCTTGGCACAGACTTTCATCCCAAGTGACTCACAACTTCTGGACCCCATTTGCAAAGCTGAGCATTGCACCAGCTTAATGCAGGTAAAGTACACAGCTCAAGGGTACAACTGTTCCACATAATACATGTTGTTTTAAACAGGTTGTGCTCAAATTAAGTGGAGCCATGAATTGAAATGAAAAGGCCCCCTTTTGAGAGGAAAATAGATTAGCTTTGCTGATAGATGATCACTTGAAAGCTCTGTGATGTGAATAAGTAAATTTTGACCAGTTGCAGTGAAGCTGATTTATATCAATTGCAATGTTGTCCCGGGGGCAACTGCAATGGGGTGGGGGTATATGGCAATTTATCCATGAATACATCAAAGTCTTCTAAAGTGGCTTATTGCTACACAAATGCCTTTTCATTGTTTACATTGTATAATCTAATTTGGTTTGCTGGGAGGGATTCCTAAACAGAGCTTTTTAGGAGTTACAGTCTCGGCACCGCCAGGATCAAGTTAGTCAAGTTTGTAACATAAAGTATTGTAGGCGTTTGCTAAACGCATCTCCTTACGCAAGTCTATAGCTAAGTCTATGACCTTTTAATGAGAGTATATTAAACAGAGATCCCTGTGGTACAATTTATTATTGTTGTAACACTGGCTCAAGTACCTCAGTGGAAACTAGACATTGTGGTTCTCCCCTATCAAAAGCTGCTCATTACTGCACATGTGAACAGCTTGTCTGATTCATTAAGTGTTCCCTGCACTGTGTGCTCAAGAGATGTAGAGAAAGCAGGAGAAGGAAGGAACCTTAGGAGAGAGGGAGGATGATGGTGGGCTGTGGTTTAGCCTGAGTGTGCTTGACGTGAAATATGATTGATTAGTGCATTCTTGGGTTGACATGCCCTCACTGCAGCTGAAACCTGTTAACTCAATGTGCAGGGACTGGGCCGAATATAGAGCCAAACCTGTTGTGACTGCCACATGGCAAATATTATGGTTGGCTGGGCAGGCCTTAACTCAAGTGGGAGATATAAACAAACAGTCCACGATGGGATGGAGGGTGCGTGCAACACTGTATGTCCATGTTTGGCAGAGTATGCACATGTGTGCCTGTGTTTGTATATGTATGGATGCATGCATGAAATAACGGGCTGTACTTTTTCCTGGGCTGACATGAAACATAATACAACATGACAGAAGCAGAGTGTTCCCTAACATCTATTTGCCCATTTTAAACAAACATGGCACTGTGCAAATCTGACCAGAGACGGACACAGCAACATCCTGTGAATTACTGAAGGAAGTGAACCATGGGAATGTGATAGTGCATGGCAAGATATCACATTCAGACTTAATGTCATTCGTCTGAGTCAACAATGTGGGATCACTTTGACAAATAGGTTCATTACTGCTCTCTTCCTCAATCCTGGATAGGCTAATGTGGATTTAACATGACTCTGGTAAAGGTCAGATTAAATCAATTCTTGGTAATGCCTAAGCTTGGTCCTAGCAAGGCTGGGGAAATACAATAAGAAGCATTGTGATGAGGGGGGTGTGGGACTATTTGTCAGGAGCCATTAGCAGTCACATCGAAGTCTCAATGAAATCAGACACTTGCTGAGCTGTTTGACAGTCTGCAGACACAGGTTCCAGATCTCCCTCGATCCTACAATGCCCCGGGGATCAGTTCCCTCTGCAGCATCTTATAGTGTTCACTCTCCCAGGTCAAGTTTACTGCGACTAACTAACCAGACAAAGACGCACAATGTAGATTGTAGGTGTTAGTGTGGTTTTTGTCCGGTGTGAGAGGGGGTTATTGCAATCTTTACCACGGCAGAGGAAATAGTGCCTCACCATAGGTTCAGTGTGGCTGTCAAAGGTCCATGCTTGACAGGTTTGAACTTGAAAAGTCTCTGTGCTGTGAGTGACTGTCCTCTCCTTCCAGTCTACCCCTTACCAACACCCCTTAGCTCCTACCACACACACACACACACACACACACACATGGCTTTTCTTCACCCATCACACAGTCATGTACTACAACAACTGTCTCCCTCGGCCACCTCTGTTCCCTGCCCACTCAGTGAGGATGATGTGTTCGATGGCCAAAATCACTGCACTGTCTACCTTCCCTGTCTCCTCAGCAGCGAGCACACCACAGCCTGAGGGTGGGGTGGGGAGGGGGGGGGTGAGTGATTGACATGTTTTCACTGCTCAGCGCCTTCAGAAGAGATTTAATGTAGCTGATATGTTGTTTTGTTTGTTGCATTGTATGTCCCTCTTAATTAGCGCCATGGACAAACACAGTGTGCCCCCTCAAAGCCACTACAGCTCATCAGGAACACTCAAGCGCTGGGGATGAGGAACAGAAAGATGCTAACCTCAAAATGTCAGCTGGTATTGCATTTCTTATTGTTTACGCTCACAATTTCACACACCGGTGTGCATGATCATGCTTACGGCCCTTTGCGTATTTCTGTCCATAGCTATTTCTTATAGAATTAGCTGGGTTGGGAAATAAATTACAAAAAGGCTACAAAAGCCTTGTGGCTTTTTGTTGAAAGGATGGAAGCTCATTATGGTGGAAACAGACTGAACTTTAGCCACCCACGCCATTCATTTGGGGAGCCATGAGGCTCATTATCCTTTTGGAGAGACTACAGGTCAGAGCACCACAACCTGCCCTCTCACCACAGCAACAAGACCCACAGAGCCCAGAGGTGACATGCACTGGCATATTACAACTATTACTGATATCATATTTGCAAACTCCTAAAAGTGACGTTCCTACACACACACACACACACACACACACACACAAATCCTGCACTCTCAATACATTTCGCCAGGAATGCATTTTCACTTACTGGTTACTCATCTAGTACTAATATAAGTGCAACTGTTCATGTAAAAATATTAGTGATATGTTTAATAAAATGTAATGAAATGTACACTCTTTTAAAAACTTAATTCCGAATGCAGTTTAGTTGTGTGGGAACATAGGTTTTGGTAGATACAGGTGCATATTTGCTAGTCGGCAAAGACATTAGCAGATAAGATCCGTGGAGAGGAGGTGACAGCCACCAGTCAGTCTGCGCTTGGATGACTGATGGTGTTGTTACTGTAGTCTGCTGAGGAATCACTAATCTCTTGTTCTTAAAAGTTACAATTTCCTGGCTTAGTCCTGTCATGGCTTTAGAAACTCAAATGATTCCTCACAACATTTGAGAATGATGAATAACTGTATGTTGTGATCGAGTCACTATAGTATACTTGCATACGTACGTACGTGTCAAGGTTATTGGTGGTAGTAGGTCCTTATTGTAACCTGAGCAGACAGAAAGCCTGGATCAGGCTTTTTAGTCATTTTATCTGGAGGAGCACACACCGAAACCTTTTATTACTATTTGTTGGGCTGAGAGAAGACATATTTCCCTGATAGTACTCAGGATGTAATATTGACTTTAAATCCTCCGGAACAAAAACAAATTGAAAGTGAAATCAATGTGAAAATAAATAAATAAATAAAAGCCAGATAGAGAGCACTTTGGTCCACATACTTAAACTGATACGCCAGCGAAGTGAGATTTTAAAACCCAGTTTGAAGTTCTTCCTATTTACATTATTATAGACCATGTAGTGTGTGTGTGGGCCAAGGCAAATTGAAGCAGCCAGATTTACAAGATGCACATAGGCTACAGGACCCAGACCCCTACTCCATTCTTATTCAGGGTTCTTGGCTGTATGGACGTTGTGGGCATGTTTATGAATGTAAAGAGTGGGAGAGCTGTGATAATGCTCCCATGAGTCTCACCCACACATTGAAAGGCTTTACATTATCGTTTTTGCAGATGAAAAATGTAATGGAGAGGCTGCACAGTCTTTACAATACACCTGCTGAGGCACAGTCGAGGTCTCTTGTCCCTGCTACATCCCAGGTGCTCTGCACCACTCTCTGGCTACATGCTCTTTGTGTCATGCAGTCAAGAGTTTTACTTATTTATTTATTTACTCATTTTCTGGTGGAGTAGTGATGTAGTGAACAAGCAGAAAAGCTTGTTTGCTCCTGGGTTGCGAATTGTATTCTTTTTCCCCAACCGTTATTTAAATTTGTTTATAAGTGATAATATGTTAATCATTAACAATAATGTCTTTGTTTAAAAGACTAGAGTTTATTAACATTGCACCGAAGTGACAAATAAGTTCTGTGAGCCTAAAAAAAACAATGAGGCAGTTGATTAAAAGAGTTGCTGGTGTCCACATGTCGTCAAGTCCGAAGAGAGTCTGATAACACAGATGTCACTGAGATATTACCTGACTAAGCTGGGGAAACGCCTTGTGATTGCTTTCTGCCCGTCAATGTGGTTTATATCAAGAGGAGAGTTTGTCACAATATTTTTTTTTGAAAACGTTTCTTTCAGCTCTGTAATTCTGTGAATTTGAAAATGAGTTATCTACGAGCAGTCACATCATAGCTGCAGCTACACTCTCCTCTGCCCAAGTCGTGATGCCGTGTCCTGGAGAAGAGGCAACTTCACAAAAGCCGTGTTTCCATCATGGTACAGTACGGCACGGTTTGCAGTGGTGAAGCCCTCAGTCAGGCTTTCGTTTAGACTGAGAACAGTACCTTTACTCTGTAAGGTAGCATCAGAGAGATATGCAGCGTAGTGGAGGACATCCAGCAGCTGTTTCTGCTCGGTTTGTGGCCGTTTGTCTCAAAAAAGATGTTAAGCTTTGTATGAGAATAGACTGTGGTCGTTAAAGAAACACTGTTCTTTTCTGTCACTCAGTCAGCTGACTATCGTGGGTCTAGCTCCACCCGTACTTTGCCATTACTCTGGTATTCTGGTCTGTTACTATTCCAAATGGTAACTATTCTAAAGGAATTTTGACTTCTTTTTCTGCTAATTATGATAGTGCTTTGATTGACATGTGCCCTGTGACATAGATGGTTAATTGGTTTGCTTTTTTTTTCTCCGGTTTCCTCCCACAGTCTAAAAACATGCAGATTTGGGGATTAGGCAAATTGGACATAGGTGTGAGTGTGAGAAAGGATGGTTTTTGTTGTCTCTATGTGGCCCTGTGATGGACTGGTGACCTGTCCAGGGTGAACCCTGCCTTTTGACCTTCATGCCCCTCATGTCATCTGGGAATGGCCCCAGCATCTCCATGACCCTCATGTGGAGGATAATGCGGTAGATGAGTGAGTGACTAACATCTCCTTAATAAACTTACATCTGAACATTTCAGAACATTCCCTGTTACTAATGTTGTGTGCAGCCAGAAGCATGAAACTCTTTAAGAAATATTTGCATTCATATTCATTCATCTTAAACTGAAAGAACTTTAGCCTTGAACTTTAGAAAGAAGTTTAGCCTTGAACTGTTTAAATGTCAAGAATTATTAATCTTTCCTCATTACCATTCATTATGATTTTAAATAACAAAAAAACAAAAAATTCATTTTTCAGTGATGAAAAGAACATCATATTTTTCCTGTTACTCTGGCAACACAGGTTTTTGTATGTTACCAGTCTTCTGTCCTTGGGTTAAACAAATCAGTAGCAGAGTTATGCCACAAGCACCAGCTGTTTTTATCCGGTTGTTGCTATTGGAAATGCTGGCACTTTTGACTCAAGGGCCCTTTCCTAACCTTGATAGATCTAGCTATCTATTCTCAGCCTCTCGGCTCTTTCTATACCACTGCTAACAGTATGGCCACAATCTTCCCTTATCACTAACTGACCATTTCCCCCTCACTGAGTCTAGCTGAAGGGAAAATAGGGGAGGAAAAGGGTACTGGTGTTTACGATTCCCGCTCTCCATGCCCTTTCCTGCTTCCACCTAATTTTCTCTGAATCCAGTGGCTGACCGATAATGAAACAAATCTGTCGTCCACTCAGCTGTGTGTTTGTGTGTCACATGTTCTGCTCAAAGCCCTATACTCGGTTACTGTGAATCATCTGCAACGGAGTAACTGGGGCACACAGTCACTCTGCCCCCTGGTTCTGCCTTGACAGTGCCAGTGCTGAATCCATTGTCTGCCCAAGGAGAGTAAAGAGAGGGCAGGCAAGATTTTGCTGATATCTCCCCTCCCACTCCCCTGAAGCTCACAGTGATCAGGCCTGCATGCTTGGCCCCTGTCTGAGACTGTTTGTTCATAATTGAGTTGCTCACTCAGCCACTGGCCCTGGGGGACACCTCTGTGTCACTTCCTATGATTAACCTAAATTTCATCCAACGTCCAAGACTGCTGCCAGATCTGGTAAGGTCATGAAGTATGTGTTGAGACATCCACAACAAAAGAACAAGGCGAGGTAAAGGAAAAGATTTGATCATGGTGGCAGAATGAATGCACCAATTAATGTACACATATAGACAGAAGACAGACATTTGAGGATGGAGATAATTAGGATACCAGGTGAAAGGTCCAAGTTCCCTGCCTCAGCAAGAGCTGTACTGCAGGCATATCCCACAGTCCATATTGAGTTGCTCAAGTGGATTTGAAAATGGCCTTTTGTCATACAAAGTTCCATTAAACAGTGCTGGTGCTGGCCAATTTGGCCTGTTTAGCCCTGGCCTAGTTCCAGTGAATAGTGAATAGAATATATGGAGCTTTCTCTGAGTTTGTCTTAGACTAGCTTTCTCATTTCCCCAATAAGTAGCAGGAGATCAAAGGCAATGAATGAAGAGCCATTCTGTCCAGTTCTACACGAGGTCAATCAGACCTTTCATTTATTGGCACTTCAAGAAGTGGTATAAATCACGTCAGCCAGCATCGACCACAGCCTTAGTCATGAACAGTGGCTCACAACAACACATGGATTTGCTGCTGTTTTTGATCAATGTGAAGTTATTTAACAGCCTTGATAGGCAACCATTGGCAAGTACCATTGTTTTCCTTTACTGGCTTTCACAGCTTTTTCTTGTGTTCATTCTCACTTGTTTTCTTTTCTCACTCGCTTCCTTTTTCATGCTTATTTTGTTTTCCAAACACTTGTGTGCATCGGCAGCCCTCTCCCTGCCAAGGCACTCATGGAGAAGTGATAGGCATGGGGAGTCTGTGGGCCAGCAACCATGAAATAAATATGGATGGTCATGAGTGAGATGAGCGAGGATCATCTGTTTTGCCATCTGCTTGTGCGAGAGTGTGGATGTAATGACTGTAGTCCTGCTTAGCCCGGTGAGCCCTTCGTTGTTGGGAAGACGCTTGAGAAACGCACACTTACTGGGCCCAAAAAGACGCACACACACACACACACACCATGCACGCACATGCACATGTACATATTCAGTTATGCGTGCACACACAACTTCACAAATATATGCCACTTATGTTTGACAAAGTCAGTTGTTCCCCTAAAGGGCATTTTGCACACCAGTGCCTACAAATAGAGTCTCACAAACAACAGCACAGCAGTAGCGTCCCTTCTACACTCAGGTACAAAGCCCGGGCTACTGCATGTGTTCGACTGCCTCGCCTTTTCTGTGGACATCTGGCCCATCGTGGCCATTAGAAATGACAGGTTGACAATTGCCAAGCAGGATTGGTGATTGTTCAGCTGACTGTATTTTACCATGTGACAGTCTGTTAGTGCCTCTGCGTGACGCACAACATGGGACCTCTGTTGTCAGCACTCTGGGCATTGAGGGGAATAAAAAGCTGCACCAATCCAGCAACTACCCCCCAACACCACCACTTCTCTCTGTCCCCCAAGCAGACAATCCTCTTTTTCCTTGGATGGTTTTGTTGCTGAGGGCTGGTAATGGTATGAGTGTATGTTTATTAAAAAAGAAAAAGAAAAGGGAAAAAAAAAACAGTGCGTTGAATTATACATATTCCTTATGGAGTGACACAGTAGGCGCTCTCAGAATCAATCTTGACGCTTGGATGGAATCATAGAGCGCAGAGAAAATGGCAAACATTGCTGTGGCTCAATGGCCTGATGCTCTCATAAATATGTTTTTATGGCCCTGAATGAGTTGGGGCACGGGGATGTTTGGTGCTCATAAAGGTGTGTGTGTGTGTGAGAGACTGTAGAGCTAATGCTTCATACTAGGGGATATAAAATATTCCTAATTTAATTAGCTCATACAATATGAAAATCAATAGAATGTCAACCATAGTTTAGCATGTTATACATCATAAATCAGGAGTTCCGTGTATGTGAAGGACTTGATTGTTTCTCCGTCTGTCTTGCAGAGGGTGTTATGACTATATATACTGTATTGACCATTTGCACAAAGAAGTTACAAATACATCTAATGCAACACAACACTCTCAAATCAAATCCTGCCTCATTTACTGGATCCTCCGCGGAGAAATTGAACATTCTGCTGTCTCTGATTTTTCATCCATCCTTTGGGTTAAGTGTTGTCTTGGGAACTTGGAGAAAAGCAGGCAGCTAGGGGTGGAGAGGGGTGAGGGAGACTGTTAAGAGGCTCTTGAACTATAGTCTACTGTCAGTGGAGAATGCTGAATGAGAAAACTGTCCAAGAGGAGAAAAGAGAAGCAGAAGAAGCAACAGCTTTGTGGCTATGATGATTTGCTTTGCTCGTCTACACCCCCCCGAAGCTGCCGGACTTCACGGTTAAGGAAATACACTAGAGAAAAAGCAAACGTAGCTCCATAACATGCACATTATCATAGGATAGGAGAGTCAGAGCTGCGTTAATACTTGCCTTTTGCTCTTTGTGTTGTTTTCAGTCTCCATTTGTTTGTCTCTTTTTGTCTGATTAGGAATTTCACCATGTTCTCTTTGATTTAAAACACACACACACACGCAGGCAGCCATCGCTTTTCACCTGTGATTTTTTTTTTCTCCCACATTCAGTTTGAAGCTTCATCAATTGGCATAGTCATCTGCTTTTTTCATGTTGTCCTGGCGTTCAAGCTACAGCGAAAGCACAATTTGAATGTGTTGCTCAAAAAAAAAAGAAAAAAGCATCCCCAGTGATATGTGGTGTCCACTGCTACGTTTTGAACCTGTGTAATTTGGATTTAATTGCCGACCCTGTCCGACCTATACCTTATTTATCTCTGTGTTTTATTGAACCATAGGGAATTGCAAACGCTGCAAAACCTCAGAGTCTGGATGCCACTAGTGCGTTAGTATGATGCAAAGGTCCCGCACCACTTTCTAAGCAGTCTTCATGCCCTTTAACTCTCTGATGATTCACCTGCCAATAATCCAGTGGGCCTCACTTTCACACCTCGTATATATGCTCAAGTAAAGCCTAATAATAAGTTGTAGATTTAAATAGCACACACCTAACCTTGGCATCATCGCAAGCCGTCACTCCTCAAACGGATAGAAATAGCTAAGATTTGGCCCAAAATGTCACAGGGAAACTGGGATTTCGCTCAGCTTGATATTGCTCGTCTTTCCACTGCCCAGCTTTCCTCTAGCACTTTCCCACCAGCACTTTCAGATCTTTGTGGGTCACATCACAAAATTCCTGTCATTAAGGGCGGCGGGTTTTAACGTCAGGAACTGCGATATCTTCCCCCCTAGATACTTCCCCCTCTCCCTTTTCCCTTCAACCGATAACAGCTAATCCTTGCCTCACATTAAACTGTGACCAAGATCAATTAAAGCCCTGCTTCACCCTGATAGCAATCTCCCTCTGCAGCAGCCAATGAAGTTTGTGTGTCTCTGTGTGTGTACACGTGAAGTATACACACATGTGGATGTGCCCGACTGTCTGTGTCGAAGGAGAGAGCTATAACAGAGAGCCGTCTCAGTCCTCTTCCGTGGGTTGCCAGTGGCTGCCAAGCCTCAGGGAGAGCCTGCCATTGATTTTCATCGCCTCTTAACAGAGATGAAAGACAATAAAAAACAATGATCACAACACTGTTGGCCATGTGCACATATAATGATTATCCATATCTTCATTAGTATTCTTTCCTTTGTTGTAATTATTTTCAATCAGCACTGGCCTTATTATTGTTATGAATTCTGTGATAAACCTGAATAATGCTCAGTGTAATTGTACGCGTGTTTGTATGGAGCTCAGCTGATACAGTGCTCGTCTGCACCCTACATTGTTCTTCCTCCTCCCGTTTCTCATTTTTTTTTGGATCGGTCCAATGGAGATTTCTCAAACAAAGAGGATTCTCCCTGCCCGTCGTTGAAAGTTGAGTGCATGTGGGCAGTATTTTCTGTTGAGTATGTTTTGCCAGTTTTGTGGTGCAGAGTTGTTTCTAAAATCGTTGGCATCATAGTAAGACGAGTTGGCAGAAACTGAGTGCTTGGTCAATGGGTGCCAATCGTGCTTTGGCATGCGAGATGGAGGGACGGTAGTGGGACATGGGGGATGCCATGATGGTGTAGATGATAGGGAGGGGAACCTGGTGAGCATGGTAGGACAGGACGGGAAAAGAGGCGGACCACAGTCCAAGCAAGGCTCAAGAGTGACTGCCAAAGCCGACTGTCATGTTAGCCACTGGGACTGGCTGCTGTGGGCCTCGGGTTGTTTTGGTATCTACATCAAAAGGGCAGGCAGTGAACATGAAAACACAACTCGTTTTCCCCATCTATCCCATCTTTCGCCTCTGCTGCACCACTTTTTTCTCTTGCTCTTAGGCTCTTTTTTTGTCTTCTTTCCCATGAGAGGCACATCCAAGGTGCTGCAGAATCTTTGAGCTCAAGAGGAGCGACAGCATGCCTGCAGGGTTGCCACGACAGAGTGCAGAAAAGACCCAGAGGATAGAAAGTGGCCAGAGGTCTTAAAGACAAGGCTAAATATTTGGCTGTCAGGGGTGACAAAGGAAATGTGTCCACCATATTTTCAACACAACAGATGACCCAGAAAAACTAAACACATGCCTCTCACAGCATCATAAACACACAGAAAAGTGCCATCTGCTGTCATCTTCACCCTCCTTCAATTGTGTCTGTGTTTCATCTTTTGCACTGCTGTCAGCCCTGTTTCAATTCCATCTTGCAGCTTATGTCTATAGTGGATTACACCAGCTTGGTGTTCCTGTGTAAAGCTGTGGGCTGACTTGTATTTGTAGGCTATGCAGGGCTTTCTTCTTTTATCATAGTCCAAATACAATGGCGCTCTTGGCCTAGAAGCAATATCCGCCCCTTTGTGTCGCGGTGTGAGAATTACGTTGTAAATGATCCAAATTCAGAACAAAGAGATCAAATTTTGACTCCTTAATGTGTTTTGTTTTTTTCCCTTTAACCACCCACTACACATTTTATTTTTAGTTAGTGGGGCCTTTTCTTCTCTAAGATTGGCTGTGCTTAGTTGTGACCTAGTTTATTAAAAGGGGGGAGTTTGGCCAAGCCATGGGAATCAGGGGCAGATTAACTTTCTGTTAGTTCTCCCCAGCACAGCTCCATATGTCAGAGCTGCTGCTGTAAAAACAGAAGTCACTAAAAGAGTAAAATAATTTGTGGCGCTGCAATGCTTAAAGTTCTGCTCTGAGAAGAAAATGGTTTCCCAGACTTAACTGAACCTATTTAGAGGTTAGCACTGCACTGAGTGTGCCAGCACAATGATAGATTATGTGTTTGCGGATCGTCAGGCATTGTTGTGCTTCTTTACGTTTGGGAAGCAGTCGCGTTTACAGTCTGTCACTCACTTTGGGATCGGGAACAACAAGTGCAGTGAGGAAATGTTTGAGCTTTGCTACACAACAAACATGGTCACTTTTCTACCATTACGTCACAGAGGAAAATTACACGAGTGAACGTACAGGTAGCCTTTCTTCAACATGCTGCTTGTCGTCTCCACTATCAGCTGACACTTCTTGCACTGGAAACGTGTGAGGGAGAACACAGAGCAGCACGAGAAGGTCAATCACCATTCTCTCAGCCTCCACACATCCCTGTAGCCCTGATGTGTACCGTAATTGCATTTGTGAGGTGGAGCACACCACAGCATGCGCTTGTGTTCAGAGCTTAGTTGTTTTTGAGTGATGGATCATATACATTAGGCCTGTCTTAAGTCATCTGCCCATTGTTTATCTTTCTTTGTGTTTTGATCTAATTTTGAACAAACACGTCCATGTTATCCACAGCTTTGCCTGTAATTAAGCATATTCAGGAGTGATAACCTCATTGAATCTTAAAGCATTTACAAGGTTATCCAACACAAGTCGGCTTACAAAAGAAATCGGGGATCAGGAGTAAATCACAAGGGGATAAAGGGATAGCAGATAGGAGAGAGGTGGGGTTGGGGTTCTTCTGTTACTTATCTTGCTGCTGCAGTCAAAGGGTGGGGGCTAGTTGGTTGTTTAAATGGCTTTGAAAGATCTTGAGGGTGTTAGTTTGAATTTGTTCTGTCCGTGCGAAGTGCAGTGTGGATTCTCCTGCTCTCACCAACGACCCACTAAAACTGTATCGTCCTGAGCTGGACTGATCCCTGATCTTGAAATAAGAAGCAAATCCCCCCCTGAGCTTCACACATGGGATACCCAGTTACACATATACAGGACAGAACAAGAGAGACAGTCACTCTGATAGAGCACTATACACATCTACACTCATCAGAGATTGACACTGACTGGTGTTAACCCTTTTACACAGTTTACCGCTTTTACTGGGAGCGGAATTATTCACTGCAGGGCTTGTCTCCTCCAAAACAAACGGACCAGGTAATTAAAACCACAAAATCACTGAATTAAGCGTCATTTACTGTGAGAATCTGTGCTTCTCCGATGCTCTTGGTTGGACACAGGACATCGGGGGGGGGGCTAAAAGAGGGGCTCTTGGCTCAGTTTGATTCTCTGATAACTCAAGATACAGACATCCGATTACGAAAACCCATCATCCGGTTAAAGGTTATAGTCATAAGGTTATAAAAAGTGATGGTGACGTGATGTGAAGAAAGTACTTTGCTGGAAAGGTTTTTATGTCCAGCCATTGGAACAACAGCCGGTGCTTACTGAAAACCCTGAGTACAAGAGCAGTAATATGGTATACACTACATGCATTCAGTTTTACACTATACACCCATGCCAGACAAACGCAATAACAACCAGAGGAAGGATAATAAACACATGTGCAAATATGCATAACTTGTACTCGTATGGTCAGCGGTATTGTGATGATGAATTCTAAGGAGATCCAAATTAGTTTCCTGATTATGGAAATGTGCGCGCACATTTGCATGGTGACACAGGACGGATCACATCAAGTAGGTGCCCGCAATGGAGAAAATGTTCCTAAGCCAAATGGTCACCGGGTACATTTTCAGCAAATGCAATGTAATGTAGACTGATTTAATGACTGCAGAAACAAATCGCACACGCACAGTCAGGACACACAGAGGCACACCATCAACACTGAGTGAGTCCTGCAGGCTGACCACTCATCCGTGTCTATGCCCGTCATTACCTGCCTTGCTTAATGCAAGGGCAATTGTGGAAAGCTGCTCACTCTACTCTGCAAAGCATTTCTGCAGGGCCCCCTCATGGTGGTCACCTCCTCCCCACCACTGAAAGAGTACCCATGGCTACTTTTAAACGTGTATTGGATGATTAGACTTGGGTTGCATCCCAGAACACCGCTCAGCCCCAGCAGGGTTTCAGCAGGGAGCATTGCAGCCAATGCATAATTTCTCAAGATGGAGCGACTCACACTGAGTCTGTGAGTCTCAGTCATGCAATGGAAGACAAAAGAAAAGCTTATTGTAGAACTAAATAAGACTTATTGAGCAGATGAGGGGGGGAAAACAAGATTGGACTATTTCTCTGTCAGACAGAGTGACAAATTGAGTAAAATACCAGTAAATTCACATTATTGATAAAGAGCTGGGCATTTTTCTATTCCCCGTCTTTGCTTGACTCCTGTTTCACCTGCTCTCTTCATCCTTCTCCATCTCCCTCATTCTCCATAAAGGGATGCTCAAGAATACACTGTAATTCTCTTCTCAAACTTCTTAATTAAAGGTTTTATGGCTTTTCTCATTTCCATTTTGTATTCCTCTTTGGCTATCTTATCTAAATGCTATAATGGAAGGCAATTTTCTAAATCAGGAGAGAAAAACAGCATTTTTGGAACAACAGCAAGAGCATAATGTTATGAAGATATTTGTGGGCCTCTCTATCTGCCAAATGAGAAGATTGCCGTCTCTTTCATCCAGTACTAATCAACGCAGAACATGTGTGGAAACTAATGGTGTTTTTCTGTTTGCAAAACAGCACCCTGCTTCACCTCTGTGTGGGACATTATTCTGGATTGAACAGATTATAGACTTCACAGGACAAACATACAAAATGTGCATCTTTTATTTTTAATGGCTTATGAATATTTAACGGCAAGGGTCAGGGCAAAAAAAAAAAAAAATCCACAGTGTAAATCAATAACTATTTATTTATTTTTTTTACATGGAAACCTAGATAAAGGATTTAGTTTCACTAAAAATACTATAAATTACCCCATGCTTAATATTTTTGAGCACTCTGCCAGGGAGAAAAAGACACATTTCCTGAAAGTATGAAAGTGAATGTGTGTGCGTGAGAGACAGAGAGAGAGACAGGGAGAGATGTTTTCTTCATGCGTGCATGCATGCATGTGCGTATTCTTAATTTCCCATTTGTTTTGCCTTTTGCACCACTGACTGTACTGTTGTGAGTGCCAGTTTGCACATACTATGACTATGGTTACAGTAGGATATATGCTTATGTGTTCCCAAAATATGGAACAGGAATTAAAAAAAATTAAAAAGACAGACTTCCACTTTGACAGGAAAAGCACCAGCATACTTTCAGCCAATTTCTTTTCTCCTTGGCTCTTTCCTTTATCCTACGGCAAAACGTTTTAACTGGGGGTGATTGTGCAAACCTATCCGCCAAGGGTTTTAGGGAAAGCGGCAGTGTTACCATGGTACTCGCACCCCTTTCGGTGTTGTAAACAGGAGCCAGTGATTCCCCATTGGAACGATTTTGCATGCAGGTTGGTGAGAGAAAGTGGCTGCCCCCCCCCAAATGTATTCCATCACCATCACCCTAAGGGTCCACAGCTCTCATTTCAACACATGGAGGAGAGGAGGGACAGAGGGGTTTGGGGGCACAGAAAAGGATGGGGATGTTAGAGAGGGAGAAAGGAGTTTTTTTTCTTTTTTAAAT
Source organism: Solea senegalensis (assembly GCF_019176455.1). Taxonomy (NCBI): domain Eukaryota; kingdom Metazoa; phylum Chordata; class Actinopteri; order Pleuronectiformes; family Soleidae; genus Solea; species Solea senegalensis. The sequence continues at coordinate 16,340,560 of NC_058029.1, forward strand.
TGTATCGAGATGCATGAGAGGAAGGAATGCAGAGAATGGCACAGACGGGAAATAGAGGCTTGAATGTATGGAAACAGTAGGAATTTTAAAAAGGTAGAGTGGGATTAAATGCTCTCAGGGTATAGCTGTCTAAATTTACATATGAACACATTTTCTTACCTAGAATGACTGCTCCACTGTAGCCTTAGGGGGTGGAAACTCTTATTTCAAAAACCCTCCTAAGTATAAGCAGCACAACATCAGTAGTTTCTCTGAGGAAATGTTATCTAAACTAGTGAGGCCCCATGCAGAGCACTTGGTTAGTGATGGGGCCAGAGTGATGAGCAGTCCTGATGCTGTGAGAGTCTAATGAAAGCTGGCATATACTGTAGCTTAGAAGCCCATGTCTTATCGCAGGCTTTATTTTTATTTTTTTTATTTTATTATTTACTTTTCAGAGTCCAATCCTTTTATCTATCGTCTAATCTGCAATGACAAGATAAAGCTGTGCTGACTTTTCCATAAATGCCGTTATCAGACTTGTACAAGCTCTCTCTTGCCAATGAGCTGGGCACAATGGTCACTTAGCATTCAGTACACATACCTACACCTGTGCTGCCCTGTGTTTCACACACTCTTGCCCACAGATTCACAAACAACTGCACTGCATACACCAACATTACACAAGCGTACGCACAAAGCACAGAGGCAAACACACAAACACACTTTTCCACTTGTGTTGCTGTGTCTACGGGCTATTCATGATAATAGCTTGTGCTTTCAGCCCTAAGTGTGTTTTTTTTTGTTTTTTTTCCCTCTATTCCAATCATACAATAGCGCCTGCTGAGCTGGCAAGTAAGAATATCAAACAGCAAATGAAATCCTGAGAGCCGTCTGCACCAACACCAACTTGTAACATGAATTTTTCATCGTTTGGTGTGGCAATATTACCTCATTAGAGTTTGAAGGCAGCCATTCAATAAGTGTGGTCATTCTTCCTGCCAAGACTGGATCAGTAGTTGTATCTAAACAGCTCAATTCCGTCCCCCACTCCAAAAATCCATGTACACAAACAAACTTTTTGCACATATAGATGCATTGCAATATAGCAGGACCATGTACAAAAGAACATATATTAGTTATACATTAGTTAAATGAATAAGTCCAACACAAGCACACTCTCAGACTATCACACTATCTTTTCCCCCCTTACCCTGTTTGTCTGTTTGGTTCATCTTCCTTCTTCTACTGGGACTCAAAGTTACAGAGAGAGTGAGCTGTAGGTGTGGCGTGTGTGGGGGAACTGACTTACAACACCTCAATTGTGATATCTATACAAATATTCCAAACAGGTCTTAGAAAGTCACTCCGATCTGGTATATTCATTACTCCACCAGCTCTCCAGCCTTATGCTCACTTGCTGACAACAGCTGCTAGCTGTTTAGGTGTGTTGAGCCTGGTCTCCTGGTGGAAGAAAACACCAACTTCACCTGGCTTGTATTTATTTGATGAAAACATCACAGGTTTGGGACACTGAAAATTCGCAGCATTGAGCAGGTGTTCAGCACACAAGGTAAGGAAGGGCAAACAGGTTATTTATTAATCTCTCTGGCTAGGAAAATATTTACATGCCTAAGCCGCCATGTTGGCTGCAGGGGTATGTTGTTTTTGTCTCTCATGCCATCATTAGTACATGATAATATGCAGTATTTTGTGTATGATGGTTTGGTGAAACCAAGTAGTGCTAAGAAAAGTGAGCGACCTACCGACTGACGACCGGCTGTGGCTACATTTGCACATTTAATTGAATCATTTTACAATTTTACTACATTTAAGACCATACTACCCCAAAGGTTTGAAGCCCCATTTAAATTGAACAATGTCCTGATGAAATGTCTCTTGTGCTAGTAGCTTTCACATTCATGAATAATGTCGACTCATCTGGTACCTGCGTTTTCCCCCATCTATCGAATCATATATTCAAACATATATGGCCCTCACATCATCCTATTCCTCGGAAACATCACTTTCAGCATCCCCTTCGGTTAACACCATGTATATAGGCGACAAGGGTGGCAATTTAGAGTGTCAAATCTGCATGTTTTTGAACGGTGGGAGGAAGCCTGAGTACCCAGAGAGAACCCACAGGCACATGAGGAGAACAGGCACACTGAACTGAATTAGTGACCATCTTGCTGAAAAGAGCAGTTTTGAAATGAATATAAATGAGTGATGTAGCATGGGGCCACACGGTTGGTGTAGTGGTTAGCACTCTTCCCTTTGCAGCAAGAAGACCCGTGTCCGTGACCCAATCACAACAAGGGCCTTTCTGCATGTTCTCCCCGTGTGTGTGTGTGTGTGTGTGTGTGTGTGTGTGGGTTTTCCCTGGGTTCTCCGGCTTCTCCCACAGTCCAAAAACGTGCAATATGAGGAATAGGTCAATTGGACACTCTAAATTGACCCTAGAGTGTGGTTATTTGTTTGTCTCTATATGTGGCCCTACAAATTGTAAAAGTGGACATTTGATAATGACATTTAAAAGGACAATAGTTGTTGCATCTCGTTTAAAAGAAGAGGATATTTTGTGTGCATGGCTTGCAGATCTGAATGTGTGAATGTGCGGTAAACTTTAACTAATACATCATGAATGGCAATTACAGTAACCAATCACATTATAGCAAAGTCAGAAATCCAATACTGTCTAAAACATTCCCGATTATTTTTGGCCCACAGAGATTCAGGCATATCTGCTTGAGGGATAGTACTGCAAAAACATAAACAATAAAATCATAATATGTGATTTGTATAGCCTATCGTCTCTCACCTAATGTGCTGTTGTCCAACTGTGCATCAATATCTATGTGTATATTGTTTTTTACGGCACATAAAAGTAAGAATTTGGCTAAATCAGTCTGCCCCAAGCTGTTCCTGTGACATAACTATACAGTATATATACATATACAAACAGGTCTTAATCTACATTACACGGATAACATGATATACTCTGGGATTTGAGAAGATAAGCATCTGTTCAGAGACGGAGAAACGGAAAAAAAAATCTCTCTTAGCCTCTTTTTGTCAGTCCATATCTAGCACAGAGCAGAGTGGGGCTGCATTTCCTTCATAATCTTTTTTTGCATGTTCATGTCTAATAGTAATAAGTCCCACATCTTTCTGCTCTCATAAGCCACAAATCCTTTATCTCTGTTGTTGCCATGTATGCTTAGCACAGTGATGTTTTTTATACCCAGACCCCAGCACCCCAAGCCCACATCATGTTTGCCATGGTAATCACCTTATTTACAGGTTATAGTCCCATAAAAAATTGCCTCTGATGATCTCAGTCACAAAAATGAATCGTGATGAGGCATGACATTCGTGATAGAATCAAGAATCACTCTCTGACTCTGTGGCACGGCTCCATCGACTTGCTCTGTGTTGGGTGGCGTGTGCCGCCTCTGACTTCATCATGCCCGACCCCATAGTGCACTGCGCCACTTCTGTTTTTGTCTCATGCTAAGAACCAAATCTGGAACGAGGCCACTTGACAACAAGAGCCTTCTGCGCTATATCGCTTTATGGCGAGCGAGACAATTAGGCTACAATCAAAGCATACAAAGACCCAGAAAGACTCATCCGCTTTTATCTTCATCCAATCTGATTTAAAACGACGAGAGCATATTCAAATACAGTTCAGAAAGTGTGCAGCTTTCTGAAAATACATATTCTTTCTAGTAGCAACCTTCAGAAAGACAAATAACTCGTTGTACAATGAAGCTTTTCTGCAAATCAGTTGGTGTTTAATATCTGAGAGAATAATATTTGATACGCTACATGCTTCATGCCTGTAAAAAGTTACTACCACAACATATGAAACATCACCGTTTCTAATGTAATCTATAGCATGTCACAAAAAGAAATAGGAAGATTATTTTAAGGGGGATTGTGTTCAACAGCCATTGCTGCCTCTGTCTTGGCCTCTGTCAACCTTATTGCTTTGGTCGTGTTTCACAGCCCCTCTCCCTGCTCCAATATGATAAGATTTACTGGCATGGCCAAATGGATAATCTTGTTTATTCACTGTAGTTGTTTGGATCCCAGCATCACCAGGAGAATTAAAGCCTCTGAATCTCAGCAGGAGGTGAAGCAGCAAAAAAGCAAACATAGTTGTCTATCTCTATTCTGCCACTGTGTTGGTGTTCATTAGTGTTGCAATAACTGATATTATTTTCATTGCCGCTCGCTCTGTTGTTGATCTCACTCTACATATCCTTCTCTTGCTTGACCTCTTCAACTCTGCATCTTCCTGTGCACATGTATGTACTGTGTGTGTTTTTCTGTGTGTGTTTAAAAGAAAGAGAGAGAGAGAGAGAGAGAGGGAGAGAGAAGGAGCACAGGCACAGTACAGTGGATGCTGCCTCTGCTCTTGTTTGACAGCCATGTTTCAGATGCGGCTCTGACTTCTGTAATCCGTAACATTCATCTAACATCTAAAGAGCTAATTTCTAAATTACAACTGAATTATTTAATTGATCATTTGGAAAGGCCCAGCAGTGTTTGTGCCAGAAGGGCCAGTGGAGCTGACAGCCTGTGGGTTAACAGGGAGGTGTGGTCTGTCACATGACCATGCTTTCTCTTTCTGTGCCAGAGATCTTAAGTTATAAGAGGCTTCTACTGCTTTTGGCTTTTTCAACCCCCCATCAATCCTTCACCTCCATTCATATAAGCCTTGGCCATCGCCACTAGGTTTTGTGAAGGAAATCTGCAAACAGTTGATCTCATTTTCTTTTACCACAAATCCTCTTTGCAGAATTTATTTGTCATACCGTAGTACAGCCATGTGTTACTGTATGTCCTTTCCCCCGCCCCAAGACCTTATAGAGGGTCATTTCTGACCAGAGTGCTGTGAAATAGGTTGAACTTACAGTTTCGCCATCCTTACCACCATGAGAACAGCATGCAAACAATCCCAGCTGAGTAGATGTAATCTTGGGATTCGGATCGCAGCAATATGTCGTGACCATATCAGTGGCACAGCACAGCTCTGACGCGGAAATGTGCACGTTACGCCTGCAAACAGAGTGTGTCTCTGTCCCTTTCGGGGCTGAAAATCTCTCCATCAGTGAAGCGGCTCAGTCACCAAATAAATTCAGCGGCAAGGAAGAAATGAACCAAATGGACAAGACATCTTAGGTGACGGAGAGCTTTTATTTGCTGTCTTTCTCACATTCACTTCTTAATAGATAAGACATCAAGATATCCACAGGTAATTGTGGTGGTGGGTGTGTGTGTGCGTGTGTGGGTGGAAGGAGATGGAGTGGTGGAAGAGGGTATGCAGGTTGTACGTGATTGCATCAGCCATAGTGCTGAATGTGGTTCCCTGGATTTCACTCACGTATAACAGGGGCCATTGAAAGGAAACAGGTGGCAGAGTGTGAAGGGGGTGGGGGTATTGTAATTAATGCTGCAGATGCTGCTTTCTGCAGCGCATCTGGGCAGTGCTCTCATTTCCAGAAATCTCCTCCAAAATTCTCTGCAAATCCCTGAGGGCCTTAAGAATCTCTTTAAATCTCCCTGCAACTTCCTCTATTTCCTCTCATTTCTTGACCATTACCTCCTGCTCATTTCTTTACGTCACCCCAAGCTTTTATTCTGCATCGGATACAGCCACAGGACTATTAAATCACCTCTCCACACATTTGTTTTTGGTCTTTCACGTCATCTGGCCTCTGTAACCTCCACCTGCTTCCCCTCACCCCTCCCACATCTACACACCTTTGCATATAGTTCAGCAGACTAATGGCATGCGTTGGTGTGGTCACAGTGTAGGAAGCCCAGTTGTCTGTGATTAAAGTGTCCTAAGGATTACTGTCAATGCGCTCTAACATATCCAGCCTGGTATTATGCTGATACCCTCCTGATGCTTTTTCACATGAGCAGCACAGTCAGGCTAGGACACCACTGCACCACACACCATGCTGAGCGTCAGGTGACTACGGCATCAAAGTTGGCCGAATCAGACTACATGGGTTTCAGAGGGGGAAACAAATACAAGTGAAAAAAAAAATACTTTTAGAATCTTTTACAAAAAAACATTGGGGTAATTTAGAGGGCTGAAGAATCAATGAAAATGATTTATCGTGCGCAATATTATCTGCTCTATTCCACTCCCTGTCATTTTATAAAATTGAAACATACAATTCTTTCAGGGGAAAGATAGACAAATGTTGATTTACATTCATTCACAAATCAAGGGCACATTAAAATAAGGGCAGGGAGGCTTCTGAGTTTTCTACCCTCTTATCTCCCTCAGCTCAGCAAACACTGTGCCAGCGGAGCACTAGCAGTAAAAAAAAGCTATCTTTGCATAAAATAGCAAGCGAGCAAAATCTAAAACAGTTGGTGAGGAACTCTAAATAATCACGGTGCTTTTGGAGATGAATACATTAGCATAATTTAGAGCCAGTGAAGTAATCACTCGTCTCAGGGTGAGAAGATCCCCTCCAGGCTCATCTCGCTCCTGCTGCTTCTTTCCTCCTGAGTTGAGCCTCGGCAGAATAACTGACCCCCTGAGAATGAGGCGTAGACATGACATGCAGTAGAGAGAGTAGCAAGTCGAAGACCCCCTTTGGCTCGTTGGAAAGTGCCTTTGGCAAGCGATAAGATCATACACAAAGAAAGCTAAATCCACTACAAAGCCACATTTGGTCTGCCTCTTTGGTTTTTTCCACAAATCACTGTGGAAGTGACCGCATGTATCCCACTAAAGAAGCGGGAAGCCTGCAGATGAAACTCTGACCGTGTCGGCATGTGCTCAGCACTGAGTGACTAAAAGTGAAGAGAAAAACATGCAGATAAAAACAAAAGAATAAATACTTTTTCTCAATGAATGCGTAATAGTTACAATTATAATGTTTTGTATTGTTATTGTGATGTGGGAGGTTCAATGGCAATGGGTTTGATGTTAATTACTTTTTTCTTAATTAATTTGAACGACGCTGTATTAATAACTGAGGATTTACTTACATGACAAGTAAAAAAGCATTGGGTTATAAAAGAAGAGTTTGTCATTTTACAAAGGGATGGTATACTGTACCATATTATTGTGCATTCCAATATAAAGTGTGGATGGTTGTTTGTCTATCAGCTGGGATATGCCGGTGCCCCATGTGACCCTCACATGGAGGATAAAGCGGTAGAAGGTGAGTGAGTATTCACTATGTTGTGTTGTGTATGTTGTGGATAATTATTTATTTTATCATCGAGATAATCGTGAATGAGGAAAATCCTTGGCATTCCGTTTGAGTGAGTATAGAGTGCAGCTCACCAACATAAAGACTTCAATCTATTTTGAAGTGTCACAAAAGGAGCCCGCATCTTTCTTGTGCTGATCTTATTTATCAATCTTTGTGTTTCTATTAAATTCTTAATTGAATTTTATTTTACTATGTGCCTACACACTCTCGTCTTTATGCCTGGAGCACAAAATCCTAAAAAAAAAACCCTATCAATCTAAGTGAATTTGTACAGCACAAGGCTTCTGCACAGGCTCTGGCTCTCAAATCACACACAATCAACAGGTGAGGGGTCACAGAAAAAATGAAAGACGGATGAAACGATGCAAAGCAGAGCAGCTCTCGATGGACAGAGTTCAAGCAAATAAAGTACAGTATGTAACACAGCGCCTGACCTTCCTAACATACACGACAGCAAGGAGTTAAACAGTCACAGACAGCGATGTGGATTCTACCACCACAACAACAAGAACATCAGACAGACGGTGAGAGTGAATGTGACGCGTGCTATCTGACGTCTGAATCCATTATCCTTTCCTTCACTGAGGGGTTGAAATGTCCTTGTTGTCCGAAGGGATGGTCATTAATGTTTGACCGCCTCACCGTTTCGAGCTAACGCTGATGTCATTAGCAGCACTGAAAGACATGATAGCTGTCAAATGATGCGCTGTGAGGTGACAGGACAATTGTTGCATTTGTCCCAAGCCCTGTAGCTTCAATTCTGCTTTCTTTGAACAGTAAGGGTGCAATACCAACTATGACCACACTTACTAAGTGTCGTTTGCTGGTGCAACCTGGGGGCGCTCTTTCACTCGTCATGGAAAACATGGCTAGCGCAGCAGTCGTGTCTGTAGTGAGATAGGATGAGATAAGATATTACAGTATCATAACAGCACGGACTATGAAGAAGACAGTATAGTAAGCATGTGTTATAAACACCAGGGAATATGACAATTATGGTAAAATGTGACATAATAAAAAAATTAGACATAATAAAAAAATAGAATATGTGCATGTAGAGAGTGAGCAATGTTGTAATTGTGGAAACTTGTTACATATTTATTTATTTATTGAGGGTTTTAACTGAATAACTATTTCTGTTGCCATAACAAAAGGATTGTTTGCCACAAAGTAACTGCCCACAAGAGGGGATCAAAGACAGTGCTGCAGTTTTGGAAAGGTAATGTTCCCAATAATTAATGATATTGATGATAATTAGTAGTAGAAATAAAAGCCTGAGTTAACCGTGATGATATTTGGGTTTGCTATGTTGAACCAATATCCATCAACTGCTAACAGAGGATGCTGCTCTGCAATAAGATCACAGTTAAAAATCGTTTTAATTATGCATGAAATGATAAGTAAATGGCACAATCATTACACTTACTGCTTTTACATGCATAAGCAAGTTTGCTGAATACAGGAAAACATTTTTTGATGCTTCAACATTTTTATTAGAACACAATCTTTCCTTTTCCTACCATTGAGGATGACAAATTGGGGATTAATTTAAACTGTGTTAATCAATATTTTAGATATTGCTGTTGATTTAAATTATACCATATTGCCAGTTCTACCTGACCCACGGAGAATCAATATCCAATCAGCAGCTCTTATGGCAGCTTTCAGCTCACAGTTTTGTTTTTTATGGTCACTATACCTGCTACATCCAAGCCACCGTCGCAGGGGCAGATGGAAGGAGAAATGCCAAGGCATTACTCTGATGCAAAAGTAATAATCATTTATGCATTTTATTAGAAGAGCATACGAAGGGTCATTGTCTTCTTTAATTTGCACAGATAGGTATTGTATGTGGACGTTATTTGAAAATCTGCTGAACTGAAGTTTTACTTTTCTATGTGCATGTCAGCACCATGCTCCAGGTCACAGAGACTCTGTGAAGTGATGAATTGGTTGTTCAGGATGAGGTTCAGACTTTGTTATTCACAACAAGACACTGGCCAGCATTATAGTAGTCATTGTAGGGGAGTGGTCAGTATTTACGAATGTAATGGTAAACAGAAACAGAAGGAGGCTAAGAGTAAAACTTTCCAGTGGAGCTCCGGCCTTAGAGAATACACTGCTCATTCACAACTGACAGAGGGTCTAGTATATTTCAGTGACAGACAGAAAAGAGCACATTAGCATATTCTTACTGAAGTTCACTTAAGTTGTGCATTTGTGTCTCATAAAATGCCGTCACCTCGATCAGCAGTGTGTCAAATCTTGCATTTTCTCTTCTGCCTCTCAAGGGTATGCTAACTGATCCACTAGATACGTTCCAAAAAACCTCAATGGATGTTGTTTTTTTTTCCTAATTTCTTTCAATGTATTGAGATTTCCTTCAATTGCTCCCAAAAATAGTTGATTCAAGGTCCAAAGCCACAAATGCACACAGCGACATTGCTGCACACCCAAGCATGAACACATACACTCATATTTCAAAAAGTAAGCAGTGTAAGGGAATCTGCTCTATAGCTTATTGGCTCGGTCAACTCTTCCTGTGCGGGGTAACTGGCTGGCATTGTTGCCTCACAGCAAGAAGGTCGCTGGTTCATTTCCCAGTTTGACTGAGGGCCTTTCTGTGTGGAGTTTACATGGTCTCCCTTCTTCCGACAGTCCAAAAATATGCAGATTAGCTTTACTTGGACACTCAAAATGAACCGTAGGTGTGACGGTGAGAGTAAATGGCTGTTTGTCTTTATATGTTTGCCCTGCGATGGACTGGTGACCTGTCCAGGGTGTACTCTGCCTTTCACCTTGAAAATTGCTGGCATTGGTTGTTCTGTCTCTAAAATGGCCATAGTTTTGATTGCATGCGTTTATGTACATTTGTATGCCTGAACTGTTAGTTTACTTGCTGATGTTGGTGCAATGGTGGTGTGCTTGAGTTTGGCAGTGAATGTGATCACAATGGAAACATAGGTATGTGTTTGCTTACTGACTTGCTGGCAAGATCTAAATGAGGGCAAATGAACAGGGAGGCCAGTAATAGAAGTTGCTGAATAAAATGACACTAAGAGGAAGTTAAAAGGGTTATAGAAAGATAGTGATGGGGAATTCTGCCTTATCCCTATGATGTTACAGGTGTATAGGTGATCAATTTATTCATCCACATTGTGCAACTGTCAGATGCTAAAAAGCCACCCTCCTTCTCATTTGTGTGTGTGTGTGTGTGCGCGCATGTCTGTGTGTTTCTGTCCTCTAGCTTCTGTGTTTCCTCCAGCCTGAGTAAATGTCAGAGCAAGCTGCTGTGCTTCCCAGACCACGCCGTGGGAGACAAACCAACCTCATCGCCGTGGCAACCCTCTGTTCTGGCTCAAAGAAAGAGGCAAGGGCTGAGAAGAAAGAAACTTTTATGCCTCTGAACCCCCACTAGTTTCCTCATCCCCCCTCGTCCTTGTGCATTGTAGCCCAGGCCTGAACCATGTGGCAAAGCTCCCAAGGCTCTCTGTGACTAGAGATGAGGGAACAGAGGAAGGCAGCAGTTACTGAGTAGGTGATGAGGGATTTAAAAAAAAAGAAGAAAATCAATTAGAAAATTAAAATGAGATGTAGAAATATTGGATGGAAGTCCATGGGACATTTCCCGTTGGCTGGTATTTTATAATTTAATTGAAACTTAATTTTCAATACTTGAAGAAAGACATTTTGCCAAAGACATTTCACATGTGAGGTAAAAGTAAACTTCACTAGACTTACCAGCAAGGCTATTAGATTTCCCAGAATATTTCCTTGGCTTGAAGCCATTGTATTTGGTTTCATTTTATAGCAGCAGGAGGCTGCCTGCTACCTTTCTTCTCTGGTAATGGCTTTATTCTCCAAGCTGACTTGTCACCTCTAACAAGCAGTGTACCTTAAGGGATTTCAGTGATCATGAAAAGTCCTATTAGCCTGGCCAAAGACTGTCACTCATATCCAAAGTAAAGACTATTTTTCTGTGCCAGCACAATTGGTTGTGGCAGTGAGTTGAGTCACTGAAATGACAGCATTTAGCCATTACCCCCCCGAGGGGGAGAAATGTGACAAAAACTGAGAGGCAGTGAGTGGGTGAGGAGTGGCAGTGGTGGTCAGAAGTGAGGAACCATCTGGTTGTAGGTGAGGGACCATATTTAACATTGGCGGAAGCCAAATATTTTGTCTCCAATGCATCCAGGATTCTTTCCACAAAATTGTCCATTTACCACTGTAAATCTGCTCATCTTTTTCAGTTTTAATCTAAACCAGTGTGCACTCAATAGTCACCATTTCAGACATGGAAACCATGATTGTCAGCTGCATTTGTCTGTTAAGATGTATTTCTCTCTTTTTGCTACTGTCTGATCAGTTCATCTCTCCCTTATTGTTGCATTGGAAGCAAGGCTGCCTTTAACGCATCTATGTGCTGACCTTTGTCCTTTCATGCAACCCATTTCATTTCACCCACGCCACTTTATTTGCAGGCTGTTGTATCACCCATGGGCTGCATGAAGCGAACAGACAATCATTCTCCTTCACCTTATACACATTGTGAGTGCGTCTATAACTGAAAAATGTCATGTATGCAAGCGCTAAGACCACCTATACAAATGTGCAGGTGTGGATGAGTGTATTTGCATGTAAATGTGGGTATTCATGAGGAGAAGAGCTGTTTTGCCAGCAATAATCAGTGATCACACATTATGTGATTGCATGTTCCCCCATTAGAACTAATATGCTTTGTGCATGTGCATGGAGGGCAGAAGGGACACGCTCGCCATGGGTGTATCCGACAGAATTTCAATCTGAGATGCCCTGGTTTGGTTGATCTCTATATATTTTTATTTTTTTTCTGAAGGTGTGAATGCATGCATGCTTCTTTGTGAGCATGTGGTGCAATATGGAATTGTGTGTATGCATAATGGTGTTTTCTGCTCTACTGGCTGTGCCGGTGTGCGCCTGTGTTCATGTTGCACATGGCCCCGGCTCCACTGGGAGGTCTGTGTCTTTCATGTCTCCTGTTCAGTTCTCCCTCAAATATGGGTCAAAGGATAAAAGAAAAAACACTATCTGCTACGAAACACACACACACACACACAGGTCTGAAAAATGACTCATTGGAGACTTGAGTAGTAACAAGGTGGCATTGTGGAGGACACTGAAGCAGACAACTTTTAAAATTCACCTAAATCTAGATGTTGTCTCTCTATTAACAACAGTTATTCACAACACCGGTTACTCATCCCATCTTGCCCCGTCTCCCTTTGCCTGTCTCCTCAGTTTGTTTCAATATGCCTCACACTTGACCTTGCTTAAACCAATGAGAATGCCGGATTTGCAAGTCGGCAGCAAGTCGATTAGCAGTGAGTTAATGCTCGGTGTCTCCTGGCATCTCTGTGTCTGTCTCTTCTTTTCTCTCCTACAGTCTTTCATGCTCTTCCTCGTCGCAGTCTTCCATTGTTTTCCTCTCTAAGCCTCTTCAACAATGCCGATGCTCTGGACCGTCTTCAAGCCTCAAAGGAGGAAGGTGCCGTGCTGAGGCATTTGTGCATGGCAGGGTGTGTGTGTGTCTGTAAGTGTGCAGGCATTCATAAGCATGTGTGTGGCAGTTAGTTAGCAAGATAGTGTTTGACAAAGTACAGGGCATTCTCAGTGATGTGCATTTCTGGTCAGTGGCTGTGAATGAGGTCAAAAAAAGAAAACCTATCTAACTGTGGGGAAGCTTGGAATTGCACTGGGAAAACCCTGCCTCTCTCATAACTTCAGCCCTGTGGGCCTCAGGCTTGGAGCAGTTGAGGATGTTGAGACCTACTGCCTGTCACAGATAAAGGCTGCAGACCTCCTGCTATCAGTGGGATGCAACCATCTGGGAGGACCACTTGCAGTGCTTTACACCCATGTGGCTTCCTGCTGCGCATGCTCTTATTCTCATATACACCATCCTTAGAAATCTGTGTCGGGCCAGGGAGGGACCCCGTCAGATTGATGGAGAGGACCACCTGGCACACATGTTGGACCCAACAAACTTTTTTAAAAAAGTTTCCCAAAAGTGTGACTCTTGCTATCACTCCCATCTACCACCTCCTTGTCCCCATCCTGAGCAGTCAAAGCGGTATATTGTTTGTGGACCATTCTCTGTTAAAGGAAGAGGGGTGTAACCTGTGTGTCATTTTTTTTGTAAGACGTTTTTTTGTAACTGTAAGAATAGACCTTTCCACTTGTATCTCACTATCTAAGTGTCATTACTGTGTATATGACCCACACAACTATCATTATGTCCTTGGCTGAGAAAAAACATTCAACATTGATGCATAACAGTAATGCTGGATCATTATTTCTTATTTCACTTGGTGTTGGGAATCTAAGATTTTGGTCAAATTGTTAAATGGGCACACTAAGGTTACAAGGTTTCACTGTGATACATCTTGTTCTGCTTATTATTCATTTTTCTACAACACTAACTACAGTGTCAGAGCCGGTGGAAATGGAACTACCACATTCATAACAGCCCAGCAGCATGTGTATGCTAATGATTTGGTCCAGACAGAAAGGTGCTCTTTACCCATTTGGTTTCTTTTCTCCAGTTACTCAGGTGCTGATCTCCTTCTATCTTTACTAGCAGAACAATGAGGAGTGATACTCAGAGCTATCCTGGGAAATTACCCTGTCGACAGACGGCACATTGAGACTTCGTTAGCTCAACCACCCAACGTAGTGCCTCTCCAGCCTGATCGAACAGAGCAACTCACCATGACAGAGTAAACAAAGCAGAATCACGGGGATGATGAGAAAAAGAAGGGCTTTTTTATGTGATTCACTCACTGCAAATCCCTGTATACCCATGTGGGTTTGTGTGTTCATGCTTTTGCACCTATGTGTGTGTGCAAGTAGAAATTTCAAATTGGGTGTATTAATAATGTACAGTATATTTTCGTTTCATTACTATGGGGTCATTTTGAATGTTCATTTGACTCAGTAGCTACACATGTGCCTATGTCCAAATGTGCCTAATAATACTTTTCTATGTTTGGGTATTTGTCTTAATGCAAATGCAATAGCTTTGTGTGTTTTTAAAGGCGTGTGGTTGTGTGTGTGTGTGTGTGTGTGTGTGTGTGTACTCCCCTGTCTGTGTGTCTTTCTTCATGCACTTAAGGCAGCAATGTCTGTGTTGAGGAGAAAGAAGAAGTGGAGGAGAGGTGCAAGTCAGAGACTCCAAGTAAACAACCTGCAGTAGCTACAGTAAGTGTCAGTCTTCCTGCCGCTCTTCCTCTGCCTCCCTGCCTTCCTCCTGTACTTTTTATTCCTACGCTTAAGTAAACATGCACACTGATTGTGTTGCCAAGTTACTCAAGAACCTGCTCCACAAACTTCCGGGATCTGCATCCCTGCTCAGCTTTTTGTGCCTAAAATAATAATTGAAATGACTATCGCCATGTAATCAATTAGGGTGTTCATCCCCTCCTCTGAATGAAACAGTTAATTGGCTTGTGCCACAGAGATGCTGAGATGGAGAGCAGACTGGTGCAGGAGGGACTGTTGGATTACTGCAGATGGGCTCTCAGACCTGTTTGCATTGTGCCTGACTTTAAGTTTGTGATTGGCTTCCTGGTTCAGAAATTGCTTGGGTGCGAACAGCACACAGGTTGGGATTGGACCTTTGTGACAAATCCTGCCTGTTTAGTGAAGAGGGCAGGGATAGATACAGAGCACACACAGCAGGTTTTCACTCTGCTTTGATCACAGTCTGTCAGACCGATGCATGCAGGTATTTCTTCCATTAAACACCTTTTGTTACTTTTTACTCAATGTCCAGAAAAATTCTTTGCCACCTGCAGTCAGTGTTGCTTTGTCTGAGCACACAGAGAGCCAAGTGTTTCAAGTCTAAACAACCCTGCAGTATTGATCTATTCCACACCCTATTCCATTTTGTCCTCTAAAACATGCCGTTTCACTCAGTTGACTTCTATTCAAAGCTATCCAGTGAGACCTGTGTCAATGGGGAAGCTTGACTTCATTCCATAGCTCTGGAAGCCCCCCAGGGTCTAAGCATAGGCTTGTAGACCATAACAGGCAGGGGGCTAATAGGCCAGATAGGATTGGATAAAAGAAGAGGGGGTGTTGTTGTAAAAAAAAGTTTTAGGACCAGGACACAGCCATCTGCTTTTGTGGTGATGAGCATCAAAGCCTGAAGGAGCCCTGTTGGGTCTCTCTTTTCAGATGGCCGTCCTACATATGGGCTTCATATTTCACCAGGACAGTCAGCCAGCAAGGCCCATTGGGCCACAGCCGAGGCTGCTATTCTGTCTCCCTGCATGGTTCCCAGCCTTTGAGAAGAGCAGCAAGATTACTTTTATTTCTCCTGAGAAATGTGGCTAATAAATGACCAGGCTTGACCCAGAGGATTTGGGCCTACACCCCCACCTCACTAAATGAAGGTACAGAAGGACAGGGGCTCTGTGAGTATGTTACAGAAATGGGTCAGTGCATGACTGCAACGACATGCTCCCAGGGTGATTAATTATTGAAGTGACTAATACTACATTTGCCTGGCAGCACCAAGGTTTCAGTCCACATTGTTGGCACCATAACAGTAATCAGCCCTACTACATCTTTTATACTATATGTATCTCATGCGCCTCAGTTCTCCCTATTTCCCTCACTTCCCCTCCTATTTCAAGTCCTTTTTGTTATTTTGCCCTTACGGATTTTCTGTTTTCCTCTTCTGTCTCTCCCACTTGACAAATACAGATCTTATTATCCAATTATGCCTTTTCACTGATTTCCTCTATCTCTGTCCCTCCTTCCTCTCCCTCTTTCATCCCCTTGTTGTGTTTCTCCTCCATCAGTAATATAGCCTCTATCTTTAAGGGAGACTGGGGGGAGGAATGTGCTTCTTGATGAGAAATGTGAAGGCCAGACACATATAATATCAGCGCTGATGGAAACCAGCCATTCTTGTCTAACTCTGCTTCTCCTTTGCATTTGCCAGACATTGCTTGCCTCAAGGTAGCATATGGCATTCTCTCAGACTATGGACTTGTTGGCCTCCCACACAACACTGTGCATCCATCTCTCCCTCACTCGCAGCTCTTTTATGGGCTCTCCAGCGCATGTTTGTTTTTTTCCATACTCCTCTTCCCTGATACTGTGCAGAGCCCCATCCCTCTGCATTGTATTTCACATGGCCACACCTCAGTGGCATCCACTGCAGAGATGGCTCTGGTCTGGCAGTTGGTGAGAGGAGGGCAGTCAAGCCTGAAAGGTAAAATCATTATTTAAATATTTGCCACCCCGTGCCCTGTTCCCCAAGCATCCAGAGGAGGGTTGCAAGAGTCATACCCTTCCAAAACAATGGGCCATAAGGGGACAGCTTTGTTTTCTCATGCTCAGACATACACGCACTAACCTCCCCTTCATTCAAACTCATACAGATGGTGTTCTCTTTGTTGTATCATGTACATAAGGCACAGCACATCACATCCCTTGGGAGATGTGTTTACCTTACCAAGGTACAAGCAGAAGGAGTAAGAATAGTGAAGGGGGGTCACAAACAAAAGACAAGGCCCACAATTACACAGTTGTACAAAGGAAAACATGACCAGACATTTTGGATGTGTTGTGAGGACAAAAAGTTAGTTCCCACAGAAAAGACGAACAGATGGTTACACACAGAGAAACTTGTGTACTTCCGTATTTATTGCCCTTTTTTATAATATGGCCAGGGGAAAGTGAGGCTGAATGGTAGCAAAGACACAGTTCTTTGCTACCTGGTAAAAATGAGTCAAGTCACTAATGTGTGCAGAAGGGTAGATGCTTACTTGGGTATTTGTGGCATCTTAAAATTACAGTTGGGCAGCAGTTTAACATCTTTGATGCTTCTTTGCCTCTAGGTGAAGAGAGAACCTGTGTTGATCATAAAAAGGGAAATTGTGGTGAGTATACTGTATACCAGGATATTCCTGCCATCCAAATAACCTTATTAAGACTATGAAAACTGTGCAAAAAACAAGAAACAGGAATTTAAATGTATGACTGCTAAATGGACAAACATTTTTGGAGTGGTGGTAAGACTCATGTTTTGTTCATGTGTCTTAGTGTGTGTAGGTGTGTCCCTCTCCAAAAAATGGTGTGTGGGAGCCACAAGATTCACGCTGTGTTTATGATGAGGTGTGTGCGGACTTCATGCCGTGAGTCTCAGAGACCATCTCTGCTCTGCCCGGGAAGCCTCTGGTCAGACAACAGCTACAGCACAGCACCTCCCGCCTCATCGCTCCCTTTCTTCTGAACCTCTGTGTACCTGTTTCCTTCGCTTTAAATGTGCAGAGAATATTCAACATGCATCACATCAAATGCACCATGAACTTAGAAAACAAAATGAATTGCACAACATTAGTGATGCACGGCATAACTTGAAAGTTACAATTAACGTTTACGCAGCCACATCAAAGAAATAAAAGGAACACTTTCCCCTTGCAAACCATCGTTTAAAACAGATTTTCATTTCAGCTGCTTTTTTAAATGTATGCTCTGTGATTTCCATACAGTGTCCATCATGTCGCACTCCACTTTTCGGGTAACTTGAACCAGATGGAGCTGAAATTGGAAACCGATTTATAACTTAGTTGTCCAAATTTCACCAAAAGTCACCTCGTGTACTTTCAATTCTTTTTATTTGCGTTGTGAAAAGAAACTGGGATGCTTAGATTTACAAGAAACAAAGTGAGCAATGAATACACACATTCTTGCATGCAAATCCATTCACATCCAGTAACTTGAATGGAGCCTATTAACTGTAGTTACTTCACTGCTAGACTGAATATAGATATTTACAGATCCTACCAATAAACGTCTGACTCCTATCACCACATCCACATGATTTGCACTTCGCTCTTTATTGTTCCCCAGAATCCCCAGCAGAGTGAACCGGGCAGGCACAGGTGTGAGCAATTAGTCGGCCTCAGTAATGTACTCTCCTGCTCTCAGCTCTTTGCTCCCCTGAGTCCCAGACGGGGTCCGCTGGGCAGGCAGCAGTGCAATTAGTTCAATTTGGTAGCATTGATTCATCCAGCAGCAGCCCCCGACGTACATTCTCAGTACAATAAAACACAGCACTATGAAATGGGCCTAATCCTCATTTTGGTACAGTGCGTAGCACTGAATTAACCCACAGTGTCAGTCTAAAATGCACTATTAGTATGCAGATCAGTATTTTATGTGTGTGTGTGTTAAACCCTGAGTTCGATAAGTGGGTTAGGATAAGCCTCCGGGTTTGTGTGGTTAATATTAACACTTAAAAGACTATTCAAATGTAAAGAATATTAAGGCATAGTTTTCTATTTTGGTAAATACTGCTGAGTCTGAAGCTACTTAAAGACTGGAAAGCCATGACTCATTCTTAAAAAAATCCAGCTAATAATACCTGTAAGGGCCAGGTCATATTTTCCACAATCTGTGTGTGCAGAGAGCTGCTTTGCATTTCAGCAAGCACGTTCATGTCCACTGTTCCAACCTGTCCACGTCAGTCCAACGTCCCACGCAAAAGGCTACGTGATTACACATTTCATTCTAGTGGCAGCCATTTCTCTGTGATTATTCTTTTTGTGCTTATTTGTGCATGAATAATCGTAGGTCTCACGTTTCCATAGTTACCATCTTTTTTTGTGGCCTGTTTAGCGTCTTCTGTCCTGCCCTATGTTTGGAACATAGGTGTTGTCCTTGACTCTGCAATGTCCTTTGAGCATCATTCTAAGACATTGATAAAAAAAAAAAAAAACTGGTTCTTCCATCTATTCTAATATTTCTAAATTGAAACCCCTTGTGTCTAAGGTTGAAATGGAGATGATTATTCATGCTTTTATAACCGGTTTAAATAAGGAGGCACTTGACCGCATTCAGGTCGTCCAGAACTCTGCTGCAAGGCTATTAACCGGAACTCACAATAAGGATTATATCATGCCGGTTTTAGTCTCCCTTCACTGGTTACCAGTGCATTTTAGCATTTTATCTAAGTTCCTCCTTACATCTCTGACCTGCCACAGCTTCATACCCCAGCCCACAGTCTGAGGTCAGAAGGTCAGGTGTTACTTGTGGTCCCAAAGACCCATTTTAAGACGCAAGGCGATCGCTCCTTTGAAGCAGTAGCACCTACTGTAGACTGTGGAACGCTCTCCCTTTTTCCCTTCACTGCCGAAGGTCTTTCCTTGATCACAACGGAAATGAAAGCATTAAAAAGTTTACGTAACATGGATCCTTGCAGACTACAAAGTAAGGACACACTGACCTGACACATTGACGTGTAAAAACATCACATTCATGTTTTGTCATGTTATTATGGAACAATATTATACATTTTAGTTCATACTTTAAGATTAGAATAACTACACTTTTTCAAGTATTTCCATTTAATGACTTCCATTAATGTATTTGTTTTTTTTGTGACTCACACTTTTATTGTGCTTTATATTTTACAATAAAATAATATACCACCTAATGATAGTAATAATACTGATAATAATAATAATTTTACATATTTGTTATGAAATATTTGGCGTGTCTATTTGTGAGTCTACAATATCTCTAAGCCTGATGGAGGAGATTAACTCACAGAGTATGTGTTCCAAAGAGGCGACACTGATACATAGCACAGTTATCGCTTTTACAGTAATTGAGGTGCAATCTCTTGCCCATATGGTGTGTGTTTCCCATGTACATATGCACACACCCAATATTATCTCCATACACACATGTTCTGAACACTTTAATCAATTAGTCGTTGGATTGTCAGCTGGTAGCACTCAGGCACACACGCTCACACACAAACTTGTTTTTATATCTCTGTGAGGACACATTACATTACATTACATGTCATTTAGCAGACGCTTTTATCCAAAGCGACTTACAATGGAATCAAGTACAATTAGCCAGGGGTGAAATTGAACTTGCGACCATGATGTCTTTGGTACACAAGGTAGGGTCTTAACCACTGAGCCACTCCACCCCCACCCACACCTCATAGACATAATGCATTCCCTAACCTTAACCATCACAACCAAGTGCCTAGACCTAACCCTAAAACCAGGTCTTAACCCTGAAAAAGCACTTTAAAGAAGCACAATAACCAAACAAAAAAGTTTTTTAGACTGGACAAAGATTTAAATAAGTGCACACACACACACACACACACACACATACACACACACACACCTTCTCACTAATCCACAAACCCAGATCACAGGAAATCTCCAATCCCACCTCAAACGTCCCCTGATGCCATTATTTCTGGATACTGTCTATGCACAATATGTAGATTGTTTGTTTTACACTTTGCTGACAAAAGATAAGACTAAAATCTGCAGAGATAAAGCAAAGTAAGCCAAATGCATGTAATTCTTTTTCTTTTTTTTGTATTCCATTGAGACAGTGTGTGCATATTTCTTGGTTCCTTGACATGCATATACCTCTGCTTGCCGCTACAACTGTATGTAAATTGACCTTAACCACCCACCGCCCTTTCACCACCTTGCAAGATCAGGAATGCATAGACACGCTTAGCCCACAATGTTCTTTACCGTTTGCACTGTTTATGCAGTCGGCACACTCATTTAAATAACCTTGATTACTTTATTTTAATCTCTGTGTGTTGTGTGTGTGACTCGTGTGCGTGTGTGAGAGAGAGAGGGTACTAGTGGGTGAATGTGTTTGTGTGTGGGAGAGAAGAGGGAGACAGACAGGTTACAGTGGTAATGTAGTGTTCCTTGGCACTTTTAATTTCTGTCAATTATGGCAGTGTGCTGCCTGCCGTATTTGTTATTATATCATAAAGTCTGTGTGTGTTTTAATAAGGCTTATAATGAATGGCACCATTAGAGTGCTGAATGTAGGAATGTGCACAGCCGGAACAGCAATGATTGCCCATTCAGGTTTTTCACACTGTTTTCTTAAAAAGGGGGGGTGTTTTGGGGAGTGGTGAAGGGGTCGAAGGACTGAATCACATTATAATTAATAAAGTCCACCCATCCATGCAGTTTTTTTCTCTTTATAATTTTAGTGCCAGAAGCGAACCACTGTTTGTCCATGTCTGTTATTCCTTTTTAAACACCATGGTGTTCGGCTTCAACAGTTCACTGTAGCAATGTGAAAAACAAAACTTTGAAAACAGTAATCAAAAGTTATTCAGTCTAAAAACTGTTTATCTGTGGTCCATTTTCTGCCTCATCAGAATTCACATTCTTCGTGTAAGACCTGTCAAGATGCAGTCAGAAAACTTCTATTCAAATTTGTATGTTTTCTATCACACTCCCCTAAAGATCCTCGATGTACTCAAGTAGAACGATCAGACTCCGTTTTGTAGGATTGCAAACAATGTTCATAAGCAACTATAATCAGCTCATTCCTCCTTTGTCTGTGCCGGTTTTCTTACACTTTTGCAATTAAGCAAGAATTTCTTTTGAAGTCGATCGGTTGCCCCATTCTCTCTCATCGCTTTTGTCTGTAGTTATTCAAATGAGAGCAGAGTGACCTGGAAAACCACCATGAATTGTGCCTGTTGAGTTTATACCACTGCTATAGACCATAAACAAAAACTGTTTAATTAGGTGCCTTGCACTTTATTAGTCCTTAACTCATACTAAAAACATGCACGCACGCACACACATAACACTGCCTGCGTTACAGTCCTCACTTATTGAATAATGAGACTCTTGCCGCGCTACAGCAAAGAATAGCTAAACTGTGATGAGGACCTGTGTGTGTGTGCACGCACACGTGGGTGTGTGTTTCTTTTTGGATGCTGACAAGGAAGAAGAGCTTGTTAAGAAAAATGTTTTCTTGGCCAGAAAACAGCAGCTTTATGCTATAACTGGCCGTCTTATGCCAAGATAATAAAGATGAGAGGAAACGTCCAACATTTAAAATGTTAAAATACTGACACCACCTCCATCTTTAAACATATGCAGGCACATGTGCTGACGCCCCTTTGTTTTAACTGCTTAGTTTTCTTTAACTTAACTCCCTCCTTTGTCCTTTTGACAACTTTGGCCCAGTAGACTTTTTATGCCAGTCACCATGGAGACCCACCTTTAAGTGGCGTGGAAGTCATTCAGGTCAGGGGAGGTCAAGCCGAGGGACTGTTTTGGCAAACAGAGCATGCTTCATTAGGCCTTTTGGCTTGGGGTTCATTAAAACTGCAGGAGAGGACATTCCAGGAGACTCTATTAACTAAGCAGTCTTGTGACATGCTGTCAGGCCAACAGATTTCAAACATCTTGTGTTAAACTGCAGTGCCCTCCCCCCTCCCCCCTCCCACACACACACACACACACAAACACACACACACTCCCACCCCAAACACCCCACCTCAATTACCCACCCACACTCACATACAAACACAAAGGCACAATGGCTCAAATAGACAAAACATACTTGCACCAGCATGAGACACAAGTGTAGAGTTCATATACACGTGCACAGCCCCACTTAAAATCACACGCACACTCAAGACTTCCTACGTCTTCTGCCGCTCTGCTGCCACACTCTTCCACGCACCCGCCTTCACACAATAGGCTCCATCTGTTGGCCCTTGCAACTTTCCCTTAGCAGTCCTCTGGGTGTTCTTTAGTCTGCTCACAGAACAAACCACAGCCACTATGCCGCTGCTCCTGTGACACCTTCAGTTTGAAATAACTACTGTTAGGTAGGGCAGTGGAGGGAGTGGTAGCGAGTTTTGGGAGTAAACTGGAAAAAAAGAGAGAAAATAAATACTTTTTATGAGGAATAAAGTGTTATAGAGGGAGGGGTGGTTAAGGGTTAGAGTTACAGGGTGAGAGAATGTTGGGTCGGAATTAAATGATAGAAGGCACAGGGGAAGACTCAAGGAAAGGCACATGCTCTGTGAGACACTCAGAGTCCACATGTGAGCCACTCAGAGTCCACATATTTGATCTTATTGTTCAAGTGGAGCACATGCCAGAGAACGTGGCTTAAATGCTTTAAAGAATCACATCAGAGTAAGTAAATGAACAGGTTAAGGTTATCAAAATGCAAGCTATTGCACTGAGAGCTTGTCAGATCAGGGTTTTTAGTTCTCCTCTGGAAAAAAAGCAGGTATAACTGGATTATCCCTGTGTTTCATTTGGCAGGCCTTATCATGTAGGCTGTATGGTCGGTCAGTTCAAACTGGGCAGATTACTGTTTGCAGAGAAGAGGTTTAGCATCGTTTGGAGACTATGATATGTTAATTAAAGTGGATTTTTTGAAAATGGGACTTGCACGATGGCAAACTCCACCTCGGCAAAGCCATAAGCCCATCTGTTGGCAGAGGTGTATTTGGGTCTGTGTGTGTTGTTTTTTTTTTTTTATGTTTCTGTGCTCATGTCTATCCATGTGAAAACCGGTCTCTGCCTTTTAGAATTAGGACACATGAAGATAAGTTGTTTTGGTCTTTCTGGCCACCTCCTTATTCTGCGTGAGCATTGTGGCTGATTTACAGTTTACTGAGAATAAGACTTGCACAATGTTCTGTCTAGGTGTCACAAATTATCATATGATGTAATATCACAGTAACTATAATTTCTTGATGGTGCCCACACATCTGTTTTTTCTGCACCGCACTGTGCTTTTGATCCTCTCATGTTGTGAAATGGCTTTGTCTGCAGCAGGTAATGTGTACAGGTCAATCTGCAGTAGTCTATTGAATTTTTTCTTTCAGCCAGCACAGCTAAAATAAAAGTTGGTCAGTTCTGTGGGATGGTTAAAGTCGATAAAATATGAGACACACTAGCAGGTGGCCAGTTTCTCTTGGAGCTACAGGGATATCAAGGGAGTGTTTCTTACACATTTTGCAGTATGCAGCTCCCGGGGTTGTTGAAGGCTGAATTAAATCTTAATGATGTGAATTCTTAGCAAACATGCATGTGTATTGTATCAACTATATAGTTATACACCAGAGTAACCTCTGAGAAAAAAGTTATATGGCGACAGTGTTACAGCTTACTGTGATGCCCACTAAAGTGGTATCACATTTGTGGTAGTTTCTGTAATTTTAGAATTAATGTTTTGAATATTTGTTCAGTGGTAATCAACCTGTTTCCACCATTCTTGCGCTGAAATATTTTATATAGATGGCAGGATAAATTGTGGGGTCGCCAGCAGGGGGCAGTGTGGCGCTTATTGTGCTCCCGGGGGCTTTACGTCAGTTTGGTCCACTTTACAGTTTTTCGCTTTCTGCTGAGCGAGATGAAAAACGGACGCAGAGTTTGGCCTGTCTCACTTATTTCTCCTGTTTCCAGGTTAGTGGAATAGTAAATTAAGCTAAGTAACTGAAATGTAATATGTTGACATGTCGCTGAATGTTTTAATGTCCGCTAATAAGGCTGTTTTATGAATATGTGGACATATATGTACATATAACAGTAGCCGCATTTTCGCGGCACCTGTTGCTACCCAAGTCACGTCGGTCAGAGTTTTATTTTTAGCTCCTTTAACATTTTTGTGAAGTCTAATAGTTTTGAAATGTATGATATTGTGTAAAATGAGTAAAAGGATTTTAGTTTGAAATGGAAAATGCGTTTAGGATCCATATGTAAGTGGTAATATAAGCTATGTTTTATATGTAAGTCGTAACATAAGCTGTGTTTTATTTTAAGTTGAAAAGAGACAACTTACAGGATAACAGTGGTTATTGTCATTTTGATTTATTTAATCATACAAAACTCAGTATTTGCTGAAAGATGAGAAAAGACACATTGTATTTTATTTTGAAGTTGTGTTTATTTCATAGAGAACATTGAGTGTTCGTAACAGAGGAGGATTTAAATTGTGAATGTTTTAATAAATCCTCTCTCTTTCTTCCTGCTGAGCTAGATGAAAAACGGACACAGAGTTTGCCCTATCTTACTTATTTCTCCTGTTTCCAGAGAGAGTGTATAAGCTGTTTACATGGTGCCAGCCAGTACCTGTAACATTACCACTGATTCATTTTTATTAGCCCTTTGCTAAATTTGGCCACATAATAATTACATTACATTAAATGTATTTGAAAAGTATTATCTTACAATGGCAAACACAGCCACCTACACTAAGTGATTAAAGGCATGAAATATCATCACACAACCACAGTGCTGTGCGTTGAAAACTAGAGCACTCAAAAGAATGCAAACCTTCACCAAAGCCTCTCTTGATCTGAATTTCAACAAACACAGTCACCGACTCATACAAGTTCCCATAACATGATTTTTAAAAAATGTCTTTTAAAGAAATCCTGAATCTGCATCTGGATCACCACCAAAGTCTAATAATGTATTCCTTGGGTCATAACCTACATCCTGAGCAAACTTTATCAAAAGCTGTGGCAAACTTTTTGGAATATGTTGCTCACAGACAGACAGACAAACACTGGCAAAAGCACAACCTCCAACTAAAATACTGTTAATCCAGAGAAAAATGCTGAATTGTGGCTAGAAACTCAAAGCCCACTGTCTATTAATAACATAATCTAAGCCTGCTTCTCTGCTTTGTCACAGAAAAAACTTGAGCCAACATCCTTCTTGAATTATTTAATCACTCATAACCAGACCTCCTTCAGTGATAATATTAAAATCCTCTATACTCTTGAGTTCAAAATTGTAAATCTTCACCTCTATGGATACACTAATGCTGTGATGAACAGGTTATGAGGTCTATTTAGCAAACAGTCTCATTATTAAAGCTATACGAGCATCACTTACAGGTTCAAAGAAGTTCCTTCATATAAAATACAGTATAAACGAACAAATGTGTTGGGGGGCGGCATACACACTTGTCTTTACGTCTGTGTATGTGGCTTTATCTGTGGCTGACAGAACATGAATAATAGAACACAAGGGCTTTGTTATTAAAGTGGCCTTTTACTGTTTAATAGCTTTTATCACAAGCTTGCTTTGGATCCATTCAATGTAATTTCTTTCCATGCCTTGTTTTTGCCCCCATTTTTAGCATGCCCAGATTTAGCTCTGTTTCATCCTCTAATCCCTCTATTTTGTTAGTGACACTGGGAGACGAGCCGGGGCTGTGTGGCTCAGCCCAGCCTGTCAAAGCCTATAACATCTCTCACCAGGATCAGGTTATTGTTTGAGCTGTGCGTATCTTCTTTATATTGAATTGCTTGTGATAGGAGGGCCTGGTGTCGTATGTCTCTCTCTCTTTGTGTGTGTATATCCATGCCACCATGCACTTTTGTGTGCGTGTTTATTGTACATGGGTGAGGCGGCTCCAAATACCAAAAATAGGACACACAACAGTGGATACAACAATTGTCTTTTATGACCTCCAATTTCAATATTGTCCCCTTATGTCCCTTCTACACTCAGGCCCCTTACCCACCGTCGTGTTCTTGGTTTTGCTTTCCACTCGTCCATCACCACGGTGAGGTGATAGATGGGGCGGTGGAGACGGGGAACGTTAAAGTTTGTGGGCCGTGGACGGACAGCTCGGCATGAATATCAGCAGTACTGAGTAAGTGCTGGGAATTGGATGAGCAAGAGCGAGGGAGGTGTCAGCACTTTCCCTCCCATGCATTTTCACTCTGCCAGATTGAGTCTCATTATCTGACCCTGCTCCTCTTCCCTCACTGACCTAATAATATTGTTTTCAGCGATCCTATCCAACCTCTGACCTCATGACTTCACACAAGAGGAATCTATTAGATAAATTATTCTATTTTCCCAAAGAAGTCAGCTACTTTTTCAGTTGTTTGATTCTGTTTTGGATAACACAGCAGCTAAATAGGGTTATCAATTATATTCTTTTACTCTCCTTTTAGTTAGTTAGTTTTATTCCCACAGCTAATGCTGTTTATTTTTCTGATGAGGACTTTATCTTTTATAGATGCACTCACTCGCACTGTAAGCCTCATCATGTTGTACTGCACCTAGACAAAGATTTATATAAAATCTCATCAACGTGATCTCATTTTATTGGTTGGGAGTGTTTGTTATTAAAAGCAGAATCAAAGTTGCAGTATCAGTGAATTAATGTGATTGTGTGGGAGCTCGTTAGGCATCTGAGATAAACGGGGGAGATTTGGGAAATAATCCCTTCCCAATGTGGGCACCACAGCTGGTCGTCTTAAACCTCTCCCTCCCATCCCACCCCAGACACACACACACACGCACATTTGCCCGCACACACATAAACTCATGCCCAGTTCTTGAATCCATGTTGCTGCCAACATGCATTGGGACATGAAGACTAGGATTAACAGGAACAGTAACAAATGTACTGAGTTTAATTGTTTTTTTTTTTTCCAAAGTCATTAACACTGACCCATGCACCTTCTGCAACCTCTTGGATCATTTGATCCACCACAGGTCACAGAGATAGTAGAGGGACAAGGATCTTGTCCTGATCCAGACCTCATCACTATGACAGACCTGCAAAAAGAAAACATGGAGTACCTACTGCTATTTATTGCTGTTTTTTATCGTAATTGTCATTTTTGCTTTCTTTTCATTCTCTCAGTCTATGGCTGCCTGTTGAATCTCCTTCTCCTGTGGTCTACTGGTAGCCACATTGGCAGGGGGAATCACGTTGACCTTGTCCACAGATTCTGAACACAGAAGCATCACTGATATGGCAGCTGCACTGTGGCAGGCAACTGAAGCCAACACTACAATCAGATCATCAGGTCAGATTGCTGTAGTTAATGCCGAGGCTCAGAGTGTGGATGCAATCCTCTCCAGCTCAGTGCACAAAGACAATTTTGCAGGTCTTTGTTGGAACCCTCAGCAGTACTGAAGGGTTACTGAGGCCCTTTTTCATTAAATTAACTGCTTCCTAAGAACTGTGTGCACTGAACTAGTTAAATCCTCTTCTTGGCAAGGATCACACATTGTGTGCTGAATATCTTTGCCTGTGTAAACTGTTTGATACTGACACCAATGTGTCATTTTTATATTGTAATTATGGATTTTCCCTTTATTTTGACAAGCAACAGAAGCTAAGCTTCTACATTGCTTATGGCAGTCCATGATTTAAACACTGCACCCCACCCTCCACCCCATGCACCATCCTCACTACACACACCCACAGGCATACACACAGGAACCTACTCCACTTTTGGAATCAATCTCTTGGACATGACCCCATCTTTCCTTCTTCCGCATATTGTGTTGCTTTCCACCATAGTGCTTATTGCTTTCTTTGATTAATCTTCCTCTTTGCTTTTCCTGCTGCACTGGTATGAGTCAGTAGACTTCCTGTTGGTTTTCAAAACAACTCTTCATGTCAACCTTCCTTCCTCCCTTCTCCCCACTGCTCCTGCTCCTCCCTTGCCTTCTATTTATCACTCTACAGCCCATTTTACAGTATCTTTCTGTCTCCTTCCTCCATCCGTTTCTCTCGCCTCATTACCTTGCTCGTTCATGTCCCCTTCATCTTATACTCTGCCTGTCCAACCTTCTGACATGCATTCTTTTTACCCTCCTACTGTATCTCCCTCCTCTTTCCCTGCATTTTCCCTCTCACCATTCATCTTCAGGTCCTCTGTCCATCTCCCTCCCTCCCTCACCACCTCTCTGTCAGACCCCAGCTCCCTCCCTCCCTCCTCCTTCTTCTGGTAGTAGAGAGCCTCCACTCTTGCTGACAGTGCTGTTTGTGTGAACTGAGTGCTGAGCTTCACAGCCCCCTCGCCTCCCATTGCTCCCTCTGCCGCCTCTCCACTTCATCCTCCTCCTCCCTCCCTTCTTTCCTCCTGCCTCCCACCTATATACCCCTCCAGGCAGGGGAATTAACCTTCCAGCCCTGGGCTGCTGGGCTTAATGACTGTCTGTGGGCCCAGCTTTGACTACACAACCCAGCTGCTAACATCTGGGCCACACTGCCTGTGCACATGCACACACAGAACACACACTGGCACTGTGCAGTATACACAATATAAAGATACAGCCCTTGAATCGGTGCCACTATGAGGGTGTACGTGTCATTATCATTCTTTCTTTATTGCTTGCTGCACAGATGTGAGAGACTCCCTCCCCGCTCCCATTTTTCTCACTTGCTCTGTTTGGTCTACCGTTACTACATGGGTGACCCGTGGTGGAAAAACAGGTGCAGCAGCATTACTGCTTTCGTGTTTATGAGCAAATGGCTTATACTTCTCGACAACACAGGGTGACCGCTCAAGTGTGGACTCCCGGCAGATTAAATGAAAAATACATGCATGTGGAAAATAAACCTGACCTTTAAGTCTTGTCTGACTAGAAAAGCTTTCAATTTGTTCCACTGAGAAAATGGTGGTATTCTCCAGCCACTGCTGTGTATATAATTGACAAAGGGGGTGGGGTGGGGTGGGGTGGTGATTGTTTGGCTGTTTCCTTCTCCATTTCCAGGTTACCCCAGGAGTATTCAGTATAGGAAATACTGTAATGTCGATGGATACTCTATTTCATTACGTTACAAAATAGCTGCTGTGAGGACATCTATGTTGCATCTGTATCTTTGAGGGCTGCTTTGCTTTTTTCACCCCGCCGTCATGAAATAGTAAATAATGGTATTCACAAAACCTCAGAGAATGCCAGAATAGAAGGAAACTACAGGCATGTTCCTCCGATTTTTGTTACTGGCTCACTGCTACTTTATCAAGATTTTATTGATATTTATTCAGTTCTGCTGAAAAAGGAGGTCCAACAGCTTTTTAAAAGAGTTTTGTTACTGTGTTTACTTAGAAGTAAAAAAAAAAATCCTTTGAATCCTTGGGGCATCGTTGACATGGTTATTGTTTTTTTGACATCTGTTTTACTGTTCAGGTGATCTCCACTTGTAACCATCTCCACCAGCACTTCTCACACACATTCATTCTTCAGTCTCTGCTTCTTCCTCTCTATCTCTCGTCTCATATCATCTGTTTGCCTCTGTCTCAGACTAAGGAGTGAAGGAAGGAGGGGTCCCATTGGCATTCTTTAACATCTCTGTGGCTCACTTGTGTTCAGAGAGCCATCTCTAGATCAGGAAGACAAAAAGACGCTCCTGAGCCTTGGCATCACTCAACAGGTAAGCACAACTCTCTTTCTCTCATGCAAATGCACACACCTATTCAAAGACTCAGAGCTTTTTTAAGACGAAGGTATGCCCTCTCTCTGTGTGACTGTCTGCCTGCTTCACTCTTTCTCTCTGTGCACCCTAGGCAGGCAGATATGCTTGAGTTGGTGAAGGTTGAAAGAAGGTTTTGCCTCTCTGTCTCTCAACTTTTTCCTGAGGAGAGCAGGTTTGTGAATGTGTGTCGCGAAGCCAAAGTAATCTAGTAAACTTGAACACTTTGAGCCGAAGGGAGCACACACAAAACACATTACCATATCTAACTTTGGCTTCTTTAACTACCTTGGAGTTGCACTGGTCATGAACACTGGAGCTGCTGCTGAACTGCTGGACCAAGCTGATATGATTTGCTCTTTCTTTCCTCTAAAGGTCCAGGTCTGTGTAATCAGACTGCTTAAATAATGCCATGTTTTAAAGGACAATGGTCTCGGTGTGATAAGATTATTTTGATAATCTTATCTGTATCCTTTAGAAACCATCTTTATCTGCAGTTCAGTGTTAAGGCAATAATGGCTCACAAAGCTGCTTCTATAATCTACAGTAAATTGACCCACAGCTTGAGAGAATGATGTCGATGTAGAACCACATCTGAATTCGGTGGCTACATGGGGGCTGAAACCTAATTTTCTTTGCATTGACTGATTTCATGGGCTTTCACATTAAATTGTTCTGTGATTGAGTGTATTGAGTCGTTTGATGATGTTATTAAAGACATCATTAAATAAACTACCTGTTAGGGTCACGCTGAAAGGATCAGCTACCATTAATGTCCCTGTAAGGAGAATGACAGCCCTGTTTCTTCGAGCAAATCAAATTTAAGATCAGGTTTTCTCATTTGGATTTCTAAAATGCTGCTGAAGAATATGATACGAAAATCTGTGGCATGGAGTGCTGTTGTAAATATAGGTCTTTCTTACATTTGAGGATCTGTTCAATTTTAAGCAAAATTGCATATTGCAGTTTTCCCCAAAGCTTCACAATCCCTGTTCTTTTATATAATTAAAACAAACATTCACGTCAGTGAATCAACATTCTAATGACAGGCTGTGTGTTTTAAACAATTAAGGCAGGTGTTTGACTTGGTAATGGGAATGTGGGGGAGGTCGGAAGGCTGCGTCTGCTTTCATTAAGAGTCCAAATTAAAATGATGACTCATGAGGTCTGCGGCAATCTTTTTGTGTTGGCCAAACATAAGAGAAATGGAAGAAATGCAGCTGTGATGAAAAAGAAGAAATGTCAACGCTAGACCTGATAATGATGGAATGATAGAGTTTTTTGTTCTGTTTTTTACATATTAAAACCGATGGAGATAAAGAGAGGAAAGGCACTTTTAACCGTAGAGAATAATTCCTATTCACCGAAGAGACAAGTAATTGTCCTTGTGTCTTCAAAGAGTGTGTGCTGCGGGCTCTGGAATACACAAATGTTTTGAGAGTGAAAAAAATAATTGAGTGTGAGTTAATTCTTATCAAAACCAGTTGGAGTGCAACTAATCGACTGAGGGGAGATGCGTCAAAGGGCTGTTGCCTTCAATTCATTTTGTCTATTCAGATGAGAAAATATTTAGTTTTCAATTAAGTAAATCACTATTATTTGTTCCACTCCTGCAGCAGATAAATTGAAGTGATTACAAACTGACTGAAAATCCACAGAGGGCTGTTCCCGGTCAAATAAGGAAGACTATTAGATGCAGTGGGCACAGATGCACGACACTACCTACATTCTTAACTCCAAGTTGTTCTTTTAGTTCAGTAGCACACATTCATTGTCCTGAGAGTGTCTCCAGTTTCATAAAAACATGTACACAGGTTGTAATTGGCAGCTTAGTTAGTACAATTGCATTTTCAGAAAAGTATGTTTGCATGTCCTCACCAATTTCTCATCCCTACATTGATTGATTGATTTAAAGTTGCTATAATGCAACGTTAATATGCTTGGAATCTTGTCATATTTTGAATCAGATGTCAAATCAGTTAATTCAATTGCGAACTGATGCTAAAGTATGTCATACTCATAGACAACACGGCTTACCAAATGCCCTTGAAAAAGCATATGCCTACATACTCGTCTTGTAGGGTATGTGGTGTTCATGTTTGCTTGTATGTTGTTTATATGTCTCTTTGTCTTCCTTCATTGTTCCAGCATTGGCGAAGGTCAGGTGTCACTGATGAAATGGACTTCTTTTCAGCATGGATTGTGTCGTTTTCAGCACTGCACTGCCTCTATTTCTTCTGGGGTAAGAGAGGGATCAGAAGTACAAACTAAATATGAATACATTCACTAGGGCTGTTGTGATACTCACAAAAAAAGAAATACTGGTATGAACTAGATGGAGGAAGACAAGATATAACACAAATGCACATGATGGCACCTTGTATTAAGACTTGTTCCAGCAAAACCAATGGCCACGGCATCGGTGCTGTACGTGTCCCTTTATTGCAACGCAATGTGTGACTGTGACTGGCGTTATCCTGTGTCTACCTCTGTTCTCTAGCACAACTCGACTTTTGCTTTTGTGACTATGGTTTTTGTGTTTTTGTGATTTTCTTTAATTCATCATGGCCCACACAGCCTTTTAGTGATATTGTAGGCACATACGGTTGTTATCCCAGCCTAGCTGGTAGCTTAGCATCAAAGGCTACTCGATCTCCCTCTCCGTCTTATGTCTATGAAAACATTAACACCGTTACTGTTACACAATCAGACTGAAATCAGTGTAAATTCATGGCTGAAAGGTTGAGAAAGAGCTGCATTGAGGGATGTTCCACTTAATGTGAATGTTTAGACGTTTGAATGAAGCTTCAACATTGGAGTAGGTCTACCTTCAATGAACCAGCAAACAGTAGAAAATGATAGTGTCTGAAATGCATTTCACTTCTTTTGAATAGAAAAAATAGCCTTCGGAAAGAAGTGAAATGTTTCAAAATGTATTATATGTTAAGTTTTTTACATCTAAATATGTGGAACTAGAGAGAAGCTGAACATCTGTGATGAAGTTTTTTTATTCATGTTAATTGAGAAAAAAATAGCAATTTTTTTAATATATAGGAAATGATGAAATAGTCCAATTAGAAAAACAACACAAAACATTAATGTCCTAATAGAGCAAAATGTTTAGCTATAGTGGCAGAATAGGAAGAAGAAGAAGTATAGGATATAGTGGAAGCTATCAAATTATATGTTCAGTGTAGCATTATAGCTGCTGTACTGCCTTGTTGCCTTATTTGCTTGGGTCCTCATATAAGGTTTTACAGTTAAAATATAAACAATCAGATTAACCTGGTTAACCGCCCTAATTTAGCACCTTATCATATACCTAGCTACCTACGTTATTCAAGGTACAGTGTGTAAAATGTAGATTCAATTATTTCATTTGGATAATTTGGATAAGATAAAATAATTGTACTTATTTTTAAAAAAATCACCTGATTGTATGAATTGTTGTTTTTCATTAACCACGAAAGAGACACTTTGGACTTTCGTGGACCAGGCAGTCAAGGGGCCATGTTGAATGTGCAAATCAGTAGAAATCTAGGCCCAGTAAAAGGGGTCAACTTCACTCTACTCACTGCTTAACTAAACACATAACTAACTCCACAATTGACAAAGGGGGGACATGTATACAGGCTGATCAGACAATTTGTAAAAAAGAGGGGAGACGAAACACAATCAATACCTACACTTAATACAAAACACAATATAGCCCCCCCTTTCCTTGTCAGCTGTTGATTACCAGACTTGTAATGTAATGGTGTGGCTGTTGATTCAGCCATCACATGGACCATCATGTTACAACAGTCCACAATGGACAAATTAAACACTGTTGGAGCGTTGATGCTAACTGGAGGCTACATAGGTTCTCCAACACACTTGGAAGGGAAGGGTAAGACGAGTGGCGACCTTGGCTCAGTGTGTGAATGCGTATGAAAGATGTGTGATAGCAAATGGGCTGCACATAGCATGCTATATAAATGTGTGAATGAATGTGTGTGAATGGGTGAATTTTAAAACTGTAGTGTCAAACAGCGTTGAGTGGCTATATAAATGGACCAATTCAGATGTGGACACATTTATCTACATCTTATACATTGTGTCTTTTTAAAGTATGCCCTAATGCCAAGTGTGACCACTTTTTCCATTCAGAATACCAAGGATAACTTTAGAGGAAGGTAAAATGAGACAAAGTGAAATACTAATCATGATCTAAAAGGGGAACCTTGCATATTCTAATGTCATACATCACTTTTTATATATAACCTGCTTTTTGCTATTTTGCTTCCGTATCACTGCTGATAGCTTTTTTTTCCAGGTTTCCATTTATACCAGTCAGCATTAAGAAAATCAATTCCCAACAACTAAAGTTTTAGTTGAACTGTTTGGTCACAAGTGCAAAAAAAATGTAGGGCAATGGCCGCCAATGCTAATGGATCTTTGAATCCCTCTTAAATTGACTCAATTGGTTTAAAGACACAGATATCATCATTAGACTAACTGGCCGAGAGCTAAGAGTGAGAGAATGGGACCATGAGCAGGAAACAACAAACATGTCTCATCTATGTCGTAATAAAGGTATTCATAATATTTCATGCAATTTTAAAGTGAAAGTGCTTTTTTGATATGGAATGATGGATACTTCACACAAAGGAGAAATGTAATTAAAACACAGAATCATATAAGTCATATACAGAGGGGGTCATGGTCTGCATGATATCAAGTAGGGGGGGCAGCATGTAATCAATTGGGGGGCCTGCATGTGGCCCATGGTCTGCCAGTTTGACACCTCTGCACTACAGTATCTAATGTTAGCCACTATTAGCTACTGCAAAAGCTGTAGCTTCAGTTTACTGATTATAAATGATTGATTTAATAACTGATTTACTGATATCCATAAAGGGACATGTACAGCACCTATAAACCTTGTTGAAAGACAGATTATGTTGTTTGTCAACAATGAGTGAAAATGTCTTATCACAACATTTTAATTATGATTTCAGTGTTTGTGTATCTAAAACTAGTGTAATGCTGTTTCAGCAGCCACTGTAGATCACTTAACTACAACACTACATATTCATGTATGTAAACTGGATGCAAATGTGCGCCTGTGTTTGGTTGTTTGTATGCATCCTCTGTAATGGCTAATCTTGCCCTTCATATTTGACGTGAGGTGACTGGTTCAGCCTTGATCTGAGAGCTCTGCATCTCACTCATGTTGTCAGATGCAACAGAGTATGCACTTCACTTGGTCAGTGCTTCAGTGAAGGTCAAGATTCAAACAGCCAAGCAGAATCAGCCTGACTTCCCCATGGGGCATTGTTTAAATGAGATTCACATTTAGATATTAGGCACTAATTGGGGAAATGCAGTTGTGTTTGACTCCTTCAATTGAATTTATTCAAAGTCCACGATGTAATGATCACATAATCTTAGCCCCATTGTGCAGGTTTGTGGGTGGTCTGCTCCTGACTCGAGCACACTGCACCACAGAGTGTCGTCTGGCTGAAGGATGGCTGAACCACACCTATGTCAAACAAGGGGGATTAAAGTGATAATCATTACTCTTCCCCAGAGGAATTAGCTGGTGGTACATCGATGCTGAAGAAAAACCACAGGTGAACAGGGTCTCTGATGCCACATGTTTTTTCTCTGCACAATACCCTATCTGCATGGCCAAGAGGGGATTTAATTTGCAGTAATTACCTTATTGACTCATTTTCAGGGCCGTATCACCGCAGTTTCCCATCAATAAAACATATGCCAGGATGAATAATGTGGCCAGACACAACGGGGTGCCTTCTCAGACAAAAGATCACATGACTGAACCCCTGTGGTGCATGTTTATGTCAAGCTACCTACACTCTTCTTTTTTTGTCTTGCTCCCTCTATTCCTTCTCATTTCCTCTCACAACACTCCATGCACACACTCACCCCTTGTACTTGTCCACATCATTACATTAAATCCTATCCTGCTCTGTGTCCCAACTCCAGCTGTTTTGTGTCTTCAGGCACACAGGCCCAGCAGGCCTTCAGGACTGAGCCCAGGAACCTCACTGTGCGCATGGGAGCCACAGCTGTATTGAGGTGTGAGGTGCTGCGGGCCTCGGGGACTGTACAGTGGGTCAAAGATGGCCTCCTCTTGGGACCTCACAGAAGCCTGCCAGGCTTTCCACGCTACAGCATGATTGGAAACCCCAAGAGAGGTAAATGGGATCTCTGAATATGGTCTATGGCCTTTTGTGTTTTGATGTATGACCACTGAAATACAACCAGGCTTGTAATTCAGTTTAATAAAGAATCAAAAAAAAAAAATCAGTACATGACATGAGATATGAAAAGGGTAATTTAAAGTCTTCCAATCCAAAGAAAACAATACTAAACAACTGCCATTGTTATATTAATCTTAATATAATTAATCTTATATAGTGCTGCTGTCAGCTCAAGATGCATCCAATGGTATTGATGTTGCCGACTCTAGGAGTAAATGAGATGATGTTGCTATCGATGAAACACTTCATATTGGGATAAGTGTATGGGAATCTTATGGCACACTGGATATTTATATGGGAAGCATTTGGGGTCAATGAGGTGATGTGACTGTCAACAGCTTCACACACTTTCTACTGTCATATTAAGACAAAGACAAGAAAGTAAAGCAATGGTGTCAAGAGTGTCAGCAAATCAGTGAAATGTGGCAGGAAATAAAGAGTGTTGCAGAATGTGCACTACAGTCTATAAAAAGTAATAGCCAATTAGAAGGCAATCCTCGAGTAAAAGAAGAGCATCTGTTCCTGATCAGCCTGCAACTAGACAAGATGCACCTCCCAGTTACAGTGTGGTTTGTCTGGTGACAGACAGAGATACACAAATACCCAGTGCCCATTTACGCACACAAACATAAAGATTTTTTTCTTTCAACTGATTAGTTGTCCATCAGAAAATTACCAGTTTTAATGTCAATATCAACAAAAGACCACACACACACACACAGTCTGGTTTCCATGACTTCAGAGGACATTAAATTCACTAACTTTAATTGGAGTAATGGAGAATTACTCTATCCTTAATCATAACTATGACTGGCCTAAACCTGTCCTTAACCCTTTAGAGGAAACTCATTAAGAGTATTATTGGAGGATATGACAGGATTTGTTTTCCCCCTTTTGTTAAATTTTTCCACTGTTTTTATTTTCATGTAGAAAATCAAGGTCCATGAAGGTATCCTATGGTTTCTTGCCTGTCTGTGGTAAAATGAAAATCCAAAAAGAGCTGTACGTATTGCCTTCTGGAACTGCACCAAAGTTTCAACCGTCGCAGGCCTCCACTGTTTGGTCATATTTCATGATGAAGATCTCACGATATTCACGGTATAACGCGGTTTGGATGTCTTCGGAAGGTACCAAAATATAGTTAACCCAACGCTAACATCCTAACCACACAACATGTCATGTCTTCACCGTAAACTTTAATGATTTACGTTGTGCGGACTTGCTTTTTGTCCTCATAATGTGAATGTGTAAAACAACACAACACACACACAATCCAAAACTCAAATATAGACCCATGCATAAATTATCCATCAGCACAGGTACACTTTACCAGAAAAAGAAACCTCAAACTGCAGACTGACGTATGCAATCACTTAACACTGCAAAATCATTTAAGATGGCACTTGACTGCACTTGTTACTTCACCGGTTTTCACTGATTGTCACCAACAGGGATATTTAATGATGCTTAAAAAGCCTAAACTCACACACTGAAGCAGGTGCACAGGAGAGGCCAGCTCTGATTTCAGCGTATACTTGGACTAAATGTAACACCCTTAATGTCCTTCTGCTGCAGCAGTGATGCAAGTACGCGAGCCAAGATGTAGCATGTCGTGTTTTTGTAAAGACCTACACACAGAACAAAAGACGGGA
Organism: Solea senegalensis; assembly: GCF_019176455.1. Lineage (NCBI taxonomy): Eukaryota > Metazoa > Chordata > Actinopteri > Pleuronectiformes > Soleidae > Solea > Solea senegalensis. Next base: position 16,378,771 of record NC_058029.1, read on the forward strand.
AGGTTGAGTTTTATTTCTTTATACATGGCAATAACTCAGACTCAGAAGCTTTAATTATGAATTAACAGTTGTGAAGACTATTTGAACGAACAGATAATATTTATATTTAACAGTTAAACTGAAGTCACATCTCAATGTTATCTAAATGTTACTTGTTTATCTGGCATGTTAGCACCTGGAATCTGTCATTTTTAAGTTTGATAAATCTTATAAGGCTTGAAAAAGTATTAAATGATTAAGTGCGAGGGAAAAAAAGCTGTTGGTTAGTTTTCCTTGTGTTTTTGGAAACGGTGAAGCCAATGCACAGCACATTGAGTCAGTCTACACTCATTGTAGTTGTAGCAGTAATAAACATATAACATTATAATTTAATGTCATATTTTGAAATACTGTATTGATTACAGTTGACTGACAAATTAAGGTGAAAAGGTTGTCTGAATGCATGCAAGCCTTAGCAACCTACACAATATGTTTTTCCGCTTTAAGACCAAAATACAAATGCAGAGGGAAGATTATACTCTGCTGCCAATAAAATGGCTATGTAGATATATGGCATCCAAAATTTTGAAATAAATATATGATAATAGACAAGTAAGCAAATTACATTGCAGCCATCTGCCACTTCCCCCACCATAAATAGACCTCCACCCTCCCAGCAGCTTGATTGCACTACTGTATTTGTGATTTCAGGAAAGAGGAATATGATTAATACCTTGAATCTCCCCCCATCCCCCCTCTCTCTCTCTGTGCACTCGCTGATAACTTGGATATGAAAATTGCTTCTGGTTGGTGTTAATTATCTTGCCAGCTTACTTGACATATGCATTTTTAGGACTGGGTAGTTGTCAGACCAAGATACTATTTTGCACATGTTAGGCTGTGAGCCACAGAATCAGGAGCTGGAAAACCAGCGCTGAACATCTAATCCCCACAGGTTATGGCGGTGGATCAAACAAATCAAGCCCTGTTGGCAGGGCCAATCTCAGAGCAGAGATACAGAGAGAAGGACTCTGCCTGGCATCAATTAATAGACAGTTTATTCAGTCAGTGTTGTGAATCAGGGATTTCATTTCCAGTATTGGAAATTTGTTCTGAAATAAAGTGTCTGTGTTACAAGTATAGACCACTTGCATGTCAGTAGAAATGTCTGCAGCAGGTTCTCAGCAAGCGAGATGATTTCATCTCAGAGAAATAAGCAAGTCGTTTTTTTATTTTCAACCAAATTAAACCAAACCAAACATCAGTAGTCAAGATTATTATTGCACAGAATTGAAATGGCAGCGTGTCACTGTATAAATTGCTTTTATTGTTAATTTTCCCATTTCCAAAGTTTTAAATTGCCTTCAGGATGATTCAAGACACTGACATCAACACAGGACCTACAGGAGGTGGCTATCAACAGGGAGTTTTATAATCAGTGGAATATGAACAAGAAAACTAAAGGAACCCTTCCTGTGTGTAATGATGTATGTGTATTTATTGAACATAACAGAAGATGTCGGAAAAATAATTTCTCCATATCTTTTCCAGGGCAGCATCATCTTCAGATTGAAAAGGCCCAACTGGACGACGACACCACCTATGAATGTCAAGCAGGCCAGTCTGAGAGCAGTCCAGCAATTGTTTCCAACACAGCCTGGCTCAACGTCTTAAGTGAGCACAATCATGGAGGGTCTGAATTGAGGGCACCTAAGGGATTATAAATGTGTATTTGCTGTCACAATATTGTTCATAAGACTCATTCTTCTGTCAACAAACTTGTAATAATTTCTATAGAAGTATCTATTGATAAAGGGCTTTAATCAGGAAAAGGGAGTTAGGTTTTATCCAGGTTTCCTTAGTAGGCTACAATAGAACTCCAGTTGCAGTTTCCCTTAACTTAAAATCATATTTGACACATTTATGAACCATGAAGAGACTATTTATTTCTTTAACAAGCACTATTCCAGTGATGATGTTCCAGTATGTCCATAGCTTTTCACAGCAGCTACACAATATGAAGTATGAATACAGCCCAGATTCCCTGGCAAGCCTAAGGGCAATCCATGTCTCTCCCTTACACAGGAATGAATTATACCAGAAGTGATTGAAAAGTTCCTACTTGACAAATTGTGCAACGTCATTAGACCACCTGTTGTCACTCTGTAACAACCAGTATATCTCTCACTCCGTCCCTTGTGCTTGTGGGAATGAGCCCATATGTGGCAAGGAAAGGACTCTAAAGGAGCCTTTCTTCTCCAGGCGCAGTTCATTTACTTACATCCCCCTCCCCATTTTCTCCATTGCACAATTCCCCCCTCTCTGCCTGGGGAGTTGCCTTGGCGATTCTAGTGGCCTCACTCTCCTCTGGGAAGAAAGCAGGTTTTTCTGACATAAATGGGCTGGTCGGGGAGACAGTGTGGGTTAGGAAGAGACATAGACTGCTGACATTTCCTTAGACTGCAGAAGTCTCATGTCCGACAGCAGGCCTACACCTGCAGCCACAGCAGGCTCAACTCCCACATTTATTACCTCTGTGATGTCTGTTGCATCTGCTCCCACATACACAAAGACAACACCAATTGCCTTTGGATTTGTTGAAAAAGGCCAAACTGTGGTGAATCATACCAGTAATATTTACCATGACTGAAACCTAATGTTGCCCTGTGTTCCTGCCATGCTAAGATCACAATCCTCATTGTGGAATCACAGCTGGTGTTTTTGTTCGCTGTCCTGGGATCACTTACCAGCTGTTAACAGTTTAAGATGGACAGTTGCAGCGGTATTGCTGCAAAGGCCAAAGCTTGTAGTGACTGACTTTAAAAAGCACTCTGCAGCCTTGGTCCTAAAGGGTCATTTGTTCCACCCCACCAACTCAACTGATTTAAAATACGTGACTACTCTGAGGCTTGATAATGAGTTGATGAATTCAATTTCCTGTTAGTGCTGAACTGGGAACAGAAACTGTGCATCCTTTTGAAGAGTACTGTCTCTGATGAGTTCCCCATGGACTTCTCAATCATTGAACTACAGCTCCCAAGGCCCCACACCCCTGGCCAGTCAACCATGGGCATATCTCATCAAGTCCTGAATCAAATCAAAACACTATAAACTCTTTATGAGGAGATACAGTGGGAGACAATGGAGAAATGTGGGGAAAAAAACAGACATTGCTGATCATATAATTGGATTCTCAGGTCAGAGGGAGTGGCATAATGACTGGCTAATTGAAGATGGGTCACCACAGGCAGTAAATAGCAAGGACCAAGGCAAAATATCAATAAGCTTCAACCATAAGCTTACAAAGAGATGTTTTCTAGACATTCCCATTGGAGCAACATAACTCCTGTGTGTTTGTGCTTTCCTGCAAGGCTTAGATAGTGGATTACTGCAATAGGCAGATCAACTGGCAGTGAGTAATCCATGACAATAACAACCTGCTAAAACCCCCTCCTCCACTAAAACTTACCCCGCACTGTGCCTGTCACATACCTGACACATCCCATGTCTGTTTATAATATTAGCCATAGCATTTAATCCTGTTAATGAACATCTCTCTCCCTCACTGTGCAGCATCCCTGTACAGATGCCTACTGCAAATATTCAAAACAGTCATTTGATATGTTCTGATTTTAGAAGTTTACCCATTCAGTTGTTACAGTTAGGTCTTCAAGAAATGTGTGTGTGTGTGTGTGTGTGGGTGTAAGCTTATTATCAGTGTTGGTTGGAGGTTAGAGGACATTTTAGGAACCAAGGCTGTGGTGAGGTTTTGTGGTAGCTAATGAGTTTAGCACTTGAAGAGTATATAATGAGCCTTCATTTTATGATTCCCTGTTATGAATAATGGAACAACTTATAAACGGGGGCACAAGCAACATAGAACATGGTGACTTTATTCTTCTTTGTTCAAGAAAAGTTGTGACAGTTGCCCAAGTTGAAACCCATTCAGAGGACGATGTGATATACCCACTTGTGTGACACTGTGTATATTACTGTGCCAGACTGATTGTTGTAGCATCAGGGTCCTAACAATAAGGCAGGGGAAGTTGTGCTACAGAGCAAAGTGAGACTCTGAAGAGTTCTTAACTACTTTAAATCATTAGGGTAAATCAAACACTGTCAGTTCAGACCTTGCGTGTGCATAACGGGTCATTTGGAAGATGGAGGCTGATGAATAGAAGTTTAACAGTTGTTGCTCCCAAAACAAAAAGTAAAAGACACCAGGATTTGGAGGAGAGTGTGAGTGGATGAAGGATGGTGGGTGGGGTTGGGTCTTATATCTGGCCCAGACACTTGCTCCAATTCTCCCTTAGAAGAGAAGCGAGGGGGAGACCGACAGGAAGGGAAAGCTGAAAAAAGAGCACTGATTCAGAGGCTAAATCGGGGGCTCAGATTTGAATTGTGGTTAGGTTAAGGTTAGGCATTAACTGGTTATGGCTAAGGTTAGGGATAACCCTTTGTTTAGGCCCAATGAAATAGAAGTCAATGCAGTATCCTAAGAAGAATAGCTGCGCAAACATGTGCATGTTTTAAGGCACATATGACATGAAAATCATGTCAATCAATCTTTGGCGTTGTAATAACAGCTGTCTTGTGTGATCCGATCACAAGTGGAAAGCGCTAACTATGACTTTTTACACCTGGCATTAAAATGCATCATGTCTCCTTTGATCATGTGTGGTGTGCTTCTAATACACACCAATGTTGTCTCTTCACATGGACACAATTATATTTTTAACAAGTCTGATGGAACAGACTGTTGCCAATGTATTTGAGTGTGAATGTCAGTGTCTGTCTGTGTGTGTGTGTGTTTGTGTGCGCTCAAGTGAGTGGTAGAGCGAATGAAAATGAGATGTGTGAATTAAAGCACTACTCACACTGCTGTGGCATGAAATATGAACCACTATAAAAAGAAATCATGTGTTGGAAAAAAAAACTTCAGCGGGTTAGAGAATATTAGCTGGGGAGGAGGTTATACATGCATCCTGAGGACAGATTGTGTCCATGCCATATATGTATATATGTATATGTATATATTTATGTATATGTATATATACCAAACTAGAGGCTGTCCATTTTTTATAAACAGCCTATGGTTCAGCCTATGGTACAAATGTCCCCAAACCACTGAATGTGAGTTTTGTGATTGGGTCTGAAGATAAATTCAGGACACATTGGATTTGTTCAGAGGGTGAATGTTAATACCAGTTCTGATTTGGGTTGTGTCTTAGAGAGTTGTGGCTGATCTTCATGGTTTCCATTATTTTCTTATTTCAGTATTTTACTCTTTTACTCTTTTTAACACTGAAATACTAAAATAGTGGGCCATCTCAGTTTTTTGTCTGCTGTGAATCAGCTTGGTATCCCATGACGCACACTGGCGTCTGTTTTTGGAGTGAAGTGAGATAAATGCAGCGTGTCTGCTCATCCACTCACCTGTGTAAGTGTTTTTTTGTGCGTGCAAATCTGCATGCACTGTAGCCACAAGTTTATCTTTGGGTGTTTGTGTGCAAGGGAGTAAAGAGGTTGTTGTGTGCATCTCTGTGTGAGTGAGTGAGTGAGTGAGTGAGAAAGATATGTGGAAAAAGCTGCTTACACATATTGATGTGTGTTTGTTAATCTGCTTCTTATCTGCTTTATCCATCCATCCGTCCGTCTGTATTTGTCTGATGAATCAAATTTTGCGGCTGGTTGTTGTTTCTCATCTGAATGGCAGGAGCAAATCTTTGCCTGTGTTTTGTTGAGTTCATATACATATGCACCTTAATAACAAGCAAAATGGAGAGACAGTTTGGAGAAAACCCACACAATGATAAAGCCAAGGGGCCAGTAGACAAAAAAGAGGCAGAAAGAGTTACCCAGGGTGAACAACATGTTTGCTGCCTGTTCTTTCCTCTGAGTGCATGTCTAGTAAATTGAACATAATGTGTGTTTTCCTGTTGTCACATTTGCACAAATGTGTATGTGCATCTTAGTTCATCCTGACTGGCCTGATTAGGTCACATGGTATGCCTGAGTGGATGTGATGGATGGAGGGCTGTAATTCCCAGTCCAAGCTGGAACACAGCGTCCCCCGCACTTCTGCAGTTTAACTGCAGTGGTCAAGAAGGATAGCGTGGTGAGAGGGGGGTGGGTACAGGCTGCCTGAGAGAGATGATGGAGTGAATGAGAGATAAGAGGAATGGGGCCAGCATGAGCGAGCGAGGAAAAAAAATTAGATACCTGCCTGCCTCATTTACGAACATATCATTATTCTTATTTTAGGATTTGTTACACATTTCTCCAGCACAACAAGTGATGTGCTTATGTGAGTCGTGCAGGCCTGGGAAGATGGAGAGTGCAGAGGCTGTCAATAGATGCATGGCCCAGTCATCTTCTCAGGGAAAGGGGGGGAAAAAACAAACAAATGCATCTCATTATTGCAGTGCGCGCCTCTGCAGTGCTCTGGGTAACCCATCACAGTCCACACAGATTCAATTGCTTCTTTTAAATCAGTTTGAAGCTGCAGCCACATCTCATCTGTCTCAATAGCAGACTGGAGCCAACAAGTGACTCTGTACACAGCAACAGCTCCTCCTAGTGGCCGAGAATTTATCTTACTTGCCAAAAGTGAGAGAAAGGGAGGTTGATGACTGGCTGGTATGGTTGCTTGTGGTCCAGCTGTTTGCCCACACATTAGTAATAGATTAATGTCAGGATTTAGCACCTCTACTTAGTTTTCATTCCTGCCTTATCCCTTTTTTTTCTTTATTTCTCTGCCATAGACTTTTATTTCCTCCTCTCTCTCTCATGCACACACATACACACACCTCCTCACACACACACACAATATTTGTAATTTCCAACACCTTGTACTGTCTGTGAACTCAGGCAGCATTTACACTTGATCTCCGATGAAAGGAAAACAACCTTAACAGTAAGCAGTTTCTAATTCTAGAGGCTCACCCACTGGCTAAAAGCTGGCACGGTAGATGAGGAGAGGTTTTTGTCGTCTGTGCATGATTAGGTCTCACAGATCAGGAGATTGATGACTAGTTGGTGACAGATTTCTTGCCAAACAATTTTATGTGAAAAGCAATGTTTTTGTTTTTCCCTCAAATTCCTATTTATGGTCAGATAAAAGGTTTTTAGAGTGGAGCAGTAGAGAAGCAAAGACTGCTTTGATCAGTCCAGAAACCATATTTTAGTTTGTGGTGATCTGAGAAGTGTTTGGTGTTTGCTATGATAGATTAGCACTGGACCAGTTTCCTCACTGTTTCATCCTGTTATTCTCTTCTTGTCCACAATTTGTATTCTTACTCAACAGAACATCAAGCCTCACCGTTGTAAATCACTCTGAAGCTGGCAGCGTGACACGCCAGTCGCTCCTAAATGTTACAAGTGTTTATTGTCATATCACTGCTTAAGCTAAAATCCTTAAAGCAGCTTTCATTACCCAAAATGAGTTCGGTTAAATATAGGGTTACTAATGTGATAAATATGTAGCTGGAGCTTCTGTTTGCCTCATACAGTTCCTCCATCCACCCCGTACTTTGAAGGAGACGTGGCGACAACACCTTGGATTGCTGGGAAAATGTACACTGTTGCCTGTGTTGCTCCTGAAGCAAAGCCCATGGCTGAAATCACACTTTATAAAGGTGAGTCACCCTTTCATCTACACTAAATGTGGCAGAGATGGTCAGCCTTACAAGCTGGAACAACGGGCTGCTGTCTGTCCAATATACTAGGATCTCAATAGCTCACAAAAAGAATATTTAAACGCAAAAAAACACAGTTTAGGTTTAATAAAGATGTCTTATTTCATGGTCAATTCCTGTGAATTCCTACAAAGTGAAGAATTGAGAAGAGCAGGGTTTACAATTGACTGTATTGTGGTTGAAGCATGCGCACACACGCACACACACACACACACCGACTAATATCTGCTATGGTGTAATATATGACAGTGTTGTTCGTTTTTAATTTAATGAATGAAACGCAGGACAGTTATCACAGTAATAGTATTGTCTATTGTCTAATAACTATTGTTATGCCTCCTCACATTTCCATCATTATTACCAAGCTATTACTTAATAATTACTATATAAATAAGATAGTATTACTCTACTATTACTATCTTATTACAAATTATTACCATACATTTACTGTATTATTACTGTAATGTACAATTTTGTTGTCATTTTGTAATTTCACTGATTTTATTTAAATTTGAAGGCTGCGGCTGAAACAGTGGTGGTCATTGTTATGATGCCAGTGACAAAACATAACTTTATAAATGTAGCAATTTTGTAATGGGGATTTGCTTTATGTCCCCATGAGAAAGACAGGTCCCCATAATGTGACTGTGTAATGCCCTCATGACATGAGTAATACCTGGAACACACACACACACACACACACTCATAGGTAGACATATTTATTATATTTCAGTGGATTTTCCAATCCACATGAGAATAACAATGGTGTTGTTGTTTCACATGAACAAATATACATTCTCTGTTCTGCACCTTCCCCCATTGTGTCTTTTAGATGGAGTTGAGCTGACAGGTGCGGAGTCTTTCACCATGTCTGGCTCAAAGGATAAGCTCCTGAACACGCATGCTAAAGTAACGTATGTGTTCGCCCACCTGCCAGGCTCATTCTTCGTTACCAACCTGCTTTGTCTCTCCACGTCTGCTTTTGTTTCTTTTTCTTCCTTGTTTTTACAACACTGTTTTTTTCTTCTTCCGGCTTTGTAAGCACTATAAATTTCTGTTACTTGGAACAGCGCAATTGAATTAGCTTCTGTCAAACGCACAAAATTGCATTACGGCAGTAAGACAGATCCTATCCTCACTGGTTCGCCAGGTGCCTATACATTAAACAGTAACATAGATTTTTTTAGTCCTGCTCGTCTCCACTGTGTCAGAGACAATAACCTCTTGTCATACCCTGATATAACATTGGTACGGAGGAGCTGTGGTGTTGTTCAGTTCAGTTGCAGAACAACCAGACGTTTTAAGCGATATTGATGCTCCTTCCTCATATTCACACTGAGTGTACACAGCAGTGGGCTGTGTGTGATTGTTCGATTTGACAGTGTACTGTAATTTGATACAGAGAATATAAACTGGAAAAATGAACAAGACTCAGAAGAAATGCACTGCATATAAGGCTCTAGTCGATTTTCAGTTGACAGTAAATCACATCAAGTGCATGTTTGAATGGATCGTGATGTGGCTCCTGTAAGTGACCAGACTTAAAAATGAGAGGAAGTAACAGCATAAACTCAAGTATAGTTTTGAGGTCCTTATGCTTCAGATAATAAAATAAAAAAGAAACCCTGGTGATTCTTAACTTTGTTTGGCTTGCTTGCACATTTTCTTTTCAGATGGTGTCATTTAAATAACTGTTTTAAAGTATTATCTGATATTTCACAGGAGAGAGAAAAATGGTTGTGTGAAGCACAAATTCCCTGCACATCAGATGCTTTATACATGTTGATGTTGCTGTAAATTTCCTCAGTAGGATTTTGGTGACAGTATATTTATGGTTTCACTTAAATTTATCGTGCATAACTTTTAAATTTAAACAAGTCTCTGTTGTGTCAAATGAGTTTGCACAGTGCTGATCAAGCTTATCAGCCCTCCACAACTCTTTGTGTGTTTCTCAGTATAGTGGTATTTTGTTCTCACGTCACCCTGTGACATTCTTGCACTGCACACAGGAAGTGATTTAATTTATGTCAAGAGACACAGACAACAGCAACATTGCACTAGTAAAGAGGGGACGGCTGCAAGCAAGTTGGTGTGTGACTGAAAAGACAAATAAGAGCCCACGGATGTTTTAGAAGTGAATTCTGCTGCTCAAGAAACCTGGCCATTCAGCAAAACGATGGCCATGTTTGCCCCTGTGTGCCTGTTTATACACTGAAATGCTTCCTCAGTTGGCTCTGATAGTATTGCTTGACGTATTTTCAGATAAAAATAATGTAATTATTAATTAATAATGTAATCAACAGTGGCAGCAAAAAAAAATCACCCTTGGTTACAGAACTATGATGTCATGCTTTGAGCTAAAGCACTTTGAGTGACTTAATATACATGTACATTTCTCTTGTGTCCTTCTGATCTCTTCTGTTTTTCTCTTACATTATCAAAGAGTCGCCGCTCTGAGTTCCGACAATGGGAGACAGCTGGCGTGTTATGCCAAAAACCCTGCCCTTTTACGACCTGTTGGGACCATGTTGACCATGAGCGTACTCTGTAAGTGTCGCAATCTGTCTGTGAACTGACAGTCAACATATCCTCTCTGTGAGAAAACACCCACTCACATACACAAACACACTCAACCACACAGGAACCTAACCTCAGGCATCCCAAAGGGCCTCCATTCGGCCTTGTGTCATCAGTCTGTGTTTGTGGACCAAGAGGAAAGATTCAACCTGAAGGCAAACTCACAACTACTTTTAAGACACAAGTGTGACTTCATCCACTTCACAAGGCTGCCCCTGGTGGGCTCAGATTGATATGACCTGGCTGTTTACTTACTCTAGAGCAGAGGAGACTGACCTGTCTGGTCATGAGGTGGCTGTGCATGTGATTTAAAAAAAAAAAAGGTTTATGAAAGTGTTTATGAAAAAAATCCAATCATGATATCCATGACATTTCACAGAATTTCAAAGTTAAAGCATTTTGGGTTTTTTTGTTATGACATGGAATTGACAATAAAAATAAAACATTTTTGATTCAAATGGAATAAAAAAATAAGTAAATAACATGGACCACTGTAATAAAAATGCAAAACAACAATATGTATATATATATATATATATATATATACATACATATTTATATGTGATATATTATATCTAGCTACAGGTAGAGGATGTCATGGGCCAGTTCCCATAATAACTTGATATGAATAGGGGACTGCGATTGTGCCCTGATTGTACCAGACCTGCAATGAAATTTGAATTTGTTTAGATTCACTGTTTTGTAAAGTAACTGTAAAATGTTTGCATGTCCAAACATGCAAACAAGCAAAAGCTGTCAAGAGATTCATTGAGATAAATGACCAGTGAGGCTTGCTTCAAACTGTGAATTTCCTAGGAATAACTAACATGGGAAGCTAAGGCCTCCACAATTAATAGTTAGGAAACATACAAAACTGATACAGCAACTTTTGTGCTCCTCAGCTGAAACTGATATTTAAACTATGTCATTGTGTAATAAAGTTAACAAAGAGAAGATGGCACACATTGTCTTCTGTCTCACATTGCATTTGACACTCCTTTTTCCCTCTTTCAGTATTTGACAAGGCAACAATGAATGTGACTTTTATTGAACACACAAACAGTGTCTCAGCACAGCTACTGTTTACTACAGTAGGTTTGGTATTTTCTACTCTGTTGATCAGCTGAAGTAATTGATTGCTTAGGCCCGAGAGTCTACCCACTTGCTTCTCCCTGGCTTAAATCATGTTGTTGATTAAAGTGAGGCAGGGCTGCTGACACCTCCAGCAGCCAGCACTTCCTCCAGCCTGGCTGCTGTATTATCCACACACTGTAATGTTGTCTGTGTCTATACCCCTCCGCATTAGATGCTGCCGCTGCTCTTTTAACAATCACCAGTAACCGTGAGCACTCCTCCCTTACTCTCCCTTTCGTTGCTCTGTAATATACAACATAGACTCTGTACTGAGTGCTAATGTGACAGAACTCGGGGACCACCGCTGTAATCTTACTCGGCACACCAGCCCATCAAAGCCAGTGCGGTGGCCATTTTCAGCCAGCCAGATTGTTAGCAAGGTGGCAATTTGTCATGCTGGCCCTGGGTCTGCAGCCTGCTCCGTGAAACTGATTGCAGCAATAACAAAGGCCCGTCCTCCTCTAATTTATTTTACTGCATATATTTTATTCAAGGAGGCTGTAATTTATTCATATTTCATGTTACCTTATTACTGTTTGAACATCTGTTATTTTGCTTTATGGACTGTATCCAGTTCGCTGCTCCTTTAATACTTAATGCTTTCATCAGATTCGGACCTCTTATCCACACAGTCATGTTAAATGTGCTCAATTTATTGGCCCTGTCTCAGCAAATAGGGATGCTCCCTAATCAATTGTCAAGAGTGTGCTCATTGCAGTGCAGGTTTTTTTTTTTTTTTATCCCATTGCACGTCATTCCACAACTCTATTTCCCCGGGTTACTACATTCCTTTTCCTCCCGTACATCTTCTCCCACTCAGGGTTCTATTGCTCTCTATGTTATTTCCCTTTGTCAAGCCCATTTTTATTTTCGTCTCTCATTTCCCGGCAGACCCACCTCACCCTCCAGTTATTGTGGGCCTGGAGACAGACGAGGTCAAAGCAGGAAGAATGCTCATGTTGGAGTGTGTGTCTCATGGTGGAAACCCCCTAGCCACTCTCCACTGGACCAAGGTAAATCCTGTGCACCATCTGTTAAGGAACCTTTGTGATTCACTGTCATGCTCAAAAACATTATGCATTTTAGTGGCCCCTGTGTGCAGCTTCTGTCCTCTGTTCTAACAACATCATATGGGAGTATGCATATATTCAGGCATTTTTCAGCATTTCTGAGTTTCACATGTTCATTTCTGTGTAAGAATGGAGAAGTTCTTTCCAAGACTTGGGAGGAGGACATTGTGGCGCAGAAGTCCAGCAGTGTCCTCTACCTGAAGATCACCCCTGCTGATAACCAGGCAGAACTGTGCTGTGAGAGTGCCAATCTGGTGTCTCTGTCACCTCTCTCTGTCCACCGCAGAATCACCGTGTTTTGTGAGTGAAAATAATCCTCCTATTGTACACCAAACTGGAGTACATGTATGCATGTGCACATACACATGTCCCACACGCAGATTAGACTCTGAAGGCTATGGGAATGAGGCAGAAGAGTATAATAAGACTCTTACCTCCAAAACCAATTATTTTGCTGTCCCAGCATAAATTCTAATGCTAATAATATTAATGAAACTAATGGGTTTAATGGCTGCAGCCCATATTTCCAAATGCCTCCAGATTAGTATTGCTGCAAGCTTTTTCATAGCTGCTTCACTAATTTAGCTGAATTGCTTCAATGCACAGTCCTAAGGCAGGAAAGCCTACACCATGCCCATGGTTAATAGATTATACTTTTCTCTCTGAATATAAAATGTTTGTTTCAGCAACAATAAAACAAATAAGAATTAATATTCAGCAGCTTTGGTGCACTGAGTCTAACAATAGCCTGATTTCCACTACAGAGCCATACAATATACAGTAAGTCAATGTAAGCTTTGAATTCTTTGGGATCGGTGCACCTACGCCATGTACTTACGATCTGAATTAATTGAATAGGAAATCTCTTGCTCAGACAATGAAAAGTGGCTGAAGTCACTGAAGTGCTCCTCCTTTACTCATCAAGCCCCCCAACAAGAGCGGGTGCCATGCCTCCCAGTCATCCATTCAGGGATGTTGAAACGAGCCACTGACTGCCTGACTGCGCTTTAGGCATTGGGAGAAGCTGGAGGGCACAGAATATGTCTCACCGGTGTAGTATGAATGTGCCTCTCTTAGTTGACGGCAGCTATGGAGTTTCAGCATCCCAGTCTGCGTCTAGCGTGACAGACACAAATATGTAAAGGATTTACATACATGACCCCTCCTTCCCCATGTCTGCCAGCTCCGTCCCCAGGCTTTGTATTCCCCTCGAGGCTTTGTGATGCTGTATCACTTAGCCTGTAGTTATTGTAACGTCTCCCCCGTGGCTAAAACAAAGCAGACTTTAGAGACCGCATTGAAAGCCTCCCGAGAAAACGTGTTGCCACTCAAAGTGATTTTTTTCCTCACCTTTGATTCAGCTCCATGTTTTTCATCCAAAAATAGTTGCACTGCCACTGTGATCAGAATAGGGAGCTGTTGAATGAGCTTTTCATGATATTCATACAGATTTCTCTGCTTGTGTGTATGTGTGTGTGTGTGTGTGTGTGCAAATATATCAGTTGAACCCGAAAAGGTGATTCTTTCTGGCTCAGTCACAGCCGTTGAAGGACAAGAGTTGGATCTGTGCTGCTACGCCTCTTCCAGCAACCCCCCTGTCCAGATTCGCTGGTGGCTGGGCTACAAGGAGCTCAACAACACTGTTGTCACTATACAGGAGGTGAGTATACAGACTATGATTGGTGTTCATGCTGGTCTGGTCAATTTTGTGAATAAGTTAGTGTTTCAAGGAACAAGAACTGTTTTTCAGTCTAGCCTTCCAAAAAAAAAATTTTTGGAAAAAAAAAGCTGCCACCTCGGTCTAAATTTTGACCTCATGAGAACCTTGGCAGGTGAAAGAAAATGGTATGAGTCTCTGAAACGATCTGCCGCAGCTTTGCAAATAAATCAGGTGATGATTCCAAAAAAAGAGTGTTCTGTTGCCTCTCTCCTCTTTTGTGTATGTTAATAAGATCAAAGTGAACACAAGCTGACACAGAAGATGAGTGTTATTAAACAAGCTCTTTATTCGTCTGGCAGCCGCATTTTCATTTGATCTTACACAAAGCACTCCATGTGCTGTGTGTGAGCTTTAATGCATCTGAAACAGTGTGAGGTTAATGAAGACTGACACCTCTGTTCAGCACGTCTGTTAGTCTTTCTGACTGTGGCTTTTACAGTAATCAACACTATAATAGCTTTAATAACCAGATGTGCTGCATAGGCATGACCACTGTTGGGCAGGTGCAAAATGAGGCTTTGCGTAATTTAAGCAGGAGGTGTGTTGGATGAATATGTTTATTTATCACATACGACAGTTATTGTTGCAGCTAATTTTCCATCTGTATTCGCCAAGACAAACCATTGTGGGTTGTTTTTCTAAGACAGAGAACTCCACAGTCAAAGGCCGTCCGTCCCCTGACTGAAGTGTCATATGTTCTTTGTGTCTGTAGGGAGTAAATGGTGGGATGACGACCACTTCCAACATGACCCACCGGGTCTCCAGGGAGGAGGATGGGCTCATGCTAACCTGTGAGGCCTTCAACAAGGGCACACATTTCTCTAAGACCCAGACAGCCAAGCTCAGTGTCTGTTGTAAGTGAACGTATTTGTACTTCCTTTGAAAAACACAACCAGCATAAAAAAAGGAGAATTCACTTTTGTTTGTACTGTGCAATTCAGGACACGATCAATGGTAATTACTCTTTAAAAAATGTAATCCTTGACACAGATTGAGCAACTGCTTTTTCATATTTGTGTTTTCAAACTCCAATTCTTCACTCTAGCTGGTACTGGTTTTACCCAGTTTATTTTTTGAGACTGCTGATTTTCAATGTCACATAGACAACTAGCCAGCTTAATATGTAGGGTTAAAAAAAAAAGGTTATTTGGTGTTTCAAACAGTTGCGATCATCCACAGATCCTCCTCAAAAGGTATGGCTTGATGCACCTTCTCAAGATGTCCCACTCCATGCTGGGACCAAAGTCCGTCTTACCTGCTTCTCCACTGGAGGGAATCCTACTGGTACACTGACGTGGTTCAAGGTTGGTGTTTTTATGCATTTCCTTATGTACATCAGTGTTGAAATGTCTGGAGTACATACAGTTTTCAGTTTACTGTCCCCTCATTTAGGATGGAAACAAAGTGTCTCATATGCAGAGGCAAATGTCCTTTGACCGGGGCGTGGCTCGAGACCTCGTCCTGGTCCTCACGGCAAGTGACAATATGGCGGACTACCGCTGTGATGCCACAAATGAAGCAGAGAAGACCATATCTGCTTACACTAAGCTGATGGTCTACTGTAAGTTAGACTGCCACTTTAACACACAGATAACAAAACCTTTATTCCTGTAAGTAGGTGTGTAAGAAACACCGATTACATTATTTTATCACTATATTTCATGGCATGATGTTGTATTGATTCTTTTGAAGTGCTGTATCAATATGGAAATATTCTTGATGGTGCTTTTGTGTTGTATTCAAGCCTCTGTCCATTATTTAGCAGCAGGCTTATGGTCATTTCATTCTCTCCCCCTTATTCCACTCCTCCACTAGACAAAGAAAGCTGTATATTGTTTATGCATATAACATTGTTATTTTTACGATGATAGTTTTTCCTCAAAATACACTCCTGGGGAGAGCGTTTGGGGCATCAAAATGTATCACCTTGCGTATAGTCTCCCAATATATAGCAATATATTATAGCCTAGTGTCATCCCTGTATATTACACGTGTCATATTGCCAGATTCTTGCCAATACACAGCCCTAAGTGTAACTAAGCTGCCATAGAAGATCAGTTTCAGGCAGATTTGACATAAGCCTATTCACACAGACGTGCAGCTACAGCATTTTTGTTACAACTATCTTACTAATCAATATTCTTTTTTTTTATTCTGATGAACTCCTCGGTTCTGCAGTCACAGCAGTGAGTATGAAGATCACAACCACACAGGAGGAGCTGCGTCGAGGCGAGATGCTCACTCTGGAGTGCCAGGCCGGAAGCAGTAACCCCAAGGCCAACATCCTCTGGAGCCTGGGCACTCAAAGGTTTGTTAATGCGCATGCTCGAAGCACATTTGTATGGATAATTCAGTCAGAATGAATCTGAGTAACTGATGTTTATCTTTTTAAACATGGTAAAATGCAGGATTGTTTGGTGAACAGTGGCTGTGTTTTGATTTGATTTGGAGCTGTTAATCCTCCTGATGATTTATTTCTTTTAATTGCCCCCAAACTTGGCAGGATGCTAACTTCATTGGTTTCAAGTCTTTAAGGGGAATCACTCACTATTTGAGCTTGATGTATTGGGATATTTGTTGACCTATTTTCATTGCGTGCGATGCATTCAATTTAGACATGATACTGTTATGTTTAGTTGCATCTTAATGTAATTCCCCTGGATTTACTGAATGGAATTTGTGTGCTAGGTTCCCAGGAGTGGAACAGCCACCCGTGAAGGCTCAGTATGGTGGTGTTTCAGTGCGCAGTTCTTTATCCCTGAATCTGACATCAGAGCATCACAACCAGAGGGTCATTTGCCAGGCCAACAGCCCTGTGCTCACTGAGGGGGCCAACACATTTCTCAAACTTAATGTTCTATGTAAGTAGAGGTTGAATTGTTTCCATCTTTCTCCATTTGTTTGTTTTGTACTCTCTACTTGTTAAGTGACCAGGAGATGTAGTTTGTGTAAATCCTAAACAATGCATAATAATCTATAATGCTTCAGATATAGGCTGCTATGTTGTGATGCTTATGCACAGAATTGTCAGTAAATAGTGTGTGTGTGTTGTGTTCACTGGAAAGCTTTGTTGTGATTTGTTGGTCTGTTGAGCTCTGCAGCAGCGTGTCCTAATTGTGCCTTTGCTTTGCTGCATAGCCATGTTTGTCTTTGATGCCATTTCACAGGCAGCAGTCTGCCACTGTTTCAAAGCCTGGTGCTGTGTATGAGCATGAAGGATTGTCAGTGTGTGTTTGTGCGGGACTGCAGTTGGACAACATTACTGTCACTCGTCATTTTAATGCTTGTCCCTCTCACTCCCACACTGCCTCACTCCCACCTTGCCTTACTGTGTGTGAAGGTGCTTAGATGTGGCATTATTGGTGGGGATCTCAACTTTCTACTGATTTGACTCTCATTAGTGTCTCATACTTTTCTCATGCTCGACATGTTTGTGTCTCTTGATGCACACTTTTGCTCTTTCCTCTCATTCTGTGTGGCTGAGTTTCATGTACAGTATTCTTACAATAAATACAACTCACAGTGGCTGTTATTTGTGCGCCAGACCCTCCAGAGTTCAGCCCTCACCAGCCAACACAGGTTCAGGTGCTGGAGGACGACACCATAACCATCCCATTGCTGGTCTCGGCTAACCCAGAGGAGGTCTCCTGCATTTGGCTGCACCGCAAACAGAAGCTGGTCAAAGGTGATCTGGGGCTATGTGATGGCTCTATAAACCAGGTCCTAGTTGAGCTGAGCCAGCAAGTAAGCACTCAGCTCTGCCGTGCAGGGTCTGAATAAAACATGGCAGGTTAGCCAGCATGGGACTCTGCCAAATGTGAATCTCATTATGGCTCTAATGTATGCAGTCTAAATGAGGATCGCTGTCTGCCTGCATACAACACAATGGTTCTAAAGCTGGCTTCTCCTCCAGGCCAGTGTCATCACGGTCCTGCAGCAACCACTTTATTTTTCAGTTTCTCTTTTAGCTCCATCATACGCTCCCCAAACCACCACTGCTACCATAAAAGGCTACACCCTGAATATAGAAAACCCACTTATTATATTCTGAGTGTTGTGGTGCAGGAGGTGTCTCTGATGTAGCCTTTTGTTGGCTTGATGTGGGAATTCAGCACAGCCAATCAATAATGCAGGATTAGATGTCACTTAGAGTCCAGTGGCCAGAGGACATGCGGTTGATGAGCATGTAATGAATACTTAATTTCACTGTTGTGTGTGTGTGTGTGTTTTTGTGAAGAGGGGAATCTGCGCTACCACTGGTCAGATGAGCACTCACTGATGATCAACAACGTAACGAGAAAAGACGCTGGCGTTTACACCGTTGAGTGTGCAAATCTTGAGGGTGTCAACCAAATCCCCATCATGCTGGATGTTCAGTGTAAGATCCTGCACATACAGAATTAATGAAAGGACACACACAGACTGTCTACCCACTCATGTGTTCAGATGTGCCAGGGTGCCAGAGTAAAGATAAAAATATGCTTATTTTACTTGTCTTAAAGGTAAGTGGCATGATAACTTGTGTGTGTTTAATATATTTTAGTTAAAAACTAGATTGATGATTATATAATGCTTTTAAGGCTGTGAAATTATATATAAAAATAAATTAGACAAATAAATGGGAGGGGAAAAACCACAGTAAAAATGTGGATATATGGAGAGAGGTTTGCCTTAATCCAAAGTCCAATGGAGGCCCTTGTGGGGTCACAGGGCCAATATTTGGTTTAGTAGCCAATCTATCTGTAATGTTTCAACATATAGAGGGGTTAATAGCCTTGTATCTAAGACAGAGGGCCCAATTAGATGTTTATCCTTAAAAACTAGATTGATGATTATATAATGCTTTTCAGGCTGTGAAATTATATATAAAAACATTAATTAGACAAATAAATGGGAGTGTATAAAAACAGTGTATTTTCTTTATTTTTACCCTCCTGCAGTACATTCATAATTAATGTAGCAGGTATTTCAAAGTCATGTGGGTCACCACTCAGTAATGTCAATTCATCTCTGTGCAAATGCTGTTTTCCTTAAGATATGGATGGACAGAACGTCTCTCTAATACTTGGCTGATTTATGTACTAGACTTTGAATGTGTAGCCTGCCAACAGAATGTTTCTGAACAGATCTAAATCTGATCCACATACGTGGATAGACCCAGACAACAACATTGACTTTGAGCTTCTACCACGTAAAGATGTCTCCTTCATTAGACCTCAATGCAGGCCTTGCACCCCCCCACCCCCCCCCCGTCGCTCCAGGTCTAGCCTCGAGCAGTAGGCCATCTGCTCCGAATCTGATGATTTAATAATGGAAGTGTTGAAAATGTAGGTCTGTCTTGTTGCACCAAGGCCCTCGGTACACACCTAATGGATTGTGCCACTCTGACATGACTGGGCTTGACAGTTGTAGGTATTCATTATGTATGGAGGATTGTAGTAGCTTTTATGGGTGATGGTGTAGCCCACTTAACAATGTCACATTTGGTTAGAGAGCGAACATGGGTGCATCCTGTCATCCCGGAGGTCAGTGTTTTTCTTTTACTGCTTGTTACCACTGTTCTTCAAGTGTGAACATAGGTTAAGACAAGCACGCTCTAATGGCCTTATTGCTGTAAGTACATGGCACCCATGAGAAGTATTAAAAGTTTGAGGCGAACGAAGACAAATGTGGATATATGGAGAGAAGTTTGCCTTAGTCCAAAGTCCAATGGAGGCCCTTGTGGGGTCACAGGGCCAATATTTGGTTTAGTAGCCAATCTATCTGTAATGTTTCAACATATAGAGGGGTTAATAGCCTTGTATCTAAGACAGAGGGGCCAATTAAGATGGGGTTATGAAAAAGTTCAAAGAAAAACAAGTATCGGTCTAATTTTAGCAGTGCGGCATGTCTGTTTGTGTTTAATGGGTTGGCAAAAATATTTGCCCCAGGTTGACATATTCATTTTTGGTCCTGCTGCAACTTTGTCCCCTTCTTCTTACTCTTAGATGCTCCTGGTGTCAAGGCGGTGAAAAGCCCTGTGTTTGTGAATATGGGGGGAACAGCAGACCTGATGTGTAAGGCTGATGCCAACCCCATTATATCTGACATGTTCTCCTGGAAGTGGCTGGTGAGAATTACACACACACACACACACGGTACACCTAAAGGCAATCATCCTCTAAATTATATTTAATTTATCTGGCTTCCTTTCTATTATTTTATCTCTTCTAACCATTCATCAAAGGCCCTTTTTAATGCATAGATGCACCATATTTCATCGCCTCGAACCACACATCCACACCAGCTCTTCCTGCTGCACACTCCAAATCCAGAAAAATGGCTTTGATTACTGTTGTGTGACTAAAGGGCACTTTTGTCACTGCGACTTGGTCTCTTTATCTACTGATGTCTTCTCTGATCTAACCCACCCTTTGGCAACACTGTCTCCCACATTCAACCTGCACAGCATCTCCATTTCTCCTCCCCCGTGGCTCTTTAACCCTGGCATTATTCTTCTCCGTCATCAGTTTGTTCCCCTGGTGCATCTACCGTCCCCATCGCAATCCCAGATGGTCTCTGGCTCAACTCTCCTTTACTGTCTACCTGTCTTGCTCTGGAACAGCCCACAAACTCCAACACTCACCCCGGAGGGGTGTATTGAGTGTTGAGCAATAGCTGCTGTCCTCTGCTTTATCCATTCACTTGCTCTGTCTTCCATAGGGAGAAGAGGAGGAGGTGGAGATGGGAGAAGAGACTCAGGAAGATAAAACAGGCCTTCTGACCATCTATGATGTGACTCGGGCTCACGCTGGTTTTTACCAGTGCACAGCCAACAATGGCATAGCACCCCCTGCCAGTGTAGATGTGCATCTGGTAGTGCAATGTGAGAGTATATTTAGTATCAGGGGGGAACATGCACACATTTTTAGGTCACTTCATTCATGTGCACATTGTTCCTGCATGAATAACCTCCATGCTGTTCCTCTTGTGTAGTCAAACCAGAGCTTCAGAAAGGACCTCAGTGGAGGAAGGTAGCAAGTCGAGGGAATGGCACCACTACGGCTGCCGTGGTGTGTCAGGCAGAGGGTATTCCTCGAGTCGACTTCTCTTGGGAAAAAAATGGCGTTCCCATGGACTTTGCAAACCCAAGGTCTGAAAGCAGACATTCTATTTTTTATTTTTTTTCACATTCTACATTCTTCTCTTGCGATTATGTTCACTCCTGTGCTAGTGTCAGCAATTGGTTACATACTGATGAATCCTCACAATTAGATTAGGCCCTACCATATTATAATATATTCTCATGCTATTTCCTGCTATTTCACTACTAAATCCGGATTTAGTGCGTTTTATACTTTGCTCTTCACTATGCAAATACCTGTTTAACGCTTCTTTGATGTGTGAAATTGGGTGAACTAGTGCAATCTGCAGGACATCACAATCCCTGCTGTCGCCTGCTCACAGTGTGTGTGTGTGTGTGCTGTAGGTATGAGGAACGGACTGTGAGGGAGGGCTCCTTCCACACCAGCATGGTTCGAGTCGTAAATGTGAGCGCAGCTCATGACTATGCTGTCTTCAGCTGCACTGCTCGCAACTCTCTTGGGGAAGATAAACTAAACATCCAGCTCGTCAGCACAAGTATTTAAACATGCACTCATTTGTGTGCGTATGTGTGTGTGGTGGCTTGTTTTATATACCAGTGGGGACTCCCAACCTGAATACACTTTAAAATTAGAGTAATCGTTGTGGTTAGGCATTTAATTGCGATGCTTAAGGTTGGAGTAAATGCATTATATCAATGAGTTGTACTTCACAGGCATAGAAAAAAACAGTTTGAGTGTGTGTGTGGGTGGGTGTGTGTGCTTGGGTTACTAAGGCTCTGTGTACAATATCTTTGTCGATGTTCTGCAAAAATTGTTGTTGAGCCTTTTTTCCTCCGCATACTGTAATTGTGTTTTAATTCTTTTATTATTTAGTGCGATGAGTTTCTCATTTCATTCTTAATCATTCAGTTTAGTTCACAATCACCACATGTGGAGCTTTTGATTTCATTGTGCCTTATGTTGTAAGAAATCACAAGATGAAGATGGAAATGATTCTGCTTTTCTGGCTAGTGGCTCATACTTGCTTTGCCTTCTGGCCAGCAAAAATAAGAGGACTGATCTAGAAACCCAACATTAAGTTGGTGAACTGAACCAAATCTAAGAATCAAATGTTTATTTGCACTCAAAGCTCAGAGTGTCGTAAACAGCTCTTTGCGGTTCTGTATTTTTCCTGGTCAAAACACACCTAAGGTAACCTTAAATGAATAACATTGCAAAAGTCTGGCACACAACATGTAGGGATTATACACGTCATAAATGTGGCAGTAGATTCCATTTTTTTGGTTTCTAATGTTTAATTATGGTTTCAAATTTTTAAGGTTGAGAAGCCTTATCCAGGAACATAACACTGGTCTGCGTTTACATGCCAAATTCTGTGAACAGGAGGAAGTTGTTGCTCCTGAGTGTCAGCCTGTTAAGAGACTTATTCCATTTCACTATCTCCACCTTATCATTGAGCCTATAGCGCTATGTCAAGTCTCGCTCAGATAATGCTGCAGTGATATGCTTTGCTCTCCCAGCGTTCTAACACTCCGCCTGCAAGCTACCAGTGTACCCATGCACCACCTCCTTTATCAACACAGGTCTGCTCTAAGCAAAGGCCCACAGCCATCATTGGACCCATTTAATGTTTACTATATGAACCATAAAATACAATCCCATTTTGGCCCTGTTTTCTGAAGTCATTTTTTAGTGCTGTGAATATTCATAATTAATCTGATGCAGTGATAATAAATTTTATATGCTACCTTATCATTTTAGAGCCCAAGAGGAAGGAGTTTTTCTCCTGGTGCGTTTCGGATTTGATGGAGACGAGATCCAAATGAGACTGACCCTTTTGCCCTGGAATCTTACGAGATGAGCTGATAGTGGGAATTATTTACTCTGGAAACTGGGCTGCAGCCTAGAGATGAGGAGAGCAGCCCCCTGTTATGTAGCTGCTCAAGTACCGACTCTCTTCCATCTCTCCTTGACTATCTTTCCCTCTGCCCTCAAAACTACCCTTCATTTATTCCACGCTCCAAATGCAAACAAATCCATTTTTGCTTTACTACCCCTGAGTGAAGCAGCGCCTTGTGTCAAACTGAAGGCCTGGTTTGTGTCCTTTGATCTCTTTTCACAATATTAATAATAATGAAGAGGCTTCGCTCATCATTGCACAAACCAGTCAAAATATAAGGCTCTAAGAAAAAAAGCAGATCAAGACTAATGTATTAGTAAAAACCACTGAAGTTATTTTTGGAAACCTGTGGAAAAACCACAGGTTTGAGACACATACACCGGTCAAATCGACCCTGAGAGAAATGATTTTGGACAGTTCTTCTGTTTTGTCATCTGATGAGATTTTTTTTTCCGCTTTCATGAAACGGTAAAGCAAAACTAAACCAAAGTCCTACATATGAATAGACAGGATTGCACCTCTTGTGTTTGAAGAAAAGACAAACGCCAGCTTACATTTCATTACGTCAACTTGTCTTTTTATACCGGCTCCAAATCAGAGAGCAAAGACTTGGGGAAGTCACAATCCTTTTGGGCGGCACAGCTGTGTGTTATTTCAAAGATAGCAGATATAAACACTCAGCTATCTACTGCCTTGTGTCTCAGTTTCTTAGCAGCCAGAACTTGTCCAAATAGTGACCTGCCAAAGTCATCTGCTCTCTCATCAAATCAAAAGGACATTCACTTTTTCCACTTCCTTTTTCTCACAAGGTCACCCAGATCCTCCCTTCTCCTTTCGCCAAGTCGGTGTTACCCATGACTCGGTCACTCTGGAGTGGATCCCTGGCTTCAATGGAGGTTTGCAGCAAAGATTTCGTACACGGTGAGGTGTAAAGAAAATACACTGGTTTAAGAATGACCCCAAGGACTATCTTATCTTATTTCACAATCAAGGAATTGCACCTCACCATGCCTTTTGGTTGACAGATACCGGTGGGATCAGTCTTTCAGTTACCTGTACGTGGACGTCTTTCCTCCCACAGCAACAAGCTTCTCTGTCACTGGGCTGCAGCCTGTTACCACCTACTATTTTTCTGTCAATGCCCTCAATGCAATGGGAGAGAGTGACTATGCCGACAACAATGCAGTACTGACCATCACCACCAAGGGTCAGTTTGGAGTAACCCTAGCTTGACACTAAAATCACTTAACTTTTGTACGTTTTGTATCACAAACTTGCCGTTATCAAAAGTTTTTTGTTATCCATGTACTTTCTTTTCAGAGAGGCCAGAACTAGAGGAAACCTCAGCAGGTGATGACTCAGTCCCACACGGTAAGTTAAATCACAATTCTCTGAAAAAGCTGTTAAGGGCACTTGGTAATTGCTGTTTGCACAGCACCTAGCTTCATTTGGCTAAATCATGGTAATGTATGCACCTCCAAGGCTGTTAATGTTTGCTTTACCAGAGTAATGGTTGCCATGGTGCCCACCAATACTTTCATACCCGCTGTTAGGTTTAATCAGTAAAGACAGTTCAGTGAGCAGTGGGGTTTGTCTCATTTACGTTTTATCCACCTGAATTTCAATATCACTTTCATTGTTATGCACTGAACTAATGCTCCTAATTTTGTGTGAACTAGGTACCAGAGGACTTCCAGCTCATTTAACTGTAGTGTTCACAGTGGTGTTTGGAGTCCTGCTGGTGTTGAATTCACTTGGTTGTTTCTTTGGACAGAGGTGGAAAAAGAGGAGACTCCAGAAAGGTAACATTTGAAGCATCTGCAGATCGTTCATTCATTCTTTATCACATGTTTTCTGTTGTCACTCTCGTTATAAATGTCCTGATTGGCCAAGAAAATGTGTCATGGTCCAAAACCTTTTTGGACCATGACGCAACTCTCAGCTGAGCCTCTTACGCTCTAATCTCTCCATGTCCCTCTTCCTGTCCATGCATCCTGTCTCCTCTCCCTCTGCTCATTGTCTGAGCTTCTACACTTCCGCAGTCATCTTTTAAAACTGTCGTTTCCGGTCTGTATCATTGATCTCATAATTAGTTATATCTCTGATTCTGTTGCTTTCTACTTGTTCTTTTGTCTGACTTTCAAGTCCCTCGTCTAAAGCTGTTATTTTCCATTCCTTACATTCCTCTGCCCTTTCTGGCTCTTACATACATCCACACCTTCCACCCCGACCTTTTTATCGCTGTGATCAATTCCACTGCTTATGAGTGGTCACTCCTCTCTTCAAGTTCTAATATCCTAACACCAGCTCTCTTCCCTGCTGATTCTTTCCCCCTGCAGGGGGTGGAGGAGGCAGTGTATTGGATGGGAAGGAGAATGAAGAAGGGTAAGTTCAAGCCCTGCAGTACAAATAATAGACGTATGTGCGCACACACACGCACAATCCAATCAAAAGCCTTGTCCATTGCCTCACCCAGTTACTTAAATAGTCCGCCAAGCGTTACCAGATTCATGATGTATATGTACCACATGAAACATTCCTATTAAGGACTTGTATGCAGATATTAAACTCTGTTGGTTCATATTAGGGATTAAGACTTGTGTTGTGAAATTAACTGAGTCGATAGCAAAAATCTGAATTCTCCATGCAGGTCCAGTCAGTCAACTGTAAACACGTCCAATAAGTATGAGAGCAGAGAAAAGATCAACGCTGCAACCCAGCGCACCCTCCTTGTCGAGTCTGGATCCGAAGCAGACAGCAATGTCTACGAGAGCTACGCAGCGGTAAGAATATGAAAGGGTTAGAAATAGAAAATGAAACTATTGAAAGCTTTCCATTTGCACAGAAGAGGAACACAGATCAGTACTTCACAATGAGCATTCAGATACTCATTGTTGTACTTTTAAAAGGCCAACAAGGAATTTGAACCTTGAAGAAAGTGGATGAATGAGATAAAACATTGTGCTGTTAGGACTGGACGTAATATAAACCTCACATCACCTCCAACGAAGGATTTATCTCATCTTTAATTAAAACTAGAACGGAAATGTGTGGTTTGGTTGAGGCAAGTTACCAAAAACACTGACCTTGACTCTATATCTTGATGACTTTAAATGTCTGCCCTTTTTATAGTGACTTTATCTTCCATCTTCTTAAGTAGTTCCAATTAAGTCTGTTCACTTCTGCTGTGTTGGAAAAGAGGGCGATATCCATCCCACATGTCTCCGAGATATATATATCTGAGATATATATATAAAGCAAGGCAAATAAAATTAAACCTGCATGGTTATATATATATATATGTCTGGAGTCAAGTTGGAAAACAATTTGCCTAAATAGACCCCTCCAATAATTGAATGCAAATAACTCTGCTCTGCAGTAAAACATGTGGAGCTGTAATTTCTCTGAAGTTATCTAACGTCAAAGTGGATCTGATGCTATTTCTCCTGTTTCACGGATCTCAGGAAGGGTCCCATTATTATTTCCCCACCACTGACTATGTGCCAGCTCTCAGCCCACACCCTGAGGAAATGCGCAGACACGGTGAGACGTAAATACACCTCACAGCAAACAAGGCCATAGTGAATACCTCATGTCCGATACATGAGGAAGCCTGAGCCAATCAGGAAATATGTCTGTAATATGACTGTTCATTATTCCAGTACGTTCAATAATTCAAGTATTTCACCATATGGTTGCTGTGTTTCCATTCACGTTTCAAGATGCTAGCCACCTCCCAGTGGACTCTTACAGCCATTTGTATGAAGACGTAAGACTCGGGGGTCTGTACCAGGACATCCTGGCTTCGTCTCCGTCCCCTGTGCCCTTGGTTGACCGCACAGTGCCTTATCAATGGAATAATTGGAGATCACCAACCAACCTTCAGGTCTGTAAACAAAAGCACAGCCTATGATGAGGGCTCCTGCTTAATAATACATTAATTACATTATTCGTAGATGTAATGTATAATGTGCTATTTAATAGTAAATGAGATGCTATCTGTCTCTTAGCAGGGTGCTTGGAGAGTCAGGGAGTTTGGAGATGTTCAACAACCACGGAGAGATTCCGATCTTCCCTTTGAACTACGAGGCGAGTTAGTCTAGAATCTAGAATGATTGGGAAGGAAATGCTAGGTACGAGTCGTTGATTATTAAGTTGTAGTCCACGTATTCACTACTGATCTTGAATTATCATGTGCAAAGACTAGAACAGGAACTGTGTTATATAAAACGGCCTAGGCAATCGAGGGGGATTGTTTCATCACCTTAACAACGTCATGAAATCAAGCTCATTTCCCTCTCATGCCATCTCTCTGGACCGTGTTTTGTTGTTTCACCTTTGCCCTCTTTCTTGGAGCCAAGTCTTAATCATTACCCCCCACCCTGCTTTGTCTTATAGTTAGACATGAACCACTTAAGAGTGAGAAAATGCACCGACAACAAATGTTTTCCCAGATGAGAGCATGAATACAGTGGCCTGTCCTTTCTCCTCATACCTCACAAGTGAGTCCATGGAAATCCCTACAACAGGATTGCACTGAGTAGTGTTTAGCATAATAATGTCTTCGGGAGGTAAAGCTGTAACTGCAGTAGGAGCTAACTCTAATCCTGTTTTCTCTCAAATTGAACTTCAGCTCAGTCAGTCTGTGTGAGAGAGGAAAGCCATGTTAGTTTTGACTGTCTCTGTTGTTCAAGTAAAGGAGTTCAGCTTTGACTCCACATCTGTGGAATGACAATAGTGATCATGTTAGTTTGTTTTTGTTAAAACCAAAGTTGTTTAATTGAAAGTGCTATGGGTAAGAAATATATTACAATGATCATAATATGTCATCAGAGATTGTAACCCTGTACTCTTGCAATATTTTCTAGTGGGATTCCGATGGTTGGACATATTTTAAGACGGCATTTATAGTAATATATGAAAGAAATGTAAGCTAAAATGCAACACAAGTAAAAAAAAAACAAAAAACAGCTTAAGTAGTAAGAAGCTGAATCCTTTCAATCGAAGTAGAGCCAATTCGAAGAACTCCACTACAAATGTGGCTGAAAGTAAACTGAAACTCAAATAAATGTTTTTTATTAATAATATATATATGTTATACAGTATCTATTTTGACCATTATGTCAGCGGTAACACTCACTCTATTGTTTATCTAAAAACGGAACCACAGAAAAGTGACTGTGAAATCCACTTCATGGGAAGTGAAACACATTTACTTCTACGTGAAAAGATAAAAACAACAATTTGGTTAAATAACCGATCTCACAGTGTTACTACAACACACAACATCTTTTATATTTAATATTAATTGACAGCAAAGCTCAGAGGCCTGCATTTATCTCTCCACGGGCTATGTCAGCATCATTAGTCTCTATTTGATTATCTCTTTTCAAAACTGATTTTGGCTGCAGACGTTGCTTCCTTCAATCCTTCAATTTCCTTCAATTTTTGTGGGCACAAATAACAAAAACCCTCGCAAAAAATGGCATAGTTTGGACAGATAATAAAGTAACATGAGAAGAAGGAAGAATTCTGTTACGATTAGGGGACATTTTCAGAATTAAAACAAATCAGTGTTTGTAATGTTGTGGCTGATTGCTGCATGTGTATTGATGAAGTGCAGAGAGTTGCTTCCATTGACATTACATCTTGATAACACAGAGTGCTATTTTCCCACACTGTAAGTAAAGCGTTTTCTGTGTATTTGCATGGACTCCTCACATCTCGTCCAAAGGAACAATGCTTTATGAGCTGCTGTTTCCCTGCTGTTGTGTTATCACTGATTTGAAAACATTTAATTGCAGTGTTTGAGAGGTGATGTATGCTGATTGAGTTGTTATTGTACACACATTTGTCTAAGGTACAACATTCTGTTTTCTCAATGGGGCCTGACTGCCAGCAGATAAATCTAAATGTTTCACCAGACTGCGTTCTCTCAATTAGGTTTACTATTCTCCATCATGAGCTGTCAAGGTATGTTTGTCTCATTACTGAGCAATTGTTTAAGTTCCTGTCAAGTTGACTGCTGTGTTCATACCAAAGACTGCTCACGATGCATTGCCTCAGCTCAGGCAGGAGCAGTAATCTGCTAAACTGAAGGCTCGACAACTCAGTGCTGGTAGACGACGTCTATTTTTCCTCATTTGCCTTGTGAACCTTTTGATATCTTGTGTTCATAATAAGCTCAAACATAACAGGCTGTATGAGTGCGCTATTATGCCAACTGGAAACAAATAAGATCATTTGATTCCTTATTTTACTCTACTCTTGATTTGTATTATTTTGTTTAATACAGGATTGAATACAAACCTTTTATCACTTTATGTTGTGCTAGAATTGTCTCCAACTCTGTCATGACTGAGAACCTTCACATCATTGTCATATCATTGCTCTCAACTCTTATTATTTTGTTGTTATTTTTTCATGTGAACTTTTCAAGTTAAATTAAAAAGGACCACAGGTTTCAGAAAGTAGAACATGATTTTACTGCCAGTTATTATGACACATTTCCTGGCTCCTCTCTCCTGTTGGTAGCAATGACAATGTAATTTGCATAAGAACATTCTATGCAAAAAATAGATCGTATCAATGCCTCAGTAAATGACCTAAATGTTGGATTGATGTTGGGGTATTTATTAATACTGGAAAAAGATAGACATAGTTGTTTGTGTTGAATTTATAAATAGTTTGCTGTTCCTCTAATATTTTTTTGGCTGCATCTCGTAGTGTGACTGTCTGTGAGCGCAAGATAAGTTGGAGGAATCTGCTGTAAATAAGTGAAACAACTGAAAATGTAAAGAGGGTCAATATGTAGCTTTTATAACAGGTTGGTCGTGTCACTGATTTGCTGTAATGGTGTGTTTAGTGTGTTCGTTAAAGGGATGATATGGACTTTACAATCAAATTTTACACAAGTGGAGTCTTTGTTACAAAGTTTTACAGTAAAGAAATGTTTGTTTATTTTTTCTTTACATGTGTGCTGTGGTTTGCACAGCTATTCTTTTTAGGACACTGCATTAACTTCCATTCATTTGGACAGACTTAACAAAGTGTTAATCCCTAATTTTAACCATAACCATTTCATCTCTAACACGAACCTTAACCTAACCACTGTTCAAATCGGTTCCTCATAAATGAAGTTCTGCCTCATTAGGACTAGCTTTTGGTCTCCATGTGGACGACTGGTCTTGACGAGGACAAAGGTCCTGAAGAGGTAACAAATAAAAGCACGCACACACGTGCAAATATCAGAGTTCAAGGAAGGAAGGTGCGTACACGTCTTCACTAATAAAAAGAAACCATGCAATTAAAACATCCACCTATATGTAGAGCATATTTAGAATAAATGTACATATATATAATCATATTGTTTTCCATTATATTAAAGTAGATCATTTTGTTTTTACTGTGAGACACTAATAAGACTGCATCCTTGACACAGACAGTACATGGACCTGTGGACAGAAAAGATTGTGTCAACATAGAAATAGACAGACAGGATAGCACACAGGCACCAAACTCCGAGACGGCACGCTGTAATAAATAAAGAAACTAAAACGGAAACACAAGCCATCTTGTTGAGATACCGCTCAGCTACACACAGAGGCCACTGTGGATTGAGAGAGACAGAATAACTGCATATAAGGAGGAGGCCATGGCATGAGAAAGAGTCTGTGAACAAAAGAGTGAAAAGATAGTTCAGACTACTGGATGAGCAAGTAGTGATGGTGATGGAGTCCCTGCCTGGGTCTGGTTGCCTAGCCGTTATTCCATCAGCCGTCAAGAAGTCACATGAAGACTGAGTCTCCATTCAGGCTCCGCGGCTGACAGGAAGTCACAACATTGTTAAATTGGACGGTGGGGGTCCGGTCTACCGATCACAGCAGCAGCTGTTCCGTGTAGCTGAGCTGCTGCAGGTAGCTATAACAACAACAAATGTGTCAACATTATTAACATAACTTTAGGAGGAAACATTAAGGGTTGCATGCTTTATTAACATTAGCCATTTGGGATATGTTTGCAGAGGTAGGCAGCGTTTTGGAGGAGCCTAAAACATGTGGTCATGTCTCATTGTTGCACAGGCTATAGACCCTAATTTGAGACAGACAGTTATTGTCAAGTTGTCTTTGGTTGGTTGGTTGGTTAGTGGTGTTTAACAGCATTTGGCAACCATAATGTTGCACTACTGTCGACGACTATCTGGATTCATGTTCCTTCTGGATTCTCCTTGTTTCCTCATCCCACCTTTACCTTCTTTCTCCTGTTACATGCAAGCTCTTAGTTATTGTATTGAATTGTTTTGATTTGTCCACGGATGTATTCACAAATCCCATTGTTGTCGTCGGTCATTGTGGGGTTTCCTCTTGATATCAACAGTACATTGATCCGCCTTGATAGCCACGTGCAATACCTAACACACAGGAAAGAGAGGATCTTAAGATTGTATCCATGGAAACACTGATCAAATTTTAAGGCATGGAGCATGGACTTTGATCTGCACAGGGTTTGTTGTGGCAAACGTGTTCGTAAGCTCTCAGTCATTTTCTTCAGGGTGGTAACTTGAAATGCTTTTCTTCTTTTAAACGGTGGGACAAAGATTGGTGGAAGAGGAATGATAGGGGAGCAAAATAAACGTGCTGTATTCTCAAAGATGCAGCTTTGATCTTCACATAATGGTCTGGACAGATGACGAGATATCGGAGCGCTGTTTGGGTGAAGCAGGCTGAGAGGAGATTGATGGAGGTTGACAGACACATGGATGAACTGACAGACTGACGGACGGACAGCGAGTGAGAGCGTTTGATGTGACACACAGGTGGGCGGGTCGGTTTAGGCGAAAACCGAGAGACGCCTGAACAGCCCGGGGGGGAGAACTGGCCTCATCTTGACATATGCTCTGGATTTAAATGCAGATTGGCAAGACTCTGCTAATCTGAGCTGTCACAGCTCATGTCGGCCAAAGACACTCACCTGTCACACTGTTCCAGGCCTGGAGGACGAGCTGCCCGCAGGATAGGTCAAAGATCGATTCATGTCCTACTGGGCTGGATTTAAGCAAGCCACTGACCTAGACTAGACTTCACTATACCTGCTGTTTCAATTGCTAAAAGAAAATCCTGCAATACTGGGATGTTTTCTTTTTCTTTTTGCCTGCTACTTTTTTTTGCAAATTGCTTTGTTTTAAGCTACGGTCAATCTCTTGTGAGAGGGAGGGAGGAGTATGTTGTTCCACTGTTTCAGACAAATGCCACTTACTGGTACAGCATTTCCATTATGTTAGAAATAATTGTTTTGACACATCTTCCAGTGCTGTCCCTAATTGGTGACAGCAGCAAACTCTGCAAACAGGAAGAAGTTTGATCAGTAGTGCTGGATTCTAAACAGACACGTGTGGGAGGATGGCGCGCGCCCATACACACACACCCACACACACAGTGCATGTTCAATCACTCATCTTTTAACAAATGAAAAAAACACTGCAGTTGCATGATGTGTCTTAAGGTCTGATCAAAGTAAGAATCGGTTTTCTGTCATGGCGCATGTGTGGGTGCCTTTGTGCTGGAGAAGGAAGAAGTAGCCATGTGGTGCTAACCTCAGTGAGTACATCTTCCTGTCTGGTGGATTTGTGGAGTACAAAATGTTCCTGAGTGTCTTCCCCCAATTGGATGCGTTTGTTTGCCAGTTACTGTCTCCCTTGTACTCGAGCACTTGTTTGTCATGGCTGAAGAGACAACTAACGGAGTCTTTCGGAATTCTAATGAGCAGACATTTTGTTTGAATGTTTGATTTGAGTGCTTGTGTTCATGTAATCGGTCTTCATTTATGGAGTCATATCTCTGAGGTGCTCTGGGTTTCTTTGTTGATCAAAGTGGCTGAGGTGCATTCACTTTTATAACCACGGTTTGAAATGTAATTTGACAAACTAAGATGCAACCCGGCCTTACTGTCTTTACATCAGTATTTCATCTCTTTCCCTCTTTCCCTGTGTGCTCTTTCTTTCTTTGTAGGGTCCGAGTGCACAAGGTTCTTCTTCTTCTTCTTCTTCAGATTTATATTGCTTCCTTGACCTTTTTCTCGTCATGTAACGATCTAAAGTGGCTCACAGAAACATAATGTGAACTAATACTATGGAACACCCACATGGTCCCGAGTTTCAAAACCAGCATACATTTTGGTGGCACACATAATCTTCCCTAGGGCGCATACCAGTGATGTCTGAGAAGGACATTTAAAAATGCATTGTATTCACAATCTCCAAAAGACTCTTCAACCCATCTGGATAGAAATGAAAATTCAGTCCACTAAATAATAAAACACTCAGAGTGCATACCTCTGCCAAGGCCACTGAGTTTCCCAGTGTCAGTACAGATCAAGATTCAGATTTCAAACCATCTACCATAATAACATAGACCTATATCAAATACTCTTTTACATATATTTTTTTTTAGTGTAAATAAAAAGCCCCCTCTCTAACAGTGCTACAAAAAAAACTTATTATAAAACGTATTTACCACCGCAATCTAATCATTTCTGAATCTACACCACCAGAAAATCTTTTTTTCTGTCTTTGTTTTTTTGAGAGTTTAGAGCCAGACAAAAACTTGATTCCCAAGTTGCACCTGTGTTTTCAAATCAAGACATAAAACAGGGTTGCAACTTGGGATAATAATTAAAAGTCGTACTTTATTTTGCAGTGGACAAAGAAAATTTGAGAATTCTGAAGGGTTTTATTATTATATTAGACCTTGTGGGTGCTTCATACATTTAAATATAATTTAGTTGTAAAGAAACCAGTGGTTACATGTTACAACACGCTTGCTCGAATGCAAGAGGCAAAACAATTGAACGGATAAGATGGAATGAAGCTCCTACAGAAAAGCAGTGGGAAGAGACTGTGCACTCCGCTTTCAGTGTGTATGTGTGTGTGACTTAACTAAGCTGAGTATAAGGATAAATCTCACTTTGGTATTTTTTTTGTCCAAGTGAGATCTCTGGTGTAGCATCTTCTTGTGAGCTACACTGTAATGGCCTTGTCACTGCCCACCAGGGGCCAGAGGGCAGAAAATAACCTTTTCTATGCAAGCTCTAGAAAACTGAGGCTGGATTTACAGTCGCTCAATAGACAGTGAAAGGTTAGAAAGTCAGAAAAAGGCTTCAATAACAGACCAAGACACACTGTTGCACACTGAGAGTATAATTGGTAAGGGTATTTGTCATTTGTTCGTTAGTCATTGTAATTTAATTTTTTAGTCTGAGATTAGACACCAGATTACCTGGCGAATGCCCATAATTCATGACATTTAAAGTTTGATCAGCTCCTCCTGAGCCACAGCCTAATGAGCCCCAACCTTCTTCCCACAGTCAAAAGTTTGAGTCGCACTTTCTGTTACAAGTAAAATTGATCCTAATTGGTAAAATAAGCAGGAGTTCCCTTTAAAATGTGGAAGAATTACACTGCCTTGTTTAAATGTAAAATAATTCAGTCATCATGAGTATGATATTAGACCAAAATAATAGCTCTATTTTTTTAGGCATATACTCACACTAAATCATTGAAATACCTTTTACCTCTCAATTAAAAAATGATGGCATTTATGCTTTATGGAGTAGTCTTAATCCATTAGTGACAAATACGCACATTATTTCTTCAGTGGTTTGTCCTGGAAGTTATATATTATATTATAAGTTATAGCAGAGACATTAAAAGGTGACCAGAATTAAACTTTGCATTACCTTTGAATAGAACGACCAAATATCTATGAGTTACAGAGTGTTGGACATGTTTTAGTAATGTAACGACCCCACACAACAAGATAAATAACATTAGTCTTGTTGTTTTTAGATATATTGATGGAAAAATGTTGCATAATAAATCTTTCATGCAAAAGGAGGAGGGGGGAGGGAGCAAGGTTTCCATGGACACTTTACTCATCACTATAAATTGTTACACCCTTAGTTAAATCCCTCGGAATTGCAGCATCAGCCCAAGAAAGCAGAGGTTTTGAAGAGCCTCGGCGCTAATTGGAAGGTGCTGAGTGAGTCATCAGACAACGACTTCACTCTCCTGTCAGCACACACACAACAAGCCGGCTCTGTTGTAGCCAGCTGAGGTTTTCCAAGAGCCACATCTTACCTGTGCCGCGCTTCCTGCACCTGCAGTGATATACGTGTCACGTAGTCTACCGACCAACCTGCACCACTATTGTTCATTTAACCTGACAGTGTTGTTTTAATTTCTCGCTCCCTTTGATCAGTGCAACTAAACCTCAAACCAGGCCCTCATCCACCCCAGATAACTGTCTTCTCCAGTGGGTGGAGCCGCTGAGTGTGACTGGTGGATACACTGTGAAGACTCCTGCAGACTGCGATAGCATTTGTAAACCCTTACAGGAAAGTCTGCATGAAGAGTGTATAAAGCTTTTGTGAAACAAAACTAATTTACGAGGTCATTAGAAATGGTTTAACTCCCTGTTCTTGTTCTTGCTGAGATATGTAGAAGAGCGTGTCTGCTGCATTGTACACCACAGGGGGAATGAGAGCGAAGAGGGTTGACGAGAGACTGACAGACGGGGAGTGCTTTTCTGAGTCATTCCGTTAACAATGGAGTTTAACATAGAGACATACCTTGAATTATACAAGGAGTAATCCTATATGGACTTGAACGGTCAAAGTAAGGAGCCCAAAAAAAAATGGGTTGTTCAATAAATAAATACTATGTACAAAAGTCTTAGGCCACCATTAGATTTGTTGTTTGATGCTTTGATGGTTTAACAGTTTAATTATGCCACAGCAAACGTAAAAGCAAACCAAAAACTAGTCTAAAATGTCTAGTATGGCGATCGTGACCTACACCCTTCTCTTTTCAACTCTATTATGCCAGGTTTATTCAAGTCATGCCTTATCATTACACACATTGTGTATGTTGTATGAGTTAAACTCATTGACTGTTAGAATATAATAACTTACGTTTAGTCGCATCATTCCAATCCAAATGCCAGTTGGATGCTGGTGCCCCAAGACTTTTGCACAGTGAGGTATAAAATGATGCATTTTTTCCCCCATATTCTCAATATTAATATAAAATCACTGGGTAAGGGAGCCAGATTAATAAAAAAAAAACTTTTTCTTTCTTATTTGCCATTGACGGCGACAATCTATAACTGAGCAAACCAGCTAAAATATGACCTATCAAGCTGATCCATAAATACCTTAAATGTCACAAGCATTGTGGTTTTAATGTTATCTCGTGGCAGACTGACAGTATCTCAATTCGCTGTCTCCTCAGCAAAATCCTTGGCAGTGTGGTAGAACAGAGCACCTCACTCCCTTTTTTTTTTTTCCCCCCAACAGATTAATGCTTCAGTGTACCTTTATATGAAAGAAGAGATAAGATATTTGTGTCTTCAGGTGGTGCTGGCTTTTAACAATGCACCATCAACAGTATGTCAGTGGGTCCGCAGTATATGGTGGTCCTCTCCTATAGAGACTTATACTTGTGTTTCTGTACTTCCTATAGATGAGAAGTTGCACAGATTTCCCCTACAGTAAGAAGCTGAAATTCACTGTGTTGATTTGATGATCGATTTGAAAAGTGAAGCCCCGGGAAGTGTGACAGGAGCAGCAATTTGCCACCAGGGGGCGACTCTGCAGGATGCAAAAATAACTTAAAAGTGTATGGGAAAATTAGCCCACTTCATACTTGAATTATAACATCTGTTTACATTTTCCTGAGGAGTTAATGGTCCCAATTGCTAGTGTCAGGTCTTCTTCAATTTAACATGATGTACATTTTGGACTGACAGCTGCTATCGTCTAATAGTTGTCTGGAATTTCCAGTTCTGTCATGATCTGTCATGGTCCTGGTCAAATCGCAAATGTCAAGGCTTCCGTACAGCAAGCAGATGACTGCTTCCATTCTTGTATAAACACCCTTCTCGCTCCCTTGCTTTTCTCTAATTGTGGGCCACATGTTCTCTGAGTGGCACAAGAAAATTAAAATCATCCGAGTATCAAAATTGAAATCATCAGAGTAAATATTAACAGGCACATCTATAAATCTGAATAACTCCGTCTACTGTGCCTGAGGATTTGTTGTGCATATATCATGCCCCTGGGAAACTGCAGTTGAATGCATTTAGTGATGTACATCACAGGCTGCTGGATGATGTATGGTAACAATCAGTCATTATCAGATGTATAGTAGCTCCCCAGCCTGCTGACGAAAAACTCTGCTATGATTAATAGATGGAAAACATTATGATTGAGCTGTTTGCTGGGCAAAAAGAAACAGAGCGGGCTGCAACAACTGCAAACCACATCACCTGATACAGGGTTTGATTCCTCAAATGTTTTGTGTTTATTCTCCAGCTCAAGTGCCCTAAGATGCGTTCGATGACGCGAGGACAGTGCAGGAAGAAACCAGTCGGGAGTCTGTCAGCAGTCAAACAATACGAAGCGACATGTGTGTGCATGTTCACACTACTTCATAACAGTGTGACACACATGAATCACGCAGACCCGGCACGAAAAAGGTGAAACCCAACGGCAACTTAATCATCAGTTGGTTATTTCTTTTCTTTGAAAAAAAAAAACCTCAGAGTAATAACAAAGAATAGATGATTCATGACTTTAATCACACCTTCAGCCATTACAGGCTTGTGTCTAATGACCTTTATGTTTCACAGCTAATGAAAACCTTCTGCGTCGGTGTCTGTGCTGATCTGGGTTATTGTTAATGGCCATTACAAAATAACCACAACCTCTCGTGTGTGACAGTCTTGCATTCTGTCAGGATCAAAATATAGAAGTCACTTCTTCTCCCTGCACTTTTCATTCTGGACAAAGATGGGATATTTAGCATCAGTGGTGCACCCACATCGACGATGACGGTTAAAAAGAAATCAACAAAGGTTGAAACCAAGCAAATGTACAAGGGATTTAATGTTAAAAAATAACAATTCAAGGATCAGCATGACTATATGACATACTAATTATTATTCTAATTTAACAAAATCAAAGATACTTTGGCTGCGCGATAGGTTTATTTTGAGATATTTGGCCATGCACTAATTATGATCAAAAACTATAGGAGCTGTGAATGACCTTGGTACAAATAACACACGTGGGTATATCTGAATACACAACTGCATATAAAATATGATTTAACATCAAGACCAAATTTAGAATTTTGCTCCAGTATGACACGGAATACTACAATATATGACACATGTCTTATATAAACAAGTTCTTGGCCCCCAACCACCACAGTCTTTATATACACAACTTCTAAAAGAAAAGCAAAGAGAAGACGTTGCCCCTTATACTCAACAATTATATAAAAAGATCATTTTTTGTTTTCCATTAAGAGACACAGATCAATAGACTTGAAAACACAAAGAATATATTATTATGTATAAAATAGAATGAATGCATATGTTCACATATTTTCTTTAGCACTGAAAATCCAACGTTTTTTCCACATACACCATCATGGGAAAGAAACAGCTCAATAGTTACATATAGTACAGGAGATTTACACGAGTAGTGTCACAGCAGAGGTGTTAAGTGAGCAAAAGAGAAGACATTGGACCAAATACTGTAGAGTTAGGGGTTTTTGCACAAGTCACTGCTTTCTATCTTTGGAGAACAGCATTCAAACAGAAGACGGCTGCATGTAAATGTTGCACTGTGTTGCATTTGTCTGACAGAACAATTAGTGAACGTTTAGTGAATGACAGTAGAATTGATGTGACTATACAAACATTAAAATTTTTGAAATGTTAATTTTTTTTATCATCATTATTATTATTATTATTTATTTTTTATTTCCATAGGGTTGTCCTGCCCTTGAAATGCTGGCACCTATTTTCCAGAAGTAACAGTCTACACCACACGCCGCTCAAATATGAACAGTAAAACAAATATTCCAACAATATTCACATCTGCCAATCTGTTAAATCAACAGGTTGCATCACGTTTAAGACACGGCACTAATGTCACTGTACAAAATGACGAAGATGTAACCAAACAATTGTTTTGTTCTCAGCTTGAATGGGAGCCAGTGTTTGAGCCAGTGTTGTTGACTCAATTCTCCCAATGAAGCCACAAAGGACATTCTGAACAGGGACTCGTCTCCTGTTTTCCTCTCTCTGTTGCAGCAAATCGGACAACCTGTGCTTTCGGTTTATTTGACAGAAAGCTTTCCTTCAGAGGGCCATTAAATCATTTTAATCATAATGTGTATCACTGAAACAAAGGCATTGTTGATATTTATTCACCCCCCCCCCACAGACACACACACACACATAACCAGCTTCCCTCTACCAGTGTGTCCGTCTGTCTCCACAACATTCAGAGCTATTACTAATCTGTGCGACTATAGTGAAAGAATTTCAAAACCAAAAAGAGGGGTGGAAAGAAAGCATAATTCAGTCATGGTGGTTGATTAATTTGTAATAATGTGTTCACACTGGCTATTTGCACTCATTTCTTTTTATGGAGGCTGAGAAGACAGAGGACGGGCTTTATCTTCCTCGTGCAATGCCTCTTGTCATTCCTAATGGGCCAGGAAGAGAAGATGTCAGACAAGTGAATAGGAGAATGAACTAAGCTCTGGGTTTTCTTATAGTGGATTAGCATGATTTGTCTCACTCAAACCACCATTTCACAACGGCACATCTGTTCCACACAAAAAAAGAAAGAAAAAACACCAAATCAAATACGAACACAGTTTCACTGCATAGCTGGTGGGAATAATGTCTTGTTTCAGGTGGTTAAAAAAAAGGGGTTGGGGGTTTCTGGCTGTGCTAAATTATCCCTTTTAACAAAAGAAGCTTTAAGCCATATTCACTGGCTTTGATTTGGATTCCTCAAATAGAATCCAATTAGAGCATTTGAATGAGCTCCAAATGTCCTGGGCTAAATTGTGTGTACGTGGAGCACAAATGGCAGGAACAAAAACGAAAACAAAAATAAACAAACACATGTTGCATACGTAGTGATAGGAGGCTGCGTAGGAGTGAGCAGTGAAGTGAAAGGTGAGAAGCAGGCTGTTGTGCAAAGAAGTCTAACTGTCCTGACTCAAAGAGTGGGAGACGACATAGCCCAGTGCGTTGCTCCTCTCTTGCCTGCATGTTATACAGTTGAACAGCAGCTCCGCCGCAGACTAGACACCCCCTTTATGGTCCTGCTCTGTAGGGACGGAGTAGACCCTGAAAAACAAAACAGTAGGCCGTTATAAGGTGTGTTTTAGGCTCCTTCCAAGGACATGTCACGCATCCTTGCGTGTGAATTTCATGAAAACGTAATGTCTGCTTGATGCTGCAGGGCACTGACAGGTGCACAGTGACTGCAACACCCTGAAATATTCCTCCTCCCCAGGTGGAACTTTAAAACCTTGAAAGGCACTGTTGATCCAACAAGGCAAAGGTTGCTGTGTGATTAAGCCTCCTTTTCAGCAGAGCCATCAGTCAGCACCAAACACTGCCAGAGCTGACTGCAGCTCTGGGAGGCAGCCAGTAATCCTGTGGATGAATTTAACCCTTGCAGACTGGCTTGGGTGTCTGCTTCACAGTGCTAGTGCTCCTGATGGTTGAGGAACTCATTATGAACTAATTTGAACTGTGAAACCTCTTTGACCCAACCTGCAGGCCATCATTGCTGCGTGCCAGAACAAAGACAAGTGATTACTCTGCAGAAATCCAACTGTGCCAACTGTGGTTTAAAAAAGAAAAAAGAAAAAAGAAAATAAGTTTTGAACAGTGGTAAAGTGTGAAGCAAGAACCTCTCTCTGTATAACTGGTTTAGGCTGTTCGGCTGTATGAGTGCTGTTGGCAGATTGTTGTCATGACGCCAAGATTATGTTTACAGGGTTGTTTTATTCCCCGAGTAGAGTCATCTCCTCCTCATCTGAGATTCATGAGGTAAGCGTTGAAACAGGTTAACTCCTGTCCCATTTGGTCATACAGAGTCAGTGACACAGTCTTAAGGCTATTGTTTGATGTCTAACATTTAACAGACTTCAGTTGGGGAGTCTCCAGCAGTGGTGCAGGGCCTCAGGCTATATTACTAATTGCTATACAAGTCTGGACAGACCCAGATCGTTAGGTGAGTGTTGTGTTAGGATTTTTTTTTTCATTTTGATGCTGAAGAGTTGAACGCAGTAAGGTAAATTTGCATCGCCGCAGACAACCTGTTACCCATCAGACTGGTTCAGTCACCTGCAGGCTGACTTGAGGTCAAACGAAGCATGAATATATCTCTCAGCTAAAGTATGCCGCACAAACAAAAAAAATGTGTTTGTCTTGTTTACGATGAGAATGGGGTTTTACAATATAGGGGGGTAGAGATCTTGAAGCCCCAGCTAGAAGAACAGCTCAAGTTTATAATCAAACGTCGGGCAAATGTACACTTACCCTTGCTGTCGACTGTGCATGCGGCGTCTTACCAACATTACGGCTGCAAGGGGGTAAAAGAAAAAAAAAAAAGGGGACAGGTCACAGCTGCACAAGAGAAATGTTTCCTATTTGCTTAGGTATTACCAGCTTTACAAGGCGGCTGTGGCCAAGCAATGAAGGTTTTTACAGCAGTGCATTTATCAACTGTGTGAATCAAACAACCATTACTCCACATTTCACTCAATTATGCTTGAACAAAACACAGGGCACTTACCGACTATTGCTGCAACCGAGAGAGCCACAACAGCCACAGCTACGACGGTGATAACCAGCACGAGCTGATCTGAAACATAAGACACAAATCTTAGCACGTAACATCTGATATCTGTATTTGTAACACTCAGACTGTTCATTTGCTGTAAGACATTATAACAAACATGTGTCAAACCTGTGTTTTCTTCTCCTGTGGTTTTATCTACAACTGAAGAACCACGAGAATGTTTGTTGTGAACGTCTGGAAACAGACAATAGGTTAATCGGGTTACAGTTAAGACAATAGAACAGCTACACTATCAGCAAAAGTCTCATCAAGATGTTATGAATTGTTGCTGAGCTGCTACAAGCCAAAACAAATATTTGATACAGGATCGAGGTCATTAAAGGAACAGTTCTACAATTTAAGAAGTCTGACGTACCATCATACGTCAGACTTCTTAAACGAAATGCTACAGGCACTAGCCCAGCTTGAGCCTACAGACTGGCAGAGTGAGAAACTATATCTAGCTGTGTCCAAAGACACCGAAGGCCCCTCTCTGACATCTTAGCTCACCCACCTATTTTGACATTATGGCTCCTTTTCCAATAACTGCCTGGTTGCAGCCTCGTTTTAACAGATCTGCAATTCTATCAAACGTCAATCAAAGTGGAGATGAGGAGTGACGGAGAGAGGCGCGGAAAGAGAATGAGAATGCCGATGTTAATTAGCTGACCAGGAGGATGGCGGAGATGTCACCGTGCTCACTGGCCTTTTGGCACAGTCCACAGGGGTCCTCAAGAGAGCTAATTGATTCCATTCATGGGGTAACGGTTGGGTAGAGCCAAAGCATCGCACCGGACTAGAGCATCCAAAATATAATGCTGACTTACTGACAACAATCACAGAGGCCATAACCTTCCCATACTCTTGTCTGGACAGCTGCCATTATTGTGTTAGTGGATGTGACACAAAACAATACAGAAAATCACTCACCATTTATCTTACTCAAATCCTCATCATCTGTGTCTGTAAAATAAGAGCAAAAAATAGCTGCTTATGGTACACAAATTCAATTGTTTTAATCAGTAAC
The DNA here is from genome assembly GCF_019176455.1 of Solea senegalensis. NCBI lineage: Eukaryota > Metazoa > Chordata > Actinopteri > Pleuronectiformes > Soleidae > Solea > Solea senegalensis. The sequence goes on from NC_058029.1 coordinate 16,421,674, forward strand.
GGTCAGCATATAGTTTTAATCTTTGGGCAACAATATTGATTGAAGGCTTTAATCAATACTGATTAAAGAAACATCAAGAGTCAACACTGGACACAGAAAACCAAAATTATAGATGAGAAAGCTGAACCGTAGGCAACAAAATTACACCCAGTAACACTACAGTGGACACAACTGTGAGCTTACAGTGAGATCATTTCTTTTCCAACAAATGTACAACATATTTTCTTTTCTTTTTGTTGGTGCGTGAGCATGTGATAAAAACTCTCAGCTGAGTTTTAAAATGTATATGTGTTTATTTTAAAAAGAGTTATCTCGTAATGTCTCCCAGTACCAAGCCAAGTGAAAGACAAGTTAAAGAAGTTCTGTTGTTCCATTGGACACAAAAGATTATTGACTTACCGTCATCACCTGATCCTTCACTCTCGTCTGATACAGCTGCAAACAAAAACACACAGAGATGCAGTCACAATACAACTTTTGGTGATCATTATTCATTAGAATTCTATTTAAGTCAAATTAATTGATGGGGTGGAGACTAACAACAGCTTTAAGAAATTAAAGCAATGGGTTGCTAATAAAAAAAAATGTTCCTCCCTACATACTTGTTTCTTTTGCTGTAGCAATGTAATTGGAAAGTGAGTGCATACATTAGTGCCGGTGCATACAGCACAGTCAATGTTGATACACGGGTAGGTGAGGAAAAACCTGCCAGCGCAGAGACACATAAACCAGATAAGATGCTTATCACCTGAAAGCGTCACAGAGATGAGAACATACCAGTAGCGGCTGGAAGCAGCAGCAGCAGACACAGAAAAAGCAATCGCATCATCTTCAAATGCTGCGAAGGGAGAGAGAGAGAGAGAGAGAGAGAAACCAGGTTAAAAATATCAGCTATTAATATTCAGCGTCATTGATGTGTGTGAAATTGCGGTGTTTTGGTTTAGAGGTGGAGTGCGGCAGAAAGCAGAAATGCTGTCTATTAATGGAACTTGTCTGACTTTAAGAATCGCACAATGTTTGTGTTTTCCAAGCCAATCGGTCCTTGTGCTGTTTGGAGGCATGTATGCAAATCTACGTTGTAATTTGAGGTAGGCGTTAGCGGGGTGGGGGTCAGTGAGTGACAACCTTATTTCCCATAGTGCTCAGCAAAAAAAGTGTTGAGATTTCTGTCACTGTTGGCTGGCAGCAGGTGTTGATTCAACATTTTCCCTTTCTCTTTTTAAAGCCACACAACGTCGCTCGTGTTTCACAACAACAACAAAACAACGGTCACTGTTTCCACTGCTTTCCGCTGAGAAGACGAAAAACATTCAGCGTGAATCATTTTTAATCATTCTAACTACAAAATGAGAAACATGTGCTTGACACATCCAGTAATTGTATCTCATCAGAGAAACTAAGTGATAGACTTACATTGGGTGTGAGTTCGTTTTGCTTTTTGTTGTTCTTAAGGATAAATGGCCCAACTTCCTCATGGCACGTGGCCCAAAACAAACCCTACCTCGGCTCCCAATCGTTATCCGGTAGATGTGAAACGCAGATGTTTCTGAGGCTGCCTAACAAAGCCCCAGCTGTATTCCAACACAATATGAATGTTGATATTTTTAAATGGGAAATCATGGGAATGACCTCTCCTCTGGTTGAGGTCCCGGATGATCCCTCATTGGTCAGATTTAGCCACTGAGTTTGGCACGGGATCAGGAACCAATAGTCATTCATGTAAAGTTTGATAGTGTACGCAGAGGGAACTCTGCCATTGACATTTGTGCCAAAAGTCATACTGAAGGCGCCTCTTCATTGTTAGCCATGCCTATTGTGCCCCTGTTTCCTCCATGACATAAAACAACCTCAGTAACCCTGACTGTTAAGTAAGTTGTATGCAGTTAGTGACATACTGTTTCCTGTTTACTACAAATGAGTTATACACACGACACTGTATTGTACATGGTGAAAGGAAATTAAAAGGAAAAGATGCATGGGCATTAAAAAGGATAGGCTACTTAGCATCAATTCATTATTTTCACAAGGTTTCATGAGGCAGTTTTATGAAAGACAAGAGCAAACAGTATTCCTGTCCATGAATGCTGCCATGGTAGTTGATGTCGTTCATGTGAGACAAATGTCCACGCAGTAGAACGCAGTCCACAAATACATTATCATCGTGCTAAATTAGCAGAACAGCATCAAGAACTGCTTTGGTTAAGTATATTGGAAAAAGATGTTAATCACACAACAGAGGCTGATTGGAGACCAAGGGTAGTGTGGGTTGTTCTGCTGCTCTGAATAGATTCAGTAAACCTCCAAACACAAATAACCTCAGAAGCTGCAAATAAAATCCCCTTCAGTGTCCAATTTGCTTTTCAGAGTCGCTTTGGGGCGAAATAATAAGCTGATCCCATTTGGAAATATTTATCAACCCAGTCCACTGCTTCCACATTAAAATGGCTCCTGACACCTGTATTATTTCTCAGATTGGGTAGTATATTCTTATACATTTGAATACCACCAGAGTCATAGCTGCCTTCTGACGGGAGAAGCAAAGATCGTAAAATTAGAAACCTACAATCATAAAACTGGAGAGTATTGCTGCAAAAAAAGAAAGGCATCAACTGTACAGTGTGCGGTTGCTGTAGGGTGATAGAGTCGTGTTTTTGTGCACATTTTCCCAGTGCAGGATTAACCCTGAAACTCATTCCTGTCTGGTCAGCCCAGCCCACAGAACACCTACATCTTGTTTACCAGGTTTAAATTTGAATGATAGACACTTTCCACTCATTCAAACCCACCCAAGGCAATCTAGATTAAAAGAAAGACAAACAGAAAAAACAAAAACACAAACAGAGGTTTACTACATATACATAAACAGACCTGCATGCACAGACACGGACTGCCTCTGTCTTATCCGTTCACACAGATAACATCCCTGTGCTCAAACTCGCCACTTCGGATAAGGCTTTAACACCATCGATAGGAATTGCTAACATGCAAAGATATCAAAATGACTATGGCCTATAAAGTCTAATGGAAAACAGATACAAGCAGGGGGAAATAAGAGAGAAGATAGAAAAAGAAGAACTTTGGTGATTGTGAAAATGTGTCAGAGTTAAAGGAGATGTGCTCTAAAAGGAAATGAGCACAACAAGAAGAGAGTGCAGCAGGGAAAATCCACTCAGATCATTTGTTATTCATTTCCATTCAATTTTATAAAAGTGGTGGCTTACTCCACTTCAGTGAAGGGAGAAAATATTCTTATTGAAATGTTTACTCCACTCTGCCATCTCTCCAGAAGCTGTTTATCTAAGTAAGTTTGATGCAAATCTCTTTTTCTCTCTCTCTCTCTGTAGCGCAACACACTTTTCACTGGACCGTGCACAAAGTAACAAGAAAGCTCACGATAAAATAACAAAAAACTAAAATAAAGCCAATACACAGTACCTCAGTTGGTGTCACGCATGCCAGTGAACAATGTCCTCCACTGAGTGAATACGTGGTTGTCGTTTGCAGTACAGATGATTTGTGGGTGACTTGTTGAGCATGAGAACACAAAAGGCCAGCAGTAAAGTAGCTAAGTGGATATGAGAGTGTCTATGACAATCTTGGATATCCTGTATTTGTGAACACCCCCGTTCATGCCCTCTCTCTCTTTTGCATGTGTGTGTGTGTGTGCACAAATATGAAACTTGTTAACAGACACAAGAAAATAAATCCGATAGTTGCACCATAATGTTGACATTTTCAGTCTCTGTTGTGACCAAAGCAGCAATAATCAGATTTCGAGCATATACAGCAAGCTGGGCACGTACACCTCATATTTACTTCTTTTTTTTTTTTGTTATCAGATGGAGACAAATCTGCTGTCCCAGACTAGACATGGTGTTTACACAGCCCAGGCTACCTGACACTCTGCCTCACCTCTCCTCAAAGAAATAAGCTAAATATGCGCGTTATGGGTTCAACAAAGATTTTGTGCCCCGTGTTCAAGAAGCTTCATTAGCACATTCAATAGCAAATAAAAGCACTTACTTGCGTGTTTACTGAATATTTTTGCAACCAAGAGTTCATTTCATTATAAATCTGTCAATTAATAGTTGTTAGAATGTCAGATGATGGTTAATATTCAAATCACTGTTTCTTGACATCCTCAAATGTCTCATTTTATCAACAAACAGAGGAGCAAAAAAAAAAAAAGTTAGTTAGTCATTTCGTAGCCAATTACTTATCAGTGAATTCTTGCAGCTTTATTATTTAGGTCAGAACACATCCAGAATACACACGATCAAGTGTCAATCACAGCTGTTCTTGTTAGGTCTCTGCACTGACTTCTATCCGGACAGCCTAACCACAACCTGGACCATAAACCCTTCTTAACCTAACCACAATCCCACACGATGTCTGCCTCATTGGGACCACATTTTGGTCGCCATGAGGACTACTGTTCCTGACAATGTCTCACACACACACATTTGAGCAGCATTCATAGTGAAGGACCCTCATTGACATAATACATGCACTAGCCTCTTACCCTCACCTTAACCATCACAACTAAATGCCTAACACCTTAACCTAACCTAAACGCAATTCTAATCCTAACTCTCAAACCTGGTCTTAGCCCCCAAAAAGCCCTTTAAAGATGTGAGGACCAGCCAGTTTGTGTTTTTTTTGGTCCCCACAAAGCCACACATACAAGAACGTACACACACAGGAAGTGGGATAAAGGGTGCCAAGAGTAGATTTTTTATTCAGGGTTTATGTACAGGGTTCTGTAACTCACTTCCTTCAGGAAGAAGTTTGCACATTTGAATGGATGATGATGTAAAAGGTGTCACACCCTGACTCACTCTGTGACAAACAGAGCTGCTGCTGCTCTTTTTGAAAGCTTCAAAAATCTTCCCGTGAGTTGCTCACTGAGAAAGTTTTGGACAGACACTAACTCACACAGTTTAGCGAACTTGATAAGACGGAAGAAAATGTATGGGGAGGGAACAGAAGAAGCCGTAGTGCTTGAGGAGATACAGTGCTGCTCAGTAACCAACCAAAAGAGTCCAAGTGTAGAAATTTAGTGTAACAATACAACCAAAAATAAAATGTATATTACCAATTATTAGACTGATGACCTACCCACAAAGAGGAAAGCCAGTTCTGTTGCCACGTTTGAGGAGAGTGATGTTTTAAAACTCTCACCATCTCTACTATTATTTCTTCCACTGCTATATAATTTCTTCCTTTGGCCATGTATCCACATCAAATTCCATAAAGCCAATCCTTAATTTGTATGCTGTATGGCACATTAGCAAAAGTATAACCTCCGTGATTTGTAAGGCAATTAATAAATGACTTAAAATGTTTTTCACGATAATTAATTATAATTCACATCATCTGGGAGCTGCACCAACTCACCAGGTGTGCCGATTGTCCACCGTAACCATCTCTGCCTCGTCCTTCTGACATTGGCTGACTCCACATGCAAGTGCAGTCTATTCATTAATGACTTGAAAGGAAAACACACTTAACATAGGCTATGTTTGTTTTTCCATTGATTGAAGCGTGTGTCCAGTGCAATAATGCAGTCGTCTGCCTCTTAGTGAGTGCCGAGGTTCTTATTGAGCTATTGTGTGTAAATGTTTGGCTGCAATCAAACTACATTCAACTAAATTTGCATAAGCATTAGAGCACAACCCGACTAGTTTTTCAGCATGTCTGTCCTTTCTTCACCCAAGTCCTCATCCACGCTCTCGTCGGTATTTGCATTATTAGCACTAGTTCACCACTCTCTTCACCTGCATCACTCAAGTCTCAACAGTTCTGCTGTCTACCTTGAGAAGTTATATTTGTCTAGTTTTGAGTGTTGAATGAGGTGTGGCTTTGTTTTTGCTCTTGGCCTGACAAAAGATATTAATCTGTGTGCTGTTGGAGGGAATTATAGTCTCAAGTTATTGTATCTTGAGAAAGCGTTGGTTATACACAATTGTATCAGAGAAAACGCCACTGCACTAAATACTAGTTTGCTCTTGTTACACTGCTTATCCAATGACTTAAAATACGTGATCCTTTTATTTCTGTTTAATTGACTTTTGTGTCATAGTCTCAGTTACAATCCACACAAACAATAATACGCTTGTTAAAGAACAATCAGTAAGAATACACCACAGTTTTATGCAAATAACTCAGAATGTATATGATAAAAGGTACACTTACATTTCAGTGAGCTGCTGTTTAGAATTGTCTTTACACACTGTTGGTATGTTGCTGCTCCCACGCAAAGATCCTTGTTATCATGGAAACTGCCAGAGTGAGTGTGCACGTTAGTGCAGGTGTACTCAGTCAGGAAGTTGGAGCTCTGTTCTCCATTGGCTGCTGGGCAGGTTGAAATGTGACACCACCCTGTCTTATCTCTGTTGCACAAGTAGACGCACTGTGCTAATAGAGAAACCTGGGCATGAATGTTGTCATTCAGTGAAAGCATGTTAATTATCATCATATCTGCTGCCAGGACTCTTTGTTAATTGTCTTATTGTTTTATCCGTGTGCCCTTGTATTGCAGTTGTTGTTTTAAATGTGAGTTTAATGTGTGTAATCTCCTCTGCAGGTCACAATTATAGCCGCTGGTGTTTGGACTGCAGTCACAGTGAAGGTTTTGGAAACTTTCAGCGTGTCCTCCTCTCTGGTAGCCAGCCAAAGACAATTCACCTGCCATTATCTCTGTCCTGAAGTTGTCAGTAGAGTTTAAGTTACAAGAAGCTATAGGTTTTGTGGTTGGTTTTACCTGTTCCAAACAAACACCTCGGGATTGTTTGTACGGATTTGTTCAGTTAAAACCAGTCTCTCAGTGGGGTTTCGATTACATTTCCCCCCTCTTTGTTAACACAGGACTACTGCCCATTTCCCTGTTGGCAATAACGTCTGTTAATGCAAATCTCAACATCACCACCATCACAGAAAGAATAAACATGTCTCTTGTCTGTAGAGTTGTTGTGGTTGTTCCAGTTGAGACATTGATAAAATTCACATTATTTGTGACGGTCAACAATAATTGTACTGCAGAAAAATATCTGCCAGACTTGATATGAGTCGGCTGCCTGATAATGCAGGTTACACCTCCTCAAACAGACACAGATATGACAGAAGTGTGTTTGAGGTATTTTGCAGTGCTTTGCATGCTTAGGCATGGACTCTGAATGTACACTTATATGTACAGTCAAATGATTTCAGAAACAGAAGTGCTTAATCAAAGATGGGAAACCACTCCGTTTGTTGAAAACTAAAACATGCTCTGCGTGGGGTGACTCTTATTACCGCATGTTTGATGGAAGAGAGTTTGTCCTACAGGGAAACTGTAACTAGACTTTGGCCACTGTCTCTGTCTTTCACACAGTGGAGATAAACATCCAGGGTATTCATCGCTCCATGGTTAAAGACAAAAATCACGTTTTAGGGAAAGTTACAGCAACATAGACTACTTAAACTTTGAATTGTATCCTTTGTTTTTGTAATTGTAATGTGTCGTCTGCAGCTGGCTCCGGTGTTTGGCCTGCCTCTTCAGTATGACTGGGACCCCCACCGTCAGGTTGAAGCTGGTCCAGAGCTGTACTGGAGGCCTGTGTGGTTGCTGTGGAAATGGTAATCAGAGCTCATCAGACCCGTGTATTTTCATCTTTTATCTTTGGTGCTGAGCAGTAATACAGGGACCTGTATTGAGAACTGTGCTGGTGGTGTCCCATGTCCTGTGTGCACCCAAATCTTTTTCCTGTTGGAAACAGTGGCAACTCCGAGAGCGGGTGCACTCTGCTACAGAGAAGTGATGGACCTTTCGCAGACTGCCTTTCATATATTGATCCTCGGCCATTTGTGATTAGTTGCTGAAACAACCTATGTCTCAGTAGAAGTGCATCCTCTATGTGCAGGGTACTGACAGCTTATGCCAGCAGCTGCCAGAGGCTTGGGGCCACAGTCCAAAACCAGAGAACCATCTCCAAGTGCTGTAAAAGTTCATTTTTAATACACGGAGTACTTGACAACTGCATGGTTCTGTCTGGCCTACTCCCTGAACTAACCCAGAGACTCATTGTGATTGCACTCACACTAATGTGGAATCATGCCAATGTGACTGGGATATCTATCCTACATAGTACGTGTGATTGTGCTCATCAAGGTTCCTACTATCTCCCCAAGTCAAATTTCTTGATTGATGAGCAGTGTCAGGAGAACTTTAATGCTCATCCAGAAGATGAAATCATTCCTGATGATGGATCTGAAATATCTCAGGCTATGAGATACTAGCAAACCCAGCAGCGAATGTGTCTGTAAGCACAGTTTGTAATTTACAAGATATGGTATTTTACCAGGGATATTTTTTGTGGAAGATTACTGGATACAGAGGAAGAGTTTCAGAGCTTGTAGATCTATCGATCTACAATATTTTTATGATAACTGTCAATGACCTCTGTTACAATAACCAGACTACACTATGTCAAATTCTTTTCTCCTTTAGAGTCCACCTAACAGTGAATACCTCCTGTGTGCCAGTCATAACTGACTGTAGAACTCCAGAGTCTGGCTGCATTTACAATGACGTCTTTTATGAAATTCATGAGAACGGCTATCGAGATGAGCACTGTCAGCTGCACTGTGTCTGTGTGGGCCACAACACCATGCAGTGCACCAGCCACACAAGTCCAGGTGGATCAAAATGTGCCATCCAAGAGGGTCAGAGGGCATATCAGGCATTACAACCTGTTAAAGATAGCTTTAACTTTAATAGGTTTTATCCCTATTTTGTAATGAGGAAGAATCTGATCCTATTGTTGTTATTTAGCAAGGGCAACTGTTCCTGGGGATCAATAGAGTGAACATGTCTTTGGCGAGGGAGCATTTGGGCAAAGTAAAGGTCAGAAGTTTCACATTTACAAACATGCTGTTTAAATTGTCTTTGTTGTAACACATTTCTAAATGTTCAGATTGATGGTGCTCTGTGGAGTCTTCCTGTTCAATTTGAATAACAGTCCATTTTGGCTCGCTTACTCGTGTTGGCGTAAATTCCGGGATGGTTGTTAATTATGGAGGACTTAATCTGATACAAATAGGGATTCTAGCCTCTCATCAAATGACAAACTGAGTCTAAATGGCAGCCATGCAAATCATATTTCTATATTTGCATCTTCCTGATCCCTGTCACCACCTGGAAAATGCTATCATGAAAATGTGATCTCTATTCTCGGGACAGCTGAATTTGCATCTGATTGCATCTGTGGCCTTCTTTCAGAACTGCATGAATGACTTGTGTGTGTGTGTCTAATGCGAAAGAATAAATGTTTTGCAGTAGTTTGAGAGAATACACTGAATACACTTTGAGAGAATACACTTCAGCTCCTGCCAGGGGGCAGGAGCTGAAGTCAAACCATGGAGGAGTGAGAAGTGCTGTGAGTGATATTAATGTTGACTCTCTACATGTGTTGTTTTGGTACGCCAGTAAATCACTGAGGTCTGCACACATGCTTCTGTTGTACTTTCAGAACTCTGACAAGATCTATACGATTAAGTTGGAAGATTGATGTGAGGCTAGCTGAACTTTGGACTGCACCTGATTTCATTCCCCTCCTCCCACAATACTCTTATGCCCTGGAAATTCACACTACAATATGTGTCAGTGCATGCCCTGAGTCCTATGGTATTTTATCCACTGCCCGTGGCCCTGTTATGAGGGATGTCACTGTGACTGTGGGTACACACACAGTGGAAACGGCTGTGTCATAGCTGAGCAATGTGGCTGTTTTTATCATGCTCACTACCTATGAGGTGGGTGGATGCAAACACATCGTATATCAATTAGCATTTAAAATTGTGTTCCTTCATCATATCAATGCGATGAAGCTGCATATTGTGCGTGTTTTTCTTTTTGACAAACGGTTTCCATTACTTATGGGTGTACCCTTGTTACACATTTACATGTGACTCCACTCCACTGCCATTACAGTTCTAAACATGTTGCCACACTTCAGCGAAACGAGTGATGTTCTTTAGTTATTCATGCACTACTAATAATATGACTCATTATTGATTGTGCCAAACGTACAGAGGCCTCACCTGAATGTGACACATGACTAATCACATAATCCCAGGCCTTTGTGTCATCCTGGTTTGTTGTTTTCCTTACTGTTAAGAGAAATAGCTGGATAACACATGCCAACAGTGACTCACCATTCTCTGTAGATTGGGGAGAGATTGTAGACAGAGGGATGTTTTGAGCTGTTAAACTGCTCTGCCACTGCCATCATGTGCTGTGAGTCTGCGTCTTGCCCTGAGGGAGAGAGCTGCACCCTTAACGATACCTGGGGCTGTTCAAGAAGAGCTAGGTCTATCTGGTTCTGCTGGGTTGGGTGATATTACCTCACAGGCTAACTGTTTTTCACTCTCCTGCACCATTCAGTCAGATTGTATGCTACTTTGATTTTCTTTAAGAGCTGTTTTGTCAACTCATACCGACCACAGTTTTGTTTTTGTTTTTTTCTTAGTGCCCTTTCATTTTGTACTCCCGTCTGCCTGTGGGCTTCTGAATGATTTTACCGCTTTGTCAGTTGAGATTTAATAATGCCTCCTTTTAAAATAAATAAGTAAATGTCTTATGGAAAGCTGTGGCATTCTAAAAGTAATAATATAAGTGTATTGGTATTAACATTTACTGTCAGCCTAAATATGCTTTGATTTTTGCGCACAACCTCATATTTGCACAACTCATTTACATATTGTTTTCTTTGTTATATACTGTAGCAGTAGTTTTATGGATGCTGTCTTTAGCTGCATGTGTCTCCTGCTTGACTGGATATTTTGGGATTTTTGAAATGGGGTTGTATGAGGTACTTATAGTCACTTATAGTATTACATATTATATATATATATTTGTGTATATACATATCTATATATATATAGATATATATATACTTTTTGTTAATTGGCTAAAATGATTTTGTATGTATCTTTTCTATATACATGTGAGTGCACACCCCAGTTTGTTATAATTAACAACCCAACAGCTGTGTCTGTTTCAATATATGTAAAGTATGTCAGGAAGATAATGTGTGTTAAGTTTTTGTGTGTTTTCTCCTTAATATTCATTCTTTTCTCCCATCAGCCATGTCTTGCCCACTGAATAGTCATGATGAGTCCTGTGACACAGCCTGCCTTGCCACCCTTGAGATTCGGTTCAAGCCCCTGCACCTTGGCCTGGGAGGTTTTTGTCCAGTATGGTGACGCCTGTGCCCTCTTGTCCCAGAGTGGCGTCATTCACAATGGCAACAGTTGCCACAGCAACCTGTTAGTACCAGATACTAGGTATATGTGGACAAAAAGGACTTGAAATAGACTCAGAACTTCAAGTCTTGATAAATGTGAGTGGTGTTCTTCTGAAGCTCACCAGCAAAAACACTGAGAACACTGAGGTGAGCGCAAATATCAAATTGTTGCTGTATTTGTGTGTTGTTGTTGTTGTTGTTGTTTAATTGTAGTGTCATAATAAGTGGTTCTATCATCAGCACTTATAAATAAATATTATAATAAATAAACCAAACTTGACAAAGATTAATTTTGAGAATGTGTTGCACTCTGCTGACTTTAATATGTAATCTTGGCTCCCCCTACAGGTTGATGTTGTCATGAGGAACATGGCCTTTGTGGGCTCCACTGCACTTGTTTTCTCTCAGGGCTGCGCACACACTTATCCACACAAACCTGGACTTTGACGTTAGTCTTGGTATAGAATGAACAGTTAGCATCAGTCTCTCCCATAAATATGCTAACGCTACTTTTTGGACTGTGTGGAAACTTCAACACTGATCCAGACACACAGGAGCATCTCAATCCTGAGTATTTTGCTAAAGCTTGGAGTAGTGAGGTGAGCCGTTGGTGTGTTAAAGGGCTGTCTAGGCAGAAGTTGTCCAAAATGTTCATCTGAGATTCAGAGCCACTTCTCTGACCTGGAGGTTTGTGGGGAAATTCTGGAAGTTAATGGACCATTCAGACACTGTCATGCCAAAGTGGACGCACCCCTCCAGCTTTTACAAGCGCTGCCTCAATGGCTTGTGTCTTTATGGAGGTCTCCAACCTGCACTGTGTCACTTGCTTGCAGAGTATACTGCTCTCTGTCTTTCCCACAAGGCTACAGTTTATGCCTGGGGGAGTCCTAGACTCTGCAGTGAGTGTCCATACTTCCAAGCTCTGTTGTGCCAGTGAATTAAATGAATATCCTCTAAAATTGTAACTGTGAGCTGTTTGATGGCCTGTCACGAGTGGTGATCATGAAACTGAAGTGATTATTTACTTACTGTACTGTACATCCAATTAAAATGTGATTGTATTGGTTCCAAGTCACATTTTCTTAGTTTAACTTGCATGCAATGTGCTGTGACTCATTGACATTAAGGCCTCAACATTTTTAAAATACTGTTAGACCACTAGATGGTACTAATGCATCACTGGTCAACCATAACCGTTACAGCATTTCCCTTTTCTTTAGTAACTGATCTCTCTCTGTACATCCACAGACCCATCCTGTCTCTCCAACGTCCCTTTAGAACATGAGCTCTGCCTCTGTTCACCTCTGCTTTGTCTGGCAGAATAACACAGGAGAGACGCCTCCAAACACTGAGGAGAATTACTTTTGTGAAGTGGGGGTTCGTTCACACTGGCCATCTCTGTGTCCATCCAAAAAACAAAAACTGGCTGCTTTCATCAGAGCAAGTATTTCAGGGCAGGGCAACATGTGATCTACATGAAAGCAAAGCTGTTTGTGAGATCTGGCATAATGTTTCCTGTGAAGAGGGTAAAGACTGTTAGCTTGTTAGGGGTGTCCAAGGATCCCACCCCTAACCTTAATTGGCACACTGCTCTGTTGAGGGATGCCAGTGCATGTTTGATGGACAGGCATTTGTGCGGATATGCTTTGCATTGAGGGAAGGCAAATCTATCTGCAAGTGAATAAAATGTAGTTCAGGTAATGTGTTGCCTTTGCTCCTCATTGTGTCCTGATATTAGTTAAGCATCCAATTCCCCAGTGACTGTGAGGCTGTGTAATTGATGGCATGAGGTTGAAGGTCAGAATTGATCATTTTGTTTTCCATTTAATAAATGACTTTAACTTTACTTAAATAGTAAAAAAATAGTAATACAATATTGTTTGTAATCAAATTATTGGTGCTCTGCAGTTTTAGTCTTTCTTTTTACTCTCATCTTTGATGACTACCTATGTCCCCTGCTGCATCGTTGTATAGTTGGAATCATGGACTGTCAGAAGGAAGGTCGGCATCAAGCATGGTTTTCAGTTTCTCATTTACATGCTTTTGCATGAGTTTTTTGTCTTGGGTTTTTTTTTTTTGTCTTTAAGTAGAGCAGATTCATGTCATGGAAAGTGTGATGAGCAGCAGTGTGCCTGTCTGTGAAAGCCATCAGGGTGTTGGACTTGGTGTTTGCAGGCAGTACTCAGCTATGACTGAGAGTTCTTGTACCAGTGGTGATTGCTCTAAGACAGCAAGAGAAAATCAGCTTCCTCTAAAATGTTGTCAGATATGTTGATACTAGAATGTGATGAGAACGTGTCACTAGTTTGTTCAGAATCAGCTGTTTATCACGGTGACAGATCGTCTTATGAGATTGAAACCACTTGAAGCTCAGCTTCAACTGTTCTCCATGGGACGGCACAGAACGGGGGTTCTGCAAGATGATTGGAGGAACTGTCTGAAAGGCAGAACCAGTTTTAGAACGACAGCGTTGCAGAAACACACACAACAGTGAAGCCTTTTCGCCTATATAATGATCACGTTTCCTTGTTCTAGTTCTTCGTTTGCAGAATCAATCTAACACTGTCTTTTTGAGTCAAACTATGGAGCAGATTTAAGTACAATCACAAGAACCCCCCTGCTATTTTCACATTAATTGTCATTTGTTGAATTACACACCTATTGCTCTTTTGTAGGGCAAGATCCAGTTCTCTCCCAAAACTCACCTTAAAACCAATGTCGGTATGCATGTAGTCCTTAATGTAATTTAATTTAATTTAATTTAATTTAATTTAATTTAATTTAATTTAATTTAATTTAATTTAATTTAATTTAATTTAATTTAGTGAACCCACACGGACAGGGATCTGTATTTTCTGTTTGCATTCAACTGAAAACTGAAATTATAGATTCACTGAAAAGATTGGCACACTATTCGTAATACAGCCACCATGAAATTACTGGTGATGAATATCAGATTAATTATTCTTAAATGAGGAAGAACGAGTTGCGTCTGTCACATACGTCATGGATACATCTCAAGAGTGTGTCAACTCGAAGAAAGTCCAAACTCTACTTCTAGAGACAGCTGTTCATATTCATTCGTACAAACTAAGTCCAACTTAACTAGACTAACACCATCTAGTATCACTATCCCTGATGCCAGTTGCTATAAAATTATTTTTAATAGCTTCACTTTAACTCTGTCACTCTATGGAAGTGGTGGTAAGAAAAGATGACCCAAGAAAGGTTTTGGTGAAACTTTGCAATCTATAAATGTTTGTTGCATGTAATTCTCATGTGTTAAACTTGTTTTAATTCACAGGTTTATTAACAGTACATACTTTTTATAATACTTCCACCAAACAGGCCATGTAGATGCCTACTATGCGCCTCCATCACAAGTTATTCACACCGATAACGGTGGTAATTTAATGGTTGGCCTCCATGGTATTATGACTCTTCTGTCCCTGGGCTGTGTGCGCAAATAATGACCCGATGACCGAGACTGAAGAGCTCGCCCATAGCCGGAGGAGTGAAGGAGCAGAGAACTGTTCATCTGGGCTAAAGCATTGTCCTGTGCAGACGCAGAATCTTTATCAAAGCAGTGATTTATGTGGCCTCGTGTTGAATTAATTTGGGCCATTTGCAGATTGTGCTTCAGTGTCCCGAGCCTTACTCCCACAACTGTGTGACAGATTGCTGCTCTTTTGATGGTCACTACTCGGCACTCTGCAATTCCAACGCATCTTATGCTCAGTGGCGTCGACACACACTGGGAAGGGCAGGGGGCAAAAATTGGGTAGATGGGTAGATGGGTATTTTATTTTATTTTGCACTAAATATAATTCCCTGTCATAGACAGTAGTTTTTGATAGGAAGGTCACCCATAGGAAACAAAAGTTGCAAAGGCATCTTATAGGGCACGGCATACATTATCTCCACTCGAAAGGCACTTCTTTATAAACAATGATAATTTGAAGTAATATTTCGCTTTAGAGGTCACAAATGAATGGCAGCCATTGCTTATGCTGTTGCCTACCAAGCAGCTCAGACAGTGAAGGAGTGACACCTTCTGTGGTTTCGTTAAAACACCACACAGTGGATGGACTTAAAGAATGAATAATTCTCTGTCAAGGTCTCCTCCTGTGAAAACAATGACAGGCGTTAGTTATTTAAGGCTTTTGTCAATAGTTTTTATAGGGCAAAAACAAATGAACTTTGTTTTCAATTCAAACTTACATCAGTGTCTTTGTAAATGTCTTGTAAATGGAAAGTGAAGAAATATTTCCTGCTCCTTTTAATAGACACAGAAATTCTGTTCAATTCTAGATTCTTACAAATGATAAAGAGAATGGAAACATTAGTTTGGGAGAAACTATTGTTAGCAACATGAAGCATGTTTACTTGATTCTCTGCTCTATGTACCCATTCTCTTGTTTATCTGCCTTTTATTAACAACAAAACAAAAGATATCATGTGACACCAGTAAGTTGTCGTAATACTTGCATATCCTCTCCCCCTTGGTATGTCATTTCCTCAGAAGAGCCACTATGAACAGTGTAGACCTTGGTGTCGCACTATCTGTGTCACAATAGTCAAGGCTGGATCCTTCAAGTGTGTATTCATCATCCAGATGTTCTCAAAATGCTTCACCTGCACCGCATGAAGCATTTTGAGTCCCATGAATCACATGACAACAGACTTGGTGGAGCCTGGAGACAAGGCAACAATATATGTATCTAATATCAGACATACTGTCGGTGAAGCTTCTCAGTCATCCGGGTTATAATCTTCAGTATTTGGCTGTGGGTGACTGGACTTGCTTGAGTTGATTTGAAGACATTTCACCTCTCATCCAAGAGGCTTCTTCAGTTCTGACTAACTAGTAGGAAGAACCAGATATTTAACCTCTGAGGCTGATACCAGTTGAGAGAGGCGTTAAGTTGAAACTTGAACCTCCTACTAATTAGTCAGACCTGTAGAAGCCTCTTGGATGACAGGTGGAACGTCCTCAGCTCAAGCAAGTCCAGGGGTAAAACAGCAGTCAGGCTTCGAGGGGTGAGAAGGACTGTGATTCCGACTTCAAAATTTGGAGGGGGCATTTAACCTGTGTATAGCCTGCTGGAATGTCATTTTAAAAATCTATTAGGAAAAAAGAAGAAGGGAAACTATGAATTATGCCCATTTCTCACAGCACGTGACTTCAAGTGTGCCGACAAGGCGAGTGGCCCAGTCGGCTGCACACTTGGAGGGACACGGCTACTGTGTGTGCTATGTGTGTCCTCTTGTGGGAACTGTAGTGGAGGTTGTGAGGAGTGCTCCAGTGTGACCTTGGCTTTGTGCTGGTTTCTGACTGTGGCTGCATGAATGAGGGACAACTTTCTTGGCTTTCTTGTCCGTTCTCCACTGACAAAAGTTGCCAAATGTGCAACTGTAACAAAGGAAAAGTGACCTGTGGCCTCATATAAAACTGCTCAGTAATTGATGGATTTGTTTTTAAACACAGGGTGTTTGCTGGCTTTGGCTACATCACCTTGGAAGGTGTTATTCTGCCTCACCACAGTGCTTGCTTGGTGTCCGCCCTATTCTCTGGAATTTGACATGACTATTCTCTGTTAGTTAAAAGGGTGGTAAATAAAGTTATGTCTGTTATTTTAGCTGAATGGAGAACACCCTATGCGTTTAGACAAAGGAGACACATTGGCAATAGACCGTTTATCAACAACACACCGTCTGGGGAAGGAACCGACTGACTTAATTGTACCACACGTGTACAATGCCACAGCTTCTCTGTGGGAAGTTCAAGGGAGCTGTGAGTATCTTGCAAAGCTCCTGTCCAGCTGGGCTGTAGTAGCTCCTGGACAGTTGACACTTGTGGTGTGCAACCTGTCCTCACATGAAAGCATGTTCCGTGACATCCTGATGGACCACAGAATAGAATTCAAGCACTGTTCGAACAGTGGTGTTGAGCTGATATTTGTAGAGGAATGTGTGTCGGGGCCCTTTTTGCTGAAGCAGGGCACATGGACATTTGTAGCATCATGATGGACAACACTTATTTCTGTAAGTGAATAATGTAAATCACGGTGGATTTATCAAGTATCTGGCCCACTCTGAATAATGCCACCAGCTCTGTGACAGCAATAGTCCAAGGGAATGTGTTGGTCCTTCCTCTGATTCATTCCCTGATCTGCTCCAGCTACAGGATGTTCAAAGGGTTCCTAGTGCAGCCATAGAAAACCTCATGGTCAGTGTGAGTGTGCTCTCCAAGATGTGTATATTCAGATAAGGCCAATGAGCAGTGGCTCAGTCTGATCTCTCCGCATGCACATTGTGAGGGCAGCTCTTCCAGACTTGTGTGTGTGTTTCAGATCCTCCTGTGTGGATTATCAGTCACCACACAGGAAGGAATGGTGAAAGTACAACTGTGGAATCAATGTCTTACTGGTGAATGGACAGATTATTCCACAAAAGAACTGCAGTCACAGTGATATTGAGGAGAGATGCTGGGGTGGAGTCTGAGTTAGACCATGGTGACAGTCAAAGTTCCTCTCTGCTACATTATAGTAAGTTGTGTAGTCTTTGGGGACAACTTAATGATCTCCACTCACACAGTTCAGTCAATTGATGAGGCCTTGGTCATTTCCTGACGAGTAAGCCTCGCCACAGCAACACTGTGTACAAGCATTCACTAAATATTGTACACGTTTAAAGATTAAATCTCTACTGAAGTACAGTATATTTGTTTAGCAGAAACTTCACTCGGTAACTAAACCATTTAAATATTGTTTGCTGCGTCTTACTTTAAATTCTTTACACTTGGAAATATAACACTGCATGCGAGTGCAACGAGTGTCTAGTCTGGTCATGATGGGGCTGGTCCTGTGAAAAAAAGGTAAACTATGTGGGAAGTTAGCTTCAAATCACAATCACAATCACAATCACAATTTCCATCACAATAATTAAATAACGATATTCATGATGGTATTTCACAGAATTTCACAGTAAAAGTGGAAAAAAACACATTTATGAATTTAAATTTAAAATTAAATAATAACATTTGGACAACTGTAATAAAAATAATAAAAACATGCTCATATATACAGCATATATGTATGTATATATATGTATATATATGTATATATATATATATATATATATATATATATACATACATTTACATGAAATACATTTAAATGAGTGATTCATATTACCTTAGGTATTATTATTGTGAAAATATTGCTCACTGTCCATGACAATGGCTAACAATCATATTTAGTATTATACTTTGTGTATAATCTAGCTACAGGTGGAGGATGTTGTGGGCCAGTTCTCATTTTAATTTGATATTAAAAAGGAGTTTGCGTATGAGTCAGACCATAAGGTCGTTTCTGTTGATTGAGGATTGTGATCCAACAAAAATAGAGGGCACACACCTTCATTTAAATCCATAACATGTTTACAGTTACAAAGTATTTACTTTGACTCTGTCACAACATTTATTATCCTCCATTACTGCTGCTTTTCTTAGGCGATGCACCAAACCAACAGAAAGTCTCAGTGTCATTGTTTTATCTGTTTCTTGGTATTGACTGTGGCATTGCACTCCAAGCAGGAATAGACTTTAAAAACACAAGTAGCATCAAATGTTTTAAAGTGAGTAGGGTGTATTTACTTGGTGGAGTCTTTAAACTGATGGACAAGACACAAGCATTTCAAAAGTAAAGCTAATAAGAGCAGAAAAAAACAAGTCACATTTTGGGCACACATGTACAATCACTGCTGATTATGTATATGCTGTATGTGATGTGAAAGATCAAAACAAATCCTCTACATTTTGCAGTCCACAAAACAGCTCTGTTATCAAACTTGAGTGATTTCTGCTCAGAGACTCTCAGGTAATTTTGCAATTATGTAATTTGTTGCACCTTGCCCAGTTGAAAATGGATGGTTTCACAGAATACACAGAAGGTAAAGGATGAAAGTGACCTACATTTGCTATACATCAGACCCCAGAATTTCTTCTGGTTAAGATGTATAACAGGAGAGAAAACAGAGTTATGTTGTAAAAGAAAACAAAAAATAAACTCTGCAATGGCAAATTTTTGTTCTCATGAGAAAATGCTTGTGTAGCTTTTCCAAAATTCTTCCACTGTACCAGTGTTATCCCCTGATACCTCCCTTCAACCATTGTTGCCAACTCCTCAGTAAGGAAAGTAGCTAGAAGTTGCTAAATGATGTCATCACCAACTGCACAACTGACAATGTTCATGTAATTGTAATATGCACTGTAGGAGAGAAGAATATCGTTATGGGTGAGACAAAAAGTGAGTAAAAACACACTGGATATGTTTAGAACTACAAATGAACTTTGTGTTTTTCTTTTTGTCACAAAGCCTCCTTCTTTTATCTGTGCTGAGGAGCCCTTAGATTAGTTTTCTTAAGTCTGGTTTAGTTGATTTTTGGTCAACTCTAATAACACCAGAAAAAGTCGGCAGATTTGACGCTAGTCACTTTTTTGAAAAAGAGTCGCTAGAAGGGTCTGAATACTCGCCAAATATACTAAGTTGGCAACACTGCCTACAACTCCCTTCACCTCCCATTTTCTCTTTCTCTGGCGTTGTTCTCATGCAGAGAACGTCATAGACTGTGCTCTGTTGACCGTCTTGCTTTCTCTCTTCTTTCAAGAAATACAATTACACAAAAATCACTCATGGTGCTTTCAGACAACTATTTAGCAATCATTTTCACAACAAACTCTTGGGCACTGGGTGTGGTTGGATTAAAGAATCACACTTATGTCAACCTACAGCAGGACCTACATGTCACTCCCAGGATCTGCCTTCATTTGTTTTAGAGAAATGTTTATTTTGAACTGAAATAATTGTTTATAGATTACTGGTCCATTGGTTGAGTTTCTTCCATCAGAATGTATAAAAGGATGGCACGAAAAACATCTTCATACTCTCAGAAGGTAAGCTCTATTCACTCTGACATCATTTACGCTGCAACTTATATGTCAAATGTAATTAAAATATTTGTGTCTTTTAGCCACCATGGGTACTCTGCTGCTGCTTTGTGCTTTGGGGGTTTTACTCAACTGTAAGTATATTTTTTATATACTTACAATATTATATATATACATATATATATATGTATATGTATATGCAGTACATTGAATAAATATTTTGAAACTCCAAAACATCTGCTTGCCATTAACATCTAGTTAATCTGACTAAATGTGCTTCTGCTCAGTTAATAAATCACAGCATCTTCCCTCAAGCCTTGGCTCTGAATGCCCCGTCAGGATATGAAGCCAAGTTATCGCTCAATTTGAGAAAAGTAATCCAGGTTGTCAGTCCCATCAGTTGTGCATTGTTGTGCAGCCGTACCAGGTTTTTTGTGTGAATGAAGCAGAATGTTAAACGCGTTAAGGATTCGAGAGTGCGGCACATACTAGATAGTCATCTAAATAGACATGTGTTTTTGTTAGGGATTAGCATTTACCTTCAGCTGCTATTGAGTTGAATCCATTATAATGAATTGCTGACACAGGGATGTAATCCAAATCCTCTAGGCCCTGACTGAGCACAGAAAATGTTCTTTTCACAGAATAGGGGACAGATATTTATAATATTTCAATTATGCAATTATATTGTCTGCAAAAGTGACTTATTGAGTGCTGCTGAGAGGCAGTCAAGTGTCTTTTCCTCAGTTTAAAGCTCTTTCAGTGGCGATTGAAAAAAAGCTTTAGCTTTTCACAGACAAGCATTCATTTGTGCTTTTTAACTTTGAAATGAAGGTGTTTTTCAGTTGCTTTCTCTCAAGTGTCATATTGTTTTGTTGTACTGTTCCTATGATCAAATACTGTATGTCTCCAGCCAAGGTTGTTTTGCTCGTCTGAATCCTTTGATTGCCTGGGCACAAATAATATAATTCATTTAAAGACATTTCTTCAAATATATGAAGTGGGGAATAGTTTTGTTCCTGACTGCTTTGCATAAGGTAAACTCTTTTTTGACATGTGTGTTTTTCTGTCTCTTTGCTTCCATCTGTCAGGTCCACCGTCCGCTGGATCTGTAGGCAAGGAGTTTGTCCTGTCATTCATGCAGAATTGGATTAAAAATTATAAAACCCCGAGCCATCGGCTCTCTATCACTGCTGTTGAGGCCAATACTAAAGTGACAGTGTCTGTGCCGCCCTTAAAATTCAGACAAGAAGAAACTCTCAATGCTGGAGAAGGGGTCACTGTATCTCTCCCTGCCCAGGTTGAGATGTACGGCTCCGTGAAGTCTCCCAACTCAGTGCGCATTGAAGCCTCAGCAGATGTGGCTGTGACTTCTTTCAACTACAAGTCACACACAGCTGACACCTCTTTGGTGTATCCCACCACTGAATGGGGTAATGAATATTTCATCTTCACACCCAGTGAATCCCTTGATGGCACCTTTAAAGAGTTCTCTGTGACAAATGGAAAACAGAGAAACAGAATTGAAATTGTACCACAAGGGTCCATCGCGTTCCAGCATCATGTCTATATGAAGGGCGCTCGAATGGTAATAGATCTCCAGCCATATGAGAGTGTCCAGCTCCAGAGCACGGATGACGTCTCTGGCAGCAGGGTTTCCTCCCAGTACCCTGTTGCTGTTTTCACAGGTCACAGTTGCACTCGGCGCTTCTCAGCATGTGACCATGTTAACGAGCAACTACTGCCTGTCAGCAGCTGGGGATCCAGCTTCATTGTCCCTCCCCTGAAACTCCACGACAAACATGATAGTGTTATTATCCAGGCTTCCCAGCCCACCCATGTTACTGTCCGAAATGGCAACACTGAACAGGTGATTAACATGATCAGTGGGCAGACAGTGACAATCGAGTCCCAAAAAGAGACTGTGTTCATTCAGGCTGATCAAGGCATTCAGGTCCTCATGTTCTTCAATGGCAAATCACAAAACTATGACCCTTTCTTGATGAGCATCCTGTCCACAGACCGTTTTTGCACCTCTTACTCACTAGAGACTTTCAAAGGGTTTGACAATCAAGCCCTGGTTGTGGCGCGGACTAGTGCTTTGGGAAAGCTGCGTATCGATGGTAGAAGCTTGCCTCGTAATGTCCAGTGGGAGAAGGTTGCAGGGACAGATTTCTCATGGGCCCAGATTCCTCACAGTGGTAGACATGTCGTGTCCAGCTCCGACTCTCACTTTGCTCTTTACAGCATAGGACTCAGGCAATGGAATAGTTATGGTGCTCCGGCACAATGTTTACAGTCAGGTAAGAAACACACACTGCACTTGTTGATTGTAAAAAATTTATAATAATCAAACATATATCATAATAAACACTAAATTGAAACGATGTGGAAACAAAAATGTATAATGCAGATTAACTTGATATTTATCTATTTTGTTGTATTTTTAGTGAAAAGCGCTTTGCCTGGCACCTGCTGGGCTAAGGGAGATCCTCACTACCATTCCTTTGACGGACGACGCTTTGACTTCATGGGTACCTGCACTTATGTTATTGCCAAAAACTGTGGAAAGAATGATTCCCCAGCCTTTGAGGTCCTTGCCCAGAATGAGAATAGGGGAAGCCTCAGGGTGTCTTATGTCGCCCTGGTCACAGTGAAGGTGTATGACGTGTCCATCACAGTAGCTCGGTCTGAGACAGGTCGTGTGAGGGTAAGATTTTTCTTTTCGTCTTTTCCAAAATGAATATTGTTTTATTAATGTAATTCTTTCTCTTCTACTGTATTTCTTTGCATGGTGCATTAAACTGCATCCTTGATCATTTATTGATTTCATACCTTTATGATGTATTTTCTGTTTTTCTTTGTGAAGATTGACAACATCGTGTGGAATTTGCCTGTGACCTTGAACAACAACAAACTTGTTATGAGTCACAGTGGTCGCTTTGTGCTCATTGAGACGGATTTTGGCCTGACTGTGCGTTATGACTGGAACCACCAGCTCATTGTCACTCTGTCCAGCAGTTTCGCTGGTAAGACCTGTGGTCTCTGTGGCAACTTCAATGGCAACCCCGATGATGATTTCACCACACCCTCTGGCACACATGCACGTGGGGCTGTGGCCTTTGGTAGCAGCTGGAAGGTGCCGGGGCTGGTGAAAGACCCGCTGTGCAGAGATGACTGTGTGGGTGGGTGTGAAAAGTGTGAAGACAAGTTGATGAAGAAGTGGGAGGGGACCTCGTTCTGTGGGCTTATCACACTTGTAGTAAATGGGCCATTTAGCAAATGCCATTCCATCATTGACCCACATACATACCTGGAGAACTGCAAATATGATGTTTGCATGGGCGGTGGCAATCATCATTTCCTTTGTCAGGCATTGGAGGCATACGCTGATGCCTGCCAAGATGCTGGGATTCAGGTTCAAGACTGGAGAAAGGAGGCAAAATGTTGTAAGTCATGTTAGAAAAATAAATCCTAACATTTCTATCTTGATTGTTGATAAGATCATTTATCACACAATATTCTTCTTTACACCCCTTAAGCTGCCAAATGTCCAGCCAACAGTCACTATGAGCTCTGTGGCAATGCCTGTCCTGGCACTTGTTCTGATCCTAATGCTCCCTCCAAATGCAAACGCCCATGTGTGGAGACCTGCACCTGCAATGCAGGCTTTGTTTTGAGTGGAGGTCAGTGTGTTCCTGCTGACCAGTGTGGCTGCACCTTTGAAGGACGATATGTCCCTGCTGGGGAGTCCTTCTGGGCTGATCAGGGCTGCCGGAGCTGGTGTAAATGCCTCCCTGGAAAAAGACAAGTAGACTGCCAGAATAAAGGCTGTGGGGCAGGGACACAGTGCCAGGTGGTTGAGGGCATAAGAAAGTGTCAGCCAGTCTCATACAGCACATGCAAGGCCTCAGGAGACCCACACTACACAACCTTTGACAAGAAGAGGTTTGACTTCCAGGGCACATGTGTGTACCAACTTGTTGCACTCTGCTCCAAGAGACCAGATTTGGTGCCCTTTGAAATTTTGGTGCAGAATGATCACCGTGGCAGCAAAGTAGTTTCCTTCACCAAGTTAGTAGAGATCAAGGTGTATTCCCTCAGCATTGTTATTACGAGGACACACACAGGCCGGATCATGGTAGGAACTACACAAGTAACTGCATGAGTCATTGCTCTCTTCTCTGTTCATATTTCATCATGGTTTATAGCATAATATGTTCTCCTCCAGGTGAATAATGAGCTGGTCAACCTGCCCATCGACCTGGCAGGAGGGCAGGTATCTGTGTATAGGAGTGGCTCCAGAGCTGTTGTCACCACAAACTTTGACCTCAAAGTCTCCTTCAACTGGCGGAGTGTTGTGTTTGTAAAATTGCCAAGCAACTACATGGAAGCCGTTTGCGGCCTCTGTGGCAACTACAATGGCAAATCACGGGATGACCTGATTCCAAAGAATGGTGACAAAGCTGTCGCACCAACACCTTTTGGTACCAGTTGGCGTGTGGCTGAGATCCCGGGCTGTGTCGAAGGCTGTAAAGGGGTGTGTCCAAGTTGTGACATTACCTACAAGGCTCAGTATGAAAAAGGAGATTTCTGTGGTATGATGACGGATTCCCGTGGGCCTTTCCGTGACTGCCATGCAAAGGTGGATCCTGCTGGATACTTTGAGGATTGTGTTTATGATGTTTGTCTGTATAAAGGCAGAAAGGATGTGCTATGTGAGGCAATCGCAGCATACACATCTGCCTGCCATGCTGTTGGGGCCAAGGTGTACAGCTGGAGAACCAGTCAATTCTGTGGTGAGACTTTTTTTAATAAAATAATTTACATAACAAGCAAAGTGAAAATTATCTTTTAAACTGCCCTGTGAACCTGTCCTTTTTTGTGTATAATGTGTTTCTTCCATCTGGAATTGTACGTAGCTTTGTGTAGTCCTTGCTGACATCTGGAATCTTTATATAAATATCTCTCATATATTACCCTGAAAATGTTCATATTTTCTTTTATGTTCTTTGTGTTCAGCACAGAAATGTCCAGTTCATAGCCACTATGAAATTTGTGCAACTGCATGTCCTGCCACATGCAAGAGTCTGATCCTTCCTCAAGTCTGCAAGGATCAGTGTGGGGAAGATTGTGTCTGTGATGAGGGTTACATCCTCAGTGGAGACACATGTGTTCCCTTCTCAAGCTGTGGTTGCATCTACAATGACAAATACTACCAGGCTGGCCAAGTGTTTTATCCCGATGGTCAGTGTAAGGAGAAGTGCAGATGCACTGACAATGGAGAGGTAATAGATACTGAAAGAACAAATAACAGTTTAATAACTGCTGTATGGAATACCAATTGTTGGATTTTTACAGTGATTCAATTTTGTTTTCCTCAGGTTAAGTGCAAGAAATTCACATGTGGCCCTAATGAGCAATGCAAAGTAGAGAATGGGGTCCAAAAATGTCACCCTGTTGGTAAGAGTGTGTGCCACTCTGCGGATCCCCATTACCGGTCATTTGATGGGCTAACATATGATTTCCAGGGCACTTGCACATACACACTCTCCAAGAGCTGTGGGCTGAATGGCACCCACTTGGTGGATTTCTCTGTTCTGGTGGAGAATGTGCAAAGGGACCGGTTGATGAACAACAAAGTGGTGTCTGTCACTAAACTGGTTGCAGTGCAAGTCTATGGCTTCGATCTCAAAATAAGTAACAACATGTTTGGAGTCATGGTAAACACTTCATCCTGAATTATAGGCTACTCATACTTGTGTTGTGGCCACAATCATAGTTCGTCATAGAGTGTGATAGTCGTGGGGATGGGATGTGTATAAGTAAATTCAAAATCTCTTCCTCCTCAAATTATATCATCAACGTCATCAAATTCATCCATTATCAAATCCACAGATTTGGATACAGATAAACAAGCTTGAGGGAAATTAGAGTGTGGTTACACATATGAAGAAGACTGAAACCTGAAGCATAAAGTAAAAACTTCATAGAATTAGAATTCCATTGATACAGTTCAATACATATATAAATGTTTTTCAAATTACTACTTTTATAGGGAACTAAAAATGAGGCATCAAGAGGTTAGGTGCAGTGGCTTTGGTCGTGTTGCACAACAAAGTATACACCAGGCTTCATTTTTCATTGGTACTCATCTATATTTGGAAAAAGATGATATTATTGTGGTTACATACCTGACACATGTATATGATCATTTTATATTTTCATCATTCTTATCATCACTAGTCAAACTTTCCTCCCTTTTCAGGTAAATGGACTGTTTAACTCCTTTCCACTCAGTCTTAATGATGGAGCTGTACTGGTCTATCAGGAAGGCATGAATTATGTCATTGCAACAGATTTCGGGCTGCTTGTCACTTACGATCTTGTCTACCATGTGACTGTCACGGTGCCTGGTAACTACCGCGATAAGGTCTGTGGTCTGTGTGGCAACTTCAATGACAACAAAAAAGATGACTTTCAAATGCCCGACCATAAGGTCACTCGGAACGTGAACACATTTGGAAAATCATGGCAGGTCTCCATTCCTGGTGTGGTGTGCAGCGATGGCTGCAAAGGAAAGTCCTGTCCCAGTTGTAACCAAGCCCAAAAGGCTTTGTTTTCAAAGTCCATTTACTGTGGAATTCTTACAGCACCCAAAGGTCCTTTTGAAGCCTGCCATAGTAAAATAGACCCACAGCCATACTTTAATGACTGTGTATATGATATGTGCACATCATATGGGGATGGAAAGGTGCTGTGCAACACCATAGCAACCTATGCCTTCAGCTGTCACTATGCAGGAGTAGATGTGAAAAACTGGAGGACGCCTTCATTCTGTCGTGAGTAAATAAATCACTTTTTTGTTGCCATTTTGATGGTGTAGCACATGTTTTTCTCTAATACACTTCCACCACGTGATTTATTTCAGCCATGAAATGCCACGCCAACAGTCACTATGAGGTGTGTGAAGACCTCAATTCTGCATCCTGCCCAGGCCTTCCAGAGATAATTGCGTGCTTCGGCACCTGTGTAGAAGGCTGTGAATGTGATACTGGCTTCTTATACAATGGACACGCATGTGTTAATGACACCGAGTGTGGCTGCTTTGACAATGGGAAAAACTACAAGGTAATGTTCAGCACCGCTTTACAGAGAGGCAATTTCATATACAGTAACATAGATTCTTCTCTGCCATGATGACATGGAAATACAGTTGCCTTCAGTTTATTATTGTTGAATTTTCCACATTGGTGGCTATAAGCCAGTTTGATCTGAAATGTGTTCACTGAGGATTTCTCCTAAACCTATGAAGCAGATTGCCTAAGTTTGTGTTTTGCGACCATGTAAAAAACATCTTGAATGACCTCTCTTGAACCTATTGTTTTGTTTTCTCTGTATAACGAATGCAATCTCCACCCCAAGCTTGGCGAGATTGTGTACGAGGAAGGCTGTAACACCAAGTGCTCCTGTCAAATGAAAGGCCTGCTCTGTGAAAACCACACCTGCCCTCAAGGCACCAAATGTATGATCAAGAAAGGAAAACGGGCATGCTATAACAAAGGCAAGTCAAATAAATTGAATGATTCATAACCTTTTAATCATGTAATTAAAAAATAAAGAACTTGGAAGTGATTTCCCCTGATTTATCCTGTGTAGATCCCTGCAAAGATGCCAATTGTCGAGTCATGGAGACATGCCGTGTGGAGAAGGGCGAAGCTGTGTGCGTCCCCAAATACACAGGCAAATGCTGGGCCTGGGGTGACCCACACTACCATACGTTTGATGGTCACAACTTCGACTTCCAGGGCACCTGCAAGTACGTCATCTCAAAGACCTGTGGGAATCTGGACGGTCTAGTGCCGTTCTCAGTCACTGAGAGGAATGATAATCGAGGAAACAGAGCCGTTTCCTACGTCAGGGAAATAGATGTGTCTGTCTATGGGTTCACCATCAGCATTGTCAAGAACAAATTTGGTCAAGTCATGGTAAGATCTTTAGTTACTTTAGTTACAATGTGTATACACACAGGTTGTAAAACGATCTATTCCATGCCCTTCAGGTGGATGGGGAACTGGTGAATCTCCCAGTACAACTGGGTGAAGGTCAAGTGTCAGTGACTCAGAAAGGTCGCTCTGCAGTTATAGAGACAGACTTTGGCCTTGTTGTCAGCTATGACTGGATCTGGCAAATAGTCATTATGCTGCCCA
Source organism: Solea senegalensis (assembly GCF_019176455.1). Classification (NCBI taxonomy): domain Eukaryota; kingdom Metazoa; phylum Chordata; class Actinopteri; order Pleuronectiformes; family Soleidae; genus Solea; species Solea senegalensis. Next base: position 16,450,119 of record NC_058029.1, read on the forward strand.
GCAGCTATTACGGCTTGGTTTGTGGACTGTGTGGAAACTTCAATGGCAACAGAGCTGATGAGCTCCAGAATCCTTCTGGAAATGCTGTCTCATCTGTGATAGAGTGGGCCAAGAGCTGGAAAACACCTGAACAGAACAAAGACCATCCCTGCTGGGACACATGCACGAAAAACTGTCCAACCTGTAATAAAAGAAAGGTTAAGCGCTATGAAATTGAGACTTCATGCGGGGCCCTCACAGCCAAGAAAAATGGTGTGTTTGAGACATGTCACAAAGAACTGGACCCTGGGGCCTTTATGAGCAGCTGTGTGTATGATATGTGTTTGAATAAGGGCGACAAGAAGATGTTGTGCCAGGCATTGTCTTTCTACAGTCAGCAGTGTCGTGAGAGAGGAATAACCATCAGTGGTTGGAGGGAAAAGTTTGATTGTCGTGAGTATTTGTGACCAAACTATATTATATATATATTCAATCAATGAAGAACTTTTATTTCATTAATGCTTTTAAATTCCACTTCTATCCAGCAATGAACTGTCCACCTCACAGCCACTATGAAAAGTGTGCCACACCTTGTCAGCCATCCTGTCCCTTCCCTGAATATAAGCCGAACTGCATAGGCGTCTGTGTGGAGACCTGTGTGTGTGATGCAGGTTATGTCCTCAGCGCTGGTGTCTGTGTGCCTGCTAAAACATGTGGTTGCTTCTATCAGGGTCGCTATTACAAGCCAGGTCAGCGCTTCTGGGCTGATGAGGCTTGTGGCCGCCTGTGTGAGTGCGATACGACCCTGAGCATGGTGGCATGTCGTGAAGCATCCTGCTCTGCCCAGGAAAGGTGCACCATAGAGGATGGAGAGCGTGGCTGCCGACCCATCAGTCCTGCCACATGCTCAGCCTCAGGAGACCCACACTACCGCACTTTCGATGGCCTCAAGTTTAACTTCCAGGGAGCATGTGTATATCAGCTGGCAGGGCTGTGCGCTCAGGAGCCTGGACAAGAGCTGTTCAACGTGACTGTGCAGAATGACCATCTGAGAAGCAAAGCCGTGTCGTACACAAGGGCTGTCGTCCTTTCCATTTATGGAATCACTGTCAACATCAGCAGAGAAAACACAGGGGTTCTGGTAGGTATGGATGTAGATGTATTGATACTGCAAAGCATAGAATATATAGTTAAAACCTATTGAAGAGCCACAGGCTGATTTTTCATTTGTATTTTTAAGATCGACACCTCAAAGACATGACACGCCATCTTTCAGTGTGCTCATTTTCACATTTTTCCGTCTTTAGTTCAATGGGCAGCTTACTTTGTTGCCACTGGAATACAAAGATAAGCTCAAGGTGTTTGAAAGGAGTCACAGAGTTGTTGTGGAGACAGGAGCCGGAATCACTGTGACCTTTGACCGGAAGAGCAAACTGACCATTACTCTGCCCAGCAACTACCAGGGTGCTGTCTGCGGGCTGTGTGGCAACTACAATGGAAACGCTTCGGATGATCTGACCATGAAAAACGGCCAGATCACCCATAATGAAGTCAAGCTGGGGGAGAGCTGGCGAGTGTTTTCCCCATATATTAACTGCTAATATTGCAAAGATTTAATAAAGTTACTATTACTCTCGGCTATACTTTGTGATATTTATTAATAATCAGAAAGAAAACCTCAATTCTGTTCAACAGCCCGTCTTATGGTTTTGTTTGCTTCACCTGGTGCCTCCCAGTAACAAATAATTACACTTAGGAAAAAAGACAGCAGGAATAACTAGTTCCATAACATCTAAAATGATACAACAGTATCAGGAGTATTAGGATGAGAGGCATTCAATGAAAAACCTGTTCTGTCATGCAGAAGCTAGAGCTAAACAGTCACTTTTTCTGACAGGAACATACAAATACATAATCTGTGTAGAATGCGAATGTGAAGGATAAAGCGGTAGAAGATGGTTGGAAGAACAGTTACCCTACCATGAGCTGAGACAGTGGCGGCACTAATGTTTCCCAGTTTCACCTTAATATGTGTAAAAAGAAAAGAAAAAAAACAAAGAACATCACCACAAGTAAAAGAGTGCACTTCCTCTATGTATGATTATTTACTACTCAAAATGTGCCTGTTGTAAAAAAATAAATACTTAATGTTATATATATATATTCTTAAGGTTTGCAAGGTGTCACAGTTTCAGACTCACTTCCCTGTGCACAGACCTCTTTAGTGGGATCATTCTATTATTCTATTAGCAAAGCTGGAATCTCTAGAATCACTTCCCAACCCAGATAAATGTCAAAGGTTTTCACAAAATACACCCATTCCTAATATTATCACAAGGCAGGCTTATCACATATCACATTTTCTAAATTTACAGTATTTTCTCTTGGATTGGCCAATTCATGGTACTCTCTGGCCAGCAGAGGGCCCATTTTAACGCATGAACAGTAGAAGATGTTGTTGCCAGCTATAAGGTTTTTTCTATAAACGGTGATTAAGGGTCTTGAATACATTTGAACAAACTTGAGCTGTTCAGTGATGACTCACTCAAGCAGAGAAACTGTTATTTAGTATCAATGATGTTAACGAGTAGACACCAATGTAAATTATCTGAATCGTGTTTGTGTGAATTTCCACGCTCACATGTATCATCATGTCATTCATGGTAGGGATGGGCATGAATACTTGATTATTTGTTGGATTATAAAAAAAAAACCTGTCAGTTATTACGACTATTCCTGAGTATATTCAAATTATATTTATTAACAGTCCATTTGCTTCATATCCTGAAATGCTGATATTTATGTCCCTGTAAAGTGATAAAAACACCTCTTCCTACTGTGTCACCCCCCAAAGGAAAATGTGTTACAAGGCACTTACAAGGCCAAATTTGCTAATTTGTCACTGGTAGGAACTTTACAAGCGCCCTCTTCTGGATTCTAAATGTACTGTTTTTTTTGTTTATGTATTACAGGTGACTGGCAGTAAGTGGTAGGAAAATGTGTGTACAGTGTGGAAGATGAAATTGAAAAATGGAAACTTGCCGTTCATACAGTTCAGTCAAACTTGGGACTAAACTGTTACACCTGGTACTGAATGAATGGGTAACTTGCATTAATGAATGAAATAAATGAAGCATTGGACATTGGTTTATTGTCCCGGTCCACCTATCCTTTCACCATAGTGGATGATGATGCTCTTTGACTATTTTGATAGTAGCTCATCCATGCTTTTAATCAACGATTGTACTTGGAGTAGAAGTTTTAATTTTGACCCTTATTATGCAAACTCCAAACTTAATTTGACCACTGAAATAATCGAGTACAGATCAGCGAGTGATGGGACAGCTCTTTGACCATTCAACCGCTTATTTTTTTAACAGCAAGAACTAAAAAGGACTCCACGGAGTCCTTTTAAAGGAATAAGAGTGTGGTTTTTAATTGCATTTGATCTAATTTAATTAAGAAATAGCAGAGAATCCCCTATGGTAATTACTGATTAAAAAGCAGGTGAGGCTGACAGGCATGGCCATCAAACGCTACCAAGCTTGCAATCCAATCACTGCTTGTCATCCAAGGACACTTAAGACTCATCTGGGTACAATATTAATTTGAGCCCTAGTCTTTAGTTCTGTGCTCCAGCCTTAAGACAGTCTCTTGGAGAATTAAGGTTAGATTATTCCATTTCCTCATTTCATTCAAAGTAGTCATCTTATTTTCAGGAGTTTTAATACCAGACCATAAGCAACTCAAGAAAATACCTTTCTGAATTCATCATACACAATGTTCACACATGTTGCTTGTAATCTTTGCTGTGTCAGAGTCACATGACTTTGATTTGCTTCAGTGCCCATTGTTCGCAGTGCTTCTTTGCATTTCAGTGGCCTGTAGAGATTTTGGTTGCGGCAAATGTATCAGTTTTATGGGTAACTCAACTTGTTTCCTCTCAAAGCTGTGAACTGAACGCAACAGCTGTAGAATGGGGCTAACATTTCTTTATTTTTTACAACCCTAATAAAGTGGAGTCATTCTGCTGAACTTGGCTTGTTCACATCCAGTCATCACATTCGTCCATTTCGTCGTGACTTGTTAAATGTTGTTTACTTGGGGTCTGTCTTCTATTGTTGTTTCTTGATTACTGGAGGAAAAAAAATATGGCTCATTCTTGACCAACATCTCCATCTAGTGGAGAAATAAATTGTACCTTAGCAATAACAGCTCTTTCCACTCTCTAGTAGCTGCATGTGTTTCTTGTATAGAAGGTCCTTTATCTTCTCACTAATCATAAATAAATATAATAACTCTATGCTCACTTCACTGTTTGCCTACATAATTTTTGATGAATTCCCAATGAGACTAAGTAATAACTGTGTGTGTGTGTGTGTGTGTGTGTGTGTGTGTGTGTTCTACAGCCATAATGGGACAGAAACTTCTCTATCCACCCAGGTCTGCATGTGCCACTAGTGATGGAGGGAATGTGGCAGTTTGGTGTGGAGAAGTCGAGAGAAAACTATGCACCATTGACAGACTGTGCTGGCTGTGAAAGCACACTAGTGTTAATGTTTTCACTTCACAGCAATGAGCCGCTTGCACCACAGCTTGGAAGTTACACCACAGAACAATTTGTACCATTTCATTTTTTAAATGAGACATCAACTTATTAACAGTATGCACACTTACTCACACAGGGCACTTACATTATCAAGGAGTAGAACAGTAGAAGAGTGTTGTACATTCTGTATTGCTGTCTGTCATATTTGACTTACTGTGTGGAGGTATGGGGTAATGCCTATAAAACAAAACTTGCAACCACTGTGAATATCCAAAAAAAAGAGCACTTATACTATAACCATACTATATCTGAAGGCCAATTGCCTTCAGTTTATGGATTTAGTTAAGTTTAGATCTGCTCAAATCCTGCTAACATTCAAAAAGTATTCATTGATAAAGAAGATGGTTCTAACCTCAGAGGAATATATTGTTTCCTTGTGGAACAGTTTGGTTAATGAAATTGAGGGAAGCAGAACTATTATACAATTTAAGAAAATGCTTAAAAATACAATATTTTCAAGATATAGAGTACAGGGAGTATAGTATAGTATATGGTACAGTATAGTATAGTATAGTAATATTTATAGTTTTTATTATGATGTTCAAAATAAATATCAATTCATCCATCCACTCACTCATTCATTCACTTAAAATGTTTTTACAGAAGTGCAAAAAGAATTTGGTTTAGAATAATATTCACTAAAAATGTATCAGGCACTTCAGAATCAGCAGCAAAAATGAAAGCAAAATTTCCTAAACTATTAAGTATACAATTAAAGTTAGTAAACTTCACATGTTTTTTGGATATGCCCAAAAATATGAATATTCATTATGGTAGTCTCATACTATTGTGTTTTAAAAAGAAAGACTAAAAGAAGACTATAGACTAGAGATATTTGTAAAATGCTGTAAATTAATGTAAATAATATTTGTATAAACCTGAGTTTAGCTTCAAACGATGGATGCACACATAGTCTCTATACAAACAAGTGCAGAGAATGGTAAGGATGTCCTTCAGTCTGAGAGATCCAGAAGAACAATCTTGGAAACGGGAGAAATTAACAATTTGTCAAGGAGTAGAGGACGATGCAATTGCACTTTCAGTGTGAAACAGTTTGCTCCCTGGAGCGACCCACAAATAACAATACATTGAATAGCCACAAGGGGGCGACTCTCCTAGTTGCATGGAAGTCCCTGGGAAACTGAGGCTTGACTTGCAAAGTTAGTAAATATTTTTCTTGGGAGTTAATGATCTTAATCGTTACTTTTGGGTTTTCTTCAAAAGTACATGTTGTCAATGTTGTTAAATATGACGTACAGCACATGAGGGGACACCAGTGTGATTTACAGCTGATATTGTCTTAACAGTGAATCTTGAGGCTTCAAAACAGAAGTTCAGATTCTTTTGTGAGTCACAACGGGTTGCCATTTGGTAGAAACATGGTAATGCCCTCGCTACTAAAATACTTATTATTATTTACTTATTATAAAGATTTTTCTTATGTATGTAGGCGACTGGACTTGCTTGAGTTACAACAGCTACAGAAGACATGACCTGGATGACTGAGAACCTCACTTCGAAGACCATTATCAAGCAATTATTCACATAAAAACATACTAGCGAGTATAGTATTCAAGTTCTGTCAATAAATGTTCTCCACACTTAAGGTAACATTTGTAAAGTGTTCAGTCAATGTCTGTGTGACAACAAAAATCACGCGACGTTTTAGGCATTAAATTGTGTGGGGACACATATTAGTGAGACACAACAGGCAGTAAACAGCTCAGTAGGACACTCTGTAGCTCTTAATTCAGTTGTTTATCCGTTTCTTTTTATTATTATTGAGGTGGGGTAAGGGGGACTAAGTAAGAACTTTAGATAACTCACAGCCGCACGTTCCCCACCCCCTCCTCACTCTCTCTCATTCCTGTGAGACAAGACCCAAGGAGCGGAACCCTATCTTGGTCGAACCGCTTCAACCATTTCAATTGCAAAAAACAAGCATCATCAGTGGTTTTATTTTGCTGCTAATAGCAGAATTGTTTATTATTATTATTCTTTTCACATACTAACTGAGAAAACTCGGCAGCAAAGTTCGGCTCAGTGGGCGGAAAGGAGTCACACTGGAAAAGAAAAGACGGTGAGTTAATTTAAAAAATGCAACAATTGTTCCTTGCAAATGGACTTAATTTGGCATTAACACCTTAAACCGTTAAACAGTTCGACATTCTCCTGAATATTTGACGTGTTTGTGTCCACGTTGTTTTCTCCTCGACTTGTGTTTTTTTGTAGCCGTGTTTTCCTCCAATAAATGCTTCTGTGACCATGTGACCATTTAATTGCACGAATCCACAATCTTGTTATCCAAACGTATGGGGTTGTTTTGGTTGTTCCACACTATCACCGGTGTGGTGGAGACTGTCCACGCTGAGGACAAGTGTTCATTCCTGGGTAGAAATGCCACGCCAGCCGAGGAGCTGCGTGTGTAGTGACCGTTTCCTCAGTGGACTGAAGCAGAAGCAGAAGTATTGTTGCCAACTGAACTCTCGTAAAAATGCTGTTTAGTCTGTGTTGCGTTTGACGTCAACAGCAACTCGAAAATCAGAGTTCTCTTCAAGTTTGCGTCATGTGGTGTACGTTGCGCATTAAAGGTACAGTGTGAAGTTTCAGCTGAATGTCTATCGCCTCACTCTTCCTCTCCAAACATGTGGGATAAGCTAGGTAGTCTTCAGTTATCATTAAAACTCAAAAGATGTTTTGTGTGTATAGTGGTCCAACACGGCAGCCTCTGTAGAGAACACTCTGAGGCCTTGTTTAGACTTCAGTCCAAATCGGATGTTTGAGCATATCTAGTTTGATTTGATTTTTGCCTACAGTATAAAGAACACATTCAAACCACATTTGTTTGCAAGTCTGATTGGATTTTAACAGGTCTTTTTCAATCTGAATGTCTTGGCCGCTCAGATAGGATTTCAAAGTGTATTCTGTGTCACTCGCAGCTCGACTCGAACAACAATGACGTAATTGGAGGCACATTAGACAATCAATACAGTGGAAGACACTAGTTTAAAAATGAGAAAAGAAAGTTTGCGCTGCGGCTCCACATAACCATTTGGTTAAGAAACAGGCACAGATTAATGTCCAATATTTTGTTTATTTTGTTTAGACTACTTGTTTTTTCAGGGCGTGGCCTTTAACTAAAGCAGTCTATGTGGAAGCCTAGACAATTTCAATATGGACACACAGGTTGGATCTGGTCACTTGAGCCGTGTTTCCATCATGGACTGAACTGAGCCATTACAATATATAATGTGAACAGTTGGTCAGGAAGATCAGATTCTGATCTGGATATGCTTACAAATCTAATTTGGGCTGCATATTTTGTGAAGTGTGGCCTTTATGCTGTCTCCCCCTTATATTTGTCTACATTTCTCAGAAGTCTAACAAAAAAGATTATTAGATCACTTCTTGTTAGTATAACTCACCCTGTTCTGGTTAGGTTAAACCTAATTGGCAGGCTGTTGTTAATTCTGCGCTCTGGGTTTAAAGTGTTTAGTTCTCCCCTCTCCTCCTTAACGTTCACCCACCCATCTCCACTCATGTGAGAATTCACGTACAGCAGTGGTCTCAGCCAAAGAGGAAAACACCCTTGCTAATGTGGGCTTAGATTTTTGCAAATGCACAATATTCTTATTCCATGGCTTAGAGATTTTATGCAAGAGTGCATCAATTCACTGTGGAGGTTTTTGGTAACTTAATGGTCCATTGTGTAGCATATTTGGGGAGTTTATGGGCAAAAATTGAATGTACCACCCATAAATGTGTTTAAAAAGTGTAAAATCACTTTATAAATCTTCTATTATGTACTGAAGGCAAATACAAAGTGCTTTGTGGCAGCTGCCATCTTGTACCACTGTGTTTCTACAACAGCCCATGCAGACAAAACATAGCATTTTGCCATTGAAAGCAGAAGCTTACTACACATTACATTAGTGCTATATAAATGGATTGACTTCCTGGACATGATAGGGAATTAGATGTCACTAATACTTAGACTTGGGCCGTTGATAGTGACATGTTTGCATTACATTTCAACATTTTGCAACATGTTTTTATAACATTAGATCAACTGTTTCCATTAAAGCCGTAAGCTTTAAGTAAATGTGCTCAAATATGGGCTAATTTCTGCACATTATCTAAATGTTTATGGATATGAACCAAATAAAGGTGTAGAAAACATTAAAAAAATACAGAAGAAGATTTTGCCCATTTACTTTTACGAATATGCTAACCGTAACTAAACGTGTTTGTACATTTTAACAATACTGTAAATCACAATTACTCTGGTTTACTCTGGACAAGCATGACATGCCGAAGAAGCAGAGCCTCGAGAAACCTTTAGGGGTCCAGGTTCACTGCAGACTGTGAAACTTCTTCACTCACAAGTCCGGTTGTGTAGTCTTAGCTGGTAAACGTGGGTGTAAGAGAATCTCAAAGAATGTACTAGATAATATATAGACAGGAGAACAGCACAGGGAGGTCTGTGTTGCATGTGCTCACTGGATGACCCAGTAAAACCAATCCAAACCCACTGACCAAACTCCAAGTGCAACATAACACCAGCTTTGCCTCGCACCCTTCGACTGCCAAGCCCCAGATTCTGCAATAGATCCTCTCCCCTCACAGTCGGGAGGCTACAATATTAAGACATACACTAATCAGCCATAACGTCAATATAGTTGTACAGTATGTGTAAATATAAAAATCACGACATTTACATATAGAGTACAGGTCATACATCACACAAAGTAACAACATTTTGCCTGATTGTGTTGCTTCTCTTGTTTAAGTTTAGTTTATTAGTTCTGTTATTGTCTTACATACAGAAATGACCAAGTTATCAATGCAATCAAGCTCTTGGCTTGTTTCTTTCTGGTTGTATGAACTTGAAAAGTTGGGAACTTGAGAAGTTATACCCTGTAACTCTTATGTATTTGTTTAAAAAACAAAATGTAAGCAACATGTACACTGATCACACCATTTAATGCTATTTTTGATGGTTTTCTACCAGAGGTTGACTTATTTTTGAGGCATAATCCTCCAAGACATTGGCAGATAAAGAGTGTATGTCTCCCTTTTTCTGAGACCTGAGCTTTATCTGGTTTGGTATTTTCTAGTTGTGACTTTGTGAGATTTTAGAAAACAGGCTCCTCTGTGTTAGCAAAACAGTTTAATGAAAACTGCTGAGCTGTTTTAGAGTTCCGTTCCAAAGTTTATCTCGAGAACACATTTTCATAAACTACTATACCAGCACTAAACATTTTATTCATCATGTATGTTTGGGACCCCCTCGAAAAAGAGATGATACAACTCAGGGGGTTTGCCACTATACCCTCATAAAAACACATTACCCCAGAATGTGAGCACACAATTTTGAAATGATCAGATTAAGACATGAATTACTTTTCTTTCTATGTTTTAATGGTTTGTTTCTTAACAGCAGGTACAATGGATCTCGTGTTGTTGGTGGCATTCATCTCCTGGTTTTCTCCAGCACTGGGTGAGTTTCCCTCTCATTACATGCTCTTGTGAATGTGCAGATTTCAAGCCCCATTTATTATGAGTCCTTCCATCATTTAAACTAGCTAATGTGTCTGTGTGACAGGGTCAGCATTTGGTAGGGTAATGTCCGGTAAGTTTCCTGCATTAGTGTGGTCACCAGCATTGCATGGCCTCTAGAGAGCCTCATTTCTTTTTTGTGTGTATTCACTTTGGCTAAATTTACATTTGATATTTTCCATTCAGTGTCGTTGTTTTGCTTTGGGAAAGGTCCATGTCAGAGTAGTGTAAATGTTTCTTTTTCAGTGCAGTTAGAATAATAATTTATTCCGACATCTTCCAGGTTTTTCCATTGTGAATGTATCTTGCTCTTGGGTTCATTCCTCCGTGTGTGCTGCACGTCATCAGTTGAGCTTGATGTTAAGCAGGTTTTCCGACTGCCTTTCTAGAGACGGCTCAAAGTCACTTTTTCATGTCCTATACTGATACCAGTAGCACAACCTCAGTCCGATACATTCATTTTACACCTTACCACTTAACCATTTCAAGCAATTTCAAACACATAATCAATTCAAGAAGCGTGTGATAGGATTTTCTGTATTGGATTTTATATTTTCATCTTTACAATATCCGATCCAATGATTTTTGACCAGTATTAGTATTAGTGATGCTGATACTAAGTATCACTTCAGTTCATCCGTATTTATTTCTTCAGGCTTGTGTCAGTGTTGTTTTGGGTCATTTTCCCGTATTTACCCTCTGACAATAATATCATAGTGAACTCCAGCACTTAAAAGGATTGAAAGACAGTTCATAAAATATTATTAAGCTCAATTTTTGAACCAACAATTCATGGAAAAGTCTATTAAAAAAACATCAAGTCCTTTACAGAAACATTTCTGAAGCCTGAGTTGAATAGCTTATTCCTTTACTTTGCTGGGCTTTAGTTGATCAATTGTTGTTCAGGTTTTCTTTTTATATACTGACATTTGAAAATGCTGATCACAGTCACAGTTGAATGTGTTGAAGCGCGAATAACAGTGTGAGATGTTGCAACTCCAAGGTTACATCTTTTCCACTCTCTAGCTTTATATTATTTGTGTCACTGTCTTCATTATGTGAACTTAATTGTTCTGGTTGTTTTTGTAATTGATTATGATTTAGATAATTACCAAGTTCAGTAAACTGTCAAGCAAGTTTTTGAAGAGCAGAGAAGTGAGGGGTCTGTTGTTTGTCATACCACTGACAGAACACAGATGGAAGTAGATCAGAATCTGTACACAATGTTTATGTTTATGTGCTCACTGACTGAATGAGATTGTTGGATTATTTAAAACCTGTAATTATGCTTGTACAGTTTTCCTAAGATACAAGGAGGGAGTTTGGTTTTATTTATGGACCACTTCTTGCATAAAGGAAGATTTAAAAACAACACAGACAGAATAGTAAGAAATCAATACAAAGGTAAAAAATTACAATCAATAAAAAATGAAATGCAAAGAAATTAGAGTCCTAAAAATGTCGCAGAAAAAAAGAAATTGGGTAAAAATGTCAAAAAAATAATGAATGAGTCAAAGAGGGAAAAAAAGGATTCTGTTTTAAAAAGGCAGAATAAAAAGGTGATGAAAATGACATACGTTTAAGAAAATATTTTCAAAAATGTAAAAATGGGGTGAATGAAGTGTTCACATTCTCTGCTGTGTGAATTTGCCTCAGTGGCATCACTTTTACCAGTTGCTGACATGCAGTTACACACCAATGTGAATATCTTTTTCCAGACTAATGATTTGTCTTTATTTTTTTTGCAGCTTCAGCAGCAGATCACGACAGAGGTGGGTATTCTTTGAATGGAACCTTGGAAAGTCAAATTAAGATAATTTAGCAGGCATATGAATTGGCACTGGCACCAAACTGGCTAATGAACAGAAGACTGACTGAGAGCCTAAAAATGCTGAATAGCACTTATATCGTAAGTGCTCTCTGAAGTGTGTCAGTGGATAAATCTGCCTCCCTCTCTCTCTCTTTTTTCTCCTACCAGACTACGACAGTGCTTTTCATTATGGTAAGTGTTAAGCCGATGAACATGGTCATTTAACGGCTGTCTCTCTACACGGGAAACATCTGGGAGGTCAAGATGAGTCTGCATTTTTTGCACTTTTTTTAAGAAGTAGTGGAAAACTTACACCCTGAGGCCAAGCTTCTTTATTAGTCTGCACATGCTCACAGTCCTGTCCACTCTGCTTAAGCTCATAGTTTCACTCGTCCAAGGCCCTGACTTGTACGACAGGATGTGACATCAACTTTGATGTGGTTTTTTTTCACCACTATACATGTTCTGGTGAAAGAAGGAAAACCAAAGCTGTTGTTCCCAGCTTGGAGGCCATTTGGGAGTTGCCTAAATATACTGTATCTGAAGGGAGTCACGACATACGATTATATTTTTATTTTTACATATATATATGTAAATTGTATATAAATTGTGTTCATTTTGCACTGAATTGTCTATTTTGCTCCATTTCTTGGGAAGATTTGTGTAACTTTATTCTCTCAGGCCGCAGCCTTATCCCTGTTGATACCTCCAGTCACAACAGTGATAAGAGAGAAAAACAATCTTTTGTTATTCAAAATTACGTTTAGATTTCTTGTGGACTTGCCTTCATTTTTTCTTTTGCTCTCTGCAAATGAAAATGCTGCCCCACACCAACCTCTGCCTGCTTTTGATTTTTTGTCCGTCTTGTACCATTTCCTCCTGCCTCACAGGAAGACACAACTACAGAGATAAACTTTACCACATTGTTTACAGTTTTGTATCTGTAGTTCTCCAACATGTCCATTAGAGGGCAAAAGCTGTCCTTGAATCAAAATGTGATTAAATGCCACACAAAAGGCCTCAGACACCTGTAGAATTCATGGTATTTTGTGTAATTAAAGGTTTCCACATGCTGCTGTGCATCAATACAAAGTACCTTTATCTCATTACAGATTATGAATCGCTGAGAATCGGTGGCCTGGTTTTCGCAGTGGTCCTGTTCATCTTGGGTATTGTCCTCATTGTCAGTAAGTGCTTCTCCACCCACTGTACAGCAGATATAGCAGATGTGTAATGTCAAGAGTCACTGTCACCAAACTGTGATTTCTGTACGTGCAAGCCACCCACCCTCAAATGTACACCCTTCTCCAAAACAAGCAGGCTTCTGTTTCTCTCAAGTCTGCAGGGAGGGGAGGGGAGGGGCACGTATGCCTCTTGCACAATCCCAGCATCACAGCAGCCCTTTATATAGGCCACGTTATCACCTTTCTCACTCACAGTTTGCCTCAAAGATTCTTTCTTGCGCACTGCCAGCACGTAGTGGAAGCCAGGAAAACCAAAACCAGCCAGTAAATAATTCACTGAGATCCACACACTGTTTGTTAGGATGACTGTGGAGTCCACACATAACACTTTGAAGAGCTATGCCCCGTGTATAGAACATGCCACCATAAATAGCGGCAGGCGCAATAATATAAGGAGCAGCTGATGAGAGTGTGAAAATAACTGATAAACTGACTTTCAAAGGCAGTATCTTTGCTCTAACAGCAAGTGAGTGATCACACCACCACAAATCAAACTATAATGGAATTAAAGACGCTACAGTTTTCATCTTTGCTTACTTGTTTACGAGACTAAAACTTTTTTTTCACTGTTCATACCTTTCGTACCTTCCTTTTACTTGAGAGACATTAAATATAAATACTGCTTTTGAACAGAAGTTGCATAGATGAAACCCTAAATGTCAATGTTATGGTATTTAAAACATATTATGTGTAGAACTACATATAAGAATGGTTTTAAAGGATTGTGTTTTCCCCATTTCAAAGTGGGTGAAGTGAAGCGGTGTCACCTTTCACGATGCCCACTGCTTTATTCTTAGTCTTCAGAGTATGATGGTCAGTAGTTCAGTCTGGGATTTCCCTGGAGTCGAGTGTGCAGCAGCAACTATTACACATGAGGTGGCTGCAGCATGATATGATCCTGGGACAAGTGAGACCTTTATAAACTGGTTAAACTGGCCTTATTGGTGCAGCCTCTGTTGGTCCCACGTTAGATTTCTGTGAAAGTGTTCAGCACAGCTGCCTCTTTGCTGCAGCTTCATTGGCAAAATGTGTAAAATTAGTCGAAAGTTCGAAAGTTAGTCAGTTAAAAAATGACATTGTGTAAAATGTAGCAACATTTATTGGTGAAGTTGAAGAAACTATGAAGTTTTCAGTTAGAATTAAAACTCAAAAGATGTTTAGTTTGTCTGTTTGTGGGCGGTTGTATAAACATGGTGGGCCAAACTGGTAGCTGACCTGGCTACTGATATAAATTTTAAAGCTTCAAGGCTCAAGAGTACTGAAAAACAACATTTTACACACTGGACCTTTTTGAAGTGGTTAGGGTTAGGTTAAAATGACTCAACATAATGTATTGAGGCTGAGTCTAAACCTTTAACTGCTGAAAAGCTGCATAGTTGAGTAAAGTAATTGAGGCTTTGCTGTCACACTACATCAGACTAGTTATGTTCAACAATAAAATCAATAATCAATTCATGCATGCATGCTTGTCCAGTGCAACAGTGAGTTTACATGGCAAGCGTGGTGTCTGTCTGTGCTCTTCTAACAACACCTGCAAAACTTTCTACCGCTCTGACGAGTAAGCCAAAGCACAATGGTGACACCTGCTGGCCATCTTGAAAATGGCTCCTCCACTCTGGTACATGTACATACAATATGTGTACTTTTAACAACCTGGATTTCGCTGTCAATTTTTCATGCATAAACAGTACTGCTCACCAATAGATTATTTATATTCATTTGTCAACTACTTTATATGACCACATCCAGAAAATACAAGAAAAATGGGTAACACTTTAGATTAGGGAACACAAATTCACCATTAACTACGTGCTTACTAACATGCATATAATTAGCATACCATACCTGTATTAGTAATTATTAATCATGTATTAACACCTAATCAGGAAAATCTTAATTCATGTCATCATATGTCATCATATGTCATCATTAATACATGCTTAATAATTACTAATAAAAGGCTAGTGTGCTATTTATGCATGTTAGTGAGCACCTAGTTCAAAGCTTGGAACAATCTCTTCCTTTAGAGTTGAATAATCCTGATGAAGTATGCTGTTAACATTAGGTTGGCTGGCATTAATTGTTCTTTTGTCCCCCCACTCCTTAAATTAGGCCGGAAATGTTCCTGTAACAAGTCGCGGTGAGTTGATCAGAAGTAACATGGATCAAAACAAATGTGTTAAATTTTTGTCAAATTATTATATAAAAAATATATATTTTTTTATTTTGTTTTAATTCCAGGAAACCCCAAGCAGAACATGGAGTTCAAAGGGGTAAATATCTTCCTTTCCTCCATGTTAACTATATTACAAATGTTAAATGTTTTCCACAAAAAATATATCCGTACTCTTTCTGCAGCCTAGTGGACACAAACAGCAACAAACAGTGAACATTCGGTAAGTTTATTACAAACATCAGTGACTGTGGAGGAAGTAAAGTTTATTTATATAGCACTAGCGCACATTTATCAAAACTTGCCTTTTATCTGCTTTCCACAGCGTCACTGGCTGATGCCACTAGATGGCAGCAAATACCACGAGCACAGCTGAGGACAATCTTTCCATGAACACATGAAGCTTTCATCATTTTTACAAATGTTGCTATGAAACAATGAAAGTGTTTTTTTCTTGTTAGTGATTTTCTTTGTATCACCTGTAAGTGTTACTAGTTACATGTAGCAACGTTATTTTAGACTAGCAATGGTGTGGTTATCATTCGTATTTGTGTGACTGAAGCTAAGACAATAAATCATGTTTGAAAATCTTGAACAAACATTGTTTTTTGTTTTTAAATACATCACTGTGTGTGAAAACAGCCTTGTACTATGCTGCACTATGCTGCTCCTGCTGACACTGCAGAAGGTTCAGTTACACGTGCAGTGAGAGTGTGAATGATTTATGCTGTATTGTGCGGCTGTTGGAGGAAAGAAACATGCACATTACACTTGATTTTACTCCTCACCCTGTGCTGTTCAGCGTCAGATATTCTTGCTGTAGTGAGCTCGGCTGATTTTGGTGTCAGTGAGGAAGCTGCAAATGCAGGCTTTCATTTTCTCTCTGCAGCTGCAGGAGGCGGCTGACTGCACTGCACACGTTAGACACACAGTGGTGCATTTTCAGCGTGCACACTCACGTTTCTGTGGAAATGAAAATGTCCAGAATTATTAGCAAGAAACTCTGGGCAATAGCGGAACCAAAAACAATGTACAGACAGATTAGCGGAACCCTCTTGTTTGTTTTACTTGACACTAATGTAGCAGTCTTGTCCACACCCTGTCAGTTTTGGCAAGAGTACTCATTGACCCCACCTCACCCCCTATGGCTGCACCATTGTGCCGTCTTTGTTGTTTTTTTTATATTGTGGCCACCAGAGGGCCCCCCTCTAATTGTTTTTACTAAATACTAACTGAGCCGACCTAAACCTTCTGCCCTGATCACAGCTGGTCGCCTCCTTCTTCAACTGCAACCCAGCAGCCTGCTTAGCTCCAGAGAAATGCGATTCTTCCACATCTCTGCTGTGCAGCCATGTCCACCACAGGTTTGCTCACTCTTTCCTCTTTCAAAGGATTTTTGAAGAGTGTCACATACAGTTCATGCTCTGCTGATAGTCTGCACTGAAAAAAGGAAAAAAAGTGTAGTATAAGTGTATGTATTTCTGATCTCTGACACGTTTACATCAAAGTGACCTCAGTAGAATATTTGAAATGAACTTGTATCAAAGATATTAATGTTGTTTCTCTAAAACAAAGCAGACTTCGTGGCTGAGAGAGAACTGGGAAACTGACAGCTCAAGCGTGATCGTGACAGGTTGGCGTAAGGTGAGTCTATAGTCCACTGATGTTTGCGAATGAAATCTCTGCATTACTGTGCAAAAGTCAACGTTAGATTTGTTGTCTTAGCAATGCTATGGTATAAGTATTTCTCAATCACTTTATTGGAACACATCCAAAAGACAGGAGTCATGTATGCAGTTTTCAAAACAATATTTTCAAAAGATAAAAAAAAAAACAGCTTCTACATGTTGTATATAGCATGATCTTAAACAATAACAACACTGGCTCTATTAAAACTGTATTGGAGCCATAATTAATATTATTGGTGTATAATTGTCTGCTATACCAGATTTAATCCAGACATGTATGGGTTAAACATAGCTACATTATAGATGACAGCTTGATCATCTATAAAACCCACGTTCAGTCACCTCATTCAATCCAAATGCCAATAATCACAGAAGACATAAAACCATCGCATCTGCTGCTGCCCTAAGACCTTTGAAGAGTACTGTATATGAGAGTATGAGAGTATTATTTATTGACTGCTATTTTCAAAATGACTCACTCCCTCTCTCTTCTCTGCTGCTGTGATTATCATCTTGTATCCTGCTGTTTTTCTGCTGAGCAAAGATGCTGCATGGAGCACCTCACAGCTGAGAGAAGGAAATACTCCAGAGGAGATGAGAATCCTATCCTGCAGAGCTCAAGAGCTGGGAAGCTTGTTGTTGCCGAGTGCAGGATTTAAAAGCACACCAGTGAAACCTATTGCTGTCCTTGGTGCTGAAATTGACACCTTTATTTTGATTTGCTCTGTGATTGACCAGTCTGTTTCTTTGCAGAAATTATGCTCCCACACCAAAGACAGAAGATGCTCTTGGAAGAGCTGGGTCTTCAAGAGCTTCTTGAAGATAGACAGGGACAGCACTAGGCAGGTCATTCCATGTGCTGGTGCCACACTTGAACCCGAACACGAAGCACACGCACTGTAAATTAAGACAGTGAACCGCGCTCGTTGTCTTTGGCTTAGTGCTGTTTTTTCCCTCTGACCTCTCAACTCTTGTTGTGAAATATTTGCATGATGTACAGTCCTGGTATTTTGTTTAAAGTATTTAAAATAAAATACTTGTTAATTTTAGTATTAAAGGCAAAGCTTGAGTTAAATATAGCAGTAGTTTGCTGTGTGAACAATAAAGTGACTGAGACATAGACTCTAGCACAGCACAAAGTTTTGAATCGAAACAAGAGTAAAGAGTTTTTAGTAAACAAGAAGAAAAAGAAGATGAACTTCATTTTGTGTCATTAATTAGCATTAAATGTCAATATTTAGTAGGCGGCAGCAGAGCTGAGTTTGTTTCCCTCCCTTTGTCTCTGAGGGTGTCCCTTCCTATCTTGTGGAGATGGAGATTGGTGTTACCCTGGTGACAGTCAAAGTTTGTCATTGGTACTCATTGGGCAAATAGTGTGGTCTCTGCGGAAACCTTAATGATCTCCACTTACATAGTTCAGCCAAGTCATGGGTTTTTATTCCTGAATGGTACGTCTCCTCACAGCAACAGTATCTGCAAGCAGTCACTAATTATTGTACATATTTAAAAATGAAATCACTAATGTAATATATTTAGCTTCACTGGATAACTTGACCCTTTAAATCTTGTTTTTTGTCTCTTGAAAGGTAGGGTGGGAGATCATTTTCTGGAGCATGTTTTACTGTATTGCTTAAAATCCTCTTCACACCCCAATTAATGAATGCTTTGTCACAAAAATGAAACATGTCAGTCACCTGTGGAACGGACAGGTCTGTAAAAACAACATCCAATCATATTGAACGGCCCGAACAAATGAATTGGATCGCGATGCATCAATCAAACTGCCATCTGCCCCCCCACCCCTCTTCGTGCACTACTCGCGCATGCATAGAAAACAACGCCAGAACTTATGCTATCTTTCTTAATCCAAAGAGACAGTTGCAGCAACGTTAGTGCCAACAACAGGTGTCGGTCGCAAACGAAAAACGGTTTTTGGGAACACCACGGCCAAGAAAAAGGCTGATGCAGGGCGATCCAAGGCCAGAGTGAACATCGGTGCTGCGTTTGAACGGTTGCGATGACTGAAAGCCCAGAAAGGGCAGCGAAGTGATGACATGGTGGCTCTGCTTCTACTGGACCGGTAAGTTAACTTTATGTCTTTGTGAACTTTTTAGGGTATTTGTTGTTTTTCATCATCACGTTGTCATTCGAACAAGTATCCAACAAAAAGGTCGTTTCTGTTTAATGTGGATTATGATCCAACAGAAGATTAGGGCACGGCTTCATTTGAACCCACAACATGTTTACAGTAACTAGAGGCTTATTTAACATGACTATGAGTAAATGCCAATTCAATATTTGAGTTTGATAAGTACTTAAGATGCTTTGTCAACATATTGGATTAAAGAACCGTCAAAGCAGTCGTGGTTGCTACTGGACCACACCTATGTCAACCTACAGCAGGACCTACATGTCATTACCAGGTTCTGCCTTAATTTGTTTTACAGGAATGTTTTGTGTTTTTTATAAACTGATAGGATTTCTTCAGCTTCACGGTATTTGATTGGCTTAGTTTTTGTCCATTAGGACATAAAAAAGGATGTCACGAAAAACCTTTATGCTCTCAGAAGATTCACTTGGTCTTTCTGGTCAAAGGGTTGCATTTATACAACTCAAATAAAATCGGATTCTTTATTTTGTCTTTCAGCCATGGGTACTCTGCTGCTGCTTTGTGCTTTGGGAGCTTTACTCAGCTGTAAGTATATTTTATATATATTTTGTCATATACCTATTTTTTTCTTTTTTCTTTCTTTAAGTTTAGGCATTTAAATATATTTCTTCAAACCTATAGTGAAATCCCCATCAGGAGATAAAGCCAAGTTATTGCTAAATTTGAGGAAATGAATCCAAGTCGTTAAACGGGTTAAGAATTTGAGAGTTCGGCACAAACTCGATAGACATGTGTTTTTGTTAGGGATCTATTTTCACCTGCTATTAAATTGAAACTATTATAATGAATTGCAGACACAGGGATGTAATCCAAATCCCCCAGGCCCTGACTGAGCACAGAAAATGTTATTTTCACAGATATTATATTTCAATTATGCAATTATATTGTCTGCAAAAGTGACTTATTGAGTGCTGCTGAGAGTATTTTCCTCAGTCTAAAGCTCTTTTAATGGAGATTGAAAGAAAGCTTCTTTTTTACAGTCAGTCATTCATGCCTGCTTTTGACTTGAATTAAGGCATTTTTCAGTTGTGTCATATTGTTTTGTTGCACTGCTCCTATGATCAAATATGTCTCCAGCCCAGGTTGTTTCGCTCGTCTGACTCCTTCCGTTGCCTTGGCTTAACTTGGCACATTATCCATTTCCTAGTTTTTTGTGATATTGTCTTCTGAGATGTGAAACACCGTTTTGATCCTGACTGCTTTGCTTAAGGAGAACTCTTTTTTGACATGTGTGTTTTTCTGTCTCTTTGCTTCCATCTGTCAGGTCCATCGTCTGCTGGATTTGTAGGCAGGGAGTTTGTCCTGTCATTCATGCAGAATTGGATAAAAGATTATGAAACCCCGAGCCATCGGCTCTATATCACTGCTGTTGAGGCCAATACTAAAGTGACAGTGTCTGTGCCGCCCTTAAAATTCAGGCAAGAAGAAACTCTCAATGCTGGAGAAGGGGTCACTGTATCTCTCCCTGCCCAGGTTGAGATGTACGGCTCCGTGAAGTCTCCCAACTCAGTGCGCATTGAAGCCTCAGCAGATGTGGCTGTGACTTCCTTGAACTACAAGTTATACACAGCTGACACCTCTTTGGTGTATCCCACCACTGAATGGGGTAATGAATATTTCATCTTCACCCCTGGTCAACACACCTGTGGCACCTTTAAAGAGTTCTCTGTGACAAATGGAAAACAGAGAAACAGAATTGAAATTGTACCACAAGGGCCCATCGTGTTCCAGCATCATGTCTATATGAAGGGCGCTCGAATGGTAATAGATCTCCAGCCATATGAGAGTGTCCAGCTCCAGAGCATGGATGACGTCTCTGGCAGCAGGGTTTCCTCCCAGTACCCTGTTGCTGTTTTCACAGGTCACAGTTGCACTTGGCGCTTCTCAAGATGTGACCATGTTAACGAGCAACTACTGCCTGTCAGCAGCTGGGGATCCAGCTTCATTGTCCCTCCCCTGACACTCCAGGACAAACATGATAGTGTTATTATCCAGGCTTCCCAGCCCACCCATGTTACTGTCCGAAATGGCAACACTGAACAGGTGATTAACATGATCGGTGGGCAGACAGTGACAATCAAGTCCCAAAAAGAGACTGTGTTCATTCAGGCTGATCAAGGCATTCAGGTCCTCATGTTCTTCAATGGCAAATCGTTCGGGTGGCACAAATACTATGACCCTTTCTTGATGAGCATCCTGTCCACAGACCGTTTTTGCACCTCTTACTCACTAGAGGCTCTCAAAGGGTTTGACAATCAAGCCCTGGTTGTGGTGCGGACTAGTGCTTTGGGAAAGCTGCGTATCGATGGTAGAAGATTGCCTCGTAATGTCCAGTGGAAAAAGGTTGCAGGGACAGATTTCTCATGGACCCAGATTCCTCACAGTGGTAGACATGTCGTGTCCAGCTCCGACTCTCACTTTGCTCTTTACAGCATAGGATTCAAGAACAGGAATAGTTACGGTGCTCCGGCACAGTGTTTACAGTCAGGTAAGAAACACACACTGCACTTGTTGATTGTAAAAAATATAATAAACTATGTGAGAAACAGCAATGTACAATGCAGATTAACTTGATATTTATCTATTTTGTTGTATTTTCAGTGAAAAGCGCTTTGCCTGGCACCTGCTGGGCTAAGGGAGATCCTCACTACCATTCCTTTGACGGACGACGCTTTGACTTCATGGGTACCTGCACTTATGTTATTGCCAAAAACTGTGGAAAGAATGATTCCCCAGCCTTTGAGGTCCTTGCCCAGAATGAGAATAGGGGAAACCTCAGGGTGTCTTATGTCGCCCTGGTCACAGTGAAGGTGTATGACGTGTCCATCACAGTAGCTCGGTCTGAGACAGGTCGTGTGAGGGTAAGATTTTTCTTTTCCTTTCCAAAATGAATATTGTTTTATTAATGTAATTCTTTCTCTTCTACTGTATTTATTTGCATGGAGCATTAAACTGCATCCTTGATCATTTATTGATTTCATACCTTTATGATGTATTTTCTGTTTTCCTTTGTGAAGATTGACAACATCGTGTGGAATTTGCCTGTGACCTTGAACAACAACAAACTTGTTATGAGTCACAGTGGTCGCTTTGTGCTCATTGAGACTGATTTTGGCCTGACTGTGCGTTATGACTGGAACCACCAGCTCATTGTCACTCTGTCCAGCAGTTTCGCTGGTAAGACCTGTGGTCTCTGTGGCAACTTCAACGGCAACCCCAATGATGATTTCACCACACCCTCTGGCACACATGCACGTGGGGCTGTGGCCTTTGGTAGCAGCTGGAAGGTGCCGGGGCTGGTGAAAGACCCGCTGTGCAGAGATGACTGTGTGGGTGGGTGTGAAAAGTGTGAAGACAAGTTGATGAAGAAGTGGGAGGGGACCTCGTTCTGTGGGCTTATCACACTTGTAGTAAATGGGCCATTTAGCAAATGCCATTCCATCATTGACCCACATACATACCTGGAGAACTGCAAATATGATGTTTGCATGGGCGGTGGCAATCATCATTTCCTTTGTCAGGCATTGGAGGCATACGCTGATGCCTGCCAGGGTGCTGGGATTCAGGTTCAAGACTGGAGAAGAGTGTCAGAATGCCGTAAGTAAAAAATAAATCATAAAATTAGCACATTTATATATTTCTTGTTGATAAGATAATTTATCACACCATATTCTTCTTTACACCCCTTAAGCTGCCAAATGTCCAGCCAACAGTCACTATGAGCTCTGTGGCAATGCCTGTCCTGTCACTTGTTCTGATCCTAATGCTCCTTCCAAATGCAAACGCCCATGTGTGGAGACCTGCACCTGCAATGCAGGCTTTCTTTTGAGTGGAGGTCAGTGTGTTCCTGCTGACCAGTGTGGCTGCACCTTTGAAGGACGATATGTCCCTGCTGGGGAGTCCTTCTGGGCTGATCAGGGCTGCCGGAGCTGGTGTAAATGCCTCCCTGGAAAAAGACAAGTAGACTGCCAGAATAAAGGCTGTGGGGCAGGGACACTGTGCCAGGTGATTGAGGGCATAAGAACATGTGAATCAGTCTCATACAGCACATGCAAGGCCTCAGGAGACCCACACTACACAACCTTTGACAAGAAGAGGTTTGACTTCCAGGGCACATGTGTGTACCAACTTGTTGCACTCTGCTCCAAGAGACCAGAGTTGGTGCCCTTTGAAATATTTGTGGAGGATGATCACCGTGGCAGCAAAGTAGTTTCCTTCACCAAGTTAGTAGAGATCAAGGTGTATTCCCTCAGCATTGTTATTACGAGGACACACGTGGGCCAGATCATGGTAGGAACTGCACAGGATTTAATTTATAACTGTTTGAGTCAACTGGTGATAGTTCTCCTCTCTGTTTATAAATGGCACAATATGTTCTCCTCCAGGTGAATAATGAGCTGGTCAAACTGCCCATCGACCTGGCAGGAGGGCAGTTATCTGCATTTAAGAAGGGCCCCAATGCTGTTGTCACCACAAACTTTGGCCTCCAAGTCTCCTTCGACCGGAAGAGTGTTGTGTCTGTGACATTGCCCAGCAACTACATGGGAGCCGTTTGCGGCCTCTGTGGCAACTACAACGGCAAATCGCAAGATGACCTGATTCCAAAGAATGGTGACAAAGTTGTTGCACCAGAAACCTTCGGTCACAGTTGGCATGTGGTTGGGCGCCCAGGCTGTGACAAAATGTGAATGTGACCGCCTCAGGGACTGGTGAGATGACCATTGTTTTCCAGGGTTTTGAGAGAGCCAATCACCAGCCAGGTCTTAAAATGAATAGTCTTCTTTAGAGAACCCCGTCCCATCTTCTTCACTCCTGCACAGGCTTGATCTCTTGCCCTGCACATGTGTTGCTGAAACTCTATCTTTGTTAAAATGTAGTTGTTGTGGTGGTAGGATCAGAACATTTTCACACATTTAGATGTTTTTTTTTCCCCTCTGCTGTTTTACTCACAGCCACTTGTTAGTTAAGTTAGACTAGAGTTTTGTTTCATTGTTTCTATGGGTCTTTAAAACGTGTCACTTGTCAGGCCCACCCACACATTCAAGGAACCTGTGTTCATTTACTTTAATTATACATCAAATCATACATTCATCCATTATGTGTTGATTGATGTGCGTGTGTGTGTGTGTCCTTATTTCATCTCTCGTTTGAAAGGGGATGTAACAGGAATCGGGGATGATCACGGAATCTTTTTTTTCTGAGCCAATGCAATCACTAGTTATGATTCTAAGAAAGGATTGTGGGCTTATGTTGAATATGGAGACAAACTGACTGTCCCAGTTAATAATGACTTGTTATGTATTGTATTGACACACTTGTGAATATGTATGTGTTCAACGGGACATTAAAGGTGCAATTGTGGAACATCTGATTTAGTAGAAGGTTCTTGTAAATCCTGCTGATGAGTAGCAGCGGCCTGCACGAGCCACACCTCAGGAAGAGGTTACTAACCATGAGGTGCCTCCTGTTATTTCACCATATTGTGTCCCCAGGGTTTAGTGTTGTACTGTAAAAACATATGACCTCAAGTTACAATACACACATATGAAATAAAGGCTGAAAAGGAAATCAGGTTAAAGGAGCTTGAGGTAGAGGCCTTGAGTGAGCCTCGCTCTGATGTCAGTAAAATCTTGCCCCTGTACCAGCTTTTAGGGAGTTGGAGGTTGACTCAAGGCATTTGAGATGACTGCTAAAGCACTAGACTGGCCTAAGAGAGCCAGGGTTGTGCTATTCAAGTGTAACTGTAGGTCACACTAAACAAGCAGTGGACAACCTGTAGAAGTCGTTTTTATTATTTTCTGAACATGTTGGTACTTTTGAAAGTGCATTATGTCTTTCCAATATTGTCCTAATAAAGTGATTGAGAACGAATGATGCTGTACGGTCATTCTAGCATTGCTAAAAGTGTCAGTCAGTTTGCACAGTACTGTAAGCTAATAGGAAAGGCACAAGAGGTCGTGTCGTCTCTTTTCTTTCAAGATAGCTTGGACTGTGATGTGCTGAAGGAGAACATCATGCGCACTAATGAACTTGTATCAGAAGCTTACAGGCACAAATGTAGGAACTGGTGGTCAAACATTCATAGTTTGCAAGATAATAAGCTGCAATATGTAGTGTGGTGCCCAAAGTAAGGGGCATGATCATTTTATGGTACGTTTCTCTACATTTCCCCAAAGCTGCAAATGTGGATGGATGATTGTTGATGTTACGTGCTTTCACTGTGATGTGTAAGAATTCTCTATAGTAGAATGAGGGAAAGTTTATCAGAAGGTGTTGTAAAGTTGCCGGCCTGGAATATCATCTGCTTTGGCTGTTTCCATACTCCAGTCCACATTTTCAAGTCAGCTTGAAGCCATTGGTGCCGTCTTTTCCAGCCAACATTGTGGTGACATCTGGAGCTCTATGAGGTCAG
Organism: Solea senegalensis; assembly: GCF_019176455.1. Lineage (NCBI taxonomy): Eukaryota > Metazoa > Chordata > Actinopteri > Pleuronectiformes > Soleidae > Solea > Solea senegalensis. The sequence goes on from NC_058029.1 coordinate 16,475,763, forward strand.
TCATTTTGATTCTCGACCACATGCTCATTATTAATGCCTACAGTTGCTTTGCCAGGAAAATGTTTTGCTTCCTGTTTTTGAATGACCAGGAAGTAACTCGATTATTTTAGGGCAGCTGTCTTGACCATTGCGTTTGTGATGTGTGTTGTACAAATGTGTTTTTGTCGTCTTCTCACCCAAACAAATTGTCAGTGTCACGCCCTGAGAGACTTGATCATGGCTACCCTCTAAGGCACCACTCGCACCTCCACATGATGTTTCCTGATGTAAACACTGTCAAAAGGAAGGTCATGTTATTAAAGAGTGATAAGCATAAACAGTCCCCACCCAGCACATCACAGCCTAAAAGCATGATACTCCTTTTGAAATAGCTCTCAATTAAGGTGATTGCCCTGATCCCTGGATCAAACTATTTATTTCCGAATGCTTTGTTTCATGCTCTTGTTACCATTTTTATGTTAGTCGTCATGCCAACCAAGTACAGTTGCACAGGGTGTGGAAATAAGTGTGGTACAAGCCATGTGTTGCCTTCAGTCACATCGAGTCAGCCGACCTCCCCAGAGGAAGTGGACGATCTTGGCTTTGAACGCCGAGTCGTGACACACCAAAACATGTTTCCAGCTTGTGTGGTTATAAGAGCTCAGTTAAAGAAATACAGTCTAGACTTGTCTGAACTTTCTTTGAACATTGAGTCGGACACACCAAAAAAAATATCCAGGGCCTTTCCACCTTGTGCGCTTATAAGAGCTCAGTTAAATAAACAGAATCGAGACTTAAAGAGTGTAATCAGTACGTGCAGGCATTTTCTAATACAATAATGTGTTTAGCAAAGCTTTCTACACACAACCCAGAGCACAATGATGACACCTACTGACCAACGTGGTGTCCTGCATACCTCCTCCACACTGGCCCCCTTGTATGTGCATTCTGAACAACCTGAATGTTGCTGTGACTCAGCTTTTCATGCATATTATATCATGAGAGGTTATAAGGCCTCCAGGGAATTGTTGTCCCTGATAGATTTATATTCAGGTACAGTATCAAAGCGTGGAACAGTCTTTTTCTTTTAGAGCTGAATAAAGTTGATGTAATATGCTGCTGACATGATGTTGGCTTGTACTCATTTGTCTCTTTGTTTTTCTTCCAGGCCAGAAATGTTCCTGTAAGAGGTCACGGTGAGCTGAGCTGAAGTTACATTTTCTGTGAAATTCTTATCGTAATTATTGTTAGTAGAAATACTACTAGTAGTATTGAGTTTATTATAATTTTAAATATCTGTGAATGTTTGTGAATATCTGTGACTTATCAAACTTCTCTTTTACCTCCTCTAGTGATGCCACTAGATGGCAGCAAATACCACGAGGACAGCTGAGGACAATCTTTCTTTGAACACATAAAGCTTTTGTTTCATATTTTTTTTACAAATGCTACAATACTATACTATATAAACTATGAAACTTTTTTTTTGTATCATCAATAAGCGTTGCTAGATAGTGTAGCAACTTTGTTGTAGACTAACCATGGTGTGATTATCTTTTGTATTTGTGTGACTTCCAAACTGAAGCAAAGACAATGAATCATGTTTGAAAATGTTGAAAATAGTTTTTTTTCGTTTTTTGTCCCTGCCATTACAAGTGAAAACAGCCTTGTACTATGCTGCACTCCTGCTCCTGCTGACACTGCAGAAGGTTCAGTTACACATGCAGTGGTAACTACCAGCAGTGAGAGTGTGAATGATTTATGCTGCATTGTGCAGCTGTTGGAGGAAACAAATATGCACATTACACTTGATTTTACGGATCTCCTCGTACAGTGCTGTTCAGCGTCACATCTTCTTGCTGTAGTGAGCTCGGCCGATTTTGTCGGTGAAGAAGCTGCAAATGCAGGCTTTAATTTTCTCTCTGCAGCTGCAGGAGGAGGCTGACTGCACTGCACTGCACTGCACTGCACTGCACTGCACACAGTATATACACAGTGGTGTATTTTCAGCATGCACACTCACGTTTCTGTGAAAATACAAATGTCCAGAACTTTAAGAAAGAAACTCCAAAAACAATGTGCAGACAGATTAAAGGAACCCTATAACCTTACACTTTCACAGAGACCACACAAGATACTTGGTAAATCACAAATGATCCTCCAATTGTCTTATCTATTTTGAAGTCGACTGTTTTTAGTTTTTTTTTTTTTGTTCTTATGCTACTCATTTATTCGCACTTTATTAACTGATGTGGCAAAATTCTCTCTGGTCCACACCCTTTCAGGTTTGTCTATGTGAAGAGTGCTCACTGACCACACCTCACCCCCCTATGGCTGCACCATTGTGCATGCATTGTTATTTTATTGTGGCCACCAGAGGGCCGCTGCTCAATGTACACTGAAGATTAACTGAGCAGACTGTATACTGCACCGGCTGATCACAGACCTCCTTCTTCAACTGCAACCCAGCAGCCTGCTTAGCTCCAGAGAGACGCAGTTCCTCCACATCTCTGCCGTGCAGCCATGTCCACCACAGGTTTGTTTGCTCTTTCCTCTTTTTGAAGAGTGCAACATACAGTTTGTCTAACTTGCCAAATGCTCTGCAGATTACAATAACTCATTCTTTGAAAACTCGTCTTTATGTAGTTACTGCACTATAGTTGCTGGTGTCAAATGTGTTGCTGATCTCTGCATACGTTTTAAACCAGTGAATTAAATAAAGTATCCCTCGAAATGAACTCATATAATATCAAAGATGTTAATGTTAAATACGAAGCAGACTTTGTGGCAGAGAGAAAACTGGGAAACTGCCAGCTCAATCATATTGGAATGAGGGTTCAGTAATTGACTGATGGGCTGAGACTATATGATAGATTGGCACAAGCTGCAATCTACAGCCCACTGATGCTTGCACATTTTCAGTCAGTCTTTTGTTTATTTCCGTTCTTCTTACTACTCCAGTTCTCTTCTTTGCCGCTGTGATAATTACCTTGTGTCCTGCTGGCTTGTAACCCACTTTTCGTGGTGCATCCTTTTCTGCTGAGCAAAGATGCTGCATCGAGCAGCTCACAGTTGAGGGACAGAAAAACTCCTGAGGAGATGAGGAGCCAATCCTGCAGAGCTCGAGAGCTGTGAAGCTGATTGCTGCTGAGTGCAGGATTTAAAAACACACCCGTGAAGCCTTTTGCTGTCGTTTTGTGCTGAAATGAACTGTAACTTTATTTGTATTTGCTCTGTGACTGATCTGTCTGTTTCTTTGCAGAAACAATGTTCACAGACAGAAGTGATTTTGATTACGGTAAGATTTGCACCGTGTACATATCTTTTCACTGTGGTCCATGATAAACTCCAGAGTAGCTGTGTGGTGAAGCCCTGTATGGTTTTGTCCCTTATAGATTATGAGACATTGCGGACCACAGGGGTTGTCCTTGCTATTATCATGTTTGTCTCTGGCATTTTAATAGCCTTGAGTAAGTGCAGACTTCATTTTATTGTATCTATAAAAACAAAAAAAACAGAGTCTTGATCAATACATAAACATAAAGTTTATGTTTCTGACTAATCCATCGTTCCTCAAACAGGTAAAAAATTCACAAAATGTGTAAAATCCTCCTCCAAGTAAGATTTGTTCAAGACTTGTGGATGTCCCGCCTGTGCATGCTGTATGACTTTGACTTAACGGGGGATACCCAACCAGTCTGCTGGAAAAAAATATCTACTGTCAACGTTGTTTCTTGACTAAAACTGAGATTTCTACAGCTTTGCCCTGGAAGCCTCTTCTCTTATTGCTCTTTCCCTGCTCTGAAAACACAAGCCCAAACGACCAGCACATCAGAGTTCACAGCAAACCTTCCGTGACAAATCACATGTGGGCAGAGCTTTGATATTCTCTGTATCTCGGTGCTTGTTCTTGAAAGGCATTGTTTTTTTTTTTCAATGACATACTCGGTATGTGTTGGTTGTGAGTGGGCAGTGTGTATTCAGCTTATCGCATGCTGCTTGTTTGACAAGAAAGACAACAGCTGCTGTTTGAAATGGACAGAAAAAAAACCCTGCATTGTTATTTCTTTTCTCTTTTTTTTTCACTTTTCATTCATGAGCTCTGTAGTTATTTCCCAGTTAACCCTGTGGCTACAACTGTGTATGGCTCCTGATATCCTGGACACAATTGATTAAATGCACCCTGAGTGGACGTTGTGGCCACAGTCTTTTAAAATGCACAACCAGTCAATTCACATTTGATACATCAAAAATTAGATGAATATTCACTCATTCTCTTCCTCATATCTGTTTGCAGGTCCAGCTCATCCGCTACTGAAATTCCAAAGAAAGAGGGTCAGTTCACATGACTGGAAACAATAATGACGGCTCATCACGTGCTGAAAATACAACCGTGTTTCTTTTTCTCTTGCAGTTCCTCCTCAAACTGTGTAGGAAACCGGGAACCGTTGTGTCATGTGAACCATGCCAGCAAACGCACAGTCGCTCATACGCACACTTATACTCTTATATATACCTCCGTCAGCTGGATGATCAATAAACAGGGTTTTCCAATGTATCATAACCTGGTTTGATTTCCTTCTGAATTCTGCAGAAAGTCTTTCGTTTGCTCGGTGCTGTGTGATTTCTGGGACTAAAGTCTTCATTCAGTCAAAGTAAACAAATGAAAATGTTTGCATAAAACATTCGCGAACCACAAAACAAATGTTAAAATGACATATATATATATATATATATATATATATACGTATATATACTGTACATACATATATATATATTATATATATGTATATATATATATATATATAAGAATAAATAGCATAATTAATAAGTATTAATTATAATTTTAATTGTATTAATACATTAATAAAACTAGTTAATATAATAATCCAAATACAGTAATGTGTAAGACAATGTTAAGATTCTTGATTAAAAAAATATAAAGACAGTGCTCTGTGATCATTTTAAAAGTGCTTTAAAAAATAACATGACTAAATATGACTAAAATGTATGTGAAAGTTTTTGCTTTATATTATCAGCATTTTGAAGTTGACAGTTGTAGAATGCATTCTAAAGTGGGACTCGTGTGGCTTGGAATCGATGAGAAAATGTAAATACTGCTGTATTTCTGTAGCTATGGCTCTTCACTGTGGGTCCATATGATTAAGTGAGTGTGGTATCGACACAGCTCTGTAGTGGGCTGTGGCGTAGTTTCCATCCTGCTCATTTCTCTCGCTGTGTGTAATACGGGGCATTTAAAAACAGTGCACTCAACATCACAACAATCAGGCGGGACTTCAAAAGACAGTGTTGTACTTTTATTCATGACTCACGGCTGGAATGTAAAGGTTGACGATTTGTCACCGCACTTACTCTAATGTCATTCTTCATTTGGTTTCCAATACATCATAGTTTTACACAGTAAAGTTTCTCCTTGTTTTTCCCCATAAAGAAAACCATACCAGAGGTTACTCACACATGACGGGAGAACATTCAATTATGATTGATTATTGTCATTTTCAACACAAGCACACATGCTGACTGAAAATCAAAACCATCACTGTGTATCAATATGATAACATATCATGATGGGGGTTTTGACAGAGGAGTAGGAGGGAGGTGGGGGGGGGACATTGTCCACAGGTTCATATCAACGATTTCACAGAAATCAACTCAAAACTGGGAGTGTAGCCTAATCAGAGAATGAAAGTCACTCCAGCAACGTCTTCACCCTCTTTTTGAAGATAACTAATGCTCTTAATTTCTACTTATTTCAAGGTACTTGAAAGTATACATTTGGACAGAGAATAAATACATAAATTATCATGTCTCCACTGCGACACAAATAGCAGCAGAAGGCTTCAATGAGGATATCACAATTTGGAATAATCAGCACTTTGAGCATGTGCATAGAAAGAAAGAAAAATAAAAAATAAAGTACAGCATGTTTACAGATACTACGTCACAGGACATTTTAGCTTTATGTATCAAAGCATCATTTGTCAAATCCAATGTGAATTATACGCAGAGATGAATTTGCCAAACAAACGTTGTTAACGATAGGCCAGAGACTCCCAGAATAATCAGCTGTACTCTATATATCCCCTTCTCAACAGAGGAAAACTGTTAAAGACTCTTTTCCTCCAAACGGAGATTACATGTAGTTTAAATCATTCCTGGTCCTGCAAGGACACGTTACGTCGACGAGAGGTAGCGCCTCGTTTCTTCAGTATCATCTTCAGCTAGAAAGGAAAAGACATTGAGACGATTTAGATGAATTAGAGATGATAAGGGCAGAAACACAACCAGTGTTAAAATGAGCTCCAGCTGCTCACCTGCTCTCCCTGGAAGCCGCTCTGCAGCAGGTGAGCTGGCTGGTCGTTCTCCAGGTTGCGGATACTGGGATCAGCTCCTTTACTCAGCAGCAGCCGCAGGATCTCCTCCTGGTGGGGGTTACCATGGAGACCAGCTGCCATGTGTAAAGCTGTGTGTCCATGAGCCTATGGGGAGAAGGGAATATGCAGCATTACTCAGACTGTTTAAAGTCCTGCGCAGGTACCAAGGAAACTATTTAAACCATTTTCATGAACTGAATTGAAAATAAAAACTAGAATTTAAAAAAAAAAAACGATAACTAACTGAAACGGAATTATGTGTTTGCAAAGCTAACTAAAACTGTAACGGAAATGTGCTTCGTTTTCATCTGGCAAATTTGAAGAGTTTGTATTTGAGACACAATACTTATTATCACCTTTCTGAATGTTGCACCTGGCAAATCCTCAACTAAAAAAACTAAACTAAAAGTATGCATTTACAAAAAAATAGAAACTTGAAAATCTCATGTTAAAAACAGAAAGTCAAAACTAGATAAAAACTAAAAGTAATGAAACATCCAAAACTATTAACTATTATAACCTTGACATCTAAAAATGTATTTAAAGTTTCTTTATTATAATTGTTGTTGTTATTATTATTATTAGTATTTGAAATTCAGTGTTTATATGTGTGTATACACCTAAACACACCACACACATGCTTAAATGAAACCCACTTCTGAGTGTCACGTCTGCATGGAACTCACTTTCATGTTGACAAAGTCTTTCATGTTTTGCAGGGGAATCCTCAGCAGATATCGCACCAGGTCAATGTTCCCCTCTTTGACAGCCAAGTGCAGTGCAGTCTTGTTACTTTTGATTTCCTGGAATTGAAGAATTGAAAACGATGGAGAGAAAAAAACAAAAACATAATGAAACCACGGGTTAAAGTGAGACGAAAACGAACAAGAAAGAGAAAACGAATAGGTGACAGTGGGGAGGGGAGACGGCTTCTATTATGACATCATCATGATAAGATAAAAACCTGGGCACTTCCCCGTGAGCTGTGAATTCTTTGAAAGGTCAGCAGTGAGCACATTGGAGCTTTGATGCCTCTGTAGCCCACCCATGTTCTCATGTGACATTCAGAAAAGAGGACACTGTATATGTACCTGGCTGCAAACAAATGCTCCTTCCTTAAGCAGCTTCTGCACACAGGAGAGTTTCTCTGCTGCCTTGGATTGAAGATTAACGTCTGCCATCCCAGTGGTGGACAAAGCCTTCATGGTGACACTGTGAGAGATGACTGCACAGTGCAGAGGAGTCATGCCTGAGACAAAGAAGGAGACAGTGATGATGTATAAATCAGCGTGGCAATGTAACATAATAATTCTTCAATATCAATATAATATAGCAAAATGTAACCTTAAACTATCTGACATCCAACGATTTTATTACCTTGTCTTGGTCAGTCTTGTTTAAGTACCTTAAAGTGATACTTGAGTAAAAGTACAAGTATTTTACCAGAAAATGACTTTGGTAGAAGTTGAAGTCACTTTGTTGTATAATATTATATTAAGTAAAAGCCTTAAAGTATATGAAATTTGCTGTACTTAAGTATCAAAAGTAATTTTCTGTTATAAAATGTACTTTGAGAAGTTTTAGAAGTAAAAGTATTTAAAAAAAAAGTGAGGAATAAGTGGTGGGGCGAGTTGTCTTTCAACTGGAAGGTTGTGGGTAAAGCAGCTCATCTAGAAGACTAGAAAGGCTCTATATAAATATAAATCCAGACCATTACCAACTCTTCTCCTTCTTCTGATTTTATTTGGTAGTAACGAGTCACACAGATAGAGTAACAAAGTATTTTCACTTCATTACGTGACAACACCGGCCCGGTTTCATCATCAGTGACATCAAATTTACCGTCAAAATTGCGGGCCTCCAGGTTGACGTCAGGTCTGCTGGACAGAGTTGCCTGCAACAACATCAATACTTGTTAAGGTCTGCTGAGGAACAGCTGACTTGTCCGATGTCGGGCATTCAGTTTCTACGGGTGCCGTTACCTGCAGAACCCTGGGAAAACCATAGTGGACAGCCAGATGAAGCGCAGTTTGTCCGTTCACGTCAGAAGCGTTGATGTCTGCTCCTAGTGACAGCAGGTCTTGGACAATCTCTGGCTGGTTTGCTGTCACTGCCACCAGTAAAGCAGTCTGTACAGGCACATTCATGATACAGTTTTATATTTCAAAATACTATACAGTAAGCACATTTAAAGATGTCTTGTATAAGTATGTACATATATGTATATATATACCTTTCCCTTGTGTTCTTTGGCATCAAGCCCCCCGACCTCCCTCAGCCTCTCTGCAGCAGCGAAGGCACACTCCCTGAGTCCCTTGGCAGTGTAGATGTGCAGGATGCTGACAGTACAGGAGCACATGATAAATTACTTACAAAAACAAGGCTTGGAAAGGCTGTAATCCCGTCCTATATCATCCCCTTTGACACCAAAAATGTATGTTTTCATTAGAATCTTTCTAATTTCCTCCGAATTTCTAATGTGCAAGCATGAGTGTCTGACTCATTAGCATCTTCTTCTTAATCTTTCAAGGATCATCAGACTGCACACATTTCTGAATTTTAGCCTTTGACTAAAAATGAAACTCGTACGGAAGCAAATTAATTGTGCATGTAGTAATATCAGCAGTGTGATTCAGTCTCTGTGTGTGTGTGTTCTTGTATTTGTGGCTTTGTAAGGACCAAAAAAAACACACATAGTGAGAACATTTTGGCTGGTCCTCACATCTTAAAACAGCTTTTTGGGCGGTTGAGACCTGGTTTTAGGGTCAGGCTTAGAATTGGGTTTTGGTTAGGGTAAAGGTGAGGGTTAGGCACGTTGTTATGATGGTTAAGGTTAGGGTAAGGGGCTAGGGAATGCATTATGTCTATAAGGGGCCTCACTATGAATGAAGCACAAACGTGTGTGTGTTTACAGATGCCTCTTCCAAGTTCACTAATGTACTTTTCTTGGTGATTCTTTGACACATACACTGTGCATTAGCCTTACATTCAATCATAACTTCAACTCACGTGTCTCCGTCTTCGTCCTGCCCCGTGGTTCTGCTGTAATCCATCCCTCTGAGCAGCATCCTGGCCTCCTCCAGTCTGGTTGCATCCAACGAGGAGCCAAAAGCCACCGCTGTGGTCTGACCGGGACACAGAAGTGACCATGATGATGCCAAACTGGGATCTGTAGCTGTCATCTGGCAGTCCTGCTGAAAACGAGGGAGCACATGATTCAAGTCAACTTAGAGATAAATTCATCATGTTAGCTGGGATGTTACAAGTTTGTGGTCAAGGGAGTTTCCTTACAAAGGTCTGAGACGTTGACGCTATAAAACCTGGCAGCTGCTGCTGTGTGCCGTATTCGGACGTCACTGGGAGGTTGTAGGCTGCAGCAACCCTGGGTCCTGGGTGGCTGCTGGTATAATAAGAGAGTGGAGTCTCTGGTGCTGGGTTCCATGGCTCATAGCTCACTGCCATTTCTGAGTAGCTACTTGAGGCACCTTAGAGGAGAAACGAGAGTGATGGAGTCAATATCAGTCACACTCAACCTCGTTTTTAGTAGCTGCGGCAAGGGCTGGGTATTGATTAAACATGTTCAATTTGGTATCAATATTGATAACTGGACGTTCAAATCTGATTTGTGAACAATAGTTGATGTTTTTTTTCAAATTCAGGTCTTCTCAACGTACATGTACCTTCAACATACGTGTACCTTCAACATACGTGTACCTTCAACATACATGTACCTTCAACATACATGGACCTTCAACATACATGGACCTTCAACATACATGAACCTTCAACATACATGGACCTTCAACAAACATGTACCTTCAACATACATGGACCTTCAACAAACATGGACCTTCAACATACATGGACCTTCAACATAAACATGGACCTTCAACATACATGCTTCAACATACACCTTCAACATACATGGACCTTCAACATACATGGACCTTCAACATACATGGACCTTCAACATATCTGTACCTTCAACATACATGGACCTTCAACATACATGTACCTTCATCATTAAAGCACCAGCCTCTCAAAACACAACACAGACACTCTACAATAACCACACACTAAGCCCTGTCTTCCTGTTCTACTTTGGGGAGTAAGCACCAATCACAAGCACTGTTAGATCTTGGTCAGACAGCATGCTGCATTCTTATTGGCTAACTGATGCTGACTTGAGGTCCCAAATTTGATGTTGAATGGCATCACATTTTTGACATACGGTGATACAGAGGAAGTCCAATACCCAGTCAGTAACACTAAAGTATTGAAGTGTAATAAAAAGCCCCAGGTCCGGTTGATCAAGCAGAAGAAGCAAAGTTTGATCCTTGAGTCCTAACTGTGGATCAGGAGCTAGTTTTATTTTGTATGTTGTTTTAAGTGTGTAGAAGTTGCCCAGCTCTTACCTGTACAAGCAAATGGTTCTGAAGGGGTCAACTGCTGGAAGAAAGTAAAAAAGACCAAATCGTGAACAATCAGCTCTTTGCGATTTATCGTTAACAAGATGCTGGTTCGTCCTCTGTGTGCTGACTTACTGTGACTGTAGTCAGAGGAACAGGACTTGTGATTGCTGTGGGGCAGGAAGGTGGCACAGATGACGTCTCGCGTCTTCGCTTCTCCTCCAAGAGTTTCTTCACTGTGGGCAGAGTGCAACACGGCTTCTCCTTTGGTGCTTGAAAACAAGAAATAGTGCCAACATTTATATATTGATATTTTATTGATGTAGTCTGGACCTTCCTGGGTATAGTTTGCATGTTCTCCCTGTGTGTGGTTGTGAGTGTGGGTGTGAGTGGATTGTTGTTTGTCTCTATGTGGCCGGTGACCTGTCCACGGTGTAGCCCACCGTTCACCCTATGTCAGCTGGGATTGGCACCAGCAGCCTCATGTGGAAGATAAAGCACTAGACAATGGTTTATCTAAGATCAGTAAAGTTTACCCATGAAAAAAAATATATATATTTACAGTATAATCCATTTTTCTAAATGTGTTCACCCAGATTACTTTTTTGTGTTTTTGATCGATCATTAGGGGATTATAGGATTGGGATTACTTTTATATATATATATATATATATATATATAGAGATATATAAATGAATTATACAAGTTGCTGATTTTTCTAATTGTTTCAGGAAATAAATTACTGTCCTCAGTCATCAGTCAACAGTTACTATAATGTAGTAAATACACTGAGATAATGGATCAGCTTTTTGTGTCTGAAAGTGTCTTATTTAATCTTACTGGAAAACTCTGTCTGTGTCTGAAATTATACTTATCTCTTCTTATTATCGTCTTTTCTCCTCAGGGGGTTTTTACTTTATATTATGGATTTTTTTTTCTTGCTCACCACAATATATCTATTTACTATATCATGAGTATATGTTTCCCACTGCTGATACAGAACTATCATTTCCACTGAACAGGTAGGAAATGAGAAAAAAAAAAATAGGAAAAGAACATTACAAAACAGAATTCTGATGTTTCCAGCTGACACACACACACGCACTGGCTGTTTCCTCAAAATCTCCACCCCACACCTGAAAGATCTAAAGTATGTAGTGATATTTCCACCCAGTGTGTGGAACCACAGAGCACAGATAAATCTGTGATGAAAACCTCCTCCATTAGGAACACACATTATGTGGCCGGATTCATCATAAAGGGTTTAGAATGGGATCGCCGCAGCTTATTTTCTATGACATCTTCCTGTTGCTCTCCATTACGCTAACAGATCGCAAAACCACATCTTCCTGTCTTTGGTGTCTCACAGGCACGTCACCTCCACACGTGTGTGCGCCTTGTGCTTGTGTCTGAGCTATGAGGGACAGAGCACAGTGCTGTTCACTACAGCGCAAACACAGAGAGAGAGAGAGAGGGAGTCCTGATAAAATAAACATGCAAATTCAAAGTGTGAGAGAGAAACATGACTTTCCACCATGCTGCAGTCCTTCATCTGAAAATCAAACTGGGACTAGAAGCATTTATCCAATTAAACTGCGGAACAACCTTGAGCTGTAGAGTACACACTCCGGGCTCTTGTTTGTGTTTTCAGATATACTTCAACCTCTTTGCAGCATCACTAGTACATTGTTACACTCTAAAGTTTTAAGAAACCTCAAGTGAGTCTATTTGCCCGTGTCTGCACTCCCGGGGAAATACCTCTAAGCTGAAAACCTGCCCCCAAACAACAAAAACCTGGTGACACATAAACATGTGTCAGAACACATGACATCAGTCAACCTCCCAGTGCATTTTAGTGTCTCTAAGTTTAATTTTTAGCTTCATAAGGTGTTACTATGGATTACTCAACTGTGACTCATTTGATCTTTGTGAAAAAGCCACCTTTGACCTTTGTACACTCAATGTCATTCTGCAAGAACATAACATTAGTTGTACAGTCTGGTCTGACACATCAGAGGGAGACTGTAGGTGTCAGCAAGTGGCTTCGAAACACTCGTCCAAGAGTAAGAGGACAACTGCGTTACATGCAAATTACATTTTTGGTTTGCACAAACTGCCCCCACACCCGTTTTGGGCCATTCTGTTCAATATTCAAATAGGGGTTGTGGAAAACCCTGGACATTGAGTCATGTGCGTGGGAGGTAGGGGATTCCTACGACCTTTCTCTTTTGGCTCGGTCCACAGAGACAGAAAGAAGCACTGAGAAGCCAGTTTCCTCATTTTGTGGTTTCACAGACCAGTTGCACACTGCAAAACATTTACTTAGCCCTGTGTCAAAGAAAGTCAAGCGAAGCTAAAGTGAAATTATCACGTCACACAGCTTCACTTCATCAGAAGAGGAAATGAAAACAAGTGAGGTGTATCAGGGTTTCCCCAAATGATGCTCTGACTCTTGGATTCACCCAGAGTGTGTGATTTCATCCAGCCAAAAAACAAATGAAAGGCAGTTACATGAACTTATCGGTGAAATGACTGGATAAATGTATGCACACTGTCAGTGGCAATGTAAAAAAAACACTCAAAAACCAACCAAACTTTCATTATAATGACGACAAGTACGCCGCTCTCTATACTGTCCATAAGCACAGAGACACAGACAAAGTATTAGTCCAATAGCATCAATGTAAACCAGTGACAAATTGAAAGCGCATATACTCACTTTTATCAAAGTGCATGTCAGAAACTGCTTTGAGGGTTTTCAACAGGTCGTCCAAGCTAATCAGAATAGGATGATCTGATTCTCACTGCCAGTAGGATCAGTGGTGTTCTGGTGTAGAGTGCGGAGAGTCTGGTGTCTAGTGTACACACAGAGCGCACGTTGTTCCTCATCATCGCCCCCAGCTGTGGCTACGCCTTCTTTCAGAGGGGAAGCCACACATTCACTATCACGACAAACCACGATGATGATATTCAATGAGACACAAGTGACGGTGAGAACACAGATATATTTGATGAATATTTGATGAACAGAGAGATATTTGATGAGCACTTATTATACCAAGTACACAAATAAACACAAAGGTTCATTACACTGAGGGCAGTTTTGGAAGAATTATTTGGTGACACTTGTGTTAATTATAATAGTAAGGCGATAACTTTTGAATAGGGAGGTAAAGTTGTGGCAACATTATCTTATTTCTAATGCAATTTCCTGCTCATTACAATGGTGATAGTGTAGTAGTAAGGATAATAGATAATACTATAGTAATACCATGTTATAATTTCCAGGCAGCAGCTTGGTCATTTCTATAGGCGACAGTCAGTGTGAATCAAAGTTAATAATTATCCTATTATTTAGTTGAGATTCCTCCTCCATTATGTGTGTACCCAAATCTATTTTATTATTATTATTATTGTTGTTACCAGGTTATTATTTCGGGATTACAGTTGACATGGTATTAGCCTATAATATTATGTCTCTTTGACAGAATTATTACCATACAATTAACATATTGTTACTAGACTGTAATTTAACCATAGCACCTACAAATGTAAGTTAAATATTACAATATTTTATGATGTAGGTGATCGAAGTTGAAGTCTTTTTGCTTACTTCATTGTTTGGTAGTTTTAATGTTACAACTATGTACTTAATGAGATGATCAACTTTTTTGTGTTAAATGTTCATTTTAAGCTCAATTTTACTTTACCACATTTCTCCTGTCTACATTTGTAATCATAAATAATATTACACATTACCCAGAAAACAAGGGTATAGAAGTGAATACTATAAAATGACAACAATGTAATAATAATAATAATAATAATAATATAATCATAATAATAATAATAACAATAATAATATAACACAAATTCAAGATAATGTTGTTCAATTAATACTTCTTTTTACTTTTATGTTTTCTGTTTACAAGTTGAGTTATTTACTGATCTTAAATATGAACGTTTTAGAGATGTTAATATGTTTTGTTTTAATGTTAAACCAAAGTCTTTAGAACACTTTTATTTTTAAAATAAAACTTGTTTCTGAGAGCAGGATCAATCCTGTGTTTAATGTTTTTGATTTGTATTTGTTATATTTATTCATTTCGGGGTTACTGCAGCTTATGTGGCTCAGAGACTGTGTTAAATGGAGTGTATTTTCTTTTAAATGCTCCAATGGGCCCCGTACAGTCATTTACAGGAACTTCTTTGTCACCTTAACAACAAAGACATATTGGAAAACAGTGAGAAATCAAGTGACAAACAATATAATGAATTTGACCTTAAAAAAAATTGAATTGTGAGCTGACGATTCATTAGAATACTGATTCATTATTTTTGGTGAAACCCTTGAGTGTGATAGCCTCAGGTTCTCTTTTTTTTTCTTTTTTTTTTTCTATAGATGGAAACGGAAAGACGTGAAGCTGATTTCCTGTACATGTCAGATTTGCCCAAAGAACAGTTAAATACCCATAGAACATGACTGACAAGGCACCAGCTCACAAATATCTACACATAGTTAAATTCCCCTTTACAAAGTCCCTGTTACAAAGACACAAAGTCATAGTGATCAGGCTATGTACCACTATATACATATATATATACATGTGTGTGTGTATATATATGTATATATATATATGTATATATACATATATATATACAGTGTTTATTGTAGAGGACAAAACTGAGGTAACATTGGCTACATTTTGACCCTTAGACACAGTCAGTGCATTTGTTGACAGATTGCTGTTAGAATTGCAGTCAAGTAAAGTTGTGAAACTTGGGCTCTACTTTCACTTTCCATGTCATCTGTCAGAAGCCCCACAGCTCCCTCTGCTGTTGCACGGAGTCAGTCAAAATCAATATATCTCAGAGGCAAGTTCACCTAGAGTCAGCAGTCACAGGATGAGCACATGGGTGACATTTGAACAGCAAAACAAGTGTTTTTCTACTGTCTTTTGTCATATTTCACACATGTCTTTATTTTTAATCCGAGACACATTCCGTCATTCAAGTGTGCTGTGCTTCAATTCTATTGCTACATAAAATGTCTGCCTGTTAAACCACCCAATTCTGACAAGAACAGTACAACAAGAAGTGATTTAGGTAGGCGGGGGATGGAGGGCGTGTTGACGTCAGCCGTCAAAAGTGACTGCACAAGGGAAACTAAAGTCACATCAGTTTCTGGATCTCAGAAAGCAGGTCAGTGCGGGCAGAGCAGGTAGGAGGAACTTCACTCACAATGACTTTATCTTCCACATTACCATTCAATGTCCCTCATGTTGCATCAATGCTTGTTTTATGTGCTTAAGTGTTTTATAAACATCTAAATAGTTTGTAAAACTGTGAATGTTTACCACAGTAAATCTCTGCATATAATATTGTTGTTATTTTAGACAAATAATCTGTGACACATAAGTTGTGTATTCAGTGCTGCAGATTTAAAAAAAAAAAAAGAAAGAAGAAGAATCTCTAACAATGACGAAATCAAATATAATTAAATTTGGATTTGAATGTTTTTGAACATTGTTAATCAAGACAGCGTGGTGTCGTCTTGTCTTTCAGAAAGCACATAAGGGAGTTGATGAAAATGGCAATTGACAAATACTTGATCATTGTCCTGTTTTTCATTTGCAGTAAGTAAATGTCTCTTCTTGTTGCACACACACACACACACAGACACGACATTGGAGTGGTCTTACACAGGAAAATGAAACCACATGCACTTGCCGGAAACTTATCTGAGGTATTGCTGCATAAAATTATAAACAACAACTTTAAGTTCTGACAGAGTGTTTCTTTCTTCAAGACTTGGCTGTGGCGTTCACGGGTAAGTCTGGAGAAGCACACTCATCTGAAAATGACTTTTCCGTCAAAACAAACATTGAACACAACGGCAAAACATCTTGAGCTAGACAGTTGCTTCTGAGTTGTCACTTGTTCCATTTGCACTCACATCTGCATCCCACTCGTCTTTGCGCCTGCATGTTGTTTCACTGTCTGTGTGTGCGTCAGACACCCCTGCGGCTTGCTACAGGCTTGAGCCACAGACAGTGGTGGGCATCATCTTTGCAGATGTGTTGCTAACCCTCATCATCGTCGTTATCACTTATCACTGTGGCAGCTTTCGGCGTCAGAAGACAGAAAATGGTAAATTCAGTAAATGCATGATGTTTCAGTTCAACTGTCGCACGTTAATAACGTCCTAATTTGGTGTTTCTTGTCTCTTCACAGCTCACAAAGTGTACATGAATGTGCGCGCCAACTGCAAGAGATAACAGGTGTATTGCAAATACAATATGAGACATGTTTATTTCCTGTATTGTTGAGAGTAAAGTGTCTTTTTCAAAGTGTCTTCAATAATAGTGACTTGATCTATTGCAGAACTGCACTGGAGCCACAACTGTCTTCCTGTTTAAACGGCATGCACAGGCTATAAACTGTGTGATAATATTTTGTACTGAGTCACAAGTGCTGATTTTATGGTTGTGATAAACCAAATGATCACTTTTCTGAGTACCACGAATCATCACAGTGCTAAATGATCTTTGATGCCTCACTGTTTGATACTTACTGAGTTTTTTTTTATTCTTTTGTTAGTTTACTTTATTTTTTCTGTTTTGTCTTGGCTAACTGACAATGTATTGTACATTTTTGTCTTCAAGAACCCCCTCGAAGCCCAGATGCTACATCTCAAGGATTTATTCCTAGTAAACGTTTAGCACCAAGGTTCAGTCCCTGTAGTGGCTCACAGACCACAGAATCCACATTGTAACAAATAAATAAATAAATACATTCTAACAAAAGGTTTTACTAAATGAAAATGTAAGTTCATTCAGACACCCTGTGTACACCTCAGTATATACTGTATAGGCAAATATACAGTATGTTTGCGTGTCTGTGTCTTATTATTTTGTATTTTTATGTGTTGGTTGTTAAAATAAACAGATGAAACATTTTTTTTTTATTTTTTTTTTTTTTAAGAAAATGTTTTATGTGAATGCTTCCTGTAGTGTGAGCTACAGTAGAAGTTTTTTTTTGCTTTAATATAAATCCTCAAGTGACATTTGAGGATTTGACGAACACGGAAGATCTGATTAGATTAATGATTAGAATGAAATAAAGTGCTGCGGCTGTGTGGAAGTCAAACTACGGCTAAACTGCTGTTTGAAGTTTCTAACACTGATTCACCATCTGTTTATCTGTCTGATTCATTGTCTGTTTATCCGTTTCATGTGTCTGGACTCACTCTGTACACTGTGTGTGTGTGTGTGTTTGTGTGTTTGTGTATGGAGCAAAAATCACGTAAACCATTCGAAATGAGGACATTTTGGCTGGTCCTCACGTCTTTAAAGGGCTTTTTGGGGTTTGGTTTTAGGGTCAGTGTTACAATTGTGTGTGTCTGTGAGTGTGTGTGTGCAAGTGTGTGCGAGTGAGAGAGAGAGCGAGAGGAATTTCCCCTCAGCTTAAAAGTAACTGCTTTGAAGAGGTTTATGCGTTTAGGACTCATCTGTATCGCCTGACCTTTTAGCAATAACTGAAACTACTTTTTTTTTACTTTTTTACAAACCCTGCATCTCTGCAGGCACTGAAGCAGAACTTAGAATTGGCCTAATATTGCACATAATTAGACACTTGCACGCTTGCCCAGAACATTTGCATATTGCATAGTTGCACATTTTTCAATATATACAAGTTTAAATAATTGATTTTTACTGAAAAATGTTTGTATTGACTGAAACCTTCTTTTCACGTGAATGTGTGAATATGTGGACTGGTGTTGCAGTAAGCAAATGTTAAAGTTTTTTGGGTTTTTTTTTAAACAAACTTCCTTTGTTTGCTGCAAGGTTTACCTAAAAGATTCTGGTCGGTTTTGGTGTTGTGCAGAGCTGCACTACACACGAGTCCTATCCACCGTCACAAGTAGGTGCTGATCTTCACCTGTTGAGGTTGGTACTGTGAATATCAGCAGGCTGCAACCTTTGAGGTTGCAGTCAAAGATCTTACCGTGACTCTTGACTGGCTTGCTCTATAATGGAAGGGATGGTGAGATTTAAAAAGGAAATGTGTACAACTGTATACACTATAAGTCACATAAGTTGTTAATGTGGTTTTATTATGAAGGGGAACAAACACCAGAATGGATTCTTCACAACCTGGCAACCATAAATGTGCACTTATTTAAGGTTTATTAGTAACCTGTGTTAAATGAGCTAAATGAAGGAGAGATCATCATCATGATTCTTTCTGTGGCTGATTCTTGAAGCGTTTCATCAGATTATAAAAAAAAATCACACATTTTTTTTCATTTGGCTGACAGTAAAGCATCATTGCAGATATAGCTGTGGTTTACCATTGGTTAAGAGACTCAGCGGCTCAGTTTCTATGGCCAGGTGCCTGCTCTAAACCACAGGTCATGAGGAAATGTTCTATCTGGAGAAACAAGAAACATTATATTTATATTTATAATATCATATATTTCACATATATTTCAGCAGAAGCTGCAAAAAGTGTAGACGCATTGTTAACAAGTCAAACCTCAGTCAGTCCTGAATCCTGCAGATCAAATGTAAATGTATATGTGGCCAGGAACACTGATGTCAGTTGTGAGAAACAAAACTACAAGCTTCCTCTTCACTCAGTGGACTCCTCCTCTGAACACACACACACACTGACCAACATTCTCACCGCTGACGGTTTTGCCTGTGAATAGCTCTTCCTCCGTTAACACTCACATCTCGGCTTGCACAATATTGTTTACGTTGACTAACAAAGCCATTTGAAAAAAAGGATTAGAAGGACCGGTGGCCGTCCCTTTTGTTCTCTCTCATTGCCTCCTCGACCAGAGACCAACATAAAGAAGATGCCCGATGCTCTCTGTGTTAGTGGTTCTTTGTTTGGTGAGTTTGGCTCTGTATGATAACAATTGTTGGCACAATAGGAAGGGAGCATACTGTCTCTCAGCTGTTGTCTTGATCTGAGGTTTTATCTCCTTTTTCTAGGTTCTGCAGTCGGACAGCAAGGTACTTTACTTGTCTCTGCTCCAGTGAGAAGCCGTCTTTTGGTTTTGTGTTTCAACTCCTGTGTCTTCGCCCCCCCCCCTCTTCACAGAATGTAATTCCTGTTACCTGATCAGCATGGGGTCTGTCGTGGCCATTGTTGCCTCGGACATCATCTTGACCATCTTCATCACCATCTCTGTGTTCTGCTTTGCAATATTCCACAAGAAACGGAGAGAGTGGGATTCTCATGATGGTGAGGGCCTAAATGTTTGTGCATTGCTGCCAACGTGTGAAGGAGCTGGTTGGTGATATATGACAGGCGGGCCGAAATCTGATTTGTAGATTGTTTTGGTTTTTTTAAGTGGGTAGAAGAAATCTGTCATCATCAGTGTCAAAGAAAACGTCAACAGAGGTCACAGAATCTCCCTACCAGGTAAAACGCCTAATTTATTTAGCCTGTTTCATGTTTAAGTGACATTTTACGCTTTTTCGTGAAATTTCGTTTCACTGTTTTGCAGGAATTACACGGAGTCCAGTCAGATGTGTACAGTGAGCTTCAGCACTTTAGAAAATGAAACAGCAAAGCTATAAAAAAAAAACGTCTTCTCTGTGATGAGTTCCACAAGCGATTACCGTATAGTACCACACAATCCACTGTATACATATCTTATTGTTACCATTTATACTTCTGCTTTAAATTGGTGTCAATGTGGAATAAATGTACAGAATGTTTATTTTAAATTAAAAATGGATATATATTTTATTCACTGACAACTGTCTTGTGCTAAATGTGTTGTTCACTGCATCACACCCTTTTTTTTGAATGTTAAAATGTACATTTTTATTTAAATGATAAATCAAACTGAAATGCATTGTTTACATTTTTCATTTATATATCAGAGGTTTTTTATTTTTTATTTTTCTTCAGATACCGAGAGCAACAAATTCAAGGCTCAGTTAGATTCTGTTCTAGATTATCACAAGTCGCTTATTCCTTAATTTCATTTCCTGAATTTTCTGGTACAACAGTTTCTATGCCAGAAATATATTCCATTTAACTAGTGTCCACAAAATTGTCAGAGAAGTTTTCCTATATTTCTACATATAACCACACAAAAAAAATCTAAATTTGTATGAAAAAGTCCCAGAAGTGTCTATATTTGGCAGCAGCCTGTCTGTCTTCCATGAGTCCACAACTGTCAGCCACTGACTCATGATGAAGGAAGCAACGGAATCTGTAAAAAAAAAAAAAAAAGCTATTGTTATAATACACTCATGACACAATAACAAAGCAAGATCTAGAGAACAATTTTATTTTGTTCTCTAGATTCTCTTATATGAAACAATTCAGCCAAATTGTTTCATATTTGGCTGACTATATGGTTTTGTTTTTGTTTTGTTTTTTTAATCTGTTTTGTTGAAATCCAGAGGAAACTAACCTTCATGTGATCATAAGAAAGTCTGTCTCCTTTCTGGAACAGCAACTCGGCATCTGTTCTAATAAATAATTTCAAAATATGAGATGTTGGGATGAAATGGCAGAGTTTCTGTGGAAATATGAAGATTGGCTGTTCAGTCTTTGGTTGCTTTTTTTATAGTAAAGGCGGGGGTCATACCATCATATTTACTGTTTACTGCTGCAGCCAGTCTGCCTCTGTTCTCCTCCACACTGTCCCCGTCTGGCAAGTCTCTGCTTTCATCGGGACTCAACTCACGATCCAACACATTAACTCGTTCTGCCTTTCTTTGGAGATCAGATCCACTTGTGTGTTTTCCACCCTTCTGGTTGTCCACTGTCATTCCTTCCTCACTGTCAAGACCAGTCCACTCTCTGCTCCCATAGTCCTGAATCAGTTCTCTGCTCATGTCCATTGTCCCCACACTAACTTTGTCCACTCCTGTTTTCCTTCGTGATGGCGCATTATCATTCATCGCCATTATCTCATGGCTTTCAAGATCTTTGACTGCATCTAGGAAAAGTAAAATTGTCTTGCACTATAACAAACATTATGATCACTACAAGTTATAACTATGATTTAAGGTACTGTACCTGTGCTGTCGCCTCCATTATTATTAGTCTGCTCAGGTTCTGAAATACCAACAAAACTCTTCTTGTTCTTTTTTGTTTATTGTTTTTCTGTATTTGTTGTAGGAAATGAAGCCAACACACCTTCAAATCCAGTCTTGTCATCTGACGAGTTTGCATCTGAAATATCTGTGAATGAGTCAAATATAAAATAAGATTGTGTGACAGTGTGATAGTTTGTAGAGAAAATGTATATATTACCTCCAATTCAAATGCTTTTATATTTCTTTTAACAGACGAGAGCATGAAAATGTACCTTCAGAGTTGTTTTCTGTCACAGGTTCACTTGGAGGTTTTGTATATGCTGCAGATATGAGAAAATAAGTAGTTATTTGCTGCAGGAGTTGTTCATGGTCACAATCAGATACTGTCAAAAGTGCGACATTACACCCTGAAGATAAGGCTAGTGACAAAGAAGCAACACAATTATGCCAATACAACATTGAAAGTTCTCTTTTGCTACTTTGCTTTAATCTCACATCCATATTCTTGAGGAACCACAAGTTCATAAAGTTCTGATGAATTTAGCTTGTCACTATGGGATATAAGTTCTTCCTCCAGTTCCTCAACATATCTGATTGGTACATTTTGAATCACAGACCTGTGACATTTCCAGGTACGTTCATTGTGCCAAGTGCATCTATAACAAAGAAACAATGGAAACGTGAGATAAAAGCTCGACTTAGTGATTTTAAACACCACTGTAAAAACATGGAGTGACATAAAATAAGCTCACCATTCAGAAAGCTTAACACATTTTCTCTTTGAGCTTGAAAAAAAGAAGGAAGGATATGGTGTTACTGCTACAGTCCTACCTTATAAAAAGTAAACATGCATTTGGAAAAAGGCTGAGTCTCATTTCAGATGAGTTTACCTCTGATTGGGGCTGCAAACACCACATTTGTGACAAGAAGGAGGAGACAACACAAGAAGCTGAAAGAAATAACATCACAGTGTTAACATCAAAGTGTTAGTGAAACAGGATCGTTTATATGAAAGCTATGGTACTGTGTCATGTATAGCTTAGCTTAAGCTTAGAATAGAATATTTCATTAACAGACATTTGAAAAGACAAAATTTCAAAACTTACAGCTTCATTGTTCTCCAGCAGCACATGTGTCCTTCTGTTTGGAAGCAGGAGTGCACGTTCAGCTCTTATGTACTGCCACTATACCCTGCTTTTTAACATCTAATAGGTCCTGCCCTGGTTAATTACATATTCTGACACAATGTGTTGAATTGAGAGTTCATCAAATGGCTGTGTCTGTGTTTAACAGTGTGTGACTCGCAGGTAGAGAAGCACCAATTAGCCTGTGGGTCTTCACGGGGTTACAAAGACCTATTTATGAAAGCAATCCGGTAAGAAAGCAAATGTTGTCAACACTGAAACACACAGAAAGAATTAGTCTGTCTGTCTATTTTGTGCTGAAAATAGGTGCAAGGTTACTTTGGGAAAATGCCTATGGCTCTTTTTTGGATGGCTGAGGTAGTCTTTTAAAAGATCCCACAGGCAGTGAATTGTTTTTATCACTATTGTACCATTGTCCTTTTAGCCCTGTATTTAGACTAAACAAAGATCTTTTAAAAAACAGGCCTCACTGAACATAGTAGGTATAGATACATTGTAGAAATATCCTGAAATGAAGGCCAAAGCAATTTAGATTCCTTAGTGTGACGTGTGCTTCAGGGGTTATTCAGGCTATCACAATCAAAGAATGAATTTGTTATCTCCTGTCAGTAAATATTTGTGATAAAATTAATTCTAAAATATGTTTTAATTCTACTAAATTATACGCAACATCTCAGGGCCTGTGAAGCATTGTTTTGGGTGTGCATAATACTGTTGATGCATGAAGACACAGGCGTTGGAAGTAAGGGTTCAAGCCTGATCCTTGCATCCCCACCACCAGCATTCCTGTGCCCCATCAACTTCTCCTCACCACCCTGGACATGGGCCTCAAACTCAAAATGACCAGGGAGCCAGTCAATTGAAAAAGTTCGGGAAAATTTTGAAATTAAAATTATATCTTGATAATCCATTGTGATATTGCAAATGTATGATATTGCACACCATTTCAATGTAAAATTGATTGTTTCGATAAACAGTTCACAAAAAAGAACACGATGACGATGCAAAAGGAATCTATAACAAAACAGAACAATTAAATCAATAATCGCATGTTATTATGTAATTACAACACTAGACAGTATATAATTAAATGTTGAATTTAATACATTTAAGAAATGCAACCTATTGTATTGTTGTACTACTGTTTTGAAAAAATTGTGTCATTATAACTTCAAAGTAAGCGTAGGGCCACAGAACATTGACTGGGGGCCGCATGTGGTCCATGGGCTGTGAGTTTGAGACCCCTGTGCCAGGACCTCGAACCACAATAAGATGGAAAAGGCTCATAAACCTCTGTCACCTTCTACAGAGGCTCATTCTGACATTACTGGATATGATCTATCTTCACACTCTTACAATATCCTTGCTACAGATGCATGCTGACAAAAGTTTCTGCCTCTGAACAGACCTGTTGGTGGCAGAAGGAGCCCTCCATGTAAAAGAAAAATTGGAGCGCCCCCTGCAGGAAAGGCTGTTCGCACTAAGCTTTTGATCCCAAGCATCGCCATATTGATGTCCCAACAGCGCTGAGAGGTAATCGTATTATTTCACCACAAATCGTCGTGTGTTGTGAGCCACTGTGTAGTGTTATACATGTCGGATAGTGTTGGGAAGAAGACGCACCGCCGCGGTGTCGCTCTGCTGTTCGACCACACTGTTTGTAGGGTGTTTTTTCAAGGCGTTGTCAGCCAGTTGCCTCGCCAGCCAACAGGCTATTCACTCATGTAGCCTGTTAGCTTAGCACTTTTTTAGCTTTGTGAAATACATTTCCGAGGCTTAATTATTAGCTCTGTGTCAGTGTGGACTACCAGAATGGCTATTTGACTGTTCGTTGTGTAACGTGTTCGTTAATCTCCGGTGTAGGTCCACAGTACGATTGAGAGGTAGTTGTGACTTTCCAGCCGGCTTTTCCCTCTACTATTGGCGAGCTAATGCTAACTAGCTAGCAGCACAGCCAGCTGCCCGGTTCGCCTGTTCGCTAGCTGTTAGCTAGTTCCACTGCACTTGTACAGGCCCTGAGCCACAGCGGCTTTCTGCGTAACCTCTCTTTTTCACGAAAGTAGTAAGCGGACACTTTTGTAATATCCGAACGAGTATGTTGTGCCAGAGAGATAATTCGTCGAGTGGATGCCTCCATTATTATTGGAATCGAATGTGGTTGTATTGACTGGCGTGCGCTGCATCACATAGTTTACTCATGTTTGCTTAATTGACAGCATTGACTTTAATTAACCTACTTTGTGCCTGTTTTTTCAACAGGAGATACAGCCTTGGTGTAGCCCCCAGTGATGACTGTATTGAACCCTGTACCTCCTGATTAGACTGGTTGGATGCCCCCATTTAACATTCAGGTTTCTCCATTTCACACGTTGACTCACGATCCACCAGTAATTTCGTTTTAGCCCTAATTTCTTCCCAACTTCGTGGGATTATGTTCTTTTAATATATGCTGATGTGTTGCATTGTAAGTAGCCATTGTTGTTAACATGTGAGATAAATATTTTGACGTTGTTGATGATCTTCGATCATTAATTCTCACTTTGACCAAGGTGGTGCTGAACAGCAGAAAAAGATGGTCTAAACTCTAATTATTTAAATATTTGTGTTTTATGTAGTTGTACCACCATAAAGGCATCTCTACCACTCCTGTTCCAATTCATCTATCACCAACATCCTGGAGGGACCCTCCCAGGTACTGGTATTTCTACTGCATATAGTTTTCTTTGGGAAGAAAGAATATGTTGATCGGTCACTAAGGGGTGAATCTGTTGGTTGCTAATGGCACTTTTCCACTGTGCAGTTGTTGCGCAGCTTGACTCTACTCGTTTTTGGTTGTTTTTTTTGCTTTTCCATTGGGGATAATACCTGGTACCTGGTGCGTTTTTTTTTTTAGTACTTGCTCTGGTGAGGTTCCAAGCAAGCTGAGCGATACTAAAATGTGATGTTGTCAGACTGTCAGCCATGGGTTG
The DNA here is from genome assembly GCF_019176455.1 of Solea senegalensis. Taxonomy (NCBI): domain Eukaryota; kingdom Metazoa; phylum Chordata; class Actinopteri; order Pleuronectiformes; family Soleidae; genus Solea; species Solea senegalensis. The sequence continues at coordinate 16,501,732 of NC_058029.1, forward strand.
CCTGAGAGTGTTGTCACTGGACAGGAATCAAACCGTACAATGTCAAACTGTAGAGTCAGTTAAAAAGACTTAAAAATCTTGAAAACGTGTATTAATCTCCAACATTTATGAAAGAAATTTCTAAAATGTCAATATTTAACAGAGGAGTCTGGTAAGACAAGTTATGGCCACGTAGGTAGTACTGAACGATCCCATGTACAAATAATTTTACTTAACTGATTCCAATTATTCAGTACACCAAAGAGCACTGCTCAAAACTTGTTGTTTTGCGTATTAAAAGGGTGTCACTGCAGTTTCGTGCAGCTGTGCTATGATGACTGGAAAACTTTGTGCCCAATACCAAACTGAGTTGTGCTAGAACTGTATACTGGAAAAGTGCCATAAGAGAATTTGATTTATGATGTTGGTAAACATTTTCCTGTGGAGTTAATGGTCTCAACTGGTAGTTTTGTGTCTTGTTCAATAATGGAAAAAAAACACACTAGTGTGATTGTCTGCTGGTATTGTCCAGTGGGAGCCTGGTTGCAGATGACACCTCTACACTTTTTTTTTGCAACCTCTATTGTGTGCTGGCCAAATCACGTTTCTGGTGGTTTCAAAATGGAATTTGTGATTCTTATGGGTGACGTGACGACTGGTTACCACTTGGTTTTGGCAAAAGTGCAGTCCAGCTCAGTATGATTTGCAGTCCTTTGCATTAGGGTTGTCTAAAGATGTGAAGGGTAGCAGAAACACCAATCCATACATCCCACTTTTTTGTTGTCACACACGGAAGAATGTGACAAGATGACACTTTTAAGCTCAAATATTATTCTCTAAAAAGCCTTGAATCCTCTTTGTCATAACAAAAAATAAATTTTTTGTGGTTTTCCCATTCCATTACCATTGTCACCAGGAAGTGGTGATTATCTGAAAATTCTAAGATGTTAATATTTGTAGTTACTTTGTTGTTATCAATGTGTATTTATTCTGCTGTTGACAGATTTTTTTTCTGCTTTATTTTTAGGAGATTTAGAGAAAATCTTGTGTAGAATATGTCCGGCCCTGTTCCAAGCCGCTCTCGAGTTTACCCTGATGTAAACACACAGAGACCTCGGGAATACTGGGATTATGAGTCCCATGTTGTTGAATGGGGGTAAGGCAAATGCAAATGAATGGGGCTTCAGTTGTCTTCTATAATTTTTTTTTACTTTGCTGAGGAAATATTATCATATTAACCTTGATTTGTTCCTTTTTTCTTAGGAACCAGGACGACTATCAGTTAGTCAGAAAATTAGGGAGAGGCAAATATAGTGAAGTGTTTGAAGCCATTAACATCACAAACAATGAAAAAGTGGTCGTCAAAATACTGAAGGTATGGCTATAAATGCTTCATTAGTCACAGCAATTTAAATGTTTTTCATTAAAACATTTTGTCACTTTATTTTGTCTCACAACACTTTCTCTGCTCACAGCCTGTAAAGAAAAAGAAAATCAAGAGAGAAATAAAGATCTTGGAGAATCTGCGGGGTGGCCCAAATATCATCTCACTGTTAGATATCGTCAAAGATCCTGTGGTACTTAGTTCTTTCTATTGCACTGTAACAATTCTAAAATACACACACACCTTTGTATCCATAAACAACCCACATGTTCATTGGTTTCTTCTTTTTAGTCCCGAACCCCAGCTCTGGTTTTTGAACATGTGAACAACACAGACTTCAAGGTAATGCTCAGTGCTCTGTTGACTTGTAAACTGTGATAAGCGAACACAAATTTATTTTATGTCTAATGCTTTTTTATTTTTTACAGCAATTGTACCAAACCCTATCTGACTTTGACATACGGTTCTACATGTACGAAATCTTAAAGGTAGGAAACAGTTTTTGATACTAAATGTTTACATTCTTGTCACCTTTACCAGAAATATATTGTAGAGTTTTCCTTTTATATTTCCTTCCTTCTTTACCTGGTAGGCTCTGGATTACTGCCACAGTATGGGGATCATGCACAGAGATGTCAAGCCACACAACGTAATGATTGATCATGAACACAGAAAGGTATGATCTCATGTGTTAACTTGTTTCCTAAAACTGTATTTTTACTGTGATGAATAAATAATTAAAATCTCTAATATATTTCACTTGATTGTTTTACTTCCAGCTCCGTCTAATCGATTGGGGTTTGGCAGAATTCTACCATCCCAACCAAGAATACAACGTGAGAGTGGCATCCAGGTACTTCAAAGGACCTGAACTGCTGGTAGACTACCAGGTGAGGCTCTTATATTCTTACTGTGTCTTATCATGCAAATTGTAAACAAGTTAAAATGTTTTTAATATGAACTCATTCTGTGTCTTTTCATCTGTTTTTGTACATGTAGATGTATGACTACAGCTTGGACATGTGGAGTTTGGGTTGCATGCTTGCCAGCATGATCTTCAGAAAGGAGCCTTTCTTTCATGGTCATGACAACTATGATCAGGTGAGAAGAAAGTCTTTAACATATTTTGTTGTGGGTGTGGTCCCACATTCTTCCAAAAATAGACATTTGCAACATAGGTGAGGTTCTTTTTGTCTTTGTTAAAGTTACCCCAACAGCTATTGTGCAATAGTAAACCCTTAATAGTTGGCACTTCAATGTACTGAATGTAAATAAAAAAAACACTTTTCCTAACTACTGTAGGACATTGACCATAGATGATTAAATGTTATTTGTATTGTGAGACAAGTAGTGAAAACGGTTAACTCTTTTACATGTAAGATAAAACAACATTATCAACTAATACTGTAGTGACTCATCAGTCTGATTTTAGCTATTTATGAAAGCAATTTTACTGCTTCAATGAATGGATGTCCAGGCAAACTTAGTCTCTGTGATAAATTCCCTTTGTTTATTGATCATCTGCTTTAAGGTGGATAAAGTGGCGATGCAAGCATTTGTCCAGTATAGCAGCAAAAACCATGCAGTCACCCATACGTGATCAGTGAACCCAATGCTGCTGCACTTATAAAGACTCAGCCACTCCCTGTGTGCTATAACCTGAACAAATAATCAAGGTATAAACAAACACAAAGACTGGATAATCTGGATAAATGATCAGAATGGCGCCGACAAATACCTTTGCACTATTCATTTTGCAGAGTAGTATATGCCTCTAAACACAGTTGCCAGTTACACGAGGAAGCCCACTGTTTCACCAACATCTCAAACTGTACACGGACTTAAATGTACACGTTGATTTAACAGTATTTATTTATACATGTTTTTTCCCACAGTAACCACTTTATTGACAAAACAATGAAGTAAACCCTGACCACAATGGAATTCAATCAGTGTGTCTTGATACTCTCCACAGGTTTCAACACATTAAATATGTATCTGCATTATTGTTATGTGTCTTCCAACTTGCAGTTGGTGCGGATTGCAAAAGTACTCGGCACCGAGGACCTGTATGACTACATTGACAAGTACAACATTGAGTTGGATCCACGCTTCAATGACATTCTCGGAAGGTAAAATATTGAGGCTTTTTAATTTCAGTATATTATCACTGAACATTTTGGGCAGGATTTTTGCTGAAGAACATCTCATATTAATGCTTTGTCCCTGGTCTGTTCTCTAGACACTCCCGCAAAAGGTGGGAGAGGTTTGTGCACAGTGAGAACCAGCACCTGGTCAGCACAGAGGCTCTAGACTTCTTGGACAAACTACTGCGCTATGACCACCAAGCTCGTCTCACGGCCAGAGAAGCCATGGAGCACCCCTACTTTTGTAAGATTATTTTTCAAACCAAGATTTGTGCTCACTATTTAAAGTAGCTTGATGATGTCAACATATTTTGCACTCACTGTTTTTTCCCTGCAGATCCCATCGTTAAAGATCAGGGAAGGGGGGCCACTCCAGGAGGAATGGCTGCCAGCTCCACACCAGTCAGCTCTTCAAGTATGATGGCTGGTGAGTTGTCTTTACTATTTCACATTTCTATTTAATGAGTGGACCATTTTATTTTAGTCGCCTTGCAATGACCTTATCTGCTTTACCCTTCTCTGCTCTAACTTGTGGGGCAAACCTCCTATCAGTGTATGGAAGGAAATATGCAGTATTACTTGTTAGCCTGTGTGTTGTCTCTTGTTTAATTTATTGTGTGTATTCTGCTGCCAAAAGCTCCTCCCATATAGCACAAATCCACAGGCAAACAAGACAAGACAGCAATTACCATTATCCCATGCTGCTCCCTTAAGTCAAACTAGTAGTATGTTTACATTCACAGTTAAACGGAGCTACGGTTCTAACTCATTTGGACTTCTGTCCTTGTCCCAGTACACAAGCACAAATGGCAAATCAATTTATTTTCTGAAATGTGTCCACCTTTGCTACGCGAGGTGGTCATATGCCCCCTTTAGCTTGATATGGCGTGTTTATACTAGCACAACTCTACTCGCTTTGGCACGGCGCACTTATTTTTGCTTTTCCTTTCGCGATAGTACCTGTTACTCTTTTTTTGCTACCTGCTCTGGCGAGGTTCAAAGCGAGATAAAATCTCATCATTTAACAGAGGAGTCTGGTGTGTTTAGTGACAGCACTGCTGTGAAAGCCTATGATCGTGAGCAGCAAGCCACATCACAAACCCTGCAGCTGTATTTCAGTCCACTGACTGTGTCCGACAGAGTCTGTGCTCCAGTCATGCAGGAAGTACTGAAAAATCCTTTTAATCAACTGATTCTTATTATCCAATACATCGAAAACAACTATTTACTAGTCACTAGTTTGTGTGTCGCTCATAAAACAAAGTGACTGCAGTTACATGCAGCCACTGTGATGGCCCCTCCCAAATGAAGGAGGTATTATATTGTAGTGGAAAACCAACCAAACCGTGTAGAGCCAAGGGGAGCCCAGCTGGGACCATGTGGTGGAAACGCGGGTTTTTTTTTTATGTTTTTTCTTACAGCTAGTTGTTGGCATGTTGATCGCCATTCTGAGTCTTCCTATAATCGATGAACTTTAAATTATTATTATACAGTTGCTGTTTTGAATTCAGCGGTGTTTGTTGGCACTGTTCTGTGTACCAGTTTCTATTATTTCTGGATTTAAGATGAGCATGTGCAAAACCCCCAGGCCAGATTAAGTTTGATTCTGTTCTTACTAAATGTATATGTGCAGTTATAACGCAACCTTCATTGCCATTATTGGGTTGTTATTCTGACTATGACAAATTTGATTCTATACAATTTCCATAGTAATATGTGAACATGTATTTTTAAATCCATTTCCTACTGTAAATGTACTAATGTTATGTTAACATACTGTCACTTGTGAATGGCTTCAAAGAAAGTTCTAGCTTTGAATTTAGATTGTGGTGACTCAAGCAGTTCTTATTGACAAAAAGAACCTTCTGTCTCTTCTAGGCATCACCTCAATGTCCTCCTCACAGCCACTGGCTAACATTGCTGGATCACCTGTCATCTCTGCTCCCAACACTCTGGCCACACAAGTCCCTGCAGCCTCTGGGGCCCAACCCTGAAGCCACTTCCTCACCTGTGTTAAATGTGTGCTCATGGCCATGTCTCGCCTAGATTTCACTGGGGCCCGGGGCCATGGCTCCCCTTTTTATGTTTAAAATAACAATGGAGAAAATTTAAAGTTGCTTTTCACATTCAGTTATATTTTGACACCTGGACTTGACAGAAATGTATTGTTGCACCTGTCAGGATTATTAGATTTAATTTGGGTGTGTTATTTGACAATACCATTGTCTAGAAATTCTAATAAGATGTAGACATGAAGAGAATGGATAATAAAATTTATTTTGTATGTTCCAAATATACAGTCTTGCTTGAAACTGTTTAATGGGGATCCTGCTGTATTACACTGTGAACCTTTACACGACTTCACAAAACAGAGTCAGGAATCTGGTGTGCCCCACTCAACCGTGCTCGCTGGTTGCACACGCAGTAATGTGCAGGAGTTGGTGTTTTGAAGTTGTTAGATGCTATCATTCTTTAATTGGACTTTTGTAGATATTCTACAGTTACTGTCAGGTTGCATGCACCCAATGCTGAATATCACAGGGTCAATAGTTTGCCAATTTTGTGTTACTTTCACTTCTGTATGTGTATGTATGTGTTCATGTTTGTTTTTTATGAAGTCTCTTACACATGATTTTGATGACATAGACAATTTTGTATCTTTTGTTTTATGTTGGGAGGGAGTCATCACCTACAAAAAAACAACTTCAAAAATAAACAATTTAAATGGGGCTTCGCAGGCACTACATGTTATTGCATGTACCATGTGTTGACTGTTTGCATTTGCAAAATATGAGTGAATTTTAAAGCAGAACTACAGAGTCGGCTAATTCCTCTGGATTATTCCTTAGACAAATTGTCTTTTTGCATCAAGTGATTTATGTTGTGTAGAAAACAAATATATGAAGTATTTTAGGTGGCTTTGGTTGACAGTTGGTGTATAGCTGTTCACAATTGGATGTGGTGACATACTGCGTCACCTAATATGATTTTATGGATACCTGGAGATTTTAGTACTTAATCATAATCTTGAATCAGTCTGATCATTCTCTGGCATCAACAAGGCATTCAGAGAATTGCCACACACTCCATATTTTCTCTTTCTTCAGACAATCTCAGCACCAGTAGATGAGTCGCTATTGACATAACCGGAGTAGCCCTTTAAACACCCGTAACCGTAATTTAAATAACCATAATGGTTTTCTTTTTGTCGTTGTGCAGTCATGAAGTTGGCGTTAATAGTGGCCATATTTCCGATAGTCTTGAATGCAGCATTAGTGGCGCGTGTACCTCGACCATGGCCTCGACAACTATAGTTGAGTGGTTTTAAAGATTTAAGTTGACAAAGTTTGCTTTTCGGTAAATCATTTCCTAATGGGAAAGCTACTGTTAATCCCGTTGGTAATATCATCGCTGTTGGGATTTCTTTTTTCCGTTAAAGTAGGAAAAGTTATGTTGTGTGTTGAAACAATACAGGGCAATGCCTCTCGCCTCCAGGAAACCGGCCAAAAATCACCTGCCCAACTGTGTACATGGCTCGGAAACACCCAAGTAAGTAACTACTCACCGACTACAACAAAACAAATCTCAAATAAACACTCAGGCATTAAAACTAACCCCTTTGCTGCTGCTGCGTACTTTCAGATAATGGCTCGGAAGGTTACAACAGTCGTTGGGGAAGGACTCGCCTCTATCAGCACTGTGAGTATTTGAGATGGAGACCTGCCACATTTGTCAAATGTTAAATAAACTGACAGTACAATAAATAGCAGATTTATTACAATTAGTAATCAGTAATCAGTCCTATCAGTTCAGGTAAAGCCATTTAAAGGTACTGTCGGCAGGATTATTTTAGCATCATTGATCAGTAGAGCTTCATCTAGGCTCTCTGTGTTACCAACTCCTCAGTAAAGAAAGTAGTTATTGGCAGTCCTGAAAGTCACTAGATGTTCCTAAATATTATCACCTAATTTTTGTGTATGTAATGTACAGCTGTGGGAGAGAGGAATAGACAAAAGTATACAAAATTAGTAAAAATAAACCCACCCTAAATAGGGGGGTTCACAGTTCTAGACCTCATTATCTTGGCTTGGGACCAGCAAATCTGACCCAAAAGAGACACTTTTTTTAGATAAAGGTTAACAGGAAACATATTCAATACGCACTAGCTTATATAGAGCTATGGCACCATCTACAGAGGCGGAGTCAGCGGTACACGATAATACATTGATTTTCTCCTCTGTATGTATTCCATGAACATTTCACATTAGTGGAGAAGACTAACGACATTGAAAGGTAACCGAAATGAAAAGGCCCATTACCTTGAATAGAAATACAGATATTTATGGATTTTATAAAGTGTTGGACATGTTTTGTCTAATACACAAAGATATACATTCGTTTTTTGGATAATCAAATGTAGAAATCTTCAAAGGAGATATATGGGCGATTTGTAATACTGCAGCCCCCAGTGTTACATACATCCCCCTTCTTTGTCTTTACTCTCATGCATTGCCAGTTAGTTTGAGGATCCCTCACAACCAAAAGACACATGCATACCAAGCCCAACATCTGTTTTACTTGGATAATACATATGTAGTTTCATCAGCAAGTGGAGTGAAAGGTGGGCCACTTTTGAGCAACAACAGAGACACAGCAGTGGAGAATTATGATGAAAGTAGAGATGAGCTACAGGGCAGACAAAGTGACAATGACAGATTGTAAACATATTACATCTATTACAACTTTGTTGTCTAAAGTACATGAATCATGTTTCATTCTACATAGATAAAATGTTTAACACATGTATTTAACTATCGTCAAAGTTTGAATGGTTTATTGTATTTGCAGGGTTTTTTCTCCCCGACTATTTAATTTCCTAACATTTATGTGAGTAAATTCATGTTTTTAATATCTCAAGGGTCTGAAGTATCCTGGGCTACCAGTCTCCGTTGTGGCAGGAAAACTCTTCTCTGTTCATTTTCACTACATCTGATTGAATGGTTAGTGATGAGGATTTTTTTTTGTGTGTGCCTGTAGAGTTATGTGGAAAAACCTGTTGTCCTTCAGTTTTACTGAGTAACCTCTGGGTCCATAAGGAGACGCTGAGATTATTACACCTGGGCCGTGTCTGTATGCATGCAATCAGTTCATTTCACTTTCATAACAATGCTTTCCTTGTTTCCCAATCAGATGACGAGATGTACATCTTTGTTGTCAACCGTCCTCAGCAAAAAAGCCAAATAGAGGTCTTTCGATCTGTTGAGGACGATCACTCCCTGGTGCATCTGAACACAATAAAGCATGAACTTCCCTACAGGTGCAGTATGGTGACAACACACTCTGTTATAAATATATATAAATGATATTGTTGCAGTGGGCGGGGATAGCTTCTATGCGACCAACACTCACTATTTTACCCACAAGATCCTTAAAGCTCTGGTGGAGCCTCTCCTGTCTCAGCCTTGGTCTAATGTTGTGTACTACAGTCCCAAGGATGTAAAAATAGTCTCCAAAGGTTACTACATGGCCAATGGCATCAATATGTCTCCAGATAAAAGGTAAGACCAGTGTTTGGAGAAACACAATGATTTTTCATGACATAACGTGACTGAATTTTGCAGTGTGATATTCTTTATTTTGACAGACATATACTGTATATGTGGCAGATCTGTTTGAACACAATGTGCATGTGTAGCATAAAGAAGACAATACATTTGGCCCCTGTGAAGGTAAATATTATAACTATAATTATAATTAAACATAATTATAGTAATGTTTTTATAGTATCAGTGTAAGAATTATTTCTCCATTAATGAAACAAAAATTGTTCATGATACAAAGATTAAAGATATTACTCTTTAGGAGTTTTTCTCTATTTTTAAGTGAATTCATGTGGACCCTTTGGAATTTCCTTTTTTTGTGCATTAATTTGTCTTAAAATGTGATTTGTTCCTCATCAAGGTCACCTTACATAAAATACAAACACATACATTAAAACAATAAAATAAAAGACTCTAAAATTGGGTGGTGCAGTGGTCATTGTCATTGGGAGTATGCTTATGATTTCAACAACAATTCAGTGGAGTGGAGTTTAAGCATAGCTTGTGTTTCATCAAAGAAATATCAATGAAATTAGTTAGGAGGTGTTAGGATATATATATGTATATATGTATATATATATATATATATATACACACATATCTATATATATGTATATATCTATATATAGATATATACATATATATATGTTGTCTCCAACATTCTGAAGTCTTCAGCAGGAATTTTGATATTTACAGGTTTTATCATGACCAGCTGTTACTTGGGAAGGATGACAACACAGAGGAAGCCACTGTTCCAAAAAAAATTAATCAATAATACTGCCGCACATTTGTACACTCCACACTGTTTTATGCAGTGCATACCAACATAAAAACCTAATGGTAAAAACCGATGGATGGAGCCTTAGGATTTGGGGTCTGCTTTGCTGTCTCAGGGCCGTGATAGCTTGTCATCACTGAGGACGTAATGAACTCAAGTTTATCAAGCAGTCTTCTAAATAAATGTCAGGGTGTCTGTCCGCTAGTCGAAGCTTCATAGAAGCTGGGTGAGAAAGTGACCAAAAATGCTAAATAAATCCACTTCAGAATGGCTTCAACATAAGAAAACACACCTTTTGAAGTGTCTCAGTCACACCCCAGACCTTAACCAGATAGAATGACCTCAGGCATGCAGTTCACATCAGACATGAACACCAAGAACATGGCTGAGCTGAAGTGGTTCTACACATGAGGGTGGTTGAAAATTCTTCCTGAACAGTTTGGAGGTCAATTTGAGAACCATGGATCCACATACATTCTATGATCATCATGATGGTGTGCCCAAAACAACTGTCACTTGTTTACTGGTAAGTGTGAAGAAAGTTGGTGTATAACCATTGGCTGTGGATACATATTATGCACAAGTCTTAATTTTGGAGGCATCGATGTATAAGCGGACACTCACTGGCTACTTTATTACTGTTGCCTTTCTATCATCTGGAACCAGTCTGGTCATTCTCCTTTGACTTCTAGCATCAACATAGCATCTTTGCCTAGAGAACTGCCATTCACAGAATGTATTCACTGTTTTTGGACCATTCTCTGTAAAGAGTACATAGCTGGTCTTGTATAAGAACCCTAGAAGATCAGCAGCTTCTGAAATACTCAGTCCAGCCTGTCTGACATCGACACGACAATAAGTTGCTGCCATGATGATTGGCCGCATAAATATTTGTATTAAGCAGTAGAGCAGGTGTACACAATAAAGTGACCAGTGAGTGTAAACATTTCCATATGGTTTTGAAAAGCATGAAAGAGGAACGTGAATAAAATAAATGAACCACAAAACAGAGTCCACGTTTTTCAGACCTGTTCAAACATGAGGTTGCACGTGATGCACTTTGACCATTTTATGCCCTAGTAATTTTTCTCTTCGGAAAACATGAAAACCACATAAAATCAGACAAAAGTTTACAAATCCACCTGATGGAGTCGTGCCATTACACATGCACAGAGGTCTGTGTAGAACAGACCACGTCTATAGCTTTTGTACAAAAGGTTATATATCGTGACATCAGGCCAGGGCTGTTACAGATGTTCATCAAAGCTGCAAGGTGGTTAATCATCAGTCAATACATTATATATTGTCCTGCAGCTGTATTGTAATACATTTAATTCCATTTTGCGTTACTCTCTTTGCTATAAGCATATTGGACAATTGGATATTGAATAATTATTAATTACATTTGGAAACTGTGTGTGTGTGTGCATCATTCTGCGTTTTCAAAATTAAAAACGCACACATTCTGCTGCAGATACGCCTTTAAGTAGGCGTTATTACTTTCTGTGTTTCCGACGGTCATGAAGGCAGCGTTAGTGGCGCGTGAACCTCCTCGGCTACGGTAGTTTGGTGGACATAAGCTAAACCTTTGCCTTTAGGTAAATCGTTTCCAAATGGGAAAGTTAGTGTTAATCTCTCTGGTAATAGCTGCCTTATCGGCGCTGTTGGGAGAGAGGATTCTTAACTTAAGGTAACGTAGAAACCAACTTTGTTAATGTTTGAATAACGATTTTTTTTCCCCCACCGTCTGGAGTAAAGTAATGATTTGTGTTGAAAACACTGCAGGAAAAGGACTCTCGCCTCCAGAGAACTGGTCAGAAATCACCTGCCCAACTGTGTGACTCTGAAACACCTGAGTAAGTAACTACTCACCAACTACAACCTAACAAATCGCAAATAAACACAGAGAGAAAACTATAAACTAACCCTTTTGGTGCTGCTGCGTACTTTCAGGTCATGGCTCTGAGGATATAACAGTGGTTCGGGATGGACTCGCCTTTATCAGCACTGTGAGTATTTGAATTGTGCAGCTGCCACGTTTGTTAAAGGTTGTTGTTGTCTAAGGTTAAAAAACCTTATCAGAAAACACACTGTAAAAGAATTACAACTCGGAGCAAAACAAAAAATTAAAACACGCGTTGGAAAGAGTCCTTTTATTTCGGGTAAAGCCATTTAAAGGCATAATAGGCAGGATTATTTATGGCATTATTGATCAATAGTTGACTATTAACCATTCAGTATAATATTAAACAAGTGATCTAAGAAAGAAAGACTCTTCTGCACCGCATCATCAATCGGGTTACAGACTTGATGCAACTCCACACATTTTTGCTCTCAGAAAATTGCCACTTGTAAATTGAATTTTCCTGCTAAAATACAAACAAACGTGGTTGTCCAGCAGTTTGATGTGATAAATGCTCCTTGCCCCCACCCACCCCTGCGCTGCCTCTGTATACACACAAACACACCCTCAGATAGGTCTGATGTGTCTGTCACATTGTTTCCGTTTTAGAAAGTACTGCTGATGAAGGGAAGAAGAAAATCAAACAAAAAAAATTGGTTTCTATATGGTGGCATGTTTTGTCATGTCGTATTTTATTTAACAACCTAACATCTGTGTTAGTCATTTCATATGCTTTTTTTAATATCTCAAGGGTCTGAAGTATCCTGGACTACCAGGCTCGGACGTACCCGGAAAGATCTACTCTGTTGATCTACAGGATCCACGGATGAAACCAGTGGAGCTGCGCATGCCAAGAAACTTTGATCTGGACATATTCAACCCCCATGGCATCAGTGCATACATTGATACAAATGGTGAAAGCACATGTTACACACATTTCTGACACAAAGGGAAAAAATATAGTCCAGTGGCTTGTTTTTTTTTTCAATTTCAACTAAGAGTAATATCAATCGAAACAAAAGAAACATATTTGTTAATTTTCCCTACATCTGATTGAATGGTTAGTGATGAGGATGTTTTTACATGTGTTTTTCTTGTGTGTGCCTGTCGAGTTATGTAGACAAACCTGTTTGTCCTTCGGTTCCTTCAGAGTAACCTCTGGGCCCATAAGGAGACACTGAGATTATTACACCTGAGCGTGTCTGTATTTCTGCAATCAGTTAATTTCACTTTTATAACAATGCTTTCCTTGTTTCCCATCAGATGACGAGATATACCTGTTTGTTGTCAACCATCCTCAGCACAAAAGTCAAGTGGAGGTCTTTAGATTTGTTGAGGACGATCACTCCCTGGTGCATCTGAACACAATAAAGCATGAACTTCTCTACAGGTGCAGTATGGTGACAAATTTAAACTGTACCCCATCTAAAACAACACACTCTGTTCATGGCTAATAATATATTTATTGTGTGTCATTAAAGCGTTTTGATTTCTTTCCAGTCTAAATGATATTGTTGCAGTGGGTGTGGATAGTTTCTATGCAACCAACGATCACTATTTTTCCCACGAAATCTTCAAAGCTGTGGTGGAGCCACTTCTGTTTCAGCCTTGGTCTAATGTTGTATACTACAGTCCCAAGGATGTAAAAATAGTCTCCGAAGGTTACTACATGGCCAATGGCATCAATATGTCTCCAGACAAAAGGTAAGAGTAATGTTTGGAGAGACACCAGTGATCTTTCATGCTTGAATATTGAAATATCCTTAACCTTTTTTGAACTTTATTAATATTTATAGACATATATATGTGGCAGATGTGCTTGACCACAATGTGCATTTGCTGGAGCGGAAAGAAGACAATACTTTGGCCCCTGTGAAGGTAAATATTTTAACCTTTGAGCAATGATTTTTCAGTTATTGTGTATACTATTTACCCATAATGGCAAATATGCTTGAATAGTAATTCATTTTTAAAAACCATGATGACTGTATGTTTACATACGTTTGTGTCACCAGTCTGTGGCTCTGGGTTCACTCTGTGACAACATTGAAGTTGACCCTGAAACAGGTGACCTGTGGTTAGGCTGTCACCCTAATGGATGGAAAATGTTTGTGTCCGACCCCAACGACCCACCTGGATCAGAGGTTTGTCCGTTCACTTAAACCAGTTTGTAACATTAAGAAATATTAAGCTTTATGTGTTCACGTTTTAAAATCTATAATATCTTAACTAAAATGTAAAGATAACTCTTAACTGTATCATCATTGTAATTCTCTCTCTGTCTCTGGTTTACGTTTTCTTCAGGTCATCAGGATCCAGAAGATCCATTCTGATGAGCCGGTGGTGACTCAGGTATATGCAGATGATGGTCAGGTGATCATGGGTTCATCTGTAGCCACAACATATGGAGGGAAGTTGCTAATTGGCACAGTGTTCCATAAAGCTTTGGTCTGTGACCTGAAGTAGACAATGACTCTTTTATCTTTCAATTGACTGAAGTTCAATTAAAGGATGAAATCAAGGATTAACACTGACTGAGGCTCTCACCCAGACGGGAAAATAATGAAGCATGATTTAAGAAATTGTATGACTTGTAGACTCTTGACTGGAGTCTAATTGTGCATAAATAACGCATGGTCGAAGCTGCAAGAAGGTGGATGTGTTTCTTCACCTGACCCTGGGTAAAACAGTCAAGACACTGAATTAACTACATACATGAAACACTGGGAAATAAGGGCTATATTACAATAAAATTTGTAAAAAAAAAAAAAACCCAAAGCTGTTGCTGTTTCGCTTTGTATCACAAAAGCTAATTCTTTAAAGCTACAGTACGCAGGATAATATGTATACATATATATATATATATATATATACATACATATATGTGTGTGTATATGTATGTGTATACATATATATGTATATATATGTATATATGTATACATATTATCCTGCGTATGTGGGGGGGTATGTATGTATGTATATACATATATTTGTGTGTACAAATATATATTGTATATATATGTGTATGTATATATATATATATATATATTCCCAGGTGGTAATAACGTGAATGTTTTGAGATGTCACTTTTGACCCAATATTATGATATTTGTTTGATGTTGGGCAGAATGTTCACATGCGTTTTTATAACGTTTGAGATCAAAATATACTGCCTAGAAGCACTCAAACTGTTGGAAGTAATAACCATGTTGTTGCAGCAGAGGATGCACTGTTTGGCTTTCACCCATGCCAAAACAAACGAGCTGAATTATCCTCCTGTCACAACACTATTGTGGTTCTACACCATCAATGCATCAAAGTAATGAATAGAGAGTCGACTAATTCCTTCGACAAGTTGTCTTTTTGTGATTTATGGTGTGTCAAAAACTAATGGGTTTTCAAAGTATTTTAGATGACTTTGGTTGACATTTGGTGTATAGCTGTTAACCATCGGATGTGGGCACATACTAAGACACCTAATAATATGATTTTATGGATACCTACAGTGGTCATTTTGGAAATTTTGTTACCTTTTTATAATCCCGAATACGTGCCTCGGAAACACCTGAGTAAGTAACTACTCACCAACTACAACCAAACAGATCTCAAATAAACCATCTGGCATTAAAACTAACCACTTTGCTGCTGCGTGCTTTCAGATAATGGTTCAGAGGATATAACAGTCGTTGGGAACAGACTCGTCTTTATCAGTGCTGTGAGTATTTGAGATGGAGACCTCCCACATTTGTCATTCCCAACACTATATGTGGCAGATCTCTATATGTGGCCACTGTGAAGGTAAATATTATAACATTTAATAATGTTTTTATAGTATCAATCATGGTTCATCCATGCAAAGATTAAAGATATTACTCTTCAGGAGTTTTTCTCTCCTATTTTTAATGTGGACCCTAATGGAATTTCCTTTTTTTGTGCATTAATGTGACATAAACTGTGATATGTTCTTCATCTAAGTCATGAATATTAACATACACAATATATTTAACATTCACAACGCTCGACTAATAATAATACGTTTTATTGGACCTTTCTCAAGGTCACCTTACATATAATACAAACACATAAGTTAAAACAATAAAATAAAAGTGGATGGTGCAGTGTGGTCATTGGGAGTATGCTTATGACTTCAACAATTCAGTGGAGTGGAGTTTTAGCATAGCTGTTGTCTTATCAATGAAATTAGTTAGGAGGTGTGGTTGAGAATTATTTTGACTGATAAAAACACTCCTCAAAAGAAGCATTCACTGATGATGCCTCACAACAAAAGCTCACCAAAGATCCAAAGTCAAGAGTTGCTGATATATAGATATATAAATTGAATTGAATTGAATTGAACATCAACATTTTCAGCTGTCTGGAATCATAAACATAAACTGAGAACCTCTTGAGTTCACCCATGAACAAAGCTGCAAGGTGGTTAATCATCACTGGTTAAAACAGTCAAGACACTGAATTAACCACATACATGAAACACCATGAAATAAGGGCGATATTACAATAAAATTTGTAAAAAAAAAAACAAACAAGCTACACTAAAGCTACAGTACACAGGATAATATATGTATATATATATATATATATATATATATATATATATATACATACATATATATATATATATATATATATATATATATACATTTTACCCAAGATTATGATATCTGTTTGAACTTGGGGAGAAGGTTCAAACTCTGTTTGGCATTGTTTGGCTTCCATCCATGCCAACACAACAGTGAATTTATGTTGTTTTGCATAAACAAGCTAAAATATGAAAATATGGAAAAGAAAATACATGTTGGAGACATTTCTGGAAATTTCTTGAACTAAACTGTTCATTTCTCTTACATCACAGATGTATTCAGTTGCATACACAAGTAGTCTGATTTTATGGATTCATGGATTTTTACTTTATTGCTGTTACACTGATGTTCATTTCAGAAGGTGGATCATTATTCAAATCTTTTTAATCACAGTCGGTTATCGCCCCTTGAACGGTATTCATCATGCATCCGTTTTACAAGGAGACAGTCTACAGTAAAACAATGTCATACTAGAAATACCAAGTAAAAGAGCAAAACCAAGTCATAGACACAAACAGTAATCATAAATAAAATCCTGGGTCTGCCCTGCTAGGAAACTGTTTGACAGCCCAGCCTTGATTTGCATAAATTGATATAAAGCAATTTCCTTAATTCTTGACAGTTCTAGTATGATTTTAAAAACAACTGCCCTTTCCTCTAACTGGCTCCACAGTGTTGGTAAATTTGAAGAACCATCTCGAAAGGAAGATTTAACCCTTTTCATCCTGGTCTGTTAACACATTTTCATTTACCTTGAGTATTTTAAACCTAGTCTCTCCTCCGTCAGGATGCTGCACACTTTGTTCTTCTGCAGCATCGTTGACAGGCACAGTGACGACAATGCCGCCATTTTCTGCCTCGGATGCACCGCTGTCCTTGCTCTTCAAGTTATCTGTCCTCGGGAATTCTGCTCTTGTGCTCGTTTGCTTCCTTTGATCCGCTTTGTTCTCGTCGGCCTGTGGGTTCTTGAACAGGTCAAAGACACTGGTGATGTTCTTCTGTCCAGGTGAATGATCCAGGGTCTGGATGTCCAAGTCGTTGCAACTCTGAGAGCGATTTATTTTGTCAACAGGCTTTTTATGTTTTGCCATGATGCCAATCTCTTTGATGACGGTGCTGTAGTCGCCGTCCTCCTGCTCAGACAGGAAGTTGAAGATGTCAATAACGGACTGCTTGATATTAGGTAATTCCTTGTTTCCTCCTTCTTGTAGGGGCTCCTCATCGTTTAACTGTCTGTGTCTGTGTCTCCTTTTCCTAAACACTTCGTGAGCTTTCACTACCATGTGGACATTCCAGCTGAAAAAAAGAGACAGCCAGGCCAGACCCATGTAGATCCATATCTCTGCAAATACTCTGTACAGAGGGGGGTATTCTATGTTGGGATTTACACCTGAAATGGAAGTAGAAGCACTGTTATGACTTTTATAACAAAGAACCAGGCAAATTGTGCAAAAAAACAACAACATTATGTATAGATCAGGCATGTCCAAAGATTTTGTACGGCTTTGGTTTTATAATGTATTATTAAAGGGGACATATTATGCAAAATCAACTTTTTAACCAATTCAGTACTTATATTTGGGACTCTGGAGGCCCTACCAGTCGCCAAAGTGTGGAAAAAGAATACTCAGTCATGTTTTCGTGGTCCCCCTTAGTGTAAGTATAAGCGATAAAACACTCGATGTTGAATTCCCTGCGCTTATGACGGCAGCATGCGCATTTCACCGTGAATGTTACCGCCCCACCAGTAAGTTTACTTCGCAAGCTCCACCTTAGCTCCACCTTGTCCCTGCGAGAGTGCAGGCGAGGGAGGAAGAGCGGTATTATGTCAAGGCGGAGGGACAAGTGTGCTGCTGGCTGCACAGTGTTTTACAGAGAATCTTATATATGAAGCTAATGTGCCGGATAAAGTCAGCAAACGTGTGTTCGCACCACTTCGCATCAGACTGCGGCCAGCGGTCGCCGTATTTAGTCAGGGGACGTATTTCACCGACGTATAAACACACACATTGAAATACATAGAAATCTATATGTATCCTAGCGGTAGCAAATTTAAATTTAAGACAACCGTTGATTCCGCCCCTCAGATTGAGCCCAGCTTGATGTAGGTCTGGTTTGCCAGGGTAGGCCAGGGACAGACTCATGTCACCCCCATTAGCTCGGCTGGTAAGGAGTTGTGCTTTGAAACTAGAGTCCTGAGTTTGCAACCCAGCTGTGACAGGCAGTTCCAGTATGATATCTGACTCCAGATGTAAAAGAAAGGCTGATTTTATTTTTTTCATTTGTTCACTCCTACGTGGCTTAGATTTCTTTACATTGCCATTTCAAAAATGATAATTGTGGCAACGAAATTAAAATATTCTAAAACAGTGCCTTTGTGTGTAACATTTACTGTTAAAAAAAGGTATGAAGGGAGCATTGGCCCCCAGGAATCTTTACATTATCAAACCTGGTATGCCCGCTGGTATGGATGAAAAACACCATGAATAAACCTACCTGCCACATAATCCCCAAAACCAACCGTTGTGAGTGTGATGAAAGAAAAGTAGATGCCTTCCAGGTAACTCCATCCTTCCAGAGACATGAAAACAAACGGGGGGATCACTAGGTGCACAAACAGCCCCCATAAAAGGAACAAAGCCGTGCAGATGAATTGGACTTTTTTCTGTCAGAAGGAAGAAAGGAAACACAAACACCAAAATATGTAGGTGGGATTACAACTTCATGTTTGAAAACTTTGCCATTTAAACACAGCATTCAGTCTTCTCTTACCACTGAAATATTTCTACGGAGCAGAACCTGGGACAGACGCTTAGCCCTGTCCCCAAAGAATGATCCCAGTTCACTAATCCATACCAGACACAGTGGGATCCCACACAGACCGTACAGGATGCAGAACACACGGCCACCTTTAGTCTTTGGGGCAACGTTGCCATAACCTGTGGATGATGAGAGAAAATAGCCACTCACAGCACCAACAGATTTACATTATTTAATGGCCTAAAAGATTTAACCAATATTATTCAATTAGTGAATAATAGTTCACATGTTAATAAAATCAATTAGTGCCAAATACAGCAGCTCTTACAAACCTATGGTGGTGACAATGGTGGCAGCAAAAATGACAGAGTTGGCCCAGTCCCAGGAGTTGTGATATTTGTCACCAGTGATGGTCACACCTTCACCCGCAGCCTCCGACACAATCTGATGGGTAAACACAGTGAGTCCACGTCCACATGATTTTTTTCCCCTCTCTAGATTGGCCCCCTCTTGATCAGACGACACTATCTGCACCAGGGATCGGCAAGTAAATGCGGTCGAGTCAAGGGCCAATTATTTTGTAAGCTATCGAATATTGGGCCAAAACATCATGTTCATTTTTGTGAAGATAAGCAAATAATTTAAGGGCCAGACACTGATTCTGGTGGGCAACCCTAACCCTAACCCATGGGCCACCAATTGCTGACCCCTGATAGAGGGCTAGGAATAATTTAAAACAACTAGCCCCAGCATCTTGCATAGTGCCCCCACAAAGCTAGAAACGGCCCTGCATGTAGCCTGCGCTACACCTGGACACACCTTATGCAAACATGCAGTCTTTTGACGCTGTAGCTTGTGGTATGAAAGTATGGAGAAAACACACACACGCCCCCTCGCGCCTATGGCGCACTGCTGCTCGTGCGTGTCGATTAAAAAATTAGAAATGCTTCAAACTTTCTCGTGCGCTGTACAGTGAGGAACCATTGAGCTGCTTCATTGTCACCTGATCCACCTCAGCAGAAGTAGAAACGCTCGTGGCAGTTTGTTCCTGATCAGGAAAAACAAGTCCTGAAGTGTCCTGACGCGTAAAGGCGACCTGAACCGACTTCCAGTTTTAAGCTGTAGAAGCGCGACATTGTAGTGTCGAATCCAATGAACAATGTTTCATAAAATACACTATAGTCTATAGTTTAACGCTGTAGTCTACATTTTTTACATGTTTATTACTTTCATCTTTGATCGCGGCTCTGGTGGCTCAATCTATTTTATGCATCAATACAAATCTAACTTAGAATGTCATAATATAGATATATATATATATATATAAATAAACGAAAAACTGGTGGGGATCATACCTCCAGGATCTCATCCAGATCCTCTTTGGTCAAGCAGGAAAACTTGTTTAATAAGTTTTCTCTCTGGAGGATGTATTTGTCTCTGGCCGACATCCAGTTTGGCTCCTCGAGAATCTGGAATATCGCGGCCCCGATCGACAGGTAGAAAATGACACATGAAGTTAAAAGTGGGCCCTTATCAGCCATATTAAAGTCATAACTTCAGTCTGAACGACGACGAGTAGCTCATGTTCATTACACGGGACAAAAATGCTTAATTCCCACCCGCTCTTGTTGTCTTCCTGCTAAAACAGTGCAACACTGCTCTCTGTGGAGACACTCGTGCTTTGTCGAATCGAAGGCACGTCCTATTCAAAGGTCATCCTTTGAATATATATTTAAATATTAAATATATCAGTGTTTAAATATGACAAAACCTACGTTGAAACATCCTTTCCAAATGTAAAATTGCCCAAAAATAACATTTTTCACACATTCTTTTTCGTGTCAGACAGCATTAACCAGTAAATAAAGCAAAACTGTAATGGGCTGTGTATACATTTTTACATTACATTTATACATTTGGTATATTAAAGCTTTAAATTATACAATTATATCCCCCAAACAATTAGGAATTATGAATTTTCCTTATATGTGATCAAATATTTCAGACTTTTCTGCAGATGTTAATTTCCTACTGACAAACAATCTAACTCAAACACAAGTATGAGAAGATTACTGTAGCATTCAACAGGGGACACCATCTTCAGTGGGTCAAAGTAGGTGTGTGTGTGAGTGTCGGTGATGACAGTTACTCTTATCTGCACCCAGAAGGCTGGAGTTAAGTGTGTGGAGTGTTTGGGTGTATACTGGCTGTTTTGTATGATAACATGAGTCTGTGATAGGATCCTTTTTCTTTCTTTCTTTCTTTCTTTCTTTCTTTTGACCAGTGCAGTAGACCCTAAGTCATGATGCCATGGCCTTTGTTATATTATGTACTCTTAAAGGCACAGTGTGTAGGATTTAGCAGCATCTACTGGTGGAGTTGCATGTTGCAGCTGAATATCTCTCACCTCAGCCATTTTTAATGTATCATGCATATTTTAAGTAATGCAGTGAAATAAAATGAGATTTTATTCAAAAATTAAATTCACAAATTAAATCTCAATTCTATAGCGTTTTGTTTCTTAATTCTTCATTTTTGAGCAGACATGTGACATAGATGAACTATGTCACATGTCTGCTCAAAAATGAAGAAGTTGTGACATGCAGCACCTCGGTGACATTAACTTTTTCGCTTTCCCTTTTTGTTAGACAGCAGTGGGTCTGTGTGACCTGGACTTTGGTGTGGGAGAGAAAGGTGTTCACAAAGTGACACCAGTTAGAAAAGGCTGGAAGATATAGACTGCAAATTCAGCAGCCATAGGTTTTATTATGTGAGCCTTTTGTTTATTCTCATGATATTCAGGCCGCCTGGATTTATGTTGATTTTATGGCTATAGATTTGTAAAAAAAATGTTCAATGAGTGAGTGCTTCTGCCCCTTTTTGACCCCTTTTCCAAGATAACCTTCACTTTTCATATCTGGCAGTTATCCAACCATTTAGGAATTACGGTACAGAGAAGCTGACGACGCGCTGGTGAATCTTGTCTGTGTTTGGAAGGTTGTTCCGTGGAAGTCCTGAGGGCTACCGTGATGACAAGTATATGGGTGCAAAGCGCTATTGCTCTACTTTCCGGTATCCATCCATCCGTCTTCTACCGCTTTATCCTCCACATGAGGGTCACGGTTTGATGACGTCATCACATTGACACAGCGGAGGAACACAGCTGTATAACAATGAGCAAAAGATTCCAAAAAAGAATCAACATGCCTTCTCAAAAACTGATTGAGATCTCTCCCACCCAGCTCTAGCTCCCAGGGCCGATGGACTTGACAGCGGGGTGTTTTGCAGGCGGAGAGGGGGGCGTCACCTCCACTCTTGGGTACACCCCCCCACTGGACTCGCCCACTGGCCACTGGCTAAGAGGCTAAAAGATGGCAGCCAAGCGAGTGCCTGTTTGTCCCGCTGGTTCTCCATGACTGCTTGGTGAGATAAGGTACCATGACAAGGTATCTTAAACAAAGGTGTTTTACACACATTTTCATTCCTTTGGTAAAAGCTGAACTGTCACTTTAAGTCGTCCCCCTCCTGTGTTGAGGAAGCTGTGGTCGTAACCAGCCCTGACCAGCAGGAGGCACACGTTTACACCTGTCTCACCTGTGTGTGGTAAACACACCCGCAGTGACGTGAAACAACCACAAGTCAGGCTCGTTCTTGCCTCGAGCTTGTCAGTCATTTGAAAGCAGAAGCTCTCCGTGAGTTTTGAAGTACAGCACTGCCTCCACCTCAGATCCCCACCCTGCACTACTTTACTGCTGCGTCACTGTGGCTGCGTCATCGTCTCTCCGTGGAAACCTGCTCAATAGTCGCCAAGTTGCTCAGGAGGGAAACACCGGGGTGGAATCATGTCTCCAAGCTGACGTGTGGAGGCAGAGGAGACAGCTACCTGCTCAGGTATGATGACTCACTCACTGTGTTTAGGTCTGCGTTCTCTCTACGTTTCCTCACCGCGGCGGGTTATTCACAGTTGACCGCGCCGCATTTAGAAGAGGGATTATGTCAAACACGACGAGGTCGCGCTTAATTTGTGCTGTAGCTGTAACAGGAACTCATAAACTACTGTAGTTTCTGACTACATGATAACACAGGGAGTCAGAAATGTGTGTGGTGATGTTGTTTTCATTGACACCAGAGACTCTGAGCCCCCAACACTTCACACACCAGATAATGGTCAACATATTAAGCCTTATCTCAAATAAACAGCAAGGAAATGTGTTCAGAAAATAACAG
The DNA here is from genome assembly GCF_019176455.1 of Solea senegalensis. Lineage (NCBI taxonomy): Eukaryota > Metazoa > Chordata > Actinopteri > Pleuronectiformes > Soleidae > Solea > Solea senegalensis. Next base: position 16,525,111 of record NC_058029.1, read on the forward strand.
ACTTTTTGCTGCACTGTAGAAACCTGACAGGAAGCACGAGGTAAACCTTGTTTTTGGTTGTTTTCGCTGAATTTAAATGGAAACAAATGAGAGTTTAACAAAACAGGACAAAGCAACAACCAGATTCCAGGGCTGCTGGACCAGGGTGTGCACAGACATTTGTAGGGGCAGGGGCTCTAGTAAAATAAAGCCCCATCTCATAAATATTGTGCAAGATTAAATAAAAAATGACTGCTGCCTCGCATTAATTAAAAGTCAAATTCAATTTGACACTTTGAAGATGGAATGAAAATATGAAATTAGAGAAAATAAAATAACAACAGTGACAGAGTATTCTGCAAATACCTCAGCCATAACAACTGGAAAAATCTGCTATTACCTGTGACCCTGTCCCCTAATATACTTGTGGGTCCTTACATAAAGTCGCAAAAATCGCAAACACTCTAAAAAAAGTGCATATTTCTTTTTGACATTTCCAATCAGGAATTATGAGGTTGACACTGGCTTCCGTGTTTTTCTCTGGCCCACTGGTTTTGTATTTCTAAATAATAGTGTATTTTAAGTCTGTCTGGGTAAGATGTATTTACTATGCCTGCCACAATAATGAACAAATAATCAATCACTTAATCATAAGCCCATCCTACGCAGTGTATTATCTCATACAGAATGACTTGGCTTTTGGGTTTTATAATAAATAAATAAATAGGTCTTTGAGTCTGTGTACTGCCATATGTGTGATTAAACTCTGTTATGTTGCAGGCAGAGGTGGACAGAGTACTGAAATATTATATTCTACTCTACTAGTAAAAGTACTACTGTTTAGATAACATTTTACTTAAGTACAAGTAAAAATACTGGTCTAAACATGTACTGTAAGTTAAAGTAGGTTGGGGTTCTTTGTGCCATGCAAAAGGGACAAGGGAACACAAATCTCACATTAATTGTTTGGCAAAACTTTAAAATAAAATATGAAAACAAATAATGTATCAGTCAAAGTGGGTCCAATAGTCCTGTCCTTTTTTTAAAATTCAGACCAACATTGTTTTACTCAGTAATGGATGTGATTTAAGTACAAATTAAAAAAAATACAGTACACAAAAAAACCTTGTTAGTTACAGGAACGTGAGTAAATGTAATTCATTACTTTCCACCTCTGGTTGTAGATAATAAATGTGATTGCACTGACTGGCTCTCTCTCACTCTCTGTCTCCCTGTGACCTGGTCACTCTGCCTGGGTCTCCTACATGGACTTCTACATGGACGTTATGTGAGTATCAACATATCTTTTGAGCTGCATGTGTACAAAAGCCCTTTGCTCTGTGGTTGCAATGATCCCACTGAACCTTTGCATACAGTCAGTGTTTTACACTTGCATTTGTATACGGCACATACAGAGAAACCGTTACTTTATCAAAACTACAACAGTATGGCGTGAAGCTAATGTAGAGCAACAGTTGAATTAATCATCTCTGCTCAGCTGCATAGAGTTCAATTTTCTATTTTTGAAACGTGTCTTTGGTTTCAGTTAATACAGAGAATAATTGATATCATTTATTGGTTATTTCTATTTAATGTCTGTTCCATTTAACTGAACCAAACGAGTGTGTCGTATTCTGTTGTATAATTTGGTTGTCGTCATAGATTGGTGGGATTCTCTTCTAATGTTCAGGGAATGAAAGAGACGCAGACCGGGCACTGAGTGAGAGAGCGTGCAGCTGAATTTGTGTCGCACATTTTTTTTTGTTGACGGCCTCCACGTCAGATTAGTTTTGGGAGGGGTTGCGACCATGTCATACTCAGGCATCTGGTCGCAAACACGTCTTTATCTCTCATGAACACATGTTCCCTGCATGCATACCGGCTTGGTGTTAAACTTCGACTAAGATTGGTGGGGATTCCTTTTCTCAAGACAGATAACTGTTGGACTTAGGTTTTGTACTTTCACCAACATATTTCTTCTTTTTGTGTAGTTAAATTGTTCCACTTGAATTGTGTTTTTGAACGCGTGTCAACCAAGATTCAATTAGAAGTGTGATTGTAGTGCATTGATTTTTTTTTTTTTTAAACAGAGATACACTGTCGAAGGTGAATTCATTCACCAATTTCTCCACCAGGTGGCAGTGTAAACTAAGGCAATCTGGCCATCTCCACTAGTTAATCAAACACAATATAGCATGCTCTTCGGTGGCCTCGAATGTCTGCTACAATTTGTTCAGTGTGCTGTAAAGCCGAGGGCGTGGAGCAGTGTCCTTTTTGAAATCACACACGTGATGTGCAACTGTGTGCATTTTCACTTTGCTTTAACTGTGGATGCAACAACCTGGTCATTTTATAGCTGCAGGAAAAACACGTCGCTGTTTTTGTGGGAAACTTGTCCTGTACTGTTTTGATAGATAGCACAGGAAAATAACATAGGCTGTATATAAAAAATGGGTGCAGTCTTAACAAACTCCAGACAGAGAGATATGAGAGGTATGAAATTAGACCACTGCCATGTCAGTGTCTGAATGTACACATATTATGATACTGGCTGTCAATCCCATTAGTGTCAACTCGTGCCGTGTTCATCATCTGTTTTTGTCATCTACAAAATTGACACAGAGCTGATTCTAGCGATCAACACCATGAACTAAATGTTATAAATCATTTTCCGACAGACTTCTATTTAAATTAGGGCTGAACGACTCTGAATAAATGTCTAATTGTAATTATTGTCATCGGAACAGAGATTGCGATATGATTCATGACGTCAGAGGGAATGATCATTTTTACATGATTATTCTCGTTTTCATTAAAATAAAAAAAAACATTTTTAGTGATTACTGTGTGATATGTGTGCAGATCTGTGAGAAACAAAGATGGTATGTTCAGCCTGTAGAATAAGATGTGTATAGGTTAAGACAATATTTAATCTAAAATGATATTTTGACAACTGCACAAGGCTGTTTGAGTCCTCTTTGCATCCCTTTTAAATCTGTTAGACTAATGTCAATTTGTATACACGGTCTATAGAAGAAACATCATGTTGTATCATTTAAAGTCTTTAGGTTTTGAGAGAATGCAAACTTGTCCAAAAATATCAGAGGCACCGTGTACTGGCAGAAAGGGGCAGAAACACTGGAACATTCCTGGTTCATCAATTCTTCATAACATAATGGCGCACCATGAATATTGATGCCCTGGGACCATCTTTTCTGTTAGTGCTCTTGAGAGCACAAATAAAACGCATGCATGCAACTATGCACACCATCACATGCACTCAAAATCCAAATTTAAAGCACAGTTTTGAAGCTGCACATGTGTTACTACACAAGACACTGCATCTGTACCCAGATGTAGTGGTATGGGACGTGATGTAATCACAGTCATGAAGATGTTCTGGACTAACAGAACCCAGTGCACTCAGCAGGAGCAAAGCACTGCAGTGTGTGCATGTTTGTGGGAGAGTGACTGGGGAAGCACAAAGTGGGTGTCAGTGTTTACCGTGTGAGTGAGTCGTCTCTGAGTCTGTGGTTCCAGTCTGTCGTTGTCTCCAGGGAGTGACTGTGGCTGTGAGTGCTGCTCCTCTCCTGCTCCCCTCCCCTCTCCTGGGTCCAGCTCAACACCTGCTCCTTGCAGTAGTAGGCAAAGGGCAGGGCAGGGGTTCCTTAGCAACTGGAGGCAAAGTACTACCACATAGTCTTTGTTTGTCTCCCTTGCTCTTCCTCTGTCTCTCCTGTCCCGCTCATTCCCTGTGAAACTAAAGGCAAAAGGGAAACGGCAACAGCACAAATGAATGCCCATCCAGAAGTGGGACTCTTCCTGTTTCCCCCTCTGCATTTGACTTTTTAGTAAATGTTTAACACCACTGGTCTGAAAGCTCTGTGGTGCTGCTGCTGCTTATTCACCGCACTTTGACCACAGTCTGAAGAAAAAAAATGCCACTAGCAACCGTTCACGTGTTTCGCTGTCCTTTCCTATCATTTGGCATCTCTCGTTTTTCTTGTTGACTGCTTTGGACTTTCTTTCTTTTTTAAAAAACAAAACAAATTAAATCATCGGATTTGGGGAGTAACCTTTAAACTGGTAAGACTTTTGTTTTTTTAAATGAATGAATAGCAGATCATATGTCCAGAAGAGACACATGACACCAGTGTGCGTGCCACACAAACTTGTGTCTGTGAGACAAAGGTGATGGTGCCTTACCCCATGTGTGAGAGAATAATGAACCCCCCATACTTCCCCCTTCTCCCTGTGAGCACTAATGGGGTCAGGCAGATGGGCGGAGACCACGCCGGGGTCCATTAAGGCAGCTTGTGTCTATGTATGTGTATGTGATTAGACACACATGTCTGTGCTATGTTTTTTGTTTTGTTTATTATCCGATATTCGATAAGCTGTTACCTTTCTGGGACATACCGTCAGCTGATTCTTCTTGAGCCTTTTCTCTCTCTCTCTTAACTCTCGACACCCTCATACTGTGCACGTGAATGTTGGTGCTTGAAGAAGAGTAGGACTCACAGGAATATTTACTCTGGCCTCCCTCCCTCCTTGTGGACATTGTACTATGTTAATGATTGCACTCCCTCTCCTTCCTCCATGCATGCTGGACGTTGTCATTTCCAACACGGGGAAAACTTCTGAATTAATAGAGAATACTTAATGCAAATAATATGATCATGCAAATATTTGCTGGCATTAAAAGCAATAAGCTCATTAGTCTGGCATAAGCTTTATAACTAGCAATAGCTTCCGAGCACGTCATCAAATGGAGTAAAAACAGAAACCTGCAAAAACAAAACTTTTATGGGGGACCCACTTTTTAAAAAAGACAAACCATGCATGTATGCATATACACTTCCTGACTATTCTATCTTACGTTCCTGTAACACCTCCTATTACTTTGATTTCAATCCAACTTTATTTATAAAGCACTTTGAAAACAACAAGAGTGGAAGCAAAGTGCTGCACATCAGTGATAAATAAAACAATTAAAATGTAAAACCACAATATTTATAGTATAGACCTAAGAACAAACAATACAACATACAATGCAATACTGTAGAAATTATAAAAACAACACAAATAAACAAGTCATACATTAAAACCAACAGATATGGTTAATAAATTAACCCCAACTTAACTTCACGCATGTTATTCTGCAAATGTGTCGCCTGTTTTTTTTTTTTGTTTTTGTTTATTTAAACTACTCTGAGCACTTTTGTGAAGAAATTATGAGATGTTGGTGTTAATCCAGATAGGGATGCAGGATTTATGTCTAATTTTAACCTTTGGAGATAGGGGAGTGCACTCTCTGTGCTTTATTTATTCCCCCATTATATGTGTCGTTTCTTTTAATGTTTAAACAGAGCTTTTTCTCAGTGCTGCTTCTTTTCTGGAACAGAGCAGCAGGAGGAGGTTGTATAGTGTCAAGATGGAGATATAAGACAGTTGGGTTTCTTCTTGTAGGCAGGAACACTCGGCGTCACATTAAAGTCGTCTTGTTGACACGCGGTGGTGATGAAGGCTCTGGCCCTCTGCTTGTTTCTCAGTTGGTCAACTCCAGTCCGACCCCGAGTGCGTGGCTCCGCCCCTTTACGAGCATCGGACACCGTCGGCACAACAAAGCATGTGTGGCTCCGCTACATTGTCTCTGCTCTGAACGTGCGGAATATAATATATAAATAAATTTATAGGATTTTGTCGGATTTCCTGCCGTTTGCTTCCCCACTGATGCTAATCCTAGAGTAGGTAAGATGAATTTCAAGGTTTGTGCTCCCCCTCCCTCGCGCTGGTTGGTGAGTTAGTGTTTGTTTGTTTTTGTTGAACATTCGGCGCCATTTTCGTACACAGATTGTTTAAATACCCTGGCACGTTGGCCCGACGCAGCCCACCACTGTTCGGCAGTTTGATAAGAATTGAAAAAAGAGAGAGAGAAAATAAAGGCGTTATTTTTGCGCAAATGTAAAGGTTAATTAAATCTCAAAGCGTGTACTTATTGTTGTTAGAATGAAAAGAGCCGAGTAGCAGTAAACAGCGTACATATATGAATTAAAGTGGTTCCTGTTTACGAAGGCAGTGATGTGTTCACCTTACCTTATATTAAAGGAAATTAATATAAGGTAAGGGCAAGTTATCATATATTCAACTTTTGAAATTTTAGAAAAACTCATAAATAGAATGTTTTTGTCCATGATGCGTTTTTAATTAGTTAGTGTTTTTTGTTGTTGTTGTTGTTGTTGTTTTTAGGCATGTAATTCCAAAGATGCTGATGAATACACGTTTTCAGCATCATTGCTTCACTGTATCAGCTTATCTCCAAACGAAGAACAGTATAAGAGCTTCAGGACATTTAAAAAACAAAAAAATGGCACAGGAGGTGATGTTGTACCCTCAAATATGACTACACGTGTTATCATGTTATTGGTCTCCTCCCTGTGAGGTGTGTTATGACTGTTTTCAAGAATGTGACTGCTGAGATGTTCATGCTGTTTCAGAAATGGCTCTGCTTTTCTTTCTTTTTTTCTATTTTCTGCTTGACATGACTTGCTTTTAACCCAAAGTGGAGCATGAAGCGGGTTAAAAATATCCATCTTTTAGCTGGAGGGTGATGTATGTGAACGTGTGTCTGCCTCTGTGCAAGCACATGCCTCCACGAGAAACTCATCCAATAAGCCTCATCTCCATTGATGATACTGCTGGATATATATAGTCAGATAATCTTTCATGAAGCGCTGCAGATATGACGTAGGAAGGATGAGAGAGAGAGCGGGAGAGGCAGCGTTAATGCACTCGGGGCTGGCAAGTGCTCATTTAAGCAACCGAAGTAAACCGAGAGGTTATAAAATGGCAAAGAGACGACATGTACATGTACATGTGCTTGGTGTCATCTCCACTGCTGCTGAATCAGCATTGATGTGAACTCAGAGGTGCAGTGAAGTGAAGCTGAGCGTGTTTTTGGCTCTTCTGTGTGAGAGTGAGGTCACTGAGGTCCCAGAAGAGCCTGCTGGTGTTAATCCTCTTTTGGGAGTTATGATGCATTCATGCACTTAGACTACTAACTGCTCTGATGTGTGAGAATTAAGTAGGTAACAGACTCCACAACTAATTCCTATGTACAGTTAGTCTTTGGATTTGACTCCAGCGTTTTTTACGGCCACACAATTGAGGGAAAATATCTAAGTTTCCTGACAGATGTTGCAATTCCATTTTGATTTGCAATGTATGTTTTCAGTTGAAGTTCAGTTCAGTATTACTTGCAATATATTGAAAACTTAATGGATCATTACCACACATTACTTTCAAAACAGTAACTTCTAACTTTAACTATGTATATTGTAAGATGCGTACTGTTTTTATATGTATAAGTTACATTTGTATTTTGCATAGAAGATGGAATCCTCCTTCAGATTTTGTGGAAGAAGTACTTCTTTCATAATGTGCGGTGGTGCACAGATATACTGTTCCTTCCAATGTGCCGTGGCTGAGGTAATGGTTCAAATGGATTCAGAGATGCTTTCAGGGTGACCACAGTAAATCAATCAGGCTACTTCATTCTTTTCCCATGTTGGTTCATGTTACAGCACCAGGCTCACAGACCATCTGTGTGTATTGATTAGTTTAGGATTGAGTTTGGTTTAGGCTTACACTGTGAGCTACCCTCAAATAAACCTTTGCAGCCGTGCACCTTTTTATTTGAGCACAATAGAGATGTCATGAAATCAGTCCTGTAGTCTTTCATCCAAAGTTGGATCACTTTTTAAAATTCACACCACTTGTGTTTCCTGATTTTCAGGGATGCTTGCTGTGGATTTTAGAAGTATAGTGTGCACATGTTTGAGATGTTGCTGGGCAGACGTGCGTGCGTGTGTGAGTTCATGTTAGTGTGTACATTGGCATGGCTGTCTGTGTTTACTTATAAAGGTTAATGGGAGCCACCATGCACTCAGAGGGACGATATGTTGGCCATCATCACTTAATTTGTGCTGCCAGGTAGGCAGAGCCCAACATGAAACCATGAAACAGCACTGCTGATCACCACTATACTTCTGCCAGCTCTTCTCTCCTGCACACACACAGATCCACACACACACTTAGAGAGTCAGAAATGGAAAGACGGAACCAAAATGTGGAAGGCGGAGAGATAGATACTGTTGGCGCGTAGATACATGGAGATAATCTTACTTGGTCACTCTGGGGCTGATTAACTCTAAACTCCTTCTAATTCCTTAAGCCTTCTCTCCAGTACCCAGGAAACACGCTTCCTTTATGTCCACTTATTTCTACAAGGTGAGGTTATTTTTAGAAGTTTTGGGTGTTGTCAGTCGAGGGTCAGTGTCATGCCAGAATTCACACAAAACAAGTGAAATCTTCCTCTGCTTTCTTAAGACTGTAAATTTACCACCTTGTGTTAATGGCTATGCGCACATGCATGCACATGTGCATATGCATATGCATGTTGAGAACAGAAATAGATATGAGCTTGTCTCTAAAGGCTAACTAATGAGTCCCTGCATCATCAGCACATGTAGCTATTTATATAAAATACCTCCTCTTCCTCGACTCCATAATCTGCTCCATTCAGCTTCTTTCATCACACACACACACACACACAGACACTGACTCAGTAACAATCATGCTGTAGCAGCATCACTGACGAATAATATTGGTATTTGGTATTTGGTATTTGTTCCAACTCCTGAAAGTGACATTTAACTTTAATAGGGGTTTTGAGTGAGACTTGGCATTTGGAATCAGCACCAATTCAACACTTTTTACATAATTTAAACGGGAGTTGTTAATAAATTGCATCTCACACTCATGGTGTTCCTCAAAGTTAAGCAAAGGAAGATTTAGGTTGTTTTCACACCTAATAGTCCACTAGACTCGGTATGGTTGGGGACTCTGTTGAATTGGGGGTTGCAACATTCAGCCGGTCCGAGATTGCTTTCACACTGCACTTGAAATGAAGCAAACCTTTTGAATAAAGTATTCCCCTCCTTGCCTGAGGCGGCGCTGCATCAAGTATTACTGAAGGAGAAGACGAGACAAACAATGAACAAGAAAAGTCATTCATCTGTTGGTTAATGCAGGGCAACTTCTGTTGAGCAAAACATGGAGCTGCATCATATCCATCGGCCTTGTTTTTTTAATTTTGTTTTTTTGTAACACACTGTATTGTGTTTACCCACAATACCCTGCATTGTAATACGCCTCCCCAGACAAACCAAACTTTCCATCAAACAAACTAGGGCTTGATTAAGAAGGGCTGGTGGGAATTTTATTATTAAAAATTTTAATTTTATTATAAAATTTTTTTTTTAAATAATACAATTTAAATTTCACTTTCTAAGTGTTTGAGTATTTAAATGAATAATCTAATAAAAACATTTTTTGTGTGAATGCACCCTTAAATTTTCCCCCAACACACACTCCTCTCCATGAGAAAATTAAAAGGTCTCATTCTTTTTTTCCCCATAAGTGAAATTCAATGAGTCACATCAAAGCTGTAAAGATTTCAAATGATCTTCCTGTGGGAATATTTACTTTAATCAAAGGTCATATTAACTTTAAATCAGACCCTGATTTAACTCCAGCCGTGGTGTTTGCACCTGATCCAGCAGCTCTTTGTGAGCTCGCTCTTGCTAGAGGGTGGCCTACTTCATCTATAATTTAGCTCATTAGACACACTAATTATGTAGTATAGAAGTTTTTTTTTTTCTTAACTGTACAGCAATATTTCATCTAATTATCTCCACACAGAAGAAGAAATGTGGTTCTCTGAGAGATTGATGCTATATTGAGAGATCCTGGTGGTATGGTGCCCAACACTATCTCAATCAGTCATGAGACAGGTTAGTGTTGCTCAGCTGGCTGATAGCAGAGATGTTAGATGGCAAACACAAAATGGAGGAGGCAGCAGACACAAGCTCAGCTGTTCCATTAGAAGCATGTCTGTTTCCTGACAATCAGAATTGAGATGACAGAGCATTAAAAGACCCAGAGGAGCTAGGGAGCATTGGTGCATACCAGTGTGTGTTGTGACCTAGGGAATAGGCCTGTCGGGGGTGGGTGGGTGGGCGATGGGGGGTATCTTCTGGGGGGAAGGGTAGGCTGGATTAGTAATAATGTGCACCACAGTTATTGGTCACTGGACACAAACAATGGGAGGGTGAAAGAGGATTTGATGTGTGTGCTTACCCCTGCTTCTCCTCCTCCTCCTCCTCCTCTCCTGCTGTCCTGTACTGCCACTGGGAAGTGCATGGTATAGAGGGCGAGGCCCTGTACATCTGGAAGATTGGCCTGCCCTCCCGACTTGCTCTCCCCCTCCCCCCACACTCCACACAAGGCAGGGTGGGGCTTGAACTACAGATGGAAGAGGAAAGCACAGCCACATTAGTCACAAATGTCTTTCCTTATTAAAGTTGAGGACTGACGGTGATGGTAGCCACAGCAACTGATCTCACTTAAAAGAGGTGTGTGCATTTGTGTGATTGCATAACACCTGCAGTGTATTTCAGACTGGGGTGTGATTTAAACGGCTGGTTGCAAGTTTCTAAATGTATATCGGATTGCCGCCACACTACTGACTCTAAGTTGTAAAGTCATTCCTTGGACACTGACTTTGAATCACATCACTTTTTTTGAATGATCAGGCCAATTATGGATGACTTAAGCTTCTAAATCGCATCTGTGCATACATTTTAGAGGCCCTCTGTTGTGATTGGAGCATTGCCCACTCCTTCATTTTTATTTCATTGTCTCAGTTTTAATGAAATGGCTGCGTCTCAAATGCCATTTCGTTGACAAATTTTGGGTGAATTTATGCTGTACATCATCCTGTCACTGAGGTCTGTGTGTGTGTGTGTGCGTCTGTGTGTGTGTGTGTGTAGATGCCCAAGTTGATGGGTATGTTCAAGATGATGAGGCAGGCATGCTTATTTGGTATGGATGAGCCGGGCGATGCTAATGGGCAGCTCCAGAGCAAAATGCCTCCTTTGTGTCACTGAGATTTAATGAGTCTGTGATGGGCAGTGTTGTGTGCCTGCCCTCAGATTTCCATGTCGATGCAGACACTCATCAACACAGACAGGCTATTGTTTGATGAAGTGAGGTTTGTGTGTGTGCGCTTGTATTAGGATATAATATGTGATGCTTCATGTTTTACAGCACAAAACAACACAAAGAAGCAGAATGTGAATGAATTACTTATATACATTTCAAATGATAAATTGCTCTCGATTGAGGTCTTAGCTAAAATTATAATATTGAGTGGGAATAATGAGGCATGCATGCAAATTACCCTATTTGCATGATTAATGACCACAGTTTTAGGGCATCCTTGCAATTTATTGAGAAAAACAATCAAAATAAGTGTAGTTTTTTGTAGTATTAGATTGTTGCCTGTTCTAACAAATGTTCTGTATTAATCTGGTGATTCTCTTAATTAATACATTCAGATATACAAAGATGAAGAATTATTTGAGTTCTCAAATGTCAAATTCAGTGAAATAAACAGTACTTAAGCAGTTAATTATTGTTTCTATTTAAGCTGTTTATCATAGTCAAATGAACATTTTTACTTTTCATTTCATTTTTAAAGTATTGATCTGATGATTGCATTTGTTCACCATTCACAGCAAAGTGAAATGTAACGTTTTCTACACAGAGGCTAATAGTCCACTGCTCCTAATCTTGTTTGTTGTGTTCTAAGTATAGCCGCGCTGTGCAGCATCACACTCTGTCCAGCACCGTGACCTTTCTCTACCTCTGACTCGTTTCTTGTCTCCTTCCTAGTGGCTACCATGACAACAGAGGCAAGTGCAGTGAGTGAGGCAGACACTGAGGGCAAGCAGAAGGCCAGTGGAACAGAGCCAGAACCTGAACCAGAGAACAAGCAGAAGCCAGAGGCAGCAGCTTCCGAACCAGAGGAGGAGCAATCGAGCAGCAAGAAGGCCCAAGAGCAGGGCTCTGAGCCTGGGCCTGCTGACAGCGCCACGTCCCCTGAGGAAGAACAGCTGAAGCCTCGTACCCGGACCTCTGCTGGAAAAGGCCTGTCTCGCCTCTTCTCGTCTATCCTCAAACGGCGCTCGCAGTGCTCCGAGGGAGAAGGGTTTGAGGCAGAGAAATCTAAGGAGGAAAAGACTGATAAAGAGGAAAAAGCTGACACGGCAAAGGAGGAGAAGGTGGAAGAGGTGAAAAGTGAAGAGGAGGCTAAAGCAGGGGAGGAAAAGCCTGAGGTGAAAGAAGTGAATAAGAAGGAGGAAAAGGAACAAAAAGAGGAGAAAAAGGAGGTGGAAAAAGTTGAGAAGAAGGGCAGTAAAAAGAAAAAGAAAGAGGCCAAGAAGATAGTGGAGGAAAAGAATGAGGAGAAAGTAAAAAATGATGAGGTAACAACTGAAGAGAAACATGTGAAAAAAGAGGAGCAGACAAAGGAGAAAACACAGAACAGCCCCGAGAAAAGTGAGGGGAAATCTGAAACTAAAGAAGAAAAGAAGCAGACTGGTGAAGGTAAAGAAAAGGAGGCAGCTGTCGGAAAGAAAGAGGAGGAAAGAATTGACAAGAAGGTGACAAAGAAAAAAGAAAAGGAAGAAAAGGTAAAGAAGAAGGAAGAGGGAAAAGCCAAGCGGAAAGCGGAAGAGGAAGAAAGGGCAAAGAAGAGAGAGGAAGAGAAAGCAAAGAAGAAAGAAGAAGAAAAGGCGAGAGAGGCTGAAAAGGCAAAGAAGAAGAAGGAGGAGGAAAAAGCCAAAAAGAAAGAGGAGGAAAAAGTGAAGGAGGAGAAGACAAAGAAGAAGGAAGAGGAGAAACCAAAAGAGGAATCAAAAAGGGAAGACGAGGAGGTGACAGAAGAGGCAAAGAAAAAAGAGGAGAAACAGGAGGAGGAAGAAAAAGAGGAAAGGGAGGAGGAAAAGCCAACGAAAGAAGAAGAAAAGGGGAAGAAAAAAGAGAAGGGGAAGAACAAAGGAAAGAAGGAGGGGAAAGAACCAAGTGAGGAACAGGTGAAGGCCCCAATTGCTGCTCCAGAACCTGAGCTCAAAACGGAGCCGGATATTGAACAGGCTCCCGATCAGCACTCGATAAGCAGCGCAGAGACACAGGTGAGTGTGACTCAGACAGATATGACTCTTCACTGAAGAGAATATGATTGTGTGTTTTCTAAAGATACACTGAAGAAACAGAGCTTTCTTTACACATACTGCCGACTTGATTGCATTAGACGAACACACATTTTCTTAAGAAGTGCTTGGTTGTGCAGCTTTGTCTAAACTGATTCATGCTGCTTTGAATGGCAGTATGGTGCTGTATATGCACATTACATTGCTGTCATTAGTGTTATTAAATAGCACATTTTCATATCACACTGTCATTTTCATCTGCATTTATCCTGTGTTGACCTGTGTTTTCAGCCAGTTCAAGAGGAACAAAAGGAAAAGGCTGCGATAAAGGTGGAACCCGAAGTCGTGGAAGAAGTGAAGGAGGACAACGCAGAAGAAAAGGAGGAAGAACCAGCAGTGCAGGAGAAGGAAGATAAGGGTGAGGAAAAGAAGAAGAAGGAGGAACCACTGAAAGAAAAGAAAACGGAGAAGAAGAGAGAGGAGGCTAAAGTCTCCAAACGCCAGAAAACCATGCAGTGCAAAGTCACCTTACTGGACGACACTCAGTTTGAGTGTGAGCTTGATGTAAGAGACCTTCTTACTTGTAATATGTTCTCAAGTGTCTCTGTGGGTAATGGCTCTCTTTAAATGTTGGAATGACTAAAGATTATCTTACTCCCTCTGTGTCTGCCTGTGTCTCTCTATTGTTTAGAAACATGCTAAAGGTCAGGAACTTTTGACAAAGGTGTGTGACCACATCAACCTGGTGGAGAAAGACTACTTTGGCCTGGCTAACTGGGAAACACCAACCAGTAAGGTAGGCTGTGTTTTTGTCTCTCTTGTAGTTGTCTGTTGCACAGATACTGATCAGAAACTGGTTGTGAGCAGTGGGTTTATTCTGGTCCTTGATTTTCTGCAGACATGGTTGGAACCCACAAAAGAGATCCGAAAACATGTACCAGGTGCTGTGTATGAGTTCACGTTCAGCGTGAAGTTCTACCCTCCTGATCCAGCACAGCTTACGGAAGACCTTACCAGGTGAGTGAGTCTATATTTAAAGGAATATCTTTTTTTGTGTGAATTTGTGTCTATTTAGGAGATGAATGAGAAGATGGGTACTACTCTTAAGTATGTCAGGCACTGTTCAGACCCCTGGGAACTCTGTGATTTTCATCTCAATTTAGTCTGTCCACGCTGGTATTACAAGGGATCAAATAGGATTTGTGTGTTGAGATGCAACCAACCTGTGTGGCATACCCACATTTGTGATGTGGCTTTCAAACACAGATGCAGGAAAAACAGAGGTGCATCATCCTACATTTTCAAACAGTTGTCCTGTCAAGTAATGTAGAACTCTTTTAGTGATCAAGAAAAACTCAAACAACAAGAGAGTTGTGATTACAGCTGGTGTTGCTAGGTGTTCTTAATGTTATGAATGACGGAAAAGGCCATTAGAAATCTGATTTTGAAGAGTCAGCATTCAGAATGAAATGGATCTCTAGAAATCTGATTTGAATCTCATTCCAAACCACTTCCAAATGCCATTTGCATCTGATTTGAGCAAAAAAAATCCATAGGGTTTTCTGTTCAGACTTTTTAAACACATCTAGAAATATATAAAATAGGAATTTTATCTGGCAGTCTGAACAAGGTTTTAATTGAATGTAGCCCAGATGTCGTACCAGGTGGAAGTGCTTGTCTCGTTCTGTTTAAATGTAAAAAGAAAAATCAGCCTTGTTTGTTAATCTGTTTTAAAAGTGAACGGTAAACTAGTTCTAGTTTCCTGGAGATTTGTGTTCCTGCAACCTCTCAGTACAAAGTTGTATTCTCTCCATAAAACACATTTTTGCGCCTCTCACATTTTTGTCAGGTATCTACTCTGTCTCCAGCTGAGGAAGGACATCATGCGCAGCATTCTTCCATGTTCCTTCGTCACACTATCCTTGCTGGGTTCCTACACGGTTCAGTCAGAGCTTGGGGAGTATGACCCGGAGCTCCATGGAGAAGACTATCTGAAGGATCTGAGCCTGGCCCCGGGACAAAGCAAAGAGCTGGAGGACAAAGTGATGGAGCTTCACCGCACATACAGGTAAACAAAAGTGATTCTTATGGCGAGTTTATGTCTCCTAACCATGTTTAACCAAGTACTGTACTTACACTGTTCGTCACATAATCCAGACAATGAAAGACATCTTTTAAAAGACGATGTTCTGTTTGCTAACTAGGTCAATGAGTCCTGCTCAGGCAGACATGTTGTTTCTTGAAAATGCCAAGAAACTCGCCATGTATGGAGTTGACCTGCACCAAGCCAAGGTAAGCTGTTTCTTCAACTATGTAATCTGCTTTTATATTAAGTCTTGATATGGGTCAATTAGTGGTGCAACCTTTTAGGTTAACAGTAAAATGTTGAAGTGCCCAGTTCAGTATACACTGACTTTCATCTTTGAAGTACATGTTTCTATTTTTGCATTACATGAGGAGATTTTAATTGCAAAATTAATGTCAGTCAGTTGCCTTTCAGAAAAAAAACAGATTTCAAACTCCCTGAACTCAAAGTGCAGACCTCATAGTGTGAGAAAGTCTGCCCCCTGGTGACCATTTACTGCAAATGCATTGTAGTAAAGTCTTTCCCTCCGTTTTCTTTTTTGTGCAGGATCTGGACGGTGTTGACATTACACTGGGGGTTTGCGCTGGTGGTCTGATGGTTTACAAGGACAAGCTGAGGATCAACCGTTTCCCTTGGCCCAAAGTGCTCAAGATCTCTTACAAACGCAGCAGCTTCTTTATCAAAATCCGACCATCTGAGGTAAAATCTGGAATTACATTACTAACATTTCAAGTTGGAATGGTGTGATGATTCTGTTTCTACATTTTGCTCTACATAAACTATTGAACTTATATTATTTATATGTACAATATTAGTTTTAAATTTATACTGACAGCCAGGATTTTACCTTTTAATGAGTAACCTTTAATCTTTAATCTATTCAAATCAAAACATAATCTTTTATATGGCAGTTAATATGTTAATTCTTCTGAAAGTCTCAAACATCACATTCAACACTAACATTACCTTTTTTCACCCACAGCAAGAACAGTATGAAAGCACAATTGGCTTTAAACTGCCCAACTACAAAGCCTCAAAAAAGCTGTGGAAAGTTTGTGTTGAACACCATACCTTCTTCAGGTAAGAACAGGCAAATTTTGTTTGAAAATGACATAGAAAGTAAAATAAAAAAAGTGAAACCCAAGTAAGACAGAAGTGTCAGAAAAGGAGTGAGTTGAAGTAAGACTTGTTTGTCCCGACCCCTTCTTTGTTATATTTACTAAATGGCTATCTTTAGACCCAAATAAATATACATATGCTTGTATAAAGCATATACTGTATGTTCAACCCAAATAAAAAAATCTCAGATTTATTTACAACCCTGTGTTAACGTAAAGAACAGTGAATGCACAAACAAAAGAGAAAAAAAACTTGTAACCCATCTTTATTCACGTACTTCACAGATTTTTTTGTATGACTGTTTGAATTGATTTACCCTTCTGCTTTAAACTCATTCCACGTTTTAGCTTTGGATTACTAGAATAGGGGTAGTATTTCTGAAACTGCAACGCTAACTCCGCACTTTTTAGACCCACTCTTAGGGGGACAGGACCTCATTCCCAGAATCTAAACAGTGTCCGCCATCTTTGCTAACAGTTATGCTAACAGGACCAAAGTTACTGGTGGGCACGTAACAAAAAAAGAATGAAGATATTTCTCGACTCAGGGGAAACTGAGTTTGGGAAGCACAATTTTTCAAAAATACTACCCCTATTCTAGTAATACACATCTAAATGCAAATCAGTGAAGTATCCTTTAAATTGTTAACTCCCCTGCTCCACCTCCCCATGACACAAAACATTTTTCAATCTCAAAATCAAAACAAAACAAAATCTTTTCCTCAGGGTTTCAACAGTGGAACCCCCCTCGTCACGTCGCTTCCTGGGCTTGGGCTCCAAGTTCCGGTTCAGTGGCCGCACTCAGGCCCAGACCCGCCAGGCAAGCTCCATGATCGATCGCCCAGCCCCTCGCTTCACACGCTCTGCAAGCAAGAGGCTGTCCCGTAATCTAGATGGAGGTAAGTGTGCTAACAGTTCTGGTATTATTGTATCCCACATGTGTCTCTTCATAATAGACTTGTGTCACTATGTCAGCTGGAGATGACACTCTCCAGATTCTGCAGCAACACTCTGCATCAACCAGGTCTGAGACTGATGACTGGTGGTCAATGCTCTTGTCCGACAAACCTCAGCCTTCTCCTGAATTCCCAGGTACCTGTGCGGACATGCACCAGCACAGCATTTGTTTCATTCTTGCTCATCGCATCAGTTAACATGCCCGTCTTTTGGATCATTCGCTTACATGCTTGTAAATCATGCTAGAGTCATTACCTTGCAGCTTTGGCACAGACGGTTAAGTTGTCAGGTAGGTAACATTTTCTGACATGCAGATAACAACACCCACTCTGTACTTTCCCTGGCATGATCCCAGGGTAAATTTTGTCACTCGGCTCTATCAAAGTGGGAAAAAAAAGACATTTCTTCACATGCTCAGCTGCACAGTGGCACTTCCAGTCTTGATGCTATTGTTCCTCTTTTGGGAATTGTCAAAATTGCTGCTTGTGTGTTGCACAACAATGACTTTCATATGCTTGTTTCGCTATGTTCACCATGACTCATTCATTGCTTCTCCAGAGGCTATAGAACACGCTAAAGTGAGAGAGGCATCTTTCGTTCAGCTTTACGTACTAATCCGTCAGATGGTCACTAACCTGCTTGGCACCTGGCTTGGTCTAAAACACACTTGAAGCACTGTGAAGTGCTCACAGTGGCCGTCAACCCTCCAGCAGAAAACATTACATAACTCCTGTCACGTGGTTATTTCTTCACAGCCAGTGGGGAATCCAGTCAGACTTTCTTTCAGTCCCGGGAAGAGCAAACTGGGCAGACAGTCACAGTAATCTGGCAGGACACTGGTCAGACTGGTTCTCAAACCACCACCCAGTCAGTCAGTCAGCCATCGGATGAGCTGCAGCAGTGGAGGAAAGAAGATGAGTGGTCTGACCTGCTGTATCGTCATCCTTCTTTTCCCTTTATCCCACCTTTTGAATTTGTCAAACAGCCAGGTATTAAATAACATTCGCCATTTATAATTGAATACTTTATCATCAGGAACACTAACTGACACATAAGATGCATCTGTCACAATACACATGCTGTATTATTTTTCACGGCTTTTGAGAAACCTCACATGAGGTGCAGGTTTGCATTTTGTATGGCTGTAGTGCTGAGTATTTCATCTTTGATTCCATCAGCCAAGCTCACCTTGACAAAAATGAGCTCAGTGGACAGGCTTTTGCAACCTGTGCTGAAAAATGACGATGACTGGTTCCTGTACTTTGACCGAATTCTCAGCCCGCCTTCACCTGAGTGGATTGAAAAACCATGTGAGTTCCTTTGTCCGACATTTGTGTGGAAGTGTGTTCTGCCAGCATTTATTGATTTTTGAGGAGAGTTTGGTTGTAGGCATATTTTACGCAGTTTGGTTTGTTTTACGGTTCATGGTTTTACTGTCGTTTCTGATCCCCCCCAGTCCCTCCCCTAGCTCAGTTGCAGCTCCAGGATCAGGAGGATGAGCAGGAGCCAACCAATCAGGAGGTCATTGAGAGGCTTCAGGGAACAGTGACCTTGGTAGACAAGATGATAGAGGCAGGTGTTTTGGAAAGGAGGCTGAGGGAAGTGAAGGATTTGGAGGAAAGGCTCCATGAAGTGGATGAGATTGCAGAGAGACTTCAAGAAGTAATAGAGCAAGAGTTGGGGAAGGAAGAAGTAGAACATCTAAGAGAAGAAGATGGAGATTTACAGAAGGATCAACTAATACAAGTAGGAAGTAGTGAAAGAGTAGTGAAGACATCTGTGAGAAAGATGGAGATAAACGAGGAGGATGAAGTGGATGAACTGGAAGAGCAAATAAAGCAGGTGTTTTTAAAGGGTTTGTTGCCCGAAGAAGAAGAGTCTCAGGTGAAGCAAGAGAAGGAAAAGGAAGTGACAGTTGAGACTCTGTCAGATGATAATGTGAGAGAGAAGCTAAGGCAGAAAGGAAAGGATTGGCAGGTTGAGGTGGAGGAGAAGTTTGATGTCAATGGCACCACGTTGATAGTGGCACAGCAGAAGGTGGTGCGTAGGACTATAAAGAGAGTGACTATTGTAGATGAGAGAAGGCAACAGCAAGAAGATGTAGAAGACCTGCAGGCGCAGTCCTCTGAGATTTTAGAAAAACAAGAAATACGGCACAAGTCAGAATTGCAGGACGAGAGAACAGAGGGAGAGTTTACACAGAGACTGGAAGATAAAGATGTCTGGTTCATTCTCTTTGACTGCCTTCCATACAAAAGTGTTTTCAAACCACCAGGTACAGTATGTCATCATGCTAATAGTTTTAGACGGCTACTAATTGCTTTATTAATATCCATTCAGGAATGGTCAGACAGTGGCTGCAAAATGCTTTTTAGATTCAATAGAAATCTGAAGTTAGAAGGAGAAGTCCACAGAATGGCTTCCTTGTCATTTTTATTGTTTCAATTTTCCTCGTGAATACAATTAACAATTATGAAATAACTGTCTGTGCTTGGTATACAATAGCTAATAGGGTTTTATTCAGGTGGATGTATTGTAGTGGAAGTGATAAAGTCCTTTTGCCAATAAAAGAAAGATTATCAACATATTAACCCACTATTTTTAGTGCTTGCGATAGCTGATTTTTGAGATGCTTGACTGCGCATTTGCTGTTTTTATATTGTCTTGCAAGTGAGAATTTAGGAGCTTTTTGTTACTGCATGTTTGGCACATATTCAAAGCTTCTGTGTCTTTACCCTCATCAATAGTAACCGTTTTGCAACATGCCCAAGTGGATAGAGATGAGGTCTTACAGGCTGAGATTACAGCAGTCAAAGAAAAAACAGAGATTATGGAAGAGGAGAGAAATATACAAGAAGAGGTGGCATGGCAAGCACCAGAGTTTTCACCACCACAGGCCATCACATACACAGATAACTGGTTTGTGTTGTTGGATATTACTCCCAGAGAAAGACCTTATGTGCCACCAGGTACTGTGAACATTCACCTGTACCTTTTATATTAACACCTTGTGTAGTGCTTGCCTCTTGTGTTAAAACAGATTTTATTCCCGTCAGTTGTTTGGACAGATCAAGACCAGGTGGATGCAGAAATGTTTGTCTCTGTGGTTGGAACAACAACAACAACAGCAGATCAGATTAGAGAAGTAGTCACTGAACAGACAAAGATAATTGAAGATGTACCAAGACAGCTACAAGAAATGCCACAAAAGCCAGTGACAGCCAGAAATGATGACTGGTTTGATGTGTTCCTGGACCTTATTCCAAGAGAGAGATCATATGTGCCACCAGGTACTGCTAAAATCTGCCTGCACCTTTTATTTTGTCTTGTGTAGTGCTTGCCACTTGTGTTAAAGCAGTTTTTATTCCTGTCAGTTGTTTGGAAGGAAACAGACCAGGTAGAGGCAGAAAGTGCCTCTGTGGTGGGAACTGCTGCAGACAAGATTAGAGAAGCAGACATTGAAGAAAGACAGATAATAGCAGAGACACCAAGACAACTACAAGAAATTCGGCCAGTGACAGCCAGAGATGATGACTGGTTCGTGTTGCTGGACGTTGTTCCCAGAGAAACACCTTATGTACCACCAGGTACTGCTAAAACCTCCCTTGCACCTACCTTGTATTACACCTTGTATTGTGCTTGTCACTTATGCTAAAGCTGTTTCTGTTTTTATCAGTTATCCCAAAGGCAAGTGACAAGGTGGTGGCAGAAATGTTTGTCTCTGTGGTTGAAACTGCTGCCTCTGTGATTAGAGAAGTAGTCGTTGAAGAGACGCCGATCATAGAGGATCATAGAAGGCAACTACAACCAATCACACAACCGCCAGTGACAGCCAGAGATGATGACTGGTTTGTGTTGCTGGATGTTGTTCCAAGAGAGAGGTCATATATTCCTCCAGGTATTGCTAAAATGAGCCACAACTGCTTCACAGCTTTGTCAAAGCAAGTGATTACCCTGAGCTTTGCAGATGCTGCTATTCTCAAATAAGTGTGCGCTGTCCATAGTGGGTGAGGGGTGATTTCTATGTCTTTTGTCGCAGTTGCTGTCGTGGAGCGTGTTCAAGTGTCGCCAAGAGAGCGGGGTTCTCTGACTGAAATAACAGCCATTGAGCAGAGGGATAAAAGAGTGGAAATTCTTGAAGAAGACACAGAAATGAAAGAACAGTGGAGTGAGCAAACAGTGGCACTGCCACAGGCTGAGAGAGAGATAGACGACGACTGGTTTGTGCTGCTGGATGTGTCTATTAGAGAGACACGATTTGTGCCACCAGGTAACTGCAATCAACTTTCTCCCATTTTCCAGTGAGGACATGCTGTAGATGCTTATTTTATCACTTGTTTGGCTCAACTGTCTTACAGTGCTCTTTTATTCCTTGTCATTAGTTACTGTGGCAGAGTATGTTCAGGTTTATCCTGAAGAAAGCAGCATTTCTGCAGTGGAGTTGAAGAAGAAGGTTGTAGTGATAGACATACTACAGAAAGAGGAAAAGAAGCTTCCCATACAAATTATTCCAGAGCTGAAAACTTCCCCACTTGTGAGGGAGAGAGACGATGACTGGTTTCTGCTGCTGGATGTTGTTCCTAGAGAAATGTCATATGTGCCTCCAGGTACAAAATTAAAAACATTTTTCATGCTTATCACACCAAGAGAGAAGTCAACTGTGTGTCAAAATATCTTGTTTTTAAAAACACAACGTTTTGTCCACCTGTGGCTAACGCTTAAGTTTAAATCCTGTCTGTTTTCAGTTTCTGTGGCAGTGCCGCCCCAATTGTATCCACAGTTTGAACCTAAAATTGAAGTGCAAAGCACAGAGTGGAAATTGCAGCAGGTTGAAGTTTGGCAGATTAGACCACAGCCGGCCCTGCCAAAGCCAGAGAGAGATGACTGGTTTGTGCTATTTGATGCAGTTCGAGAAGAGCCAGTTATACCACCATCAGGTAGTCACTTCATATTTTTGAAAACGGTCAGAATTCACTCTGAACCAACATATTTCAAGACCTTTACTATGTTTGCTTCCCTCAAGTCTGAGCATCACTCAGTTCCATTGACTCTGTCTTGTCTGTGCTAGTTCCCCGTACTGAGATTATTCTGGACACGAAGAAGACACTTGAGGTTAAGGTGACGACCACAGAGACTAGAATGTGGAAAAAGACGGTAATTGGTGAGGACAGCAGACAAGATGAGACGCGTTTGTCTGAAATTAGGCCGATCCAAATGGCACCGCCATCAGAGAGAGAACAAGGAGACGATTGGTTTGTCTTGTTCGACAGCATCCGAGAAAAGCCTGTTGTTGTCCCACCAGGTAGCTGTCCCTAATTTTTCTAAAGGCTCTGCATACACTGTGCTGAAAGCTATTTAAAACGCTATTGTTTCTGCGTTAGCTGCTGATTGACCTTATTGTCCATGTTTTAGCTGCAACTCGGCGAAAGATTGAAGACAATTTGTTAATTTCTTCAAATGTGGCCTCTAGGAAATCAGGTACAACCTAAAGGATGTAATCCAGCTATACAAACAAATAGTTCTATGTTTCACACTATACACGATGATTCTTTGACATTTGATCTTCCCTCCTGATATGTGTACACACTTTTTATGTTTCTGTGCTAGTGGCTGTGGTTGAGAATATTTTCAGTGATTTGGGAACCACTAGAAGAAAGCTGGAAGATGATTGGTTTATTCTTCTGGATGTGGCTCCTAAGAAATCAGGTACAATCTAAAAGACAAAACTACATTTATTTACTGTGTCTGAACACAAGGCAGGGATTTAATTAGTCACTTAGCAGTTGTACTCAGAAAGGGAACACCATTGTTTTCATCATTTGTGTTTTTTCTTTCCTACAATAATACCTGATTGTGTATTTGTGTCAGTCGCTGTCCGTGGGCATGTCCAGTTCCCTGAGCATGTCCAGTTCCCAGCAAAGGCCAGAGTTCCACCTGCTGTAGCCAAAACAAAGATCACCATTTCTGAGACAGGACCGCAGTTTGAGAAACGGATCCTGGACGAAAGACGCCCGCTCATAAATACATTTGTCACTGATGATTGGTTTGTTCTACTAGATGTTGACCTCAAACAGCCAGGTATTTGTTTCACATGGTTTGGTTTGTTAGTAGTTTAACAACTACTCACCCGTGGTTACGCTTTGTTTTTTGCATATTAACTCTTGCAGCCTGTTCAGAGGACACACACTGACGTGTGCCTTTTGTTACTCAATGACCCCTCATCTTGGATTATTTTGTGTATTGAAGGAAATGCTTTCCTAATTGCAGCTTTTCACTGGTTCAACCTGAGTGAGCCTTTTAGCTCGTTGCAGCCTAACATTTTCCTTTGCATCCATCTTTGGATGAATTTGCGCTTTGGCTCTCATTCGCTCTGTGAATATTCGCTTCTGGCCCTCTTCAGGTGCCACTACATGCTTGTCCTTGTCCTATAAAATGGAGTCTATGAAGCATTTGAGGTACAGTATACCCCAGCACAATGTGTACTTGCTTGATCACATCAATGCTTAAGTGTGTAAGTATGCACTGTTGTGTGTTTAAAGCTGTTTCTATGTGCATGTATGTGCTCAGGAGGATTTGATCATGTCCAATATTTATAGAATACAACGGAAAAAAACAACTAATGTGTTAAAACGCATTTCCCTTTGTTGCCATCTCCAGTGGTGACCACCCAGAGGGGTGCGCGTCCTGTCAGCGCTCCAGTCTTCTCCCAGGCTGCTTTGGCTGAGGCTGGCATCCCCATGGGGCCTTTCGACCAGCCGCAGACTTCCACCCCAATCAGGGCCAGCCGCTTGGAGGAGAGAAAGCTGGAGGTCACGGTTGAAGCTGTGGAACCCTCAAAAATCGAGGAAGGGGCTGAGGTCAAGGTAACCAATTTCTGCCAACTCTGTTTAACACATAGGTGAAAAATATCAGCGGAAGTCCAAGGCTCCCTCCCATTTCAACCCTTGCCCCTACAATTTAGCCTTACCTAACGTTTTTTGAATTTACATATACTTGTCTTGACATGACACAATCATGTCGTATCTCCTTATTGTGTTGACTTATCTTTTTCTTAAAGGTTTTTCCCATTTTGCAGGGATATATTTATATATTTAAGGGGGAAGGGCCACAGGGTAGGGGTAAAAATGAGAAATGGGACTTGGCAGGAAAGAAAAACTGTATTTCGATGGTAGATAGATAATAATTGTGAGACAAACACTTTTGTAGTTGATTCTTGATAGTGTTTTATAAGAAAGGATGGTAAAGTAGCAAGCAGAGATGCGTCTCTCTGTCTGAGTGTGAATTGTGTCTCTCTTGCTGCTGTAGCCAGCAGTGTGGAGGGATTCTTCACTGATTTCCACCATCAATGGGTACATTCAGGTTAGTGTCAGACACTAGCCCCTTAAAAGAAATGATTCCACTATGGTTGAACTGTGAGTGTTTGAGGCAAAAAAGCAGAGGATGCTAACACGTGTCCTTCTCTCCTCCCTGGGGTAGCACCAGTCAGAGGTCACAAGCACGGAGGTGGTGCGAATGCGAAAGGTCAGATTCTCGGTGTCATCCATGTTTCTGTAGCCATCTCTCCACCACCATCCTGATCACATCAAGCTTGTCATCCAAGACTAATTTCACCCTGTTTTCATGTTGTGCTTCCATACAGCTAGGTCTTAAATGAATTACACACAAGGTTTGATGTACATATAGTATATTATAAGAGGTAGAATAATGTAGGAATAATTAGGATATGTATGCATCAATATAAGCTGACGAAGCAAAGAAAACATTTATTTCTTCTCATTGCTTGCTGTTTTAAACCCTGGAATGTGCACATGCATGATTATAGAGTAAATGCACTCTAACAAAAAGTGGCATGATAAATAGTGTTTATTCACATTTCTGTCAGTCCACCATTAAATATCGATCATTACAAAGTTTAATCTTAAATCAATCCTCTGGGGCCTTTAGTCATTTGCTTCAACAGTAAATTGCAGTTTGGCCACAATAGCATGTTTTTCTCACAATTTCCTCTTGTCTATTGTATTAACACTAGTGAACTTTGTACTAGTATGCATGTCCAAGGTGTGGAAGTTTGGTGCCAGCTAACCCAGAGACAGAAACAAACCCACACCTATTTTGTTCTTTTCATTTTTCACAGAAAAGAGCAAAGAAAATTGAGGGTGGCTCAATTTATATGAGACATAGCATTTTAATGTTGGAGGTTTGTATCCCCTCTGGAGACGTCCGTCTCTAGCCGTATTTTCTTGCTCTTTGGCGCACTGGCTGCTCTTTTATTATCACTCTTGCATGTGGCATGATTCACACTTTTGGGATCAGTGTTAATTACTGGCTGTAGATTATGTGATATATGGATGTGTGTGTGTGGCAGTGCAACTCTAATCTGGTTCTTTCAGGAGAGTGCTGTTGAACTCACAACCATAACTTTTGGGTTCGAGTAAAAACAAGTACAGTCATTATTAAACACAAAGTAAACGATGATGCAGTGCATCCTGAAACCGTGCCCAATTTTCACATATGAATTATGAGCTTTGGTATGAGCTACTCACTGACAACAAGTGCTTTAAAAGTCTTTGCCTTTCAGCCCAGGATTCAGTGATTCACTGCTCCATTTTTATATATTGTATACATTGTTTCCCAGATCATCAGTATTCTCCTGTTCCTGTTCCTGCTTTTGCTTTTCCTTCCTCCATCTCCATGATCTAACTTGCTCGTAATGCTCTGCACTTTGTCAACAATTATGTTGATGAAATGTTTTGACCATAGAAATGAAAATCAAAATATTGATACATTTAGATGTTGTGTATGAAAGGGAATGGTGTTTGTAGAAACACTTATCATTAAGTTGCTCTTTAATACCACAATAAGGCCACAATGAGGTGTTAACAAACACCTGTGCTCTTTAACTGGAACTGTCTGCAGTTTGTTTGCTAAGATGGCGGTCACTGTCCTATATTTCATAAAGACCAACTTGATGCTAACTGTTGCCACATCAGTGCTGCTGCTGTTGCTTTTGTTTATTTGTGTGTAATGAACCGGTTTCCATTTAAAGCGAGGCTTCATCTTGGACAACATGTCCCATGTCTGCTGCTACCATCACCTCTCACGCTCTTTGATTTGCAGCCTGTTTCCACAACACGTATCTCTGCATTTTAATGCTATGAAACAGATTCTTTGTGCTGTGGTGTGCAGTTAAAACTAAAACATGCTACTCTCCTACGACTAAAAAGTGACATTGATGAATCATGTCACAGCCTCCTCTGAGGATTTCCTTTTATAAACTCATAAAACATTTGCCAGAAAGGAGTCGCTGATAATCATATCTACAATCTATATAGATTGATTGCAAATTTGCAATTCTAATTTTTATTCCTTAAGAGTCGCCAATTAACCCTGCTTCTGCTTATTTGTGTAATCAGACATTGTGCTAAAAAGCAGCATAATTTGACTTTTCTTTCCTCTCTCCATTTCTCCCAACTATGAACACATCCTTCACCTATCCTCTCCCCATCCAACACCTTTTCTCCACTTCGTGCTCCTTCCTTGCTCCACTTGTGTCTCCACCTAAATTTCCTGTCACCCCATATCTCTGCACCCCACGACCACCACACTGTCTTTCCCTTCTCGACTGTCCTCTGTGTAGGATTACGATAAGCCTCAGGAGGAACTGCTGAGACATCATGCCAGTATCAGTAAACTAAAGAAGAACTTCATGGAAGCCGTCCCAGAGCCCAGGCCCAGTGAGTGGGACAAGCGCCTGTCCACACACTCTCCGTTTCGCACCTCGGGCATCAATGGTCAGCCTCTGACAAGTGCAGATGGGGTAAGTCTTTCACAAAAACCACCCGCTGACAAATTCTTGATTTTAGCTGTATGTCAGTTCAGGAAAACATCATTAAGATGATTTATTTCTGAACTGACTGTTTAAAGTCGAATACATCCACCTCATCACATTTGTTTTCTGTGGTTTTGCATCTGCAGAGATTTTTGTGCTTGATGACATTAATATGAGCAGTATGCATGGAATTGTAATGAAACAGAAGAAGCTGAAAATCAAGCAACAATGCTTGTATCTGGTTTGTTTTGAATTTGTGAAATAGAATTTTTGCTCATATTCTTATACAGTGAAGTCATAACCTGAGACCAGATCGGACACATCTCGGTGTCACTTTTGTTTCTCTGACAATTTGAGTTCAGTGGAATATGTGTACATGTACAGACCTATTCAAACAGTGGCATGGTACAGTATGTGTATGAAGAGTTTTGAATAGTGTCTGTACTCGTCTTTCACTGATGTGACTGATGTGGTTGAAGCGGTGTGGGAGGAGTTAAATACTCTGAGAGAACTCTGTGCACTGGAAGCCACTGAGCACCGGCCAGTTCACACTGCATGACTGACAGACTGGACTTTGAAAATACTCTGCATGACTACCAGAGATGACCACTCTCCTTAAGTGTTTGCATGTTATTTTTCCCTCCCCTCCTCTACCCTTCCTTCATTAAGCTTTATTTCTACATTGAATATTTGTCTATATCACATTCTTTACATGTTGCTTCCTTCTTGTTTGGCTGCTTCTTTCTCCAAACCTGGGTGTTTTTCCATGAAGAGACAAGGCCTCATTCACAGTTGTCAGCCGGTATTGTCCTCATAATGTCCAGGAAGGAAATTATATGACTTTGGTTATACATTGTAAATGACTACCAAAGAGAAAAAAATCAAACATACAGTGTATGCACGGATCCATGTCACACAATATACTCCAACATAAGCACCAAGAAAAGAATAGGCTGAAACCCAAACGTTATTTCTGCCTCACCTATACATTCTATGAGATATCCCAGAATATAAACAATATAAGATGAAACGACCAAAGAAAACAAGAAAATATTATGCAATATAATCCTTGATTATTTTACATTTCAAAGCTTTTTTCAACCTTCAGTTCGTTCCACTGATAAAAACCCCAAATTTGAATAAATCTATTATATTTTTAAACTGGTTCTGACTTAACACGTTCCATAGATCAGCAACCCTCTTAAATTATTATTTCCTTCCTTTAACTGGAAAAGAAAACCCAAAACAGTTTGAATTGCTTTTATTTTATTGTAGATGATCATAACGCTTCCATTATGAAAAGAGACCAACTGGCACTGGAATTGATATTTGTGTATTATCAGTTAAAATGCACAAAAGTGCAACACAAATACATAAATAAACAAGTGTAATCAATTGAAGGTTTATATTTGTTCATGTTCTTCAGCCAGAAATGAATTCCTGTGTGTCATAACTATTAATGAAAATAAAATAAATCATTTACTTGTGGCTTTTAGACTCTAAGCGATCTCTAACACAGCCTAATGTTGTTTCAGATTTCAGACACAACACCCACATTTGTCATTAATTAAATCAATTGCTTTAATATATATCATTACCAGATTGTAGCTATTACCTAATTTACATACATGATTTAGTCCTGAGGCAAGTTGATGGAATAAAGCATAAACAAATACATACACTAATAACAACAGATAAGGGAAACCAGCCTTGGCTAACCCAGTTTAAGCTTCTCAGACTAGACTAGGCCAAAGCTTGTTCTGGCTTGAGTCATGTGACCTCAGCATATTTAGGTCATTCTTCTGAAATACTGTGCATCCCTGATTCTTACAAGTGTGAATGACTTTCTGTCTTTTCAGCCTTCAATAGAATGTAGGACATGGAAATAATTCTAAAAAAGCATGTTAAAATGCATGTTTCCATAACATTTCCATGCTCTGGACAAATAGCTCTCAAAATCACATTTCTGGCACACTGTTAGATCTAACTTTTATATTATTATTATTATCATTTATCAGCTATTGCGCCGGTCTAGCGTTTATAAGTTTAGTTCACTGTCAATCATTGCAGACATTTCAAACTTCCTCCCTCTCATCTCTCTTCCCTCCTCCTCCTCCCTCCCCCCCTCAGTTTGTCATCCGCCTCCCACGCGGCCCCCTGCTAGACTTCTACTCCAAACGCAGCTGAGGGCCAGTCTCAACCCTGCGGAAACCCCCACACAGGTGTGAGTGTGAACCGAGGAGGCTGCACCTAGTCCATCTACTCATCAAGCTCTAACTTTCTTTTCTCCTCCTCCTCCTCCTCCTTCCCTCGTCTCTTCTGCAACATCACTGTACACATTCTTCATCTGTCATCCTCTGCTCCACTCGAGAGGCTGCCCTGTCCTTTTTTTTTTCTGGCCTCTTGTAGGGAAAAGACTTCCATTTCTTCAGTTTCCCACCACAGCACAGTTTCCTGGTGTCTTTGTCAAAAACAGCCACATTCTCCAAAGACTGACAAGGACTTGAAATGACAATCAACCCACTGCTCATTTGCATTTTCTGTGATATCACTTGGACCAATTAACCATTATCACCGGACTTTTATCTGGATCAAATGTCTGTCCACGTCATTTTGAGCCTGATTTTATACACATTTTGAAGTGCATTTGTATTGTCGGTTGTCTTAGAATATTGTGTTTGGATAAACTAAAAACTGTGATGTGATGATTTCAGAACACGCATACACTAAGCACTGGAAACATAATGAAGACTTGAATTTTAGGTTTATTTGGTTAGTGGAAATATTCTTTGTCACAGTACAGTGTTTTCTGTGATGGAGACCTTGAGGCAGCTTAATTGTGATACTTAAACCTCTTTGTCCTTCACCTGTTAATGGAAAGACAGTATTCGGGAACTTGTTGCATGACTTTTTGACAATCAACTTTGACCAAAGAATAAAAGGCATCCCAGGTGCAGTAAAAACGACTGCTTGTTCCTTTTTAGGGAGTGCACATTTTGTCATTTCCATGTCACGTCCATGGCTCATTTCAATCTGACACAAACGACCAAATAGATTTATAAAATTTACAACATGCAGCTAATCTTACAGTCAATATACATTTTATCTGGGAACCTACTATTGGATGCTTCATGGCCTGCAGTATGTTTTGTTACGCTGTGCCTTTAAAACCAGATGTGCAGATAATATATACATAGTTGCATATTTTGTATCTTGCATGCACAAGTATTTTTAATCTTTGTAAATGCGGCTAATTGTAGGAAATTCATCACACGTCCATGATCCCAAATCTGTTTTGTCTGTTTTTTAGAGTGAATGCGTTAGCTCCATATGCAATGGTTCAGACACAAAGTCTGCGTATGAGGAAACCAGCGGCTGTTTGGGCTCGTCGGGCTCACCCAGGTCCACCGTGTGCTCCACAAGTGAGCCTGATAGTGTCGGAGCCCACAGTGCTCCCATTGAGGAAGAGTCATGTGATCAAGAAGAAGTTGTAGTTTTTGAGACGTCCTTGGTGCCCATCGTAGAGGTGGAGATGGCACAATTGCCTGCCTCCCTCGAACCAGAGTGTAAATCTTTAGAAGAGACCCAGGAGGAAGACGGATCATGTCCTGGACTGTCCAATTGCTCTGGGGGGATAGTTGGATCTTCCCCAGCCTCCTATTTCAGGAGCGATGGTCCGCAGGTCATACGCTGCTTCCAGGTAGCCTCCTGACTCCCTCGGCATGATGCTGAATCTGTCTCTGCTTGGCCGCTGTGTGATTCCGAGACGGCCACACTTGCTCACCTCTTTGCAGCACCCTTACATTAAACTTGTGAAACTGTAACAGAAGACGTACAGTGTGAATTATGCTAATTTGGCTGCTGTAGATGTGTTGCACGGTGGTGTGCTAAGGTCTCAACTATGGTGATGGGTCATTTACCCCGAGCACATTCTTCTCTGCCACGAAACATTTCTGATGCACTGACTTTACTTTCAGCAGCCTCCCATGACTTTGTTTTCCGTTTCTCTTTTTCCTTCTGTAATAATTACTGGTGGCGGTTGTTTTCCAATCAAAATGAAATGGAACTAATTTGGTGAGAAGAAAAGTGCTGTTACTGTAAAGATGGATCCACACAGCAAAGGATTGAATGGGAATGCGAGGTGTCGGAGGTCAGCATGATTGGGAGTGTGTCTGTGTGTGTTTCGGGCTGTAACCAACGATTATTTTCTCAATTGGTCTGTAAAATGTCTCAAATTTCTTGTTTTGTCCTCAAACCGAATGATTTATTTATGTGGAGCAAAGAAACCAGAACATGTTAATATTTAAGCAGCTGAGGAATCACAAATATTGGAAAAAAAAACACAGATTAATGGAGTAGAAGTATTGAGTAATAATCGATTCATCGGTGCAGCCCTAGTGTGTGCGTGCACGAGAGAGAAAGAGATGAGCGAGTCTGAGTGAAACAAAACCAAGATATGAGCACTGATCAATGTAAAAATTCTATGAATGTGGCGAAACGTGTTCTCAAATCATCCGTGATTTCATACATGATTGAATCACTCAGGACAGATGTTAACACCAGGTCTGAACGGGGTTAAAATGGTTGCGGTGAGGTGCAAAGTGTCTGGCTAAACAGCCACTCATGGGGCTTTGCTCCCATCCACAGCCGCCTCTGGTGCAGACCCAGACAGTCACCATCACAGCTGCCTCCAACTCCCTACCCACTGGCATCTCCACCACAGAGGTCCCTATCATCCCAACCAAGACCTTCACCTATGAGTCTTCAAAGGTAGGGGCTCCCGCACCTGCTCAGCCCAGATCTGTCTCAGCGACAATGCTCCGAAGAGGTGTCAGTCAGCACAAGCTGAGACAAGCAGGTCTGGGAGGACCAGGCCCGGAGCTCCAAACTGAGCATGAGGCTGCGACAGAACCGAGCTGAAGCTCAGGGTCACATGATCTCTAATGATTATTCAGTCCACCCTTTTCTTTGATGTTTTTCTCAGGTGGCAGTGGACGGGACAGACGAGGACAAAGATGTCTCAACTGTGTCCAGCTCCAAGACTGTTACCTCAGAGAGTGTCAGTGGCACCACAGTCACCACCACTACCACTCACATCTCAAAGGTCAGCCAGACTTCAATCCTGCTTTTCCCTTATTCAGTGTTTTGTTTTTTGGTTAAATTGTGTATGTGTAGTTTAATATTTTTTTGTCTTCACTCTACCAGGTAGTGAAAGTTGGATCTTCGGAGACTCGTATGGAGAAGAGGATTGTCATAACTGCAGACTCTGACGTTGACCAAGATAAGGTACACAATGGCTGCCGCCACAAAACAAGGGCACAACGATGAAAAATATTAAGCAATTTAGGCAAATTCAAAAAGTTGTTTCTAGAACCCAAAAGAACATAACTTAAAAGCAAAAAACACGGGAGAAATGTGAGCATACAATGTACGGGTAACTGAATTATATTATACATATTTTTAAACGAAGTTGAGCATTGAAAAAATGAATTAACTTGTTGAGCCTTACCCCTTAAAATGTACTGTATTTACCATTTTTAATGAAGATTTCCACTTAGATTATATGATTCAAACAAATTACTGTACGAGTATAACATTGTTATAGATCAGTGTTTCCAATCCTTGTCCCCTGTGACCTCAGTCCTGCATGTTTTAGATATGACCCTGCTCCAACACACCTGGTTCAGATGCATGGGTTGTGTTTGGGCTTTTGCAGAGCTTGATGGCCAGATGAATCAGGTGTGTTTGGAGCCGGGAAAACTTGGAAACACTGTTATAGATAAAATAATCATCTGGGTCCCAGTTGTTCAAATCAAAGCCAGAGAAGTGGTCGTAGAGTCTTAGTTTACCCTCAAAGAATAAAGTGTCTTTTCCAGAGTGTCCATGACGATGATGATGACCATGTTGACTTTACTGTCTCGTAGGAGAAACATGGCGGAGCATCAGCATTGTAACTGAAATCACCGGTTTCACTTATTCCACCTTCGACATCCCTTCAGCTCGATCGACGCACACAAATATCCAAAAAAGAAATATCCCATAAATCTGCAACTGAAGTTATTAATATTATCACTGAGTAGATGAATATTGGTAGATTTTATTTAATGTTTTCAGTGAAGCTGTTCATTATAGGTAGAGGAGGGGTGCACACATATGGATTTTTTTTTTTAAGTTAAATGCTTATCCTTATGTTCAAAATGCTTAGCAAATACACTTTTACTGGCTCCAGACAGAATTTTCAGTTCTGTGATCTCAGTTACCTTTGCTTTGAATGCTTTTATTTTTTTTGCTGATTGTTTTCAAGTTATTAGTTTTATACAAATGCACTGAATATTTTAGTTTAGACACCACTATCAGCATTTCTCCCCTTGGTGCTGCTAGGGGAACGTTAAGACTACATTCAAGGGAACTCTCGTTTTTGTTGTTAACTTGACAATACCTCACATTAACATGTGAACAAAGTTATTCTGTGCTCAAATTTGGACAGCGCGTTCCCTTTGTTCACTGCTCAGGGACCAAAAACAAACAAAACCTACAGTACATCTTTTGTTTTTCCCTTCAAACCAATAGCTTACACATTCTTGTAAAGTTTGGATTGAAAATTGATCTATTTTGAAATAGTTCTCTATTTTATAGAATTGATGCTTTTATAATGTTTGTACAAATTGAGGTTTTTAAGTTATTCAAATCATATCCATCTGCTCATGAAATTGTTTACCACTTTGCTGAGGTTTGAGGTCCCTATTGATTAAGACCTCAACAGCCTGAATCATTCTTATGTTTCCTCTCCACCAGGTCACACCTTTCACAGTTTTAACTATGGAGTGCTTCTCTCAGCCTCGTTTTATTCAGTAGAATAGAAGTCATTCTTGCTTTGAATATATTTGGTTGATTAAAATTTTTACAAGCTTTGGTCTGTTTATCTCAGGTTTTGATATTCTTTGTAAGACTACAGACCCCCTCATGACTGTATGTGGAATATATGTATAGCCATCCCTATTATTACTACATACATGTACATTTATGTTCAGCCAAGTGACATCAGTTCATATTTAAGCTTGTTTTTCACAGTAACCACGTATGTAAGCAGTGAAGGCAGCTGTCCCAGTATGTGTGGCTTTTCTCTCGTAGGAACACAGGTTGTCTTTTTTTTTTTTTTTACATCTTCTGCTATACAGTCACTTATTTGTAAATTAGGGGAAGTTTAATGTGATTTGATGTATTGTGATGTTCAACACCAGCTCGTTTCCAGACTTAACACGAAAAATTGTTGAATGTTTGATTCATTATCAACCAATTTTGTAAAGCCTTCTTACCGTATAGTCTTAGAAAAAACGCTCTCTCACTTGCTGTTTTCATGTGCTTTTCCATAGATGAGGAAATACTTTAAAACATCTAAACCCCCTTTTTTTTTTTAGGTAGAATGTTTGTCAATGCCCTAATGTAATTTTAATTACATGAACAGCAGTAAATTGTCCTGGAAGAAAATGTAGAATTTCACACTGAGAAAAATAGTTTAGATGTTGGAAAAATATTGTTGCTTTGTGACTTATCACTCTTTTTATGGAAAAAATAAATAAAATATGCATTGTTTTGCACTTTGGTGGGCTGTGTATGTGTGAAGTATGCATGAAATAAATAGTTAATGCTATTATTTCACATTTCCTCCAATCAACACTAAATTCTCAAGGGGGAAAAAAAGTGTCAAGTTTAGTTTGCAATAGCCCATGTAAACAAGATGAATCTACAAATATGGAATTATTGGGCACTAAAAAAAACTCAACAAGCAGCCATAGTGGGCGTGGATAGTATAAAAATAAAACTAGGCCCATTTAAAATAAAGACCGCACGCCTCACTTCTGCACAACTCTATGTGGTTTTCCATTACTATAGTACCTCTTGTCTCTTGTCTGACGTCATATATAGTATCGGTACTAAAAAAAGTACCAGCTACTATCGTTAATAGAAAAGGAAAGAAAACGAAGTCTTAATAAGTCTTACTTGGTTTCCACTTATGAGACAGCGACTCATCACATTTATAAGCATTACAGCATTAAAACAGAAAAACACTTGTGCACATCCCAACATTTGTACTGCAATTTAATATTAACCTCTGAGTATGTACTGACTCAGAAGTTCAGGGGCACATGGCAAGATTTTCTTTTTACATTCATTCACTTGTAATTGACCCACAATGCAAAATGTAGCTTTCATTATCACTTGGTTATTTACTTCTGTTTGAAAGAATCCTCAGGATCTATCTGGAGACTGATACTCACATGTGCTGTACAGAAAAATCTTCCCTTAACGAGCGACGCTTGAAATCGAAAACGTCTGTCATCAACATAGGTGAGTTTGGAAACCTGTATGAACATTTATTGGGTCTGTATATAAGTCAGTTCTTCACATATGTATTTAACGTCAAAGTCCTTGAGGTCACTGTTTTGATCAATATGGAGTTCTAGCGAATTGCCTTGACTGGGCTCTTAAAACTCGATGCGGCCTGAAGTTGAAGTTGATAAGCCATTGGGTGAATCTTGAAACCATATAACCTATAAAAAAAGAAAAAAAACAAAGAAATTATGGTCATGCACAGGCGCAGTGGAATTCTTTTTTTTTTCCCGGAAAAAAAGATAAAAAGGAGCAAATGTATATAAATGTTAAAAGAACTAGCCAAACTAAATGACAGGCAGTTTCAAATAAAACAAACCTTGGCACAAACTGGTTGGCCGGTCGCTTTGGGCGATACTCTGGGTGCACCATGAAGAGCATGTGGGGGAACCCTGTTCCAAAATAGGCTCCATCTGTGTGGTGGTGTCTGGAGGACTTTGGGGTGTACACATCCATACACTTTGGGCAATAAAGCTTCACCATTGCTTCTCCTGGGATGTCTGACAAACCTATATAAGACAGGAGAAGAGGAATGGAATGCAACATGGTTCTTCTTAAATTGTTTTGACTAAAGGGTTAAGAAACATAGGACTTACCAATAGGAAGCATCGGCTGATTCTCACAATAGACCCTGGGGCAATAGCCAAAATCCCCTTGTTGATACTTTTCCAACTACAGAGGATAAATGTATTTAGAAATCACTGCTGGTTCTCGTCATAAGTACGTAAGAGAATGAAGTCAAGTAAGTTACCGAAGTAGCCTACCATTTGTGCAATGCCTCTGTTTGTGAGGATGTAACGTGCATGTATGAGCCCATAGAGCATCTCAGCTGCCTGCTCGATCAGGTCACTCTGGTTTGGGTTATCTTCAAGCTCCTCATCTGTCCATGAAAAGCAACTCAGTCAGCATACATTTCTTATCTGTATCAGTGTGCGTTGCTGGCATTTTCTAACTTCACATGGTTGCTTCTTTAACAGTCTCACCTGGCTCTAGGTCCAGAATCATGTCCAGAGCCTGACGATAGTGAGGCACCTGCTCATTTAAACCCGTCAGGTTAAATTTGTCCTGTATGTAGTCCTCATCGACCTGTAACACAGCAGCAAGAGAAGATGACTGGAAATGAATTGCATCAATTACTGTTGCAGCAGCACACTGAGGGAAGCATTACATAAGACTTTGACAGGATTACTGAGATGCTGCCAATATAGAAAGCAATGAGATAAAATTAAAATGAGGATGGTGTTAGACACTGATACCGATAATAACCATACTATTCCTAGTATTTGTATTTTAGCGTGAGCTGCCCTGGCAGAGGTTTTCACTCTTTAGGGTGCTTTCTCTGGTTTAAATTTGATTTTATTAAAATATTCTTAAAATGAAAGATATGACATGGTCTCCCCATTTGTTGTAACCCCCTGAGCCATGTCATTACATGTTGAATTATTTCATGTTCAACCTTCTAATAACAACAGTATTCAGTTAAATATATAGAAGCTCTAAATCCTCTCATTAGAAATGCTCAAACATGCCAATCGTTGCATGAAATGCAGTTCATTCAGTTCAAATCATTTACATCTGATCCAGTCCCTGTTACCACAGGTGTAACCCAGGGCTCTGTCCTTTTCTCACCCGTCATACCACTGCCATCCAGGTCCACAGCTTTGTCCCTTCCCTGTTTGGATTACTGTAACTCACTTCTGTCTGGTCTCCCTGAAAAAACCTTCCATAAACTCCAACTAGTTCAGAACTCAGCCGCTCGTATCATCTCACGAAACCCCACCATCCATCACATCACACCCGTCCTACAGCATCTCCACTGGCTCCCCATCACACATTGCATCCGTTACAAAACACTGCTCCTCACCTTCAAAGTCATCCACAACCTTGCACCTCCATAACTTTCAGATATTCTCCACATTTCCTCTCCTGCCCGCACCCACAGACCCTCCTCCTCTATCCTCCTCACAGTCCCTCCTACCCGTCTTGTCACCATGAGCATTCAGCTGCTCTGCTTCCCACCTCTGGAATTCCCTCCCTCCTGACCTCCACAACACTGACTCCCTCCAAATCCGATCGATTACTTAAGCAACATTATTACTGATAGTACATGTCCTTCTGATGCTGTGAAGTTGGCATGGGATGGTATGAGATTCAGATGGTTGACTAACCTAAAGCATTATTGAAAGTTTGTTGTGATTTACAGATCTAAAATTTCATCAGAAAATACAGGTAACTCACTGCTCACACACCGATGAAGTGAGGGTGTGTTACCTGAATGATTCCTGCAATTGTTTTAGAAGACTTGTTAAAAACAGCTCATACCTTAGACACAAAATGACAGAAAATTGAAGTGGTTCTCATAGTATTGTTTTGTAATATCATGGTATATCTTTAAACCAGTATGTGATCCATGCCGATTGTACAATGTCTGTCAAAAGCATATTATCACCTCTATGCTCGTCTACAAATCTACCATGCAGAAACTACACAAAGCATATAATGTGGCTCTCATACATCTCCCTATAGGAACATTTCACTTGATTAATAATGTCAGTAAACATTTTCCTGGATGTTGATGGTACCAATTACTACTTTCAGGTCTTCTTCAATAGAACAAGATGTTGATTCTATAAAGAATGTTCTCATTTAGTGGACATATGAGTGGACACTAGTGTGATTGACAGCTGGTAATGCCTAAATGCAGGTGATGTCTGTGAATGTCTGTCCATTAGCTAAACATTATCATGGCACTGGCAAACTCATGAATCTTGAGGTTTCAAAACGGAATTTTGGATTTCTATGGACTGGTTGCTAATTGCTCAGAGTAATTCTACTCCAGAGGCTAAAATGGTGCAGTGCCAGTGAAGAGTTAAGGTCTGCACAACTCAAACTGTATTATGAAATCTATTATTTATTTGCTGAGTTGATGCAACTGTAAATAAGATCATTTTGGTTCTGTCCAACAACTGTTATACTGTGAGAATTGTATTTATTTACAATTTAAGGTAGTGTGTACTAGGATTGTGCTGTTTTTCTATGTATTAATATAGTTAGTTCTCATTACTGATTCACAAGACCTTAGTACAGTTTGAATTAAATCCAGGAGACTGACCTCACAGAAGAACTCATTTCCCCTCAGTCCACAGAACCAGGAAATCCAGGACACCTCCTCTGAGCTGCTCATCCTCCTGACAAAACAAACCAGAGTTAAATTCCAACCTGGATTCCTCTTAACACCGTCACTTGTTAGCCTAAGGCTCAAAACATTCAAGTTGTAGCCTTGTTAAAGTATACATGCACATGTATATATCTACCTAACATAGAATTGTTATATTATAACAGTTCTATTTCATCACTAATGTAACGGGCTAAAGCTCCTGCATCTGTGATATTAAACCAAAAAAAAATACTTTACTGCATATAATCTTTAATTTACCTTTCGTGTGTCTGTAACCAGCTACATACGCTAGCTACGCGCTAGCATGTTTGCTAGTGTTAGCTAGCGACAACACGTCTAAACAGGAAGTGTGGAGAAACGTTCGTGTAAACGAAACGCGCGCATATTTTACAAGTGACACGTCTTATAGTTATATACATGTGTACATAAATCATAAATCAACTTTCACTTACCCTCTGTGTTTATTCCCACATTAACCTTCAATCTTGGCTCGTTAATCCTCACTTCCTAGGTGACGCGTGAGTTTTCCGGTCATCAAGGGTTTTCAAAATAAAGCGCCTCGTGATGTATTTTTCTTCTGCAGCCTAAAAAGTGCTTTACTACTCTATGAGGCTGAGATGATTCTGGTACCATAAGGTTTACAAAGCACTTGGTTGCCTAAAATATGTTTACAGTCACATATGACAAGGAATGAAAAGGAAAGATTCATCATTACAGATGCCAACTGCTGTAAAACCCAAAATAAAGAACCTCAAACATTTCATGTAGATTCCAGTTTCCGTTCTTTAATTTATTTGATATAAAAACATTTCTACATAATGTCAAATTCTTCCCTGTTAACAAGTATTTAAATCATTTAAGTCATTCCAGCTGGAGCTCTTTCAGGGCAGGTCTGAAAAGGTTTTGCGGCAAGGTGGTCCAGCATCTTCCTGCTGCTGTTCCTTCCCCATGCCTTCAAACATTAGTATCCTTAAATGAAGAAAACTACATGTCAGCTGCTAGAAGGTATTACTGTAAACAGGTGTGGAAAGTATAGATTCTGAACAATCAAACATTTTTAGGTATCGTTATCAGATACTGAAGTACTTAAGTATTTTTCATTTAGACTGACACATGAGTTGGTTTGGTAATACATTTATAAATAAATCCTAATCTTCCTCCAACCCACCTTGGGTCCACTCTCTAAAATGACCAGTATTTATCCATACTCACAGTTTTAGAATTGCATTTCTTTTTCCCAGCATCATATGCAGGAAGTCGGCATAGCTGATTGTGTCTTTCGATGCCCCTCCAACCACGTCTGACATCATCTTCTTTAGCTCTAGATGAGTCTTTGCCAGTCCAAGTTTTTCCAGCATTCGTTTTAACCCCATCATATCTACGAGAGTGATCGATCAAATCAGTGAATTAATATGTAAATCTATTCATATCTGTGAATGTTATCTGTGAAGACATATTTGAGGTGAGTCAATACTGAGTACTGTTGCAGTTTTACCTATGTCTCCTTTGTCATTAAGATCAAACTCCATGTATTTTTCTGTAATGTATGCAAACATGAACTCATTACAATTTTTTATTTTACAATGCAATACTTTTAATAAACAAAATTAGTGACCACCTTGAATACTCACTTTTAAACATGTCGAGCTTTGAGGCAAGGTCTTCTTCTTCTTCATATTGGGGATCTGAAAGAAAAGCCTAGAGACGTGCCAAGAAATTATAAAAGAGAATTAGTTTAACTCTGGTGCCATGCCCTGTCTGTGGGAAACACTCATCTCAACTGTATCTTGATGACTTTATCTGAAGAGTTCAACACACCTCATTGACAGAATTGAGTTTTTCCTCCTGTTGAGACTTGAGCAGACCGTATGATTTACCACCTGAGAGAATTTAAACACATGTACCTCAGTCTATCTGTTGAAAATACCGAATATACTGTTCCCTTGTCTACACTGATTAAACTGACACACAGTTAGAATAAGACATGAGCGAAAATAACAGTGACCAAACCTTGAACACCGCAGTCCATTTCTGTGCATGCAGTTCTGTGAAAAGTGTGCAGAGTGAAAGTTTGTGATGGTGTGTTTTATAAATGGAGGCAGAAGAGGAAGTGTCAAAGTTTCAGTCTGCATTTGCAAGGTTCCTGTTGCAACAAAACAAGCTCAGCATGTTTTAAAACAATCACATTTATTCCAAATTTGACCAAATAGAGAAGGATGAGTCACCACTGTGACCCATTGAGAGATGGTTGCATACAGGATATAAATACAGTATGTCATGTACTGATAAGCATGGGTTTGTTCAAAATAGTTTGCTGTCTCTGTGAAACCAGTGGATTTTTTTAATCAAGAAGTTGAAGAGATCAGAGAGGCATCACTTTTCCCGACAGTTGTGTGAATTCATGCATCACGTTTTGCAGTAAAGCTTTAAAAGTACCCATACCTGCTTGACAAAGTAATGTAGATAGACAATCATTATAAACAACCTGAATTGTTTTTCTTAAAAACATTCCACAAGGGAGCAGTATACACAAATCCTACGAATGTGACAAAACATCAAACCTCTGCTTAACTTAGAGAACTGAAAATAGGAGGAGATAAGAAAGATGTAGCAGATATTCTGCTTCAGACCTTCTGTCAGTCTACATGTTACATTTGACTGAAAATGGCCTGTTTTTACCTGTTGTTAGTTCTGTTAACAGTTACATCTGGATGCCGAGGTGAGTAGGTCATTTGATGATTTGTTAGTCAGATTAAATCATAGATGTTTTCTTTGAGTCATCAGAGGACAAAGTTAGTATTCGGTTTTTACCAAATGACTGTGGTTAATTGTATGTACTCTCTTGCAAAAGAGGTTTATTGATCTCAGTTGGGGATTTTTGAATAAATGGTAAATAAAAAATAAAATGTCTTCTTTTAATAACAATGTAAAATGTTTTTTTTGTTAATTAATACTATAAATACACTTTTGGATCACTCTTGTGATGTACAGTGTGTGATCTATGTGCTTCTAAAACTAGTTTTTATCATTATGTCAAAGCCGACTCGATGCTGAGTGTATCAGCCTTTCTGGAAGACAGCGTAGCTCTCCCTTGTGGTCATTTTTACAAGAAGGATTTAACGAGCGGCCTCAGAATGCGATGGATAAAGTATTCCACAGACACCAGTGAGAAGAAAGTTATCCTCTCTTGGCCTGAAACATCCCAGGATGCCAAACATGTGAAATGGGGATCTGATGAGAAAGGAACAATGTCACTTATTCTGACAAATTCACAAAAATCTGATGAAGGAATCTACATCTGTGAATTTTGTCTATTGTGGAATTGTACTCTCAGAAACATATCTTTACGAGTGAAAGGTAAGATTTTATTCTCTTTATTTTACAAACATTTTCCACTCTTCAGTCGTGCTTTATTTAAGCCTTTCTTTTTTCTTCCAGACTGCAAAGTCCGTCCAGCAGTGAAGGTAGCACACAGCACACCCTTTCAACTTAACTGTTCAGTGGACATAAAGGGACAAAAAGGTCCACTCAATGTCTCCTGGGTATTACTGAAAGCAGGCGAGCCTTCTCCCCTCATCTCTGAAAGGGTTGAAGTGAGTGGCACATCATTGGTGATCAAGTCTCCTAGTATCAGTGACAGCTCTTGGTATAGATGCAGTTATACTTATGGGAAAAATCACGGCTGCTATGACATCAGAATGCACGTCCAAGGTTAGACCTGAAGCTGTTATATTTGGTAAAATCATTACCAACAAGTGGCAATATAATATTCATACATGTAATTTTCTTATTTCTTTTACTAAGCTGAAGATGTGGAGGCGACAACCTTTCAGCAAGGTCTGTATACTTTATTTGTTTTTTTAAATGCTCGTCCAAGGTTAGACCTGAAGACCTGATATTTGGTAATCTCATCACCAACAAGTGGTAATATAATATTCATAACATGTACTTTTCTTATTTCTTTTACTAAGCTGAAGATGTGGAGGCGACAACCTTTCGGCAAGGTCTGTATACTTTATTTGTTTTCAAAATGCTCGTCCAAGGTTAGACCTGAAGACCTGATATTTGGTAATCTCATCACCAACAAGTGGTAATATAACATTCATAACATGTACTTTTCTTATTTCTTTTACTCAGTTGAAAATGTTGAGGAGACCATCTTTCAGCAAGGTCTGTATTCTTTATTTGTTTTTTCTTTATCTGGAATAGGGACATGGCATATTAATTAACATCATCTAAATGTGCCAGATTGTAACTGGCACCCATTGCACGTGTCAACTGGTCATGACGTCACAAATCTGAACTCCTGTTTTTAGACCTCGACATTCATGATTTGACTGGTGCTACGTTGATGTTTTGCAAGCGGAAATTCACCTGCAACCAAGCTCCTACTTGACGATAATATAATATGCAAAACCCACAGTATGTTCTTTTGACGATCTGTAACTAGTGACTGGGGCCATTAACTCCTCAGGAAAATGTTTATTATGTTGTTAATCAAGTGGGAAGTAGGCTCATTTTCCCATAGACGTAATCTGTGAAGTCGCCCCCTACAGGCTATTCAGGGTGATTTGAGTTTCACCCAGCATCACTCCCTCACTGAAAATATGTCTCACAGCAGGATAAAGATGTATACTACTTAACATCTCACCCAATTTACAAACATACAAGTCTGCGATATCTTTTAAAATCTATTTGTAATGGTTTTATGTCACTTTTGGACGGCATTTACTGACTGGAAACTGAAGTTTGTGTCACTTTGTAAATCGTTCTCTTCTCGCACGTCCATAGAGAAAACCAGCAATTTTACACCACAGCACACAGGAGCTGTTGATCCACTTCCTATTTTTTCAGCAGTGGCTGAACTGTTTGTTCTGAAACTTTAGAATTTCATAAACGAGGTAATGACGCAGATACACACACAAACGCAGCGTTAATTGGAGCTTCCGGTCTATGTGGGCTTTAATGTCAAAAAAAGACAGAAGTTGTCAAAAAAGCCCTGAGACGCCTGAATGTACTGTCTGTTTCCCCAAGGCAGGTTGATAGTGCAAGTGAAATTACACAGGTTCTTACATACATCAAGCAACAAGGCATAGCAGCATACATTGTACTCCGGTAAACAAAGGCAAATTCATGTGCTGTAACTGCTTTAACGTCCTCCCTGTCTCCCCCAGCAAACAGGACCACCGAGCAGAGCGGGGACACATTAACTGCTGCTTTGTCTCCAGTCATTACTGTGGCTGTTGTCATCGCTGTACTTGCAGGAGTCTACATTTACTGGAGACGTTCACAGCAAACCCAGAGGGATTCAGAAGGTCTGATCTGTGTCCATGCTCTTTCCACTGTGCCATGACTGCAGTGAAGCGTTATCACAGCTGCATGTTCTCTCCTTTTTAATCAGGTGCAGTGAGAGAGATCGAGTGCATCCATGATTATGATTACCCTGTGACTCTTATGCCGTCAAATGGTGAGCAAACATGTTCCTCTCATTTCCTCTTTCATTCCAGCCACTGTATAACTTGTCAGGTTTATTTACACACAGTTCTTTATTTTTCTCTCAGATCTCTCAGATTCAAGCCAGGAATTCAACAGAATTTACCATCATTTGGAAAATGATAGCCTACATACTTGTAAGTAGGAGTATCATAATGATATTATAGCAATTGTAATAAAACTATAATTTCTTTATCTTTGTGAATAAACACCCAAATAATTTTCTTCCCCCCATACTACAGTTTCCGTGTAGGAAACGTAGTATGTAACGTAGTACGTTTCTTATTTACCTAAATGTAAATGTTTTTTATTTTTAGATTTTTTATTTCAAATGAAGAGATTTCATTACAACATTTTATTCAATATCTGAAGCACAATGAATGACCACAGATGCTAAGAAAATGCTGTTCATTTATGTAATCAAGGTTCAGATCAAGACAAAAACACAAACGTTTGTGTGAAGCTCTAGTTCACGGCCTGTAATAAATCATAGAAACTGTCAGTGGTGGTGACTGCTTCTCTTCTGGGTTGTTGTTCCTCATTA
Source organism: Solea senegalensis (assembly GCF_019176455.1). Classification (NCBI taxonomy): domain Eukaryota; kingdom Metazoa; phylum Chordata; class Actinopteri; order Pleuronectiformes; family Soleidae; genus Solea; species Solea senegalensis. Next base: position 16,569,801 of record NC_058029.1, read on the forward strand.
TTTACATCTCCAACGACTTCATATACATGAGTCTGTAAAGAGGAGTTGGAGAGTTATTAAGTGGGTCAGCCTGATGAAGAGACCCTCAACATTTATTTACATTATAGCTCCTTTAGCTGTGTTTCTGAACTGTTTCCTCTTACCATTCCAATACTTGACCTCTCGTTTGCTGCAAACAGAAATGACATTTACATTTAGTCATTTGGCAGATTCTCAGCATATTAAGGTTACAATGTAAAAGAAAACAAAGTGTAATGAAAACATTAAAATCAGAGACCTTCATTACAGTTACACCGCAGGAGGAGAAAAATGGAAGGAAAGCGTGCACGTGGAGAGTGCTCAAAATGAATTAGGGTTAGTTTGTGGTGTAGTGAGATTTTAGAGAGAAGTGTCTTTAAGATAGAGAGAGACTACACTGCTCTAATTACATTATGGAGCTCATTACATCATCAGGGAACCACCTGGACTAAAGGCCTGTACATACGCCGTAAAAACAGATGATACGTTTATTATTATTGGTAAGAACAAGAACAACGTTACTTCTGAATGATTGACAAGATTTCTGCATTAACCATGATGGCTTCAAATTTCTGGCCAACCACACAATAGTTGTTGGACACCGCACAAGAAAAAAGTTCTGCCCAGACGGTGTGTCAAGAAAAAGCTGCAAGAACTCCCAAATGGGGGCTGCAAAAATACAATGAGGACGTTAGAGGGACGGGAGAGCGAACACACAACTCTTTGTTTTTGCGGAATATGTACAAGCCTTAAGTGTGGGGCCCATGTTAGTGATACTATATGGCACCTGTATAATTTGCCCACTTCAATCCATGCCCACTAAATACCTATTTAGTAAAAAGTAGACTGGAAAGGGTACTAAGTGTACAAATTATGCAGGTGCCATATAGTATCACTAACATGGACTCCTCATGGGAACACTATGTGGGCAAAGACGAGTGGAAACCACAGCCAAAACCACTTGGAACCCATATTGTCCCCCTGAACCCTTATGTGGCTCACATGGACATGGGGAGGCCCACATTGCCCTTCACAGACTTGGGTTGGCAGTTAATGTTGTGCAGTGTGAAATGTCACGACTTGGCGAACAGATGCAACATGATGTAGAACAAAATGTAGGAAACATCAGCTTAGGTCATGTTTCATTTTCATTACTGCAGTTTGGATACGAGGTAACCACAGTCCCTACCTTCATCCTTGTTGCTCCTCCTCTTAATGTAGAATCCTCCTGCAGCCGCACATAGCAGGAGGCCGAGAGGAAGGGCCAACCATGCAGGTGTTTGCAAAGCTACAGGGACCATGAAGGTGTTAATCTGTTTTAGTCTAATGTGTGCGTTCTATTTCAGGGAAAAGGGCAACAATAGCAGGATGACTATACTTACAGTTAACAGAGTGCAACTTCTTTGATGCCATCACAGCACCCTCTCTTTGCACACTGCAGGTTATTTCATCCAAGCTCATTGCACAACCCGAGAGAGTTAACTTGTTTGTAAGAGTGCTATTGTCAGTCATTAAACTGCTCGTCCAGCTATCGTGGTGTCTTCCAGACCAAGTTAAATTCAAGTATTTTTCACATTTTACTTTGCAGGTTAGCACACAAGTCAGGGTGAGGATATCTTCTCCCATCTCACACTGTGACGTAACTGCAAAGAAAAGAAAAGTTTAGGCACAGTTTGACCTCCGTTTTGGCAATTGCAGAGTTTTTACACTCACCATCAAGGGTGTGCAGTCGGACTTGGTTTAGCACCTTTCTCTGGTCAGTGGTGTCTGAACACTGGTAGTCCCCAGCATTCAATGCTCGCACTTTACTAATGACCAGTGATGAGTCCTCATTCACACAACATGCCACTGACAGGTGCTCTTCCTGTAAGGTGTGAGGTGTTAGTGGTCTTCCACCCACTGCCCACTTCACTCTGTCACTCAAACCAAGAGAGGAAGTGTGGCTACAAGAGAGTGACACTGACTCACCCACTGCAGCGAACACTTCCTCTACACCATCTGGGGCAAAGTGAGCACCGGTTACACTTTTGTAAATATGGAACAACAAGTTTGATTTGGAGTGAACACAGTACCTGTTATTGTCGTTGTATGACTGATGGTGGCTTTGAGCACATCCTTTTCAGTTACTTGACACCTCCATTTCCTGTGATGGTCAGTCACTTTTTTCTTGATGATCAGTTTAGAGAAGCATTCAGAGGGATTTTTAATGTGAAATCTGTCCCCATTAATCGGTGTATTATCCTCAGTGCTCCAATTGATATGAATCCCTGTGTTGTTACAAGGAACATGCCCTTTGTATGTATTGAGGAAACATTGAAGTTCCACCGTGCCCTCCTCCGGAGTTGGACTCTCAGTAACTGGTGCAAAAAAAAAGAAGTGATTACTGTGATATAACCAATAACTTAGCAATAAGTATTATTTGAGGTACCAAGGCAGCTCACTTACGTTCAAGAATCCGAAGTGAGACACGGGACTCCAGTGTTCCACTGCGACAAGAGTAAAGCCGTGCGTCATTGAGTTCAGGGCGATTCATCCGCAGAGAGCAGTCCTGTAAGAGGTCAAGCCTGTTTGCTGCTGTAACTGCTCCAGCTTTCACCACCTCAGTTACTGAGCCGAACTCTCCAGACATGGTCCAGTGCACAGAGGAACAGGGGCTAACAGAGGGAATGCCACATGGCAAAGTAACGCTGTCTGAAGGAGAGGTGAATATCACCAACTGACCTGCTGGAGAACATGATGAGACATTTCATTTTCTTAGAAAATGTAAATAATCCAAAGTAATGTTCACAAACAGAGCTGACACTTGTCTTGATCATTTTTGCTGTTCAAGTTCAATTTCATCTGCAATTACAATCCTTTTTTATTTTTGAGTTTTGTAAATAAATTCATAGTCTGGATCTATGGAGTCCCAGCATACATTTACAACAGATTTAAAAAATAAATAGTCTAGCATGAGAATATGAATTTATTTTGTAATTACCAGCTGTTTGAAGTCTGCCTGTTGCCCATAAAACACAAAGGAGTCCTAATCCTGACAAAGAAAACATTCTTCCCTGCAGAGAGCCTCACAGATTTTCTTGCTGATTGCCAATTCCTCAAATGGCAGAAATTTTACACACACACACACACAATATCAGGAAATGAAATTGAGTCAACTCTTTTGTATTGTCAGTCAGTTTAGAGTGTCCAGTTAACAATGAGCAATGGGGATTACTCAGGGGTACTCCAGCTCTCAACCTGGAAGGGACTTGAACTAGCAACCCTCCAGTCACATGCCAAGTTCCCTTTCCGCTTGGCCATGGGCTGTCTGTTATTGTTAGTGCACAAATGCATCATTTTTGTACAGTATGTTCAGTTTTTGTCTAGAATTTCCTTCAGGCCTTTCTTAGTGAGCTTTTTTCCACTCTCTGTCGCATGGTCAGTGTTTGTCCACAGGGTGGTGCTGTCAGACTCTATGTCTTTGCAACATTCACTTTTAAAAAGCAGCACATGACATTTCGTTCAGGTTTTCCTTTTAATCACTTTCAGTTTTCTGATGGCCAGCACTCCTGTTATTCCCACAAGCTAAACAAAAGAAACAAATTCAACCAGAACCTCTTAACAGGCTATTTAATTCGGGTGTACAATAATAAAGGCAAGAAAGTATTCATTCTTTAACACACAAACATGCAAATGTTTGAGCAGCGAGATAGCAGCCGTGCACCCTCTGCAGGTCAGAGATTGGTCACAGGTCTTGGACGTGCTATCACAGTGTAGGACTTGATCTTGAGTACAACACTAGCAACTCCTCTCAGGTCTGGCAGAGATGTTTCGCTCTGAGGAAGGATGAACTGGAAATCTCTCAACAAGTAGGCAGTGAACAGAAAGAGCTCCATTTTGGCCACAGACTCTCCCAGGCAAAGCCGAGCTCCCCCTCCAAAAGGGACCAGGGCACGAGTGGAGTCTCCTCCTCCTTCGAGAAAGCGCTCTAAAGGAAAGAGAGAGAAAGTAGCTACTTCATTTGAAGTTATAGGAATGCACTTTGCCCACCAGTTAGAGCAGTACCTGGTCTGAAGCTGTATGGGTCAGTCCAAACTGCAGGATCGTGGTGAGCACCAAAAAGGTTAGGAATGACGACTGTGTTCTTTGGGATGAAATAACCTGCAATGCTAAATATGTGAGGGAATTATACATTTGGCATCAGTGAGAACAGTGTGAAAAATGCGGGGATTAGAGTGCAAAAAAAGTGGCGTCACATCTGTAAAGCACTTTAAAACTGTCTGGGCACATCAATAAGAGGCCTCAACTAAATGATCTTTATTGTAGAAGTCAGTCTTTTTCTTTGTTGTTTAATTACTGTCGCTCAGCTCACCTGCTGTCTCTGATGGCTCTGTGTGGAACTGCCAACGGAGCGACTGGCCTGAGTCTGAGCACCTCACTGATCAAAGAGCACAGGACAGGAAGTCTGTGTCTGTCGCTGTACTTGGGATATCGGCCCTCTAACACTGTACACAACTCCTCATACACCCTGGTCTGCACCTGAGGGTTGAAACGAGACAGCACAGATATACTGACATGAGATATCAGGCAGTGAAAATTGAACCTTTTTGAAGAACGTTAGTAAAAAAAAAAAGGACCTCTGGTCTGTGTAAAAGGAAGGCGACAGTCCAGTTCAGCCAGGCTGCAGCAGTCTCTGTTCCCCCAATGAGAAGATCCACAGTGGCCATGTGAACGTGAGTGTCTGTAAGGAGCTGCAGACATGAGGGGGAGAAATGTACAAACACGGTTAGATTCAGTTCATACACATACTGCAGTGTTTCCAGTGCATTATATATTGAACTCCCATGGTTTTCACTGATAAATGTACTAACCACTCCATGTTCTGCATTGTTATGCTCCTCAATGCCCTGGAGGAGAGATTCTGTAATGGCACCCTCAATTTTGCCATGTGACTGCAAAGAGAACAGAGCTGATGAAAATGAACATATATCAGAACTGCAGTTGAAAACTGCCTACGATGTGACTTCATCTGATATGATTTCACGCATTTGGCACTGTAATAATGTGTTCAAGCGAATGAAAAATACTTTTATGTTTATAATGACATTTGCTTCCCAAACACTGAAAGGAAAGATGTATTCTGCATAAAAGACCCTTGGTCTAACAGTTGCATACACTTCAATTCAACAAATGCTTTTGTTCCTGTTTTACTTATGTTTTTCTCATAAATGACAGCGACCTCAAACCTGCGGCCCGTAGGCCACATGCGGCCCGCCACTTAATATCATGTTGAGTTTTTTCTGTATGTTTTTACATCATAAACGTGTTTTTATTGTGTATATCGTTCCATATCAAAAAAAACTTTTATTATTATATCATAATCATAAATATTATTATCTCAATATCTTTTTGTCACTTGACTGGCCCAATCACTGTGGCACACTACAATCTATTCTAACCAATAACTCTTTTTGACACCTTTCATTCTTTGCCATTTGATTTGACCAACCTTGTAACTGTTGAGATGATGTTTTATGATTTCATCCCTCCTGGCCACCTCTTTCAGGAGACGGGAAAAGACAGGGTTTGGTAATTTCTTGAAGAGAACAGATGTCACAGTGTGTAAATTCACATTCTAAACAGTCCATCCTGTGATCCGCAGTCAGCCTGGTCAACATCTACTCACCCTGAGCAGTGGGAATGAGTCCAGTGCAGAAATCCAAGAGGAGCCCCACAGGCCAACGATTTCATTCAAACAGCAGTGCAGCTGCTGCAGCTTTGGAGAACTCTTGTCATACTAGCAAAAACAGAGATTTATGTTTTATTACCAGTGTTAATGAAATGCACTGTTTAGTAACCAAGTAGCACATTATGAATGCACGTGTGTGATGGAAGCTGCTAAAAGGGGTAACGTAAACACTGGAATTCCCCAGGTCTCTGCATAAACAGGCAACCAAGCACTGCTCTGCCACGACCACTGTTCATTGATGAGAGGCAAATTTTGTTATAAATCTCCACCACTGCTTTTATTTACCCAAAGGCGCAAACCAAGCTGTGGAAAGGAAAAATACTCACCTCTTTGCCAAAAGCCAAAGTGGTGATGACATTACTGGCAGCTACTGTGAAATCCTCTGCGAGATCTACAGCACGGCCTTGATAGCCCATCAAAACCTAAGAAAATGAATCAAAAAATACCCCTTTCTATTTGGCCTCTTTGGAAAAATGTCGACATTCAATTTGATGTCTGGGTCTATGCCATCGATTTACAAACTATTATGGTTGTACTGTACTGTCTGTTGGAATACTGTCATTCCCAATGCTATGTTCACCTTTCGCAGATGCAGTGCCTGTCTCTCAATCACGTCATGCAAAGACTGTTTGCAGCTGCGATGCAAAGAACCATGGACGAGACGACGATGTGCTCTCCACTCCTCATTATAGTCTCCTAGAGAGATGGAGCGCCCTCCTCCAGACACAATATCACCTGATACAAGCCAGTAGAGCTCATTAGAACACACACACCAAGAAAAACATCAACAAAAAACAAAGTTTGGATAGTTCACCTGTATATGAAATTGGTCTCCCAGCAAAGTCAGACCATTTCTTCACCAGAGCTTCTCTTATAAGCTCAGTGCTATTAAGTACCACCATGGCTGAAAAGACACACCAGTTATTTTAATATCAGCGCACCGTATGCTATGATAATATTGAGAAAAGAAATCTAAAATACTTGTGTTTCCACATTTCAGGCGGTAAATATCTCCATAGCGATGTGCCAGATTGGTCAAGTGAATTGGCAGATGATCGTGTGTCAGCTCCATCATGTTGCCAAGGAGAAAGAATCCTGGAGGACCTGGGAGTGAGGGAGACGTGGAGCAGCGAAGGTACTGATAGAGACAGTGCAGGACTCCAGATTGAACACCTAGATCATGTTATTACAAAGAAGATTACAAATTACTGTAAATATACCCACCCACTGTACCAACATGGGAAAGTATACTCAGTGAGCACAAACCTTCACCAAGGCTTCCCACAGAGTCAATACGGATCAAGATCTGGATTTCATCCAAACCACACAGTAACAGACCTATATGAGGTACTATTTTCCCAGGACAATACAGTCATTTATTTTTTATTTCTAATTGAATGTTGAAAACTGCTAAATCCAGAGCTGTATCTGGATCAAAAACCTAAATGTGATCATCTCTTTCTTGGGTTATAACCTACATCCCCAGAACATTTTAACATTATCTATCTTTTACTTAAATTTTGTCGTGGACAGATGGCCAAACAAATATAGCTTGTTTGGTGGGATCACTGTTCCATTTATACATGTGTAAAAACTAGTACAACAAATGCACATTTTCCTGTAGACTTACTCTTTTTGTGGTCTCCCTCTGTAGTTCTGCCTCTCTGATCAAAAAAGCCGCCCAGTGCCGTCAACAGCAGTACAAGTACGAATACAGCTCCCACAATGACCACTGATATTACCATTTTGTGGCTCCCTGTTGGTGTCCCACATCGAAAAGCTGATCGTCACCCTGCTCGTCCCTTTTATTCTTGTGTCTTTCTGTGTCAGTTGCTGCGTCTTTTAAATTCAAGGACGTCTAAATATTTTTAGGTCATGAGCTCTTATTGTGAGATGATTGCAAAACATTGAACAGGAGACAGCTTGATAAACATGACTGCTATGTGCTGGAAGGGCAAAACAACACATCACAGCTGACATGGGCAGAGAGTGTCAAGGAGAAATTACACAAGACAACAACAACAACCCTTCAGGCCCACAATAGCCACATTTATTCCAATGGTGTGAGACAGTGCATATTAATTACAGTAGTTGTGGAGTGGCGTACCACGGCATGGCAAGACATTACAGTCAAACCTGTGTTGAAATGAGCCGGTCAGGCAGAACAGGCGAACCATATACAAAAGTTGCAATTACAAATCATTTTCCACTCTTTAGGTATAATTTATACACACTGAATCAAATGTAGTGATAGCTGTCATTGTAGTTGTCGAGACCCCTGCAATTTCTCTTTGAAAGGGACATGCAGCAACTGTGACGTCCACTCTCCTCTGGACTTATGTATCACATTTATCAGATGTGAGATTGGTGTGAATCCTTAGCCATGAGTTGCAGGAGAGAACCGGGATGGTCGGAACTTCATCTCAGTGAACGGAATGGAGGAGTCTTTTCCTTTCCAGTCTATCCACACTACTCCCTGTATCAGAACAGAATGGTATCTGGTCAGTGTGCTGTATCACAAACAAACAGCGTATGTAAAAAAAAAAAAAAGTGAACGTAGTCTTCTGGTTTGCCAGTTGAAGCGAAACAGGAAGTGTGAGTATTCTGAATAGCCACCAGGGGTCAGGTGTCCTCCAAAGATGCAGAAATGTTCTAAAGTTGGTGTCTGCAGAAGTTAGCAAGAGTATTTAGCTGTGTATTTTGGAATTTAGCAGAGGCTGTGCACAGAGCAATGCACACAATTTAAATTTAAATACATTTTGATTTTAGGCCATGTTGAATTCCTCAGGGCCAACTACAAAACAACTACTAAAAGGCAAGGTAGAGTAAATGTTTTCTATCAACATTGGAATTGAAAGTACAAGTTTCCCCCTAGTGACAACTGACTAGAAGTTAAGGAGCTGGCTTATATTTTGGACGGAAGTTGTACCTGATGTTGCATGCATATTTTGTCTCATTCATCTTCTACCGCTTTATCCTCCACATGAGGGTCGCGGGGGGTACACCCTGGACAGGTCACTAGTCCATCGCAGCGCCACGTAGAGACAAACAACCATCCACTCTCACATTCACATCTATGATCAATTTAGAGTGTCCAATTTCCCTAATCCCCAAATCTGCATGGCAAACCGGAGAAAACCCACATGATGCAAACTCCATGCAGAAAGGCCCTTTTCCGACCCGGTCTTCCAACCGTGTGCCCCAAATTATGTTTCCATTTAGAGGAAAAAAGATGATAAAGTATGAGTAAACACCAGTGTGATCATCTGTGAGTTTTCTGATTGCAAAACTTCAACATGGTGCTTGCCTTTGCTGCCTAAAAATGGGAGTTCAGATTCAAGTTGCCACTTGATCACAAAAGATGAAGTTGTTTAAAATATCAAAGAGCCTTATCGTACCTGATTATTGCTGTTGATGCCGTGAAGACCATTGAGGTTGGTCTTGTAGCAGTTCTTGTACCACCAGCCTCCCATGTAGGCCCTGGCACAGTGGATCCCCAGAGGATCAGCATCTTTGTCCCAGGTTGAGAATGGACGTCCGTTATGATACCTCATAGAGTCACCTAAAAAAAGACATTAATTATCACCCATGTAATAACAATAAAGTATCGGTGTAATTTAAAAAAAAAAAAAGTTCACCTGCAATGCCTGAGTAGCCGGACACTGTTAGACTATAGTGCCTCCCCTCTGAATCAATAGAGAAGTTGGAGTACTGAGCGTAAGCTGTTTCATTTCCAGATTTCATATCCACTCTCAGACTCACAGGGCCGATGCTGGTCAGGTTGTGAAGAAGTTCATTTCCTGATGTATGTAGAATGAAAGAGAAAATACATTAGGCTGAGTCACTGAATAATCTTTTGATGCAGATGTGATGGTAATACTGTGTTCCAAGTGTACCAAGCCAAAACTCTTCACTCAGGTTTCCAAAGCCAGCTCTGTATTCATTCCAGGTTCTGTAGAAGTCTGTCTTTCCATTCATCCTCCTCTGAAACACCTAGAAACACACACCACATTGTCGTCTAATCCCTGAACCATTCGGCTTTTTTCCATAAACGAAGAGTTTCATTCAGGCTGCAGGAGTTTGTCTCACCGTCCAGCCACCTCCGTCAGTCTCCATGTCACAGTAGACTCTGACAGCTTGTCCTTCTTTTCCTTGTGGGTAAATGTCCACTTCCCCAGACTGCAGAGCACCATTCAGCAGCTCCTGAGAGCATTCAGTTGGGAAAGGGAATCGAAGTTTTCCTAAAGGGTAGCAACATTGTTCCGAAAATTTAGAAATAATTCAAATAAAAAAAAATAAAGTTGTTTAATTGCTTTCTATTTATTACCTGTGATGAATTCTGTTGTCACAAGAGATGTGTAGTGTCCATCTCTCTCGCCTTGTACCAGAACTTTATAGCGTGACATGGACAACAGCCCCGTCAACTTATACTCAGTGACCGTTGAGTCCAGGATCACTTCCTAACATATATGTAGAAATACAAAGTTAATCTCTTAGACAGTTCTGCCAATGTTAAGGGTGTGTTTGCACTGCAAGTGCTCATGATGTATGAGTTTTATTCACCCTTGTCTCTCCCCCTGCCATCTGATAAATCACTCTGTAGCTGTGATAGACAACGGCAACATTTTTCCAAGTTATCACTGCAGAGCGAGCGCCCACCTCGCTGGCTTTAACCACTGAGGGACACAAATAATTCAGTTTAATTTAATACACAGCGTCTGTGGACCTCAACAAACAAAGAGTATTGATCGAACACTTCCGCCCTCTACTTACCATTAGCTGTGGTAAAGGTAGTTGAGATGGCCATGCTCTGGAGACTGTCCTTCTGGCTCAGTACTTTGACTCTGTACAAGGTGCCTCTTTGCAGACCTTTCAGCTGGTGCTCTACTGAGTTACCAGACAGCATCACTGTCACTGTCACATTAGGAGCTGTAACAAGAAAGAGATTTAACAACACTTAATAATGTGGTGATTAGGGCTTTCTCACAGTTATTGTTTTAATGCTGCCAGACTCACTCTTGGAGGACTCATAGCTGATAATGAAGCGGTCTACTTTCCCCAGACTGGGTGTCCACTGCAGCACAGCTTTGGTGTCTGTCACATTGGCAACTTGTAGATGTGTTGGAGGGGCAGGCACTGTAGTCAACAGACAATCCATAATGTGTTCAATTCTGTTTTCACATCATGAGACAACAAGAAAGTATCTGTACTCAAAAGCAAGTGCATTAAACTTCGTACCTGTGGTGATTATGGACATGAGGGCATCACTCTGGCCTCTGCCTTGTGTAGTATTTATAGAAATAATGTAGGAGGATCCAGCAGACAGCTTGGACAAGACTATATAAGACTGCTGATAGTCCATGACAACAAAACGGCTCTCCCCTAGCAGGAAACGACGTAATTATATTCATCAACACTTCACAATCGTGCTACATTTTACAGCAAATTTTACAATTTAGCATTTGGCAGACCTGTGATAATGTTGGTATAGGTGACCCTGAAGCCTGTGAATGTGGTCTTTGGTTTGGTCCAGGCCACAGTGACAGAAGACTCAGTTACATTGCTGAAAACCATCTTTGTGGCTGGCTCAGGACCTAAGGAGAGAAAATAAGTATTCTGTTTGATCTGAAATTTTTCAGGATTAGTTATTACTGCGTACAAGTTAACTTACCAGTAACTGCAACAACTCTGTGCATCTTTGATTGTCTCTCAGCACTGGTACCATATATGTACAGGGAATAGCGCGTGTTAGCCCGGAGGTTACTGAATTCCACCAAGCGTACATTGCCAGGAACCACCATGGAGATCCTCTTGGTTTCAGTTTTACCTCTTGATCCAGTAATTTTACCAGAGGAAATAGCTATTTCTGGGCTATCAGTCTGTACCTGGACCTCAGCTGGGTTCTTAGCTACAGAGGCCTTGTCTAATCCAAGAGGTTCCTCTTCAAAGTCCTCATGGTCATCTTCATCGCCCTCTGTGCGAGGCTCTCTTCTGATCACAGAGAAATTTTTGAACATCCTTTGTGGTGCTAACCATGTGAGGGTAAAACTGGAGGAAGAGATGTTCACAATCTTCACAGACCCTAATCCAGATCCACCTACCCTCCTGCTCATCCCAGGGCCATGAATACCTGTTTTGTTTAGCAGAGCTCGGGCCTCATCTGTCGTTGCAGCAATGGTTGCATTCACTACATACTGACTCCTCTGTGTAACTTTCTCCATTGCAGCTTCATTGTTTCTGTTGACACTAGATTGCACATTTGTATTCTCTAATTTAATTATCTTGATTTGTTTAGGTCCAGATGACTGAGTTGCATTCTTATCAGCCAGTGTGGACTGTTCCAGGGTCTCCTTCCCTGCTCTGGTTTTGTTTGTTCCCATGCTCTTGGACAAAATGGTCACAATTTTAGCTGTGACATTAAATTTATTGACCTTGGCCTGAGTTACATTGGTTTGAGGCTCATCTTTAAGTTGGTCAGGTTTACGGTACATTTTACTGGCAGTTCCTACCTTAACAATTTTGAGGTCAGTTTTTTGGAGAACCTTTTTAGAGGCCAGGACTATTTTGCCTTTGCGGGCCTCTTCTTGCTTTCTTCCCTCATGTTTCAGGAGAACTTGAGCAACCGTTGGGCGACTGGTCTTGGTAACACTTGGGGAACCTTTTGTTGTTATTTTCTTGACAGAAACTTCTTGTTGTGCTTGTGTTCTAACAGGAGCTAGTTTAGCAATAGTGGTCACTTTCAGTTTGCCGTCAGACTCTTTAGCTTCAGTTTCTTTCTTCTGGTCCATTTTCTGTAGGGTCACTGCCTCAACTGTTTCCTTGGCTTTACCTTTGGTAGTTTCTGAAATTTTAAGAGTAAAAGAGTAAAGTTTGAGATCAAAGCACTTATAATAATATTAGTCACATAGCCCAAAGTATTTTCTTTTCCTTAGAAATATGAATCTGATGCTACCACATCCACATAATTCCACAGACTCTCACTTACTTTTGTTACATTCGATTCCTTGGGCACACTTACTGCAGTTTGGACCCACGAACCCCTGATGACAGATACATTTACCCTTCTCACATTCCCCATTTCCGCTACAGTCATTTGGACAATTTGCAGAACATGGACCTAGGCAGAAACACAAATGATTATTTACATATTATATTGATTTACTATTTCAAATTAGTTGTGTCAAATATAAGACTCTGGTATATATAAATCATACAATTATCTTTCAGCTGGGACATCTCTTTTTCCAGTCGGGCCACTCGTCCAATCAGTGCAGCCAACTCAGTTTCACATCGCCCATCGCACCCACCAGGCATCAAGCTTATCTTATGCGTCATCACCAGAGGTGTGCCAGGCTTCACCTTCAGCTCCCGCTCATTGGCTTTGTTTGAGTCACAGCCATCACTGATCACCACCTTCAGGGGTTGTGAAGGGGCAAGCTTTTCTTTGGTGGTGTTGGTGTTGATGGGAGCCTTGGTTACAGTGGGCCGATTAGCAGAAGCTGTGACCGTTACTTTTTCAGCTGCAGTGCCACTTGCTGATGCTGCTGCAGCCTTTGCTGGTGTTGACAGAGGAGTGTGAATTGCATTAGCAGCCGGCTTGTCTTTGGGGTTTTTCACTTCAACAGTGGAGGGAGATTTAACTACAACAGTCTGATTGACAGAGGCTACAGGTTTGTCTTTGGAGTGTTTCACCTCAACAGTGGAGGGAGATTTAACTACAACAGTCTGATTGACAGAGGCAACAGGCTTGTTTTTGGAGTGTTTCACCTCAATAGTGGAGGGAGATTTAACTACAACAGTCTGATTGACAGAGGCCACAGGCTTGTTTTTGTGTTTCACCTCAACAGTGGAGATTTAACTACAACAGTCTGATTGACAGAGGCAACAGGCTTGTTTTTGGAGTGTTTCACCTCAACAGTGGAGGGAGATTTAACTACAACAGTCTGATTGACAGAGGACAGAGGCAACAGGTCTTGTTTTTGGAGTGTTTCACCTCAATAGTGGAGGGAGATTTAACTACAACAGTCTGATTGACAGAGGCCACAGGCTTGTTTTTGGTGGTTGTAGCATCACTGGTAGGAGCAGACTTAGTGGATGTTGACAGAATATTTTGAATTATGGGGGAGGCAGGCTTGTCTTTGGCAATCTTCCCATCACTGGTTGAAGGAGATTTTACTGAAATGGTCTGATTGACAGAAGGTTGGAGCTTGTCTTTGGTGGTCTTAGTACTGCTGGCTGAGGCAGACTTTGTGGATGCTGAATGAACATTTGAAGCTCCAGTGGAGACAGGCTTGTCTTTATAAGTCTTCACTTCACTACCTGAAGGCGATTTTGTTAACACTGTCTGATTGACTGCAACTGTGTGCTTGTCCTTGTTGATGGTGCCACTGGCTGTGTGGATCTTTACTACTGCGGTTTGAATTACTCCTGGGCTGACTTTGCTTTTGGTGGCAACTGTAGCATTGACTGTTGGAGGTTTTTGGTTGGTGGTTGGAGTGGGCAAAGGTGTCTGATTGACTGTGATTGGTTTAAGGGTGGGGCGAATGGTCTGTTTGGCAGGAGTTGAAGTGCTTTTTGGTTTTGAAGGGGTTAAAACAGCATTCGGTTTGGTCATATCACTTCCTGTTGAGTTTCCCTTCTCATTGGTCATGGTTTGAAAGGAGGGAAATGGGGTGAGAAGGAGGAGAAGTCCGAGAGTAAACAGCATTTTGTAGCGGCAGCAGAAGCCAGTGATGGTATTGCCTTTAGAGGATCTGTATGTATGTTGCTGTAAAACTCCTTCCTCCTTCCTATATTTCTGCAGGCAGCTGCAAAGGGGAATTTACCAGGTCTGTCCTACAAATGAAAATGGAAAAAGATTACATGACATGTATGTAATATGAAATTATAAATTTCAGGCTTTTCTCTGCCTTAAGCACAAGTTAGTGCCATATTCACATGATTCTATTCAAACTTCAAAGTGTATGTAAAATACACAATTGCAGCTTTCATCTAATTTGATCTAATCATCAGTCAAAATGTAATGAGCAGATTAGTTTTAAATTGAACAAAATGTTCACGAATAATTGCATGCTAAACGTTTTTTTTAAGGCCCTGCCTGCTGTGCACACTTTTAAATGTGTAAAATAGCAGCAGTTCTCCAATTAGCCATAATAGTTGATTCAGTGTCCAAACAAAGTAAAAATCAAAATGAGCAGATTTGCAGGAGGAAGGAAAAGGGAAACCGAGAGAGTCTGTTGGAGAGACTCTGCAGAGCGGTAACAGAGCTTATTGGACATAATTAAAATAATTATGTCCAGCCGTTGAAGTATATAGATCAAATGCATATGTAGGTGCGGTACTAACTGAACCACCACCCTCTGCAGCTAGTATTTAAATAATTCTCTGTGGCTAAAACAATCCCATGATACTTCATCAGCGATAGCAGTGAAAATATATTTACCTATTCTCAATAAAGTTGTAGTGATGGCAATAGACATCAAACTGGAGTATTTGCGTGAATCCATTCATTTCAATAATTGCAGTTTACGTGGAAAAATAAATGACTCACCAGAATTATGATTATCTTTGTGCGGCTTCCTCCATCGGAGTCGATATGTTCACGCAGATCTACTGGATGTGATGAGGGAGGAAAGAGGTGAGAGAAAGGAACACCACTAGAAAGTAGGAGAGTGATAAAGTCTGCTCCTACTTAAGGAGCCCCCCCCCATCCGATACACACCACCCCACCACGCCTAGTGGTCCCTCTCGCTCAGCTACCGCAGAAAATATTTGTATTGGACTTGTAAAGAATGACATTTTTGCACGGAGTTGTGTATCTTATGTGATTAACTAACATTATTTTCCATGTGCTGATGCACTTTTTTCATTTATGTGTGAATGAGAATGACATTGTTGCTGTAATTAAAAACTAGGGAGGCTTTTGTGCTGTTTTGTGAGACCAGAAATAATAACCTGCAGCTTTTCATGGTTCTTGAAAGTCATTCCAGTGTCTGCTGTATTTAATGTGACTTATTCCAGACATTGCACTCAGACACGGTCTGTGACTGAATAAAGCCTGGGTCCGAGACTCATGATTCAGCTGGAATACATAGCATACAGTAAAACAGTGCAGGTATTCACTGCTGACTCTGGGGGACAGGAACTTCTTGCTATATGAATTGGCCGTTTGTTGGAGGTAATGAGATGAAACTATATGGGAGTTATGTAAGTGACCAAATATCCACCAGATTTAAAGAATGCTCTGTGCAGGCACTGCATCTCTCACCAAATGGCCACCCACCATCCAGCCTTTTGGAAACCACATGAAGACAAGTACATCAAGGGGCTGGTGAAAACAGGACATAAGTGGCGTTTTCCTAATTTCAAAGACGTTGTTAAGCCAAGAGGTTCCACAATTCAGTTACTTGTTGAAAATTTACGTTGATAACATAGATAACACTATATTTTCAATGCAAAAGAGAAGAGGCAAGAAAAAAGGGAGGTTAGGAGAAAACGAGGCAAATGAAAAAGAATATATAGATGCCAACTGCCCTACAACAAGAATATTGATAGCTATTACAGGAGAAACAGTAAAAACTATACATGTGTTGGAGCATGAATCTCCCTAATGTCTATCTACTAGCTCTTTTTAAAAATGTCTGGAATTCTTGATAGAGAATGATACGTTGCATTAATATTTCCCTTTTGACTCTTGTTTTTCTCCATATGTGAGAGCCCTGCACACAGAAAATCTTGTTTCACTGGATATTTTAGTTACAAATATGCTGAGGTAGCAATTTTCTCTTGGTGAGTACACCATGTTCTGATACTGTAAGACAAGCAAGCCATGTAGTACAAGGTCCCCTACTGTAAGAGCTGTCCCTCCGTTGTAAAGTTGCTTTGAATGAGAGTGTTTTTCAAATAAGTAAACATTTACATAAATGTATTATTGTTGATCCTGTCTTTACAAGTAATTAGAAGAGAGTCGCGATAAAGAGAGACATACATGATGCTTAGAGAGCCAACATAAAAGAAAACCACTAATTTGACAGAGCAAACCAGTCAAACTACTACCATCAGAGTTGACAAAATCGCACTGCTCGAGTGTATGTGCATGTGATATACTGGATATACTGTACATTTTGTTGAGTAATAGTCAAAGCACATACATTTAACCCAATACTGACATCAGTGACATAAGCAAAATTGAAAATCACATGTAAGCTGAGTGTCAAACAAAGATAGCGTCTGTAAAAAAAAATAAATCTTTTATTGTATGTACTGTTACATCCAGCCCTAACTCTAGCCCGTACAATAACAACTCTGTTGTGTACAGTTTTATTGAGCTTGCTGGGACTCTCTGGTGTCATGGTACGGAAACTTGTATCTTGCCAACAAGAATAGGCTTTGCCAGGTTATTAAAGTGGCCACTAAAAATGACTGTCTGTTCTCTGGGTAAAACTGATTCCTGGACCAGCATAAGGTTAGTAATAGGTGCTCTTTGGAAATGGAACATGTAGAAACAAATTCAAAGAAAGCTCCAAAGCACTCTTTACTTTCTCATACTTTGAAAATGCTTTTAATGTAATGGCATGGTCATGTTTGACCTTTTAAAATACATGTACTTACGTGTTTCGGGGAGTCAAAACCTTTGTCAGTACATATTATTTTTTTAATCAAACGATTCAATGTAATCGTACCATGACATTTAAAGTCTTTAGTCTTTTTAAAAAAAAGAGTGCCTTGTTGTTTTATTCATATTAATTTATTTGGCAAATGCATGATGATATCATCATGGTTCTGAGTGATTCAAGTGTCCAAATAAACCATGGTAGTGTAACAGTGTCCCAGTATCAACAATTATATATATATATGTTATACATTGTGTGAGAGGTTAAACTGTAACCGTACAATAATGAAGTCACCTCGTCACTATTTAAAGAAAAGGGCAACTGTCAGTGTAGTGTGGACTCCTGCGTGTGTGGTCCCACTCCATCAGAGACTGCATCGAGCGACAACCTCCAGCATCAGCTCTGCATTCCCTCAAATGCCCCACAGACCACCTTCAAAGCGCTGACCCTGTCTTGGCCTTTGGAAAAATAGCTGAAGACATACCTCCATTAACTAACTGCACACCTAAGAAAATACACCTGGACATACACGCATTTTATACAATTTCACAGTTGTCATTCAAGCATAATCTGGTGTTTAAAAGGGCGCACGTACAGCTGGAAAATATGTATTTACAAAAACAAAAAATCAAATAGATCTACCTGAACAACGAAACCTGTCACTCCATCTTTGTGAAGACTAGAGACGTTGTGTTGCACACACACATTGTTCCAAAACAGCCTGCTCACTTATAAGAAACCATTGATGTCGTCTGTGTATATATTTACTCTTTACTGATTCAAATTTAATGAAATATCTGATGGCAAAGGCTGAGACAGTGCTGCCATTGATTTGGCTTTGATTGAAGTGATGGTCAGTACTCCTACGTTGCTTACTTTGGAGCCAGGCTCAGAGATTAGAATAATATAAGCACATAAGCCTTTGCTTGTTCCTCACCTCTCCACCCATACCTCCCTTCCTTCCTCCCTCCCTCTCCTTCAGCACTGCTTCCTCCCATTGCCCCGCTTTCTCCCACCTCCCTCTACCATAGCAATTTATCAAGTTTAAACTACAATTATTGTGAGAATCCTGTAGCCCATGTCAAACCACATTTGATGGGCAACACATCAACTTTCTCTAAGGACGAGCTTTGGTCCTTGTAATTGGTCCCAACCCTGTTGCAGTGGATATCCACAGGGAGCAAGTGAGCCAGTCTCAAAATCCACTCTCTCTCCCTGTTCGTCATATTGCAGATGTTAAGTAAGGGGGGGGCTTTGAGGGAGGCTGCGTTGAAGACAGTGTCCCCTCTCACATCCTTTACAGCCAGTAGAAGAAAAAAAAAAATACAAATAAATAAACACCAGTACACCAAACCGAATCCCACTATTTGGATAAGTTTGTGGATACCCGCTCTTTTTCTCTGACCGTTGAGCGTCACGTCAAGTCGTACAACCCCTTCAGCAAAATACACAAATGCACTTGTTAGACGGCATTAAAATGTTTTTATTTGAAAGCTCATCACACATTAGACATTAAAACCAGAGCAGTTACAGTTTCAAATGCGGTAGAGAGACTGAATCTGTCTCCCTACTGTCAGATTTAAATGAGCTTAAACGTTTCAGTGCATTGAAAGTACACCACACCTAGTGTTTGTAAGCAACAAAGAAGTCAAATATCAGAAACCACGCCGACACTGCATCTCACGGGAGTATTTCACTGACTGCAGCCATCCACCTTGTACTCCCTGATGAAAGTGAAGAAGCCCCTGCAGGCAACGCGATGGATAGTTTTTTTACACTCTTCATCTGTTGGCTTTTGTTCAATCCAGGTGTTTGATTCCAACAGATACTGCATTCTACAATAGGAAAGAGGGAGAGTGAGCAAAATGAGGATCAATCAGCGTCAGACGTTTATGATACACTATACTTACGCTCCCGTTGAGTCAGTTGTGGAGCCATCTTTGCCCATGATGAGATACTGTCTCCCCAAATTCAACTCCCCTTTGCACTGACGCCTCATCACAAACACACGAATAGAATTTCCTTTGACAAGATGATCTCCATCTAACAGACAGATGACAGTTATTAAATGAATGCATGTCTTCCAATTATCTTACAAATATAAACCAAATGCCATGAAACTACTACTTTGTTGAATTTGTTCAATCACACAAACCTTTAAATGAGTTTCAGCATGTGATGCCTGAAACACATTTAGTAAGGAACCGCTTGTGTAGTCAATCTAAATCTCAATAGCTCTACTTTCACCATCTACACTTATATTACATAATATTATGAAATGATTCAGCCAGAGGAAATCTCGGTGTGTAAATGCCAAGGGCAGAAAGTGCTGATGAATGTGTGTGAACGCCAAGCCATCCGGTGGTATTTAATGAGGAAACCTCATTGGAGCTTGGAGGTACCTTGGAAAATCCCTGTCGCTTAACACGCCCGCTGCATCAAGAAATGCAACCTGAAACTGTTTTACAAAAATCAAAAATTTGCATTTGATTTTCAGTCTTGTATGAAGTACCTAAAAACTATCTTTCATGAAAATGACTTTGGTAGAAGTTGAAGTCACTTTTTTTATTTCTTAAAGTATATGACATATGACTGTATTTAAGTATCAAAAGTAATTTTCTGACATAAAATGCACTTACGTTTTAGAAGTAAAAGTATTAGAGTTAGGATTGAGCCATGGTCGCTCAGTGGTAGGGCAAGTTGTCTTTCAACTGAAAGGCTGTGAGATTAATTCCTGGCTCTGCTAGTCTATTTGTGTCCTTGAGCAAGACACTTAACCTCATGTTGCAGCATTTCAATGGGTATGAAAGATGTGTGAATGGCTATAAAACTATAGTGTAAAGCAGCTCATCAAGACTAGAAAAGCTCTATATAAATACAGACCATTACCAACTCTTCTACTTCTGATTCTATTTCGTATTAACGAGTAACAAAGATAGTTAGAGGAAATGTAATGGAGTTAAAGTCGCTAGAAATATAAATAACAAAGTAAAGTACAGATATGTGAATTATCTACTACTATTTGTACTTTGTTACATTACAACACTGCAGATTTCTCTCAGCCTGGATTTATTGGAAATAGACTGAAAGACACTGACAAGACCATCCAGCTTGTTATGAACAAAGTTTGCAAAAAAACAGACTGTGTGATGGTATGGGGGAGCATCAGTGCCCACTGCACGTACCACTATAATATGGAGACACATGCTTCTATTAGGATATTTCCAGGAACTCCATGTGTATTTCTGCAGGTCTCATTCTACATAACAGCAAAGCTGTGTGTGTTTGACCGGCCTGGCTGCAGTCCATCTGTCTCGAGTGGAGACAGAGGAAAAACGACATCCAAACCACAAGCTGTTGAGCATTTTTAGAAAGTGTCCCGACTTTTGTGGAAATGGGTTTGTATTTAAAAGTCAGTGTCATAAACTCTGTTAAGGGAGTAAGAGTTTACGTACGTGATCGAAGCACCTCGATCACTCTCGACTTGTAGATCTCAAAGTTGCTCTTCACTGAAACACTGAGCACTTCGACAATGTATCCTGGAAACAATTAAACATTCAGACGAGTGTAGAGTCAGTATAAAGTATGAAATAATGCAAACAACAATCAAATAATTGATACCATGTTATCTTCTGTGCAATACTAACCATAATCCACCACAGGGAAGAAGCAAGCATGTTGCAAACGATCATTCTTTGTCAGTCTTACATTCCTTTCTGATTTGAATGTCATTTTCGGTTTATGACATGGTCCTTCATTTAAAAAAAATGAACATAATGCAGTTTTAAGGGTTAATTTCAAAGGCACATTCACTCATGGGTGTTTTGGTCAGTGATGGCTTACGTTCTGCACACTGGCAAACATCCCCTGAACACAGTTTGGAGACCAGCTTGCTTCTTTGGGGGGCAGAGTAAAAGATAGTACACTTTTGGTCTGCAACGAAAATAATACACAGCCCATGATTTCTTGTTGAATTGAACATTGTCCCACCAATCACTTCCAATGAAGTGCTGAAAAGAATGCTTACTTGGTTCATAATAGTCATAGAACACAGCTGGAGCAGGCTGCAGAAGCCCAATGGGAACTGTCTGCTTAGCATCGAAATCAATACATTCCTCTGATTCAAAGAGCTGGTGAGAAAATCTCGTTTAGAATTGCTTTTATTGTTATTACACTTTTATACAACCAGGAATCCTGTTGGTAATGGACACGTGAAATCTGTGAGTGTAAATAGATTTTATTCTTACCTCATTGAAATAGATCAGCACCCTTCCATAGTTGACTTCATAATGGGCAATGTATTGCTCAGGTGTCTGCTTTAGCTGGTAGGAGAAATTCATTTTCATGAACTTTTTGCAATTATAACAAAAGAAAAGAGCTGTGTTTTTAAAAACAAAAAATAGGATAATCTCGGTTAACAAATGACTTAAAGCTGCTGTCAGTGAAATTCTTTCGTTAAACTAGATATTATGCTCCTGACTGTGACAGCTATCACTGCTCTTGAGTGTTTGGTCAGTGACGTCAGTCTCTCATTCTCTCAGGGTTAGAAGGTAGATTCAGATTTGCTGTTGGAACCGGTTATGGTACAAGTCACTTAGCAGGTGCCTAACGTCCATGAAACACATTAAAATGTGTCAAACGTTGCAGCTGGATTGGTGCAAAAAGTAAATAAAACATGATACGAAATATCTCCCATCACTAAAGGTTCAAGGTGATGAGGAGGCAGTAGAGAGCAACTAACCTTGTCCAGGTCCGCAATTACTACTTCGAACCCACTGAGTAGTGTGATGTCAGCAATGGCCATGCCAGTGAGACTGTAGTTCATACTGTGACTACACACACACACACACACACACACACACACAAAAGGAAGACTTGGGTCAGAATTTTTGATTTCTTCCAGTTAAGTTCATTTTCTCACGAGTCTCACAAGAAAAACTGTTCGAGCAGGCTACATTTTGAATTCAAAGGTCCAAGCCCCTTTCTTCAGACTTTCCTCCGAAGCTCCGCCTCCAGAGCACAGGAACTCATAACGAACACGGATTCACGAGCAGCGTCAGTATCTTTCGGTACTTTTCTGTGTTTTTTTTGGATACTTGTTCAACGTGATGATGAAAAACAACAAATACTTCTACAAAATTCGCAAAGATATAAAGTTAAACTACTGGTCCAGTAGAAACAGAGCCACCATGTATCACTATGCAGCCCGTTCTGGGTTTTCAGTTGTCACCACCATTCAAACGCAGCACCGATGTTCCGTCTTGGATCGCCCCGCATCAGTCTTTTTCTTGGCAGGAGCTCCCCCAAAAAACGTCTTTCGTTTGCAACCAACACCTGTTGTTGGCACCTTTTGCTGCAACTGTCTCGTTGGGTTTAGCGAGCTAGCATAAGCTCTGGCGTTGTCTTCTGAGCATGCATGATTAGTGCACAAAGAAGTGTACATGCATGGGGGAGGAGAAAATGATCTCCCACAATACCTGTAAACAAAAAGAATGTCACTGAACTGACCTGACACAGACTCTGTAAGTGACAGTTTGGACTGAACTCAGGTTGTTATCGACGTCTCTCCTTTTTCGGTCATGACTGTCAGATTCCTCTGTGCCTGGGATTGGATCCTTTCCCATATTGGTATCGTAGTCATCGTAGTATTCATAGGTTTCTATAACCTTAGCTATGAGGACATGTGTTAATGTAACCATGTAGCTTTTTTTCAGCAATATCTTTCGTTGTGATTTGACATCAGTGACAAAAACTCACAAGTGTATTTTACTTTGCCCGTCACTGTGACACGGATAGACAGCTTGGTACAGTCATCCTTGGGTCCCAGAAGATTGTAAGCCTTTACAATCTGTCAAGGAGATTTGTGATTTTCTGTAAATCGTACATTTTTTTTCGCTTCACATTAACGTACAAAAAATGAGTAAAACTTACTTTTACTTTGACTTTTCCTTTCCCTGACAACTGCATGTTAATCTGACTCCCTAAAAATTTCTGGGACATTCGACACAAGACAAAAGAAGTCATTTCAGGATAAGATAAAAAAAAAACAACAAAAAAAAACGTGCAAATATTTGCTAGTGTATGTAAGTGTACTATGTTCTTTGATACCTTCAGGCTTGTCTCCACCCTCTTCTTATTTTCCAGGACAAGCTTCACAATGTCACTCTTATGTGGTACAGTGAAGTCTGCAATTACAGTTGATGCGGGATCAACAGGCCTCTTCAGCTCATACTCAGCGAGGGCTTCCAGTGCCATGAGGGTGTCCTGGACATGGTAAGAAAACACTGATAATATAGTATATAATATTTACATGCTGACAGTTAGATCCATGGTTCTCAAACTGTGGTATGTGTACCACCAGCAGTACGCGAGCTTCCTCTGGTGGTACTTGGAGAAAGTCTATTGTATCTACCAGGGTATGTGATCGGAGTGGAGCTGATGAATTTTGATTAGAGGGCGTAGGACTCCATCTTCATCTAATGTCACTATACCAGTGTGGGAAGTATGTGTGAGGAAGAGGAGGATGATGAGAGAGTAAATGATCTTATTGGGAATGAAGAGTCCCAATAAGATCAACGTGTGGCGATAATGATGTTACTTCAAGGGATCACTATTTTCCCAGCGAGTACTCGTGTAAAACGTTTGAGAACCACTATCTTGGATGATTCTTCATGATGCCTATGTCTACAGATCACCTGTGAGGAGGCGTAGCCTCCAAAATAGTTTTCTTGGGTGATTAACCAGCAGGCTGCTTTGTCTGCCCATTCTCTATGTTGAAGTGCCACTGCAGTTAGAAGGGCATAGGCTGTTGTTTCTATAGTGATGCTGTCAGCCTTCCCTTGATTCGGTGGGCTCTTATCTGTTGTCCACAGATAACAGCCATCCTTCCCTGGTGAAAAAGAAACAGACATATGTATCATGTGAGTGAAACACATTTCTTTCAGGCAGTTAATGTTCTGGATTTGCCAAAACAAGGTGGACAGTAACATTAGACTTTCTCCACTCCTCAGGTGAGCTTTCTGAAAGGTTCACTGCCGTACCGCTTTACTAGCACAGCTGTGATGCTTCCGCCTTCTTTCCATCAGTCGTGGCGTACAACACATCACTCAGTGTGCAGTGCTGATGTGTCACCAGGTGACGCGGAAAAACACACAACTACTATACTAAGGAACATAGAGAAATGTATAAGCTGATTGGCTTCATCAGCATGTGGGACCTCTTTGACAACGGTTTTAATGTAGTGGGCATTTACTCACATTTAAAAGTCCAAAAAAATCCATTGTGTAAGATGAAGTTACATACAGTGCATATACCATAAAGGATTCTAATAATACCAGATTAGATTAGACATGCCTTCCATAGCCAGTGCTTGAAGTTTTGTCCAGGCCCGTGTGATATTTGATCCCTCCTCCAGGCACACTGCGAGGCAGTAGGCTGTGGTGGCAATAGCATACGGATGCTGAAGCTTCTCCAGATGTAACATGAGATATGATGTTGATCTTGAAATGCTTGCTTTCTGGTAGAAAGTTGCATAAAGGGAGGCAGTCAGTTGAACCATACTAAAAACTATACTGCTAATACTAATTATAACAGGAAGTCATAGTAGCAGATCAGTGTTCGTAGAAGTGCTATGGACCAAATGCTCACTGATGTTTAACAGGCACACCTTTTATTTATCCTGCTTTAGTGATAAAACCTTTGAAATTAGACTTCCTGATGATGCTAGTTGGGCATCACCATTGTCATTAAATACGTACGTACGTAGAAATATGTAGGTCTTAATGCCGTAACACACGGGACATTCAGTCTTACGTGATCTTACCACAGCAATCTCTGTATCTTCTGGCAGGAAGTCAAGTGACCATTGTAGAGAAACAGTTATGAAAGCCGTCATGGATGCCACCTGGTCTTTGCCGATCTACGTCAAACACACAGGGACAATAATGCATTCAAAACAGTGTTGCTCATTTTGCTGCCATGTCTTTCATACACTATACTGTATATGTTTGGACATGAACACATACACTGTACTTACCAGGACGCCTCTGTGCAACACAGGATGTGGGTCAATGAATGACCCATCTGTCTGCTGTGCTGAGAGCAAGTATCTGACAGAGAGCGAAATATCATCTAGTGGTAAAGTCGTTTTCAGGCCCTGCTCTCCCAAACCTCCTCTCTGACGCTGAGCCACCAAGGACATAACTTTTACAACAAGGGCAGTCACCCTATATGGACAAGAGGAAGACCATAGAGGAGCAGAGTCAAAGCTATGCATGGAGGGAAGACGGCTGATTTAAAGTATGACATTCTGGAAATTGATAAATTAGATTTGTCTTATGAGATGTGATTATGATGTGAATTGGTGTGAATTCATTAGAAATATTAAAATCCTGTTACAGTCACACGACAAAAGCACATTTTTACCAAACGTCTAAGGCCAAATGAAGAGTTTGAAATGAGGGTCCTGAGAAAGTCAACTTGGATGTTATGGACAGGAACTTGTTGAGCATAAAAATGAAAATGAATAAAAATGGGACACTAAATACAGTCAATTTACTCACTCACTCACTCAATCATCTTCTACCACCTTTAAAGTAACAGTAATGAGTGATTTCCTGTTTATATCACTCCTTCGAATTCATATTCACTCCTTCTGAATACCAGAATCATTTTCAATGCCTAACAAAGACTTTAATAACTTTTACTTTGACCTTGAATAATAAGCTTTAACACAGGCACAAGTAACATGAAACAAACTCACCAATTACTAGATGGCACTGAACTAAATGCTCGATAAGATCCATCGGCTTTTTTGTAGGATAAAATCCTCGTAATACCTGACAAAAAAAACGTTAGTTTAAAACAAAATAACATATTTAGCCTTGTTAGTGTGGGTGCAACATTCATTACTACATAAATATGTGAAATAAGATAATGAAGTTAAAAGCTAGTACAGATTTGCCATTTATGCTCTATGGCAGGGGTAGGGAACCTATGGCTCGCGAGCCAGGTGTGGCTCTTTTGATGATTTCATCTGGCTCGCAGATTTCGGCTTTTCAGATAAAACATAAAATATTATCACTTGTTTTAATCCATCCATCGATTTTAGAAGTGGAGGAAACGCAAGTGAATGACATAAATGCAGCACCGTTCTATTCCCTGGCTTTGGATGAGTCAACAGACGTAAGTCATTTGTCGCAGTTCAGTGTGATTGCAAGATATGCTGCTGGTGACACACTGCGCGAAGAAAGTCTTGCTGTTCTGCCAATAAAAGGGTCCACAAGAACCAGAAGTCGCATTAATGGTGAGTATTATAACAACATTATTTAAAAGAATAAATTCAGAGGCTTATTATACTCACATTTAGTTAAATTCAGTCTTAAAATATATTATATGGCTCTCACTGAAATAAATTTGCAAATATTTTGCTTTCATGGCTCTCTGAGTCAAAAAGGTTCCCGACCCCTGCTCTATGGAGTGACCTGGAAGCTGAAACATATTTACCTTACTGCTTTGTTTCCTCGAATTCATGAAATTTACAACTTGTAACCACCTCTCTGTACTTGAATATCTTGCCTTTTGGTAGCTGGCATATAGATTCAGTGGGGTCTAAAAGCATATTTGGAATGTGCTAAAACTGATATTTTGAATTTACTTATCAGCTTTTAAGGTAATCACAACTAATGCCCCCAAATTGTTGATGTTTTTAACTGAATTTGTTCATACCTTGCATAACGTTTTCCAGAGTCTCATCTCTTTTACCAGGAGGAAGGTTAAACCACTGCTCGCTTAGATCAAGGTAACGGAGGGCTGAAGCTGTGGGAGCAAGCCCTGTCATTGTCTGCTCCAAACATCCTGTAGGCAGCACGATCAGTTTAGCCACCTTCTCCGGAGAAAGAAGGTTCTTCGCTTGTGAGTGAAATTCATTCTCTGTGAGAACAGGTGACAACGTTGAAAATGTAAGACACTGTCCTTGAAAAGGATTTGTGAATTGTCTGTCTTTGTCTAACAGAAGACACAATACCTTCTGCTGAAATGAAAATATTGGACCCGGAGTTGGGGATTGTTTCATCTGGAAAACCTCCATCAATACGTATGGTCCTTACACTCTTCCCTATTATGACAGAGAGAAATAAATTGTTTAAATCAAACCCTTATACAGTATATTGGAGAACAAAAATGATGT
Organism: Solea senegalensis; assembly: GCF_019176455.1. Lineage (NCBI taxonomy): Eukaryota > Metazoa > Chordata > Actinopteri > Pleuronectiformes > Soleidae > Solea > Solea senegalensis. The sequence continues at coordinate 16,597,345 of NC_058029.1, forward strand.
CAAATATGCAACAACTTACCATCTAATTTAATCACTATGGTTTCGCATTCTCTCTGTTCTAATCCTTCTGTCTACAACAAGCAAAAAACATGTCACCATATGTGTTTTGTCCTGTAGGCCTCGCCAGTAAAATGCCAATTTTGCAGAGATAAAATCATTTCTTGGTCACTTACCAGCACATTCAAACTCTTCTCAATCGCATCTATTCCCACCTCATTAATTATGTCATAGAGACGTATTTTGATGGGTATTTGCCCGGACACCATGGGGGCGGCAGAGAAAGAGACAAACTGTGAAGACTCAGATTTCACAGTGATGTTAACAAAGGCTGCGGTGGTGGCTGAGCCAGGGGAGCAAAGCCCTTCAGTTTGCTCCATATGAACTGCCAACTGTAAAAAATGCAGGTGTTCACACAGAGAAAATGATCAAGATCATGTAACAGGCGTCTCAGCATTAGGACATAGTTACCTCTAGGTCGTCTCGGCCGTAGTTGTAGATAACAGGAGAAATGAACATTTGCTCGTATTTTTTCACTGAGTAGGGCAGTCTCAGAGACACAAATGTCCTCTTCACGGCTTTGATCTCAGTCGGTTTGACGACACAGAAACCTGAGTAACACATGAGGGAGTATAATGAGTTGCAGTTATATCTAAACAAATATCTAATGTGCATTTTGTAAATTTTTTGAAGCCCGCTGGTTATTACCAGTGGCAGCAGATAATGTGATGATTTGAAGTTCCCACGTGGTGATGGAATCAGGAAGAGCCAAACTATACCTACAACAGTTATCATGCCAGAGAGAATATATTATTTAACTGTTAGTGCTCACGCGGCAAGCGGGGAGGGGGGTGTTTATAGGTCACATTCAGGCTTTAAAAAATGCATTGTTGAGTCTATGTATGATTCATTTTATATTGCATTTTTAGTAGTTATATGAAGTAGAAATAATTGTGCAGAAGTCACAAATAGACTTTGAACTATTTCCAAATTTCATAAATTCAATCTGATTTAAAAACATTTTAGTAATTTTTGCTCAGGCGTGTTTATATAGTTGGTGAAAATGAAATGTATTTTTCATCAGATTGCCAAGGTCGTGCTGAAAAAAAGGATCTAAGACACTCTATATTGCACTTTCTTGTAGCCTCTGTACAGAATATACTGTACTTTAAACGTAATGGAAAAAAGCAGCCAAAATGCTCTGTGTTCAAAGGGTTAAACAGCAGAACAAATCATACTGACGCTCTCTGTACACTACAGGCATTTAGCCAGATTTCAATGTCTGTGGTCACCATATTTCAGTGGAAAAGAAAATATTACTGATTTGTTTACCTTTGTTTACCATTTACTTCAATTTCGTTGAATGCAAAGCTGGGAGGAAAAATTCGTCGAATGTACTGACTGGCAGGGTCCAAGAAGAACTCTTCGATGTCTTCAACACTTGCCGCTTAAAAAAGAGAGAAAATGGTATGTTTGTTTCTAAATTCTGTAGTAATCTCACTATAGTTATTTAATTTAATTGGTCAAATTGTCTCTCACTCCGGCCAAGTCCTTTCTCTGCCTCCTCTTGTATTTTTTTCTGCATCAGACGCTGTGCTTCCAGGCAGCATTTCAAAAAGATGTCCGCACAAGCTTGATTGCGTTTCACCAGAGACATGCGCTTTGCTCTTTGCTGACATGTTAGTGTCATAGGTATGAGAGAAAACCCATGATCACAACACTCATGTTCCAATTTGGAAAAGTTAGATTCTGAGTGAAAAAGTGAAAAAAGAAAAATGCACAAGTTAATATCTTTCCTTTTCCACAGACCAACGTTGTAATACAAGAATATTGTCTTACTGAAGGTCATCATTTCCTGGTTGAGGTCCACAGAGCGTTTTTTTCGTGAGGATTGTGAGTCACAGTGAGAATCTAGAAAATACGCACAACATTTCAATCACATTTCAAGGACATTTTTGCTCCATTGCAGTGGGTACATACATTTCATATTGTATTTAAGTACATGTGAGTTAATTTACTATTTTATTATAACTTTTTAATCTTCAAAATGTAGTATCGCACAATTTAAACTGTAATTCAGAAGTCATTCATTCAATTATTAACAAAAAATACATGCAGAATGGTATTAAGGGATGACCACACTTCAATATAATCAATATTTTATAGAAATTAAAATTATTGACAAACAAGGTCAGAAAAAAAAGAAGTTTAGAAGAATTTAAGTGATAAAAACTTGTTTTGGTCACACCATGTTTCCACCCTGACTGCGAATGAGTTACAAACGATAGGCCTGCATCTTTTAGTCCAGATACTGAGTCCCTTCCTCCACCGTATGAGCAGCCAAGATCATATGACTGCATGGCAGAAAACACCTGAAAAAGGAAGCAAAAGCTTGTACTTCATCTATTGGGATATTGAGTGTATTAATAGAGAATATGCGAGTCGTACCTGTTTGGCTGTCAGTCTATTGTCAGTATTGAGAGCGTAGAAGGCTTTATCCACAGCAAGCAGAGCCACTTTGGCTTTCTGACCATGTAAATCAATGTCTAGCACTGATTGTTTTCCAGGTTCAAAAGGCCCTTTTTGTTCTACCTGATATTGAAATAGGTGTATTACAGAGATTTACTAAATACTATTTATAAATACTATTCACAAGCCCGAACAAAACACTGATACAGATGTAAACACAGATGTGTTCATTTTATGGTGGTTATACAGTGTACATACATACATATGTGTATATATATATATATATATACATATATATGGTTATATATATATATGTACTTTATATACATATACACACACATACGTATATATATATATATATGTGCAGAGGTGGAAGGTAATAGATTACATTTACTCGCGTTACTGTAATTGAGTAGGTTTTTTGTACTTGTGGACAGGTGAACGATGAGGACAGGTGAATGAATGATGAGGACAGGAGAACTTGATTTAAAATTTAAAATTTAAAATGTGTTTGCATATTTTATTTTGGCAGCACTTTAATTTGTAAAGGTTTGCCTTTAATTAAAAACAATTCATGTGTCATTTTCACACAGGAACAAAGGGCACAGAGCACAGGAAAGAACCCCAAGCTACTTTTTTACTTTAACTTGAGCACATGTTTTTTAGACCAGTACTTTAACTTGTTCTTAAGTAAAAGTGAATCAAAAATAATGGTCATTTTACTTGAGAAGAATACTGTATTTCAGTACTCTTTCCACCTCTGTATATGTGTCTATATATATATATATATATATATGCCTGTGTCTTAAGCATTTGTTCAAATCAACAGTGACAGGGGAGGTAAAGTTCTGTTTGTCCACTGTCTCTGCCTAGAGTGTGCTCGTATCGGCTCTGTTTACTCACCTTGACCTTTATCTCACATTCATCCCTGACATCCACCCACACTGAGTCAGAAATGACGTCACCGGGCTCATTGTAGAAGTAGCCAATTAGACGGAAGGATGGAACCATATCATGTGTAATCAGTAAGTTGTCTTTAACTGAACTGCCAAAAGGGAGACGTCCACTTTTTATCAGGATCCCACGGCTCAGGACCTGCAAGAGAAACAAACCAAACAGTTTAATCGTGACAAAGTGCTGCTCTTCCTTCTCTGGATGCATCAAGCTGCATTTGATTCAGCTCACCATGTAGTAAATAAACCTATTTGTCTGACCATTCAGGGTGCTGTATGTCACTGAAAGAAAATCTCCCACAGAGTACATTCTGGGGGTAAAACTGATGTAAAGGTAGCTGGCACTTGAAGATGATGTGCGTCCAATTGTTTTCTTCTGTTGCAGGTCATCTGCCGTCACCTATGGAGCCAGAGGTGGAAACAGTTAAAACTGCACAATAACAAAAAAAAGAACTGAGAAGATGTTTTTTAGGGCTACCAACTTCAACGGTGAGAGGAGTTGTAGAGTCAATATTAAAGGTATGAAACATTGCCCCCTCCTGGTCAGTAATGCCTTGCCCAGAAGATCCTTGTATGACAGTCCTCACTGGCACACCACTTGCTGGAGAGCCGTCTGGGTGACGCATGATCACCTGTAATGAAAACAAGACATTTGAGACATCATTAAAAACTCAGTGTTACAGTTAGCTGTGTATCTGGGTTTTTTTTAGGTTCATGCATACCACCACATCTAGTGGGAACCCAGGTGGTAAGTAAGAGCGAGTGCGAGACAGATCCATGGTGTATTTGTGGGAGAGGACAGGAAGATGATCTTCTGCCTCTTGCATTTCACCACCTGGACCAAATAAAGCACAGAAATATCTGTCACCTAATAAAACTTAAATAATAAAATAATACTACTTAAATAATAAAAAATTATATGTATATATATATATGTATATGTATATATATATATACATATAATTTTTACTAATTATTATTCCTACCATGATAACATCAACCAGTAAAAATCACTTTATGATTTTATAATATTAACTGTTAGGATTAACAGTATACATTCTAAAGTATAAGCACCCTTAAAGTATACAATGGGTTGGTGTACATGTGCAACCGATGTCTTAACATACAATTTATCGTATTACACGACTTTACAGTTTACAGTGCACATGCTACGAAACACCAGATTAATTTGATGAATTATCTCTATGCCATAAATATATTCAATAACAAAAACATACGGTCCAGCGTGTGGTTCACTTGCGGCCCCACGCTCAATTTCCTGTGGCCCCACACTTATATACACTATATTAATTAATATTTTCTTTTATAATATTAGTAATATATTTAATGTGTCCCATAATAAATGTAATGTCTACATTTCTATATTATCGATTTCATTTTTTGATGTCATTTACAGATTCATTTTGTATCATAAATATGTTTTTTTTTTTTGTGAACTATTAATCAAAAACAGTATTGCCCTGAATAATTTTAATTTGTAGTATCATGACGGATTATCAACCTAAAATTTGAATTCCAAATCACTGAACAGAACAGACGCCGTAACATTTATGTAAAAGGCTAATTCTAAGGCTGTGAAAGCAATTACACACTTGTAAAAACTTATTGGTAGTAATTTAAATTCCTTTCTACCTTTCTAAATGTAACACACTGGTCTTTTAAATAGTCATTAATATTAAGTACAACTATTTGTTCTTTATTTTACTCATAACCAGTGGTTTGCTGAGTGACTCTGTGTCCTTTACTTTCTATGTCGGTGACAAATACTGCCAGATAGACTTGTGCTCCCCTCTCCTGTAAACCAGCAAGTGTCAGGTTCTTTTCTTTCTGGAGTTGATCGTTTATCTTTGCTATGGGCAGAGAAACTGTTGCTTCTCCATTCTGGACCTGCAAATGAAAAGTGAGAATAAAATGTTGCATGTCAAGTCATGAGGTTCAGAGATAGGCATAAATGTCACCAGTTTATCTGGTTTCAAACTTTGAAATAGGTGTTTACTCACTGAACCGGTCAGTTCCAGTCCTTTGACGAAGACAGGTATAGTTTTTTGATTACGACTTTCAGGTTTTAGTCCCACTCCAAATTTGCAGTAATAAGCCCCTTTGACTTTTTCACCATGTGTATATCTATTGGAAGAAAATGAAATATTAGCATGTGACAATAATATATATATATATATTTTATATGATTTAACAGATGTCACTTTTGCAGAGGTTTATGTTTATGTTTGTTCTTTTTTAGCCCTTGTTAGCTTAGTATGTAACCAACAGCAACAACAACAACAACAACAGCCTTCTTCTCCATTCAACTCTAAAGAGCTGGCGAACTAAACCATTCCTCACTGGGCTGTAAATATTGCTATAACCTTTTTTTAACCTTTTCAACTTTACAGCGTAATAGCTCAAAATTGAGCAGATTTGATGGAAATAGAAACAACACTCACATGGCTGATATGGTGAAGACAACATGTTTGGCACTCAACAAAATGTAGTTCTGCTCCAGTTTGATGTCAACTCCAAAACTTGGCAAAACTAGAGTGCAAAAAAAATATTTTTTTATGGAACATCACAACTGTTCTGTTAGTTTGTTTGTTTAAAAAAAGAAAACCAATCAAATCTGCAGCTTACCAAATCTTTGGACTTTGAACTCTCGAGACACGGCGTTTGCGTTGTCACCTTCAAAGTGAGCTGAAATCGTCCATGTGCCCATTCTAACACAAAATAGACACTTGTTATAATGTGAGAGTTGCTTGTTGGTGTGAGTCAAGCTTCATGTAAATGTGTTGTCACATACTCAGAAACATCAGGTATGGGGAATGTGCCTTTTATTATTCCGTCCTTTGCACTCGTGATGGATTTCTGTATCCTATTTCCAGCTGCATTCTGTCATACAATAATCAAAGCATGAACCTTTTGTAGATCCTTTAAATTCCTCTTTACACCTTAAGGAGATATTTACTCACAAGCACTGATGTGTGGAGTGTGTCCCCATGAGGCCTGAGCATATGGTCAAGGGTAAAAATCCGGTAATGCACTAGAAGAGATTTAAAAACAAGCTTTCCTAAATCAGATGCAGAATTATTTCACACCGTTTTACCTTTATTCACATTTCTTTCAAATGTACCTTTCTCTGTTGGGTTGTAGGCTGGCTGGTTGGTCTGAATGAAGATGTAGCCCCTGTGCTTTGATACCAGGACCTTTATAAATTTTCTCTTATTGAAGGTCCTGCTTTCTGCCACGACCAGAAGGTAAGAAGGGGGATATTTTGGAGGCGGTAACCTTGACATAATTGCACTGTTTATCTGTAAAGATGCAAATTATTAGTTTGGGTCAATAACATCCATGCATTGTCTACCACTTTGTCTTCTACATGAGGGTCATGGGTGCTGATCCCAAATGACTTGAAAAGGCGGGGTACACCCTGTGCAGGTCTCCAGTCCATAGCAGACTAAGAAAAACAACCATTCACTTACACACTTAGAATCCAGAGGGAACCCAAACACACATGGGGAGAACATGCATTTAAAAACCTTTGTTCTGATCTTTGCGCTGCAAAGTCCAGCGCAGTGACATTTCACTTCATATTTGTCTGCTTTGTGCATGAGTGACAACATTTTCTTACCTTGAGCTCAACTGTTACGACGTCCTTCTTTTCTGTACAGGAGACCATTTCCTTTGAAGACACAACAGTGCCAGTGCTTTCATGCTCCAGGTAGAGAATTACAGGTGTGTTATGATGCTGTTTTCCCATCTGGACAAACACTTTCTCACCAACTCCCACATGAAACACATGTGGAGCTGAAATGAGGAATCTGTACACAAAGGAAAATCTTATTCCCAAATAACTTGATATTATATTACAATATAGATTTGAAAGGCTATTCCTAGATTTACCTGTTTTCTGTTGAGCCCCCTGTTTCCACAGTCAAGGCGAGGAGCAGCAGTGAAACGATGTGACAATCCATTGTGCAGCTTCTATTGCTCTGACACAGGATTCACATCAACTGAGGTTTTGTGTAATGTTTATCCCTCTATTTCTCAATCAGTGGATGCTTTAGTTAGTCCACCCGCCCCCCTCCCTCTTTTATTTCCCTTCTGACAAAATGAAGAAATATCAAACGTTCCTCATTCCTCATTAATGTGTGTTTGGCACATTAGCATGTGCCAAAGGGCAAAACATAATCTGAAAAAATAAAAATAAAAAAAATCATCATGCTGTGTATGAGCACCAGTTTGCACACATTTACATGTATAGAAGAAAATGTGAATCTTTAAATCCAAACTTAAAACATATTTATTCAGAATGTCTTTTAATACCCAGTAGTGTGGTGACAGTTTTTATTCTTTTAATTCACTTTTTATTCTTGTGTGTTTTCATGTTTTGAATTATGTTTCATGAACTACTTTTTTAATGCTGTGTGTCTGTAATGCTTTTTGTAATGATTTTATATCTAAGTCAATTTTGAAGTGCTTCTTGGCTTGAAGCGTGAACATTGTTTGTTATTATTTCACAATGTTTAACCATTCTCTCATTGGTTATCGCCAGTCAGCTGGATTCCCACAAATCATGTGATTTACAAGAAACTGAGTTTTGGCTCATCCCCCCTCATGTGGAGGATAAAGTGGTAGAAAATGGCTGGATGGATGGAGTTCTGGCTCTTTGGGCTTGGGGCAGGTTGAGCACAGATTGCTTTAATAATTCAGGGATGATCAAGTAAATCTGCAATTTTTCTCACTCTCTTTCTTGTGTCACTAGCTACAGAAACAACCCACTATAAATGCCATGTGCAATTTATTTGTAATGTAATTCTTCTGAGTGTCCATCAGCTCACTGATGCTTTGCGGACTGGTATTTAAAAAAAGTTTTCAAATTGAGTTAGGATCTGGAAATTGTAAACAAGATTAATGACAAAGACGCACAGACCAAGATCAGAGACTTTATTTTCTCCACATGAAAGTCTTTATGAAAATAATAGAATCACTTTTTAACAGGATGCATCATGATATTCAACATAAAACACTTAAACATTTAAACTCACGTTTAGAAAATGGCAATTAAATGTGTCACATGTTTACAGCTTTGGTTGTATCTGAACATGCAACAAATCTGTTGGTTTTGTTCCGATTTCCCGCCTTGAAAGGGTCTCCTCAAACATTTTGTGAAGATTGAATTGTCATTTAAATTCTGTGTAACTTTTCAGCAATAACCCAGAATCTTAACAAAACATATAACTCTGCTTTTTCATTTATTCACATAACTAAAATGAGTAAATCATGGTCCTTTAAATCCAGTATTTATTTGGTACATACATACATTCCATTCCACTTCACCAACCACAAACATCATTGATCAAAATCAAAGTCAGTTTACTTGTTTCATAATATGTTCATACATACACTGAAAAAGAGGAAAAACAGAACAATTTTTAGCCTTTTGGAACTTGACGAAAAGCTTAAAAACTGGCTGCCTTGCTGCAACTCTGGAGAAATTAAAGAAACAGATTAAGGAACTGAAAAGTTTATTTCTAGGGTCTGGAAACTCAGTGAATTGGAAAAAACAGATATTAAATTGACAGGCCAGATTTGTTGGTAGTTACAAAAGAAAACATGTGAAAAGGTGTTGCTATGTAGTCCCATCTTTACACACAGTTACACAATATTAAATCAATGAAGATGTTACTCTTCTGTCTTATAACTGACAAAAGTAAAGTGGAGCAAACAGGAGTCAGGGGCATGATGTCCATCCACAACTCCTAGGTATAGTGAAATAATACAAGAATTGCGTTTGGACAATCAACTCCAGACTCCCTGTAAAACCTTGGAAGAACATCAGTAGCATCTCTTATTCCAGGGAGTGAAACCTGCAGAGGATTGTTTGATTCATTGTTTTTGCTGAATTTAAACAAATGTTAAAAAAAAATATCCACCATAATATCAATCATCTACAAACGGTCAAAATGTAAATGTTTCAGTAATTAAATGTAAATAAATAGATAAATGTATATTTCTCATCAAATACCATGATATCAACCAATTGATATCAAGAGCCACTAAGTGGCGTATTTGGATATTAGCTTGCACAAAAATGTAAAAAGTAAACAATTTCAATACTTACATAATGTGTCATGAAAGTAGTCCCAGAAAAGCAGTTATTAATCATGTTTCCTCGCGCATACGAAATATTAAACTCTATTCTTTCATTAATGATTTTGTAAATGTTGAAACGCCGACTCTGCTCAGCATCCGTCCTCAACCGCTGCTTGTTCAGTTTGTCTGTCCATATCCCCCTCTCTGTCCCTTGCCCTCTATCTGTCTCATTTCATGCAGGAGTGGGGTTACCTAAGAGACTCGGCCTCAATGGAGAAAATCTCTTTTTCTACAATTAACTGTGAAAGTGACAGAAGGAAAAGAAGGGAGGGAACTGCGGAGGGGTGAAAACCCAAAGAGACAAGAGAGTAAGAGAGGAGAGAGAGAGAGAAGTGTGCATGGTAGGTATAGTTAAAAATATAATTGTGCTTGATTATAAAGATTTGTCTTGAATCAAACTGAACATAATTAATACTCCAAATCTGTATTTTTCTCCATTTCTTTTGTTAGTTGAGTACACTTTGGACAAATTGTAGTCAATTTAGTTTCAGCATTTAAGGTTTTTAATCATTTAATTCTTATTCTGACAAGTGTTCAGACAGCTTCAATTATTATACACATTTTATTTTTATAGCACCTCTTACTTAAGTTTATATTGGGCCTAACAAGGCTGTGTTACGTCAATCTATGTGAAAGTGAACTATTTTTATGACCATAATCTGTGCAAATGCACACAGAGTGACCACTGGGTTACCATGGAGAGATGTACACAAAAGGGTGTGGCGTGGGAATGTCCTCGGGGGTCAGGAGTGAGGGTGAAGGGGTCAGAGGTCAGAGCCAGCTGGACAGCACACAAGAGGAGATGAGGGTGAGAAAAGCTGCTGAGGGGTTTGTCGATGCGACTGGCTGACTGGACCCAATGGGACATTAACATTGAACTGATGGGAGGCTGACTGACCAATGCCCATTCAAAGAGAAACTGAGCTGTGACACACTCGTGTGTAATGGTCTGTGATAATTGAGAAGTGACAGGGCCCTCAATGTGAATGCAGCAGCGGATTACAAGATATACATACCGGTGGTCAGTGGTTATATGAGATTGTTGAACTCCATGATGCAAACATAGTCATATAAAGCTGTCGGAAGAAGTATTCTTGCACTTGGATAATATCAAAAGTGCTGTAAAGTGTCACTTCTCTCAAAACAGCAATATAAATTGGGATACGTATGAATATCATCTCATTATCAATTTCATGTTTTAACGACTCATATCAGTATAAGAAAATCATTATTTATTATTCACCCTTAGAATTGTTTTAGGTTTTTTAGGTAGGAATTTATTTTTTAGGATTAGGAAAATGCTTAAAAAATTGACTGTATTAGTAGACTGACTAGAGAAAGGAATAAAAGAAAGTTTGAAAGTCTGAAAGCAATCCCCTCTGCCTGGACCCATGCTTATGTGTGTGTGACCATGATTGGTAAGAAAGACAATATTGGTTGTTTATAGCTTGATACCATCTGTTTTATTATGATAAAAAAGACCAGAACAATCCATTTCAGTGTGTATGTATTCATGTACATTTACATTTTTGAAAGTATGACAGTGGATGTTTAACAGTGCTTTAAAAGTCCTTGAATCGGACTTTGGAAAGGATGTATGTAAATTAACAGCAGGCATAAGTTAAACTGTTTAGCATGTGATATTTTAGGCATGTGTGATAAGGGTGAAACCAGTATTGACTGTTGTTTTACAGTGTCTAATCAACTAAAAATCGAGAAAAACCCTAATGTTTATTGGGTTTTACAAATGATCCCATGTCCCTCAAGTGTGCAGAAAGAAAGGTGGGAGTCTGTGAGCTCTTGTCCTCCATGTGGCTGCTAGTGAAGGTCAGGTCAGTGAGGGCAGCAAGGCCATACTCTGGTGGTCTCAAAAAGACAATATTGAGGCCCAGCCTAAAGGGTCAACATGCAAATGGTAACCCCACAGTGAGAGGCATAGAGCAGATCAATGTTCTCACATTTCTTTTGCTGCCCATGACTGTGAATGTGCACTCCTACACACCACATGTGTTTTCCATATTTAATGAAATTCAGTCTCAACAATAGAGAAGGCAGCTGACGTCATACGTGAAGATCTCTGCTGAGGTCCATCAAATCCACTGGACTTGATACAGTTGTCGAAAACATGGTTCTCAATAAATCATGCAGATATAACCAACACAAAGGTGTTATTTCTTCATTCAGAATCATTACAACTGCAGTGTCATTGCCCTCTAAAGTAGCAGTGGTTATCTACACTCAGTCAGGACAAGTAGAGCAGATGAAATTCAGTTTTTCTGTCTCAGGTAAGCCTACCCACTGCTGCCCTCCAGTGGCCTGAATGGCACCTGTAACACCACAGTCATATGTCCCATCGGTTCCTTCTCCAGGAGCCCAGTTCTGGTAACAGCCTGACGTCGACTTCGTCCAGAACCAGAAGTCAAAGTTACAGGTGTAACGTATGCCAAGCCAAACGTAGGGTGAAGTGGCGTTCTTCGCTTTTTCTGCCACCTTCTCTTGAATGTCTTTGGTGGTTATATGGACAAGGTCATTATGGTGCTCTCTACAGTAACCCATAGCTTCAATCCATGTCATGCTTTGCTGGATTAATATCAGATTCCCTTTAGGTGGACAACACAAAGAGAAACAGTGCTTAGTTCTGTAATGTATGATGTAAACTCGTGCAAAATGAAGTGTAGGCCCAAAGGTTAACATACTGTACCTGCAGGCGAACTTGGACTGGTTTCAGTGGACGTTGGATATGAAAGCTGTGTTGTGTTTTGGGCTGATGTCCCCATGGGTGTTGTTGATGCAGAAATAGTATCTGTAGTTACATTGCTGAGTGTCGTGCTTAAGGTACTGTACGCTGTATATGTGGTATTTGGTGTTATCAGTTCGGTGGTAAGAGTTGTAGTGTTTGGCTGTGTGGTGGGAGTTGTTTCTATAGTGGTCGTAGATGTTGACATTTGGACTGTTGTGGTCTTCTGTGTAGTTGTCTGGGTGGTTGTTGAAGTTACTTCAGTTGTCGTAGTTGTTGACAGTTGGGTTGTTGTCGTCGTCTCTGTCGTTGTCTGGGTGGTTGTTGAAGTTAGTGGACTGACTGTAAAAAGCAGTGATCAAAGTAAACAGCGTGAGGACAGGGGTAGTTTTGTTCTGTAATGTGTCACGCTATAAATCATTTAAATGTAACTAAAATATATTCACCTTTCTCATCATATTGAGGGTGATTCCACAAAAAACACTAACTTACCCCCTTGACAAACAAACTTGCGTGCGCCTTGGCATTTGAGATCATTCCACTTCCCTCCATCTTTGAATACTGCAGCAACACAGTTCTGATCTTTACGGTAATTAGGCTGACCGGGTTTCCAGTCACGGAATGATGAGCTGCTGCCATCTGACCACATCCAGGGATCTTTGAAGAGGCCGATCCAAACCTTTTGTGACAGAGATACACGAAGTACCGCCTCATTCACTTCTGCTGAGGATATGCTGACCAGATCAGATGATAAGCCCCTGCAGTGATTCTGAGCAGCCCTCCACGATGTCAAGTTGGCAACAAAAAAGTGACCAATAGATCCACCATTGCCTGCAAGGTGTGATATCACATTAAATATAGTAAGATTCTGCATTTGTATATTGTGATGATATTTCCCATGTGGAATAAAATTTACGTGAATGTTTTTGCTCACCGTGACAAACAAAACCTCTTTTATCTTCGCAGTCACTTTCAAACCACTTGCCATGTTGATCCATTGCTGCACAAGCATCCTGATTCTTTATTTGTGGCTCTCCTTCTCTCCAGTTCGAATACACTAGTTGATGTTCAGGCAAAGTCCAGTGCCACTTCCACACAGCTCCAGTCTCCAGTCCTATCCAGGCTCTAACAATGGTGGCTGAAGCTGAAGCCGCCGCCGTGACCAAATCGTTCATATCGGCTATATTGCGAACTGTTGCTAAATCAGTGTACATTTCTCTGCAATAACTCTTCGCGTCCTCATAATTCTTTAAAAGCTCAATAATGTGAAAGAGTGAGGATACCCCCGTGAAGAAGCAAAAACCTGTGGGATTACAAGGAATCAGTATTGTCACAAATGTAAAAAAGAACAGCAAAAAAAACCTTATGCAAATACTTTTTTTTTTTATAAAAGTAACATTCCTTCACTTTTTTAACTACATTTAGGAATTGACATTACACATTTACAAATGTGAAACACACAAGAAAACATTAACAGTATGAAAGGTCATGTAATGTACAAACCTGAGATGACAAACAGACACAGAACTGGACTCCTTTTCGTCATGATGAGACTGTTTTTAGTCGTGATCACAGTGAACCAAGAACTGTGCTGTTAATAATGTGCTGTTCTGTTATGAGTGCATGCCGTTCCTGGCGTAAGGTGCACGCAGCAAGAATGCCACTCGGCTTGTTAAGAGACATGTCTTGCAGAGCAGCTGCAATTACAAAGCGGTTTGACAAGTTTTTTTTCCTCTGTCTCGTACTGTGTGCACACTACAGGGTTTTGTGTTGTGTGGAGATTAAATAAAAATGATAGGATACCTGAAAAGAGCCACGCCTGCTATGAAATGCAAGGATTGCAAGTAGACAACCCATTTAGTTTGGAAACAAATGTATCGGAATTTTTAATGAATGAAAAGGAGTCTTTGCCATTTTGTCCATCGGTGACAAGGTTTGTCAAGAATGAGGAAAAGTGTCTTTCTTTTAAACGGTGACACCTGTCCTAAATTAAAGGACAGTGCATTGGAGGGAAAACACCCAACAATTATTAACATATCTTTGCTGTCATTAAGTGACATGTAATTAAGTGCTTAGACTAATGACAGAGCATGCACTGACCTGATTGTGTGTATCAAAAAAATCAATAAGTTATTAATTTATTTGATTATTCACCCAGTTGTAATACTGGATAAAGAACCAAATAATACAAAATAGTATTGTGATGTTTTGTGTGGCTAATAAATAAATAAATAATAATAATTTTTAAAAAATCTAAATTATATCAATATTCAATTATTATTCACAGGTGGTGCTGTGCCAATCTCAGCTGACATAAGGTGATAGACAGGGGGAGGGGGGGGCAACCTGGACAGTTTGCCAGTCACATATATCACTCTCACACCTATGGTCAATGTAGAGTGTCCAATTTACCTAATTCCCATGTTGCATGTTTTTAGACTGCAGGAGCCAGAGAACCCTGGAAAAAGCCCACACAGACACGGGGAGGACATGATAACTCCATGCAGAAAGGCCCTTGTTCCATCCAGGGCTTGAACCCAGGTTTTCTTGCTGCAATGGCAAGAGTGCTAACCACTACACCCACCCTGTGGCCTTATTCACATATTCTCATAATAATTATTCACACTTCTAGCCTTAGCAGCAAGAAGAATGGGGTTCCTTCATGGAGTTTGCATGTTCTCCCTGTGTGCGTTTCCTCCTGCAGTCCAAAAACAGATTTATGGATTAGGTAAATTGCCCATAAGTGTGAGTGTGAGTGGATGGTTGTTTGTTTCTATATTGGCCCTGTGGTGGACTGACGACCTGTCCAGGGTGTACCCCGCCTATCGCCGTATGTCAGCTGGGATTGGGCCCCTGTGACCCTCATGAGGAGGATAAAGCGGTAGAAGATGGGTGGATGGATGCTTGTATAAACACATAACCACAATTCAAATCTTATCTCTAAATTTGACCCACTGTAAAAGTGAACTCATAAGATTAACTTAAAAACTCCTCTTAACAATTTACACTTATGCAAACTTTACTGCTGGAATATCATGTAAAAGTTACTTGCCACCAAACATATTAACTGAATTAATCAGAAGAATCTGAAAAAGTTATAAGGAATAAGGAGAACTAAAATGCTATTTATATCAAACGGGCCCCACAGTAGGAAAATCTCTAAACGCTACCCATGTGTTTTTGTGTTATTATCTTCCTTGTCGTAGTTCCTTTCCTTAGTTCTACCGGTTTTCTTCATTCTGTCTCTAATTCAAATACCACAGCATTTAGAGTCGTTTTGGGGGGTGCCATGTGTATAAAGACATTTCTTTAAACAATGCTGTGTTTACGGGAAACTTTTTTAAGAAGGAAAAGAAAAAGATTGTGTAGGGATTGGGAAGGGTCTGATTCTGTGTGGATAAGGCCTATGTGAGGGAGGGAGAGTGGGGAGCAGTGTAGAGGTGGGGTCTGGTAGTGAATGAAAGACCCCCACTGCAGGTGCTTGTTCAGATGATGCTTCTCAATCGCTCACACCTCGCCCAAATGATGATGAGAGAAAGGTAACAAAGCAACACCTCTGAGGTTTATAAAAGAAGAGAGGAGTCTGGTACAATGAGCCTCATGCTGATGACAAAAGAAGGTGACCAAGGAAGCCAATGGCAAAATTTGAGTAAGAGTTAACATGTATGCAGTCTAGTATAAAGTGTCTAGTGTAACTTAAAGGGATACTTGAGTAAAAGTAAAAGTATCTTACCACTTAGATAGTAGATGGTAGATAGTGTGCATTACCATTTGCACACAGAGGTATAGTTACACTTTAACCAGCCTCAAAAGTTAGGTTCTGTTTCATTATTCCTTATTAGGACTACTGGTGTTGACAAGGGGTAACAAAACCTAGAGGCGCACACACACAGTGAGTTTATCTAATTTTTAACTTGTCAGATTTTGTCATCATTCCAGGAAATTCATGTTTTTGTTTGCAGAAGCAGAACATTAATCCAAATCCAGTCAAATTGTCAGTGCAATATTTAACAATGACATTGCATGTCTTCCTAATATTGTGCAGCCTTGTACATTGTAAAAGGTGTGGGATTTTCTTCAGAGCAAAGTACAGTATGATGATTTATTTGTGACAAACAGCCAACAGTATTTACATATGAATAATGTTAACAAATATATGTGGGCAAATACCTAAATGTGATTAAATAATGCATGCAGCTGCACATGTGCTGTCATATGACTGCTGCTGCTTGCATGGGTGGTCTCATGAGACGTTTTGACTCTAGGGATGCTTCTGGCACTGAGCCAGCATGGCCTGTAAACAACAACAGCGGAGGCAGTGGCGTCAGGTTGAAGTAAACTGGATCTGAGCGTCGGCCTGTTGTCTGGCTGTTTCCCTTTACTTAACTCCGGCGACCACGGGGAAGTGGTTTTCAACAATGTGTCCGAGGTGTGTCTGGTAAGTAATTTCAACCGTCAAACACGACACCATCCCTTGTTTTGTCTACTGCTTCTCCAGACTATCACCTTGAGCCTCGCACTAGGCTAATGTTAGCTGTGTTAGCTTTGGGATAGCCGTAGTTGCAGCTAGCGAGCTAATCCTAGCTGCCTAGCACCAGTTGTGCGGATTTATTGGAGTGGCTCGACCACCGTCGAGTCATCAAGCTCCACGTTTTCGATGAATAACGGGGTATGTACATACAATGATATTTAGAAAATAACTTTAAAGGTTGTAACGGTAGACGCATAGCAACTAATAGCTAACCTACCGACGGTCCTCCGAACATTTACCGACTTGAAGTTAGCTAACGGGTTAACAGCCAAAGAAAAGACGGGGGAGTATTCATGCTATATGGCTAGTTATGTACTGTACAGTTAAAGACTCATGGAAATGCTCGTTAATATTGTCGTCCAATTTTATGGTTAGAATCAATTTAATGCCGTTCTTCACAGAGTAGCGTTAATGTGGAGGTAACTGCGCATTGCTAACCCAGTTTAGCAAACGTGTAATATTTTGCGATGCTATCGGGAGCCAGCTAAAGTTAGCAAAGAAGACAAAAATATTAGCAAATGTACTGTGTAAATGCATTTGAGTGTAGCTTTAGTTTGAACAAAGGTTTTCACACAACACATCATCAGCTCAGTGTATTTTTGATTAACGTTATCAGGGTTTTATTCTATAACCATGTGGAGTTTGGGATTCCATTTCGCGTAAAAATGCGGTGGTTGACTCCTATTAGTTCGTCAAATGATCGTGTGTGTGATTGTTTGAATGTGTACGGTATGTTTGTGCGTTTAATGTATCGGTCGCTGGGCTAACTGTTGCTAAAATGTGATTGTCGTTGACACTATATTGTGCAACAACGTCTGTAACTAATTATCACTGTCTTGTATGATGGAATTGTTTATCAAGTGTCAGAAAACAAAAATATATGCAAGAAACTAACGAATGATATTGAGGTTTTATTAACATTACTATTGCTGTTGTTATTATTGTTATTTCCCTCAGATTGATATCCTTCAGACAGGACATCATCCTCTCCACTGGGTTGCATATAAGTCATGTCCTCACAGCAGCCCAACAGTTCAGCCTCCAACAGCCCCACCAACATCTTGGGTTCTCCGTTCTCAGTGATTAGCCCCTCACTTAACTCTCCAGTGGTCTCACCCTCTCTGGGATTTGGACCCATCAGCAACAGTCAGGTATTGAAAGCCACAAGAGTCTGTGAAATGATGCCATTGTTCATGTATGTTACGTATTGCTGAGTAGTAGTAGCAGCTGCTAATTTTCAATAATAATAAATGTAGGCATATTTCCTTTTCCATACTAAGAGATGACATTGATTTTCACAGAACTAATAATTTTTGTATCTCTAACCTGGTGCACTAATATAAATAAAATATAAACGTTTACATTAAAAATTGCATTAATGCACTTAATATGTCCAGTACAGTATAGTAGTATCTATCCTACAATCATCAACAGACATTTTGATGTTCTTGTGCACCCTTAACAAAATACCGATTTAGTGTTGGATGCTATTCATTGCAACTTTACACTATGGGGTCACGACCAAAACTCGGTTCTAAACCGACTCCGGGGCTACATTTTGAAATACTGAATCAATAAGAGTGGTATGGTCCGTGTCACAGCAGGAGACACAGAGAACACGTGTAAAGGTGATAATATAACGATCTTATCAAACATTTAGCCAAAGTGCAGCTCATAGCACGTCTCTCATTGTCCCCCTTCACCTCAGGTTTTTTATGCTAACAGGACAAAAATAACCCACAATGAGTTAGTTAAATTATACAAACATGAGTTAATAGTAATGAGTTTTAGTAAAAAAGATGAGCTATCTGTTCATTTATTCTGTCCAGAATTGTTCAATGATGTTCAAATAAATAGATATGTAATGAATTAATTTATTTTGAAGCACTGACCTACAAGTATATACATAGATACCCCCACCCCTCTGTTTGATAGTGGATTTTCAAGCACATTTTTTTTTATTGTTTTTTAGCCAGCCTTATTGCTGTTGGGTGTAGATTTATTTTATTTTTTTCGATGGTACTCCACTGCTAGGTTTCCATATAATAGTACTAGTACTGTGTGTGTAGTGAACCTTAATCTGGTTTATGTTTCCAGTGTGGGGCATGAAAGAAGGATGGCAATGTCAGCTATGCCAGTTGTGTGACATAATGCCAGCACAAGATGCATAGATACATTTTTTTTGTGTAGCCAGGAAGTTGGGGGGAAGTTGCAGTCAGCCACAATGGGCGGAGTCTTACGTTTGCTGAGGAGTTAATGGTCTCAGTTGCTAGTTTCAGGTCCGCTTCAAAACCACATGATGTCAGTTTTGTCAATTATGTTCCCTTTAGAGAAAAATGGACAATAAAGCACAGCACTCATGAGTGGACACCGTGTGTAATTGACACACGGTCCAGTTGGTGGTAGGTTGAACATGACGTCTCTGAATTTCCATTTGTAAAAGCAGTCGTGGTGCCAGTCAAATTGTAAATCTAAAGGCTTCAACACAGGAGTTTGTTTTGCAACCAGAACAATGTACAGTTAGAGCTACAATTATTTTCATAATCGGTTAATCTGTCTATTATTTTCTCGGTTAAACGAGTAATTGTTTGGTCCATAATATGTCAGAAAATGTTGAAAAATGTCCCTAAGTGTTTGTCAAACCTGGAAATGATGATGTTCTCAAATGTCTTGTTTTTGTCCTTATACCAAGATGATTCAGTTTTAATTGTTTCTTTGTGGAGCAAATAAACCAGAACATTTTCACATTGAAGAAGCTGAAACAACAGAAATCTTGTTTTAATAATAAAAAAAAGCTTCAAACCGATTAATCTATCGAAATAGTTGACTATTAATTTAGTTATCGATTAATAATTGAGTAATCGAGTAATTGTTTCAGCTCCATATACAGTCTATGGCAATACAGTGTAGTCTGCCAAAAATGTATCAAAGAAGCAAGCAACTCAAATGGCCTTGAATTCTCTCTGTCATAATGTAGCATATTTGGTATATCTTGTGTTTATCTCTCATTCCTTTCCTGTTGTCGTATGACAATACTCTATCAATCAGTGTATGTACAAAGCTCTCGGGATGTTTTTGGTTGATAGGAACTTTTGTTTGTGTACTGGACACTACCCTATAATTGTTCATCTGAATTGGGAAAAAAGTGACCACTTCTACTTATTAAACTAAAAAACTACCATTACATACATTTTTTTTTCTACTCTATGTATGCAGATCTCTTCCTCAGCATCCATATCAGGGATGCACTCCATAAGCAGTTCGGAGGATGTCAAGCCTCCTTTTGGCTTGAGGCCTATGCCACCACACAGCCCTGGAATAATGATGTCTCAGAAGCGTCTGTGTGTCATCTGTGGAGACCGCTCCTCTGGTGAGTGAGGGGTCCAAGAACATAATTAGCAGAAAGGAAACCTCAGCTGGTGCCTGTTTTATCCCTTGGCCAGCTAGTGTGGATGACGCCTTACTGTGTAATATCTTAAAGTTTTTGCTCAACAGTTAAAAAAAACCCTCCTAATTTCAGCTTAAAATGTAAATGACCTAATTGTGTTCAATCAGTTGTTTATGTTTCTCCTTTTGGTCTCTAACTGTAATTTTTAAATTTCTGCATTTTAAAGGCAAACACTATGGAGTGTACAGCTGCGAGGGATGTAAAGGTTTCTTCAAACGAACTGTGCGTAAAGACCTGAGCTACACCTGCAGGGATAACAAAGAGTGCCTGGTTGACAAACGCCAGCGCAACCGCTGCCAGTACTGCCGCTACCAGAAGTGCCTGGCTATGGGCATGAAGAGGGAAGGTACGCATGAAAGGGGGTTGCAGCAGAGGTTTCCGTTGAATTGGAGAGGCTTTTTTGGCTATTGAAGGCTTTGGCGCTCATGTTTTGTGATGTGGACATATATCAGACCAATGTACAACAGAAGGTTATGTTTTTTTCTGTATAGATATTGAAAAAAAAGATAAACTCAAGGGAAGATATATCAGGGATGGTTAGGGTAAATTAGGGATGGTTTTACATAACTAACCCCTCTCCCTTTCTCCCACTCATTCTCTTATTCTTCCCTTTCTCCATCTTTCAATAGTGGTCAAACATGTAAAATGGAATAAAGAAGATGGAAAAGATGAGGGATGGATGAGTATGGCACTAAATATTGATAAAGCTACTGTATACTAATTTTACTTGGAGAATTAGCTTATTGTTTTTAATTCTTCACTAGGGTGTTTTGTGAGTGAATATTTACCCAGAAATGAGTGTGTGATAGACTTAAGTTTCAGGCTGCAACGATTAGTCAGCAAAATACATAACACTGATCGTTAAAATGATTAACATAACGGAAGTTTTTACACCACTTCCACCACGCCCTGGAGTGGTTTAGAAGACTCCTCTGTGTTCTTTGAATTTGGTCTCTGAGCTATAAGAATTAAAACATGACTCTTTCTCTCCAATTTAATATTAGAAAAATATTTAGTTGTGAGATGTCTCTGAAGATTTACACATTGTTGAAAATGAGTTCTGTGCATTAATGCGTACAGGGCTCAATTAGCATCATTCCGTTACACTTACAATGGTCTGTTTACAGAAATAATAGACCACAAGTACTGTTTTAAGTCATGCTTGCTAACGTGTCAAGTGCAGTGAATTACAGTAGTAGCTGTTTTCCCTATTTTTATTTGTATTAATAAATTTACTAGTGTTTATTCCTAATAAACGGAAACAAATCTGCTGATTATTCATTTATTCGACTATTAATATCATCGTTCGTTGCAGCCCTGCTTAAGTTACAGTTAGCCAGCTGTAGTCTCTGCTTTTGTGTTACTGGTCTGTATGTACAATTGGATGTAGTCGATCACTGTTGAAGCAGCAAAGAGATTAATTGTTCGCATTCGAGTGAGACCATTGAGTTGCACTTATTGGACCCTCCCAGCGAAATCACATACTTGTCAGTATTTGAACTGCCAGTGAGATCGGTAGTTACAGTGTCAGTATTCTGAGATCCTAATTTCTGATTGCTGAGATCAGTTTTCAGCACTTTCCCCACTGTTTATTTTTAAGTTTCTTGGCTCTCTAATTTATCGTCACGGTTCTTTGTGTTTGATAGGCCAGCATGATGCTGGAGTATAGTTGCCATTTCAGTAAATGCAGTCAAAATGTAACGATGTGTTGTCTGAAAAACAATAAGCTGAATGATTCTTAAGGAACATTAAGTTCTTAAATGAATACAACACTGACATTATTACCATTATTACAATACAGCTTCTGCTGCAGAGGCTCGTCATTTTAAAGTGTTAACCATCCTCTCATTCCTCTTCCTGTTTCTGTATGTTTGGTCTGATGCAGCGGTCCAGGAGGAGCGCCAGAGGAACCGTGAGCGTGAAGGAGAGTTGGAGGTCAGTGTTGGCGTGAATGAGGAGATGCCTGTGGAGAAGATCTTGGAGGCAGAGACTGCAGTAGAGCAGAAGACTGAGCTTCATTCTGATGGAGGCTCTGCAGGCAATTCTGTGAGTGGAGGGTGGGGGCACAAGTTTGTGACTGTCTGTCATTTGCTTCTAATGGTCTTTCAAATTTCAAGATAATTAAAATTTGCTTTCACCTTGTTGTGAGTGGAAGCATTTTGTATGGATATGTAACTAAGAAACCTTGTATTTGTATTGTTTTAGCCACACGACGCAGTCACCAACATCTGTCAGACTGCTGACAAACAGTTGTTTGCTTTAGTGGAGTGGGCGAAGAGAATCCCTCATTTCTCTGAACTGCCTCTTGATGATCAGGTCATCCTCCTGCGTGCAGGTACGAGTCAAAACTGTGTCTTAAAATGATCATGCTGCAGTTAAACGAGGTAGATTCCAAAAAATATTCAACCAAAAACATCGAAGAAAAGGTGTATTTCTAAAATTTTCGGTGTAAAAGTCTTATACTGAGATACTGCTGTGTGCAACAGTTTTAGTTTTGTAATTGCACCATAAAGTATAAAATCAACAGTTCGAAGCTAGAACACAAGAATTTGTGAAGCAACTTTTACATCAGAGCCAATCATGCCTACAAAGACACTTCGGCTCTGTTTACACCTGGCATTAACATTTCCGTCATGGGATTGCAATTGGATAGTGCCTGACAGCGGCAACAAAACTGTGCAATCTCTGCTTTAGTCAGTTTTCCACTTGTTGAAAATGACAACTTCTCCTGCTCCCAAAAGCAAAGAGGAGTCAACTTCACTTTCAGCTAACGTTGTTGTTGATATGGCAGTGCAGTGCAGGATGTCTGCTGCTGGAGATCTTTGCAGAAGGAGAGGTGATGTTGGGGGGGATGACCGTGATATAAAAGCAATCCCATCTTGATGTGGACACTGGAGACACATGTTAATGCATGTGGTGAAGCTGCTAGTGTATTTAGAGTATGTATGAGTATGTAGTGTATTAATGACATGCAGCAGTCAGTCAGTCAGAGAGAGATGAAATCAACACTCTGACCTTCCACTCTTTATGTGAAATTTAATAATGTTACGATCATTAACAGCTTAATTTTTGATTATTTGATAGAAACACAAGTCTGTCGACTTCATTGGGATCGAGTGCGGCTCCGTTTTATTTTACATTATCACCCTCGGATGAAAACACAACGCAGATTGAATGCTATGTGTTTGTACACAGGTATTTATGAGACAGCTCACCCTGAGATGTAGTTACTTGTCTCTCCAGAGATGGCAGAGCAGGGGTGGGCGATATTGCTATAATTGATGCTCGTTATGCACCGATCCATGGGCCGGATCCTCTGGAGCGTGCATTTGTTGAGTGTGAATGTTTGTCTCATAGGCTGCTTCACTTCTGCATCGAACAATCCAGTCCATGGATTGGGACTCAGCTTTTGACAGATTTGACCAAGACCATGTCTTAAAACACAACTAAGAGTAAAGTGGATTTAAATGGTTTCTGCTGCCCTCACATTATCTTATTAGTGTTTTATTGCATTTCTCGTGTCAGGATGGAATGAGCTCCTCATCGCCTCCTTCTCCCATCGCTCCATTGCTATGAAGGATGGAGTTCTCTTGGCGTCTGAGCTGCAGCGTAACAGTGCAGGAGTTGGAGCTATTTTTGACAGGTAGACTGATGGAGATGTAATAAATGTCTTCATGCTAAACTGCAGCTTGTTTTGCCTTTTTTACGTTTTATGAGATTAGTTATCTACACAATGGCTGCTTTTCTTTAATGCAGGGAGAATGTGCAGAGTGCAGAGGTTGGCGCCATATTTGACAGGTGATTTCACATCTCACTCTTCTACGCCATAAATGCTCTGTATTTTACATTCTTTACAATCTCTGGATCGTCTGTCATTTTTTAAGGGTTCTCACTGAGCTTGTCAATAAAATGCGTGATATGCAAATGGACAAAACAGAGCTGGGCTGCCTCCGAGCCATTGTCCTCTTCAACCCAGGTGCTCCATTCTGCTCATATTTGCAAGAGAAATAACGTTTTTGTGTTGAGTCCACGTATGAAATATGTTGTGTTTTCCTGCAGATGCTAAAGGGCTTTCCAACACCAGTGAGGTGGAGCTCCTGAGAGAAAAGGTCTATGCATCATTGGAAGCCTACTGTAAACAGAAATACCCAGAGCAGCAGGGAAGGTACGTGTCGTCTTCTATTCTACTGCATTTGTTTTCACCCGTGTCTTTGATTTCCCCTGTTAAACTAAATAAAAATCCTGTCTCCTTCCTGTAGGTTTGCCAAGCTCCTACTTCGGCTGCCGGCTCTAAGATCCATTGGCTTGAAGTGCTTGGAGCATCTCTTTTTCTTCAAGCTGATTGGTGACACACCTATTGACACTTTCCTCATGGAAATGCTTGAAGCTCCCCATCAGTTGTCTTAGATAGGAAACGTGTACTGTGGTTAGGTTCAGATAGCTGAAGTCTAGGAAGCTGGAGTGGGACTGGAGTGGCACTTTAAGTTCTTTGAAGATTTGTCAATTTGGCTCACTTCTCTCTGTGTCGCACTTTCTTAGTGCGACACAGATTTGCTCTTTAGACCAAACCCAAGGCGTGGCATGATTTACATGCTGGTGCTATATGTTGAAATAACTTCATGAGTAACTATGGTTATAAAAAAAAAAAAGTATTTTTAAAAATGTAAACATTTACATATTTCCCTCACAGGAATTGCTATAATTTGGGTACACCTTTTTATATAAACTTTTTAGACACCTTCAACGTTAAGCTTCAGTTGTTTCTTAAGGTGAACTGATACCTAAAGCCTGTTCTTTAAAAGGAAGGCAAACTGAATTGTGAATACGCATTATGGAAATGGTCTTCTTTTTAAAACTTCTAAATTGAACCAGACCTGTCACAGCTCTGAGTTTACTTCTAAATATTGCAAAATCTAAAATCCCAACAGTGACCCTGGGATAGACAGTCGGTGTCCACGTTAATTGAGGATCAGCTATGTGTCTGTTAATATACAGGTAGTGTTGTTTACTTTGCCATTTTATAAATCTAATCACTTTGTGGTTAACAATTAGACTGCACTGCACATTTGCTATGTACTATTTCTAAAACATACTTGTAACAAACACCGGGGCCTCTGAAATGGTCAGGTGTTTGTCTTTTGGTGCTATTTCAGAGATAATTTGACTTTGTCGGTGCAGATGCACACAGAACCACAAACCTAAGAAAATATGCAAAACTGAAAATCCTTTTGTTAATTTTTATTGAAAATGTAGCAATATAAAATGTAAAATGCATAAGAGCTTTCTGCCTGTTAGTCATTCAGGGGTTTTACAAAGTAAATCAAATCATGTCTGGTGGAAAGGGAATATTCCATTTTGTAATTTATCTATACAATTCTAAGGTACTGTGCAAAAGCAATTGTTCAGGGAAAATGTACATTGACAAATTTGAATTATGATCAGGAGATACAAATTATATAATTCTTATGTGCCCTTGTTTTTAGTTTTCAGCTAGTATAAAGCAGAACGTGTCTTGGGTTGCACTGGATTTGCTGAGATTGTTTCAGCTCATTCCCCCCCACCTCCCTTTTTTTGACGCTAGGTTGTGTTTCCTATTACCCCCCCTTTAAAAGTAGCTGTCTTGTTCATTGTAATGTCTCTGCAATTAATTGAAAGCAAACCATAATCACATTTCGATCCAAAAACACCTGTGGACATAGGAATTTTAAACAAGACCAAATGAGGTCTAAGTAATGGCCATGTGCAAACACCAGATGAGCTGCGTTGGTGAGCTTGTCATAGACCTTTGTATGCTCTTGAACGTAAGTGACTTTAAGCATGGGTTGTGTGGACTAAAAATAAAGAGGCTTAAGTTTTCTTTTCTCTTTTTTTGGATCTGCTTTTTCTTCCCCCCCAAAAAGTGTCAAATTTGACATTTATGTTTCCCTGGAGGATTCCAGGCCAAAACAACAACTGGAGAACAATTAAAAGAGACGGACAAAGGATGCTTTATCAAGCCTTTTTATTGTAGTTGTTACATAGTTTTTGCTGTGGACACAGATGCAATAGAAGCCTTGGTTGTATAGCGCTTGTATCCAAGCTCCACAGTGATGTAATGGCAACGGCAGCAATGTGTGTGGCGGGGCTAACGTTACATGAATAGAATGAAATGAGTGCAATGCAATAAAAAAAAAAGGCTTCTACGAGATTCCACAGGAGTAGCTGGTAAAAACATAAAACCTACACCTCAACCTACAACCAAAGTTAATCTCCCTTTATATCGAGCAGAAGTGACGCTTTTTTTTTTATTTTAATAAACCATGCATGGCCTGGTTTGCTTAAATTATATTTAGAATAATACTGCGTTTAGTCTATAATACACTATTCTACACATGGAGCAAAAACATTAAAAACCAAAAAAAACAGAAGAACATAGACATTATCAGGACATGTACATTATTTTACAGCGTTCTCCCATATTACTTTACACGTTCTACTGTGTTGTGTTCCTAGACAAAAGTCAGTACAATCTGGCAAACATAATGAGCTCCTCTCTCGTCACTTCAGTTCTTAGTTGCATGCTACACATCGTGTCTAAGGTGCTGAATAGTTTTCAGTAAAAAGAAACACAAAACAAAACAAAAAACGCATTGCTGGTGTGGTTTTATGTAGTTTGAGCGTGTGATGCGCCAGATTCCTGTCTCTCAATGGCTATGTTTCCATCACAGTGAAGATTTACAATAGGATAGAATGACTTGCAACTCACAAACTGTTGTTCTGGTGAAGCCAGGGTCATAACAGTTGAACCAAAACAAGCACAATGAGCTCACCGAAAGTTCAAGAACATACTCCCATTCTAAAAGGTTGAGTTACTGCAGGCTCCTTATTGTCGATTTCAATACGGACTAACATGTTTTTATTATATTGATAAATCATGGAGATGTTACCGCTTGTGTAGCCTCTGACGTTTACATTCATAATTCAATAATGAAAGAACACTCTCCATGTCCTGTAACTGTGATCTCCAGTGATGCCAGTCCAATGACACATCACATTATGGCTGACTCTACTTTTTTTTTATTTTGCATTTTACCGAGAACTTGACATGAGTGGATTAACAAATTGCCCGTGTTCTACAGTTCGGCCACAGGATACAACTAATGTGCATAACCATCCCTAAGTTGTCATAAATACTTTAAAAGCTATCTTCATAAACTATTTGATCCAAACGATAAATCACTGGAAGTAAAATAAACAACCGGAATTCTTGCAAGGGCAAGTTTAAAAAACACTGGTTAAAAATAAATCACAGCTCATTGATGGTTGCAATATGATTGTTTCACCCCTCGCAGACTGCAGACTTTTTTATCATTATCATTATTATTATTATTATTATTATGTCCCTGAAAACGTCTTAATAAATAACGGTCTCTGAAAGGCACTCTGAAATGTGCAGCTCGTAAATCTTCTTGAAAGTAAAAACAGCGTACTGTAACTTCTGCAGGTTGCCGTCGCGCACAACCCAAAAAAAATCTCCCCCAACTGTTCAGTCCATGAGTGAGAAAAGGTCACGTGACGTAACTCGTCTGTGTTTGTTGAAGCTGGAAATGTTTACGTGGCGAGCATTGGTGCGAAACATGGGTTTCACTAGTAATTCAGTCCCTCGGATTAATTCCTCTGTACCCGGTAAACGATTTAGATCAGACTTTAAAAACTGCTACTGTAGTTGTGAGTTGCTGGTAAAACTGTCGAGTAAAGTTTTAGATGCAGATGTCGGAGTGGTTCGTCAGTGTCAAGGTTTTCACATTCCATTGATACTTTCACATCCAGTGCAATTATATATATATATATATATATGTTTTTTTAATTATTATCATTTGAGCACCTTCTCGAGCAAAATGGAACAGAAACATACAACTACCACAGTAGTATAGAACAATAACTCTGCACAATGCCATCTATTCAATAGATGAAATGTCGTTTCAATTCAATATGATACGAAAGCTGCAAGTAGAGCCTGTACCACATGTTTAGCCCTCTTGATTCAGTCAAGGCCACTGAGATTGAAGCGCTCGCCCTGCTTACAATTCTGACGACTAAGGAGAATACACGTCACATTCAAAGGACGATGGTCAGCAAAGCCGAGTGGCTTGAATGCGTCGGTCGGTGTCAGCTCTCTGTGCCCCCGTAGTTCAGTTTGTGAATAAAATCTTGCTCAGCTTTTTTTTTTCTTTCTTTTTTTTTTTAATCCGCTCTCTTCAAGAAGCACTTCTGCGTCAAGCCTACGTCAACTAAAACGCATAAAAACGAGATGAACTCATCGAAAGCTGAAAGGGAGGGATGAGTGCCGAGTCAGATTGCAGTGGGGTCGCCGTGTTGGATGTAGGCAAAATGGAGGGGGGGCAGTAAAAAGGGGATTCCAGACGTCTTAAATGTCCCAACGGGATCCAGGCCCAGCTCATACCTGCATCTCTGTCCCACTGGAGAAGCCAAGAGCGCTGGCCTCCTCTGTGGTCAAACCATTCTTCAGTGTCCTCCTCACTGCACAGTCGGGAACAAAAATTAATCCTAAGTGAGGTGAGACACGTGTTAAAAACAACTTTTATTGTTGTGTAAGGGTGTGAGATGAGACGTTAGCACAGTTAATAACACAAGGAGACGTCAATGACAAAATATGTGAAAATACCCTTGAATTCATTCAGACTGCAGTATGTATGAGTAAGACACAGACAATATTGACGCTTTGGGCCAGTTTGTGATTATGACTGTGCGTCAACTACAACATCTGAAATGCTAAATGAAAAATTAAGTGTCTTATTCTGTGGGTTGTGAATTCTATATCAAGGTTATAATAGTTTGGGAATTTTTAATTAGTTATAGTTTTTTTAACGAGTTTGTTTCAATTAGTTTAATTTTTTGTAATATGGAGTATTTGCAAAAAAAGTCATAAGTATTGTGTCATAAAAACCCAGTTTTAAAAATGTATTGGGACAAATGAACAACCATCCCCGAGTCAAATATAACAGTCGACAAGAAATGAGCCTGAACATTAGCAAAATGCTGCTGAGTTAGTGTGAAAGGTAAAAATCTAACAGTCAACAGACTAAAGACACACATGAACATAACGTAAATAATGATAAATAACCCTCATGAGACACATCTACTAACACAACTAAATGTATGTTTAACTTGCACAGCCTTATGTCCCACATTTTAACAGAAACAAACTGAAAACATTTAATTATAAATGAAAATAAAACCTTTCAAAATTGCCGTCAAGAGAAAAAATAAATACACTTACCTAACCCATATGAACGCAAAAAGATTATGTATGAAATTAATTTACAAAGAGGAAAACTGGGCACAATTTGACTGTAAGTTTAGTTAGTTTTAGATTGTTTTATAAACATACACAGTTTCAGTTAGTTATCGATTTTTCTTTCATCTCTAGTTTTCATTAACTATAATAACCTTGTTCTATATACCAGCTTTACAGATGCATTACTGCCACCTTCAGGACTGGAGTGTGAAACAATAGATAAGGTGGGGAACATTATCTTGTGAAACATTATTCTTACTAGACATAAAACTTCGTCATACTTGCTAGATTCCGTGGCACAAACACTCTTCACACCTCCTTCTCACCTCTCATTTACACATACAGCTGATCGTACAACACACATTAATTGTCCAGTTGTGGACACGGAGACTCACGTGATTTTCGGTTGACGCGGGACCGTCTCCTCTCTCGAGGCTGTGTCCGCTGGCTGGGCCCCTGAGTGGCTGACCTGACGATCCTCTCCATGATCTCATCTGCTGTGTCATCCGCACAGGTCACCGGGTCACCACTGGCCGAGCACCACGGCGGAGCGCGCCCTGCACGACGGGGACGGGCACAAACAGAGACTCTTTGGACAAATGGCGACACAGTAACTCACGTTCACTTTATCCGTTTGGTTCTCATCAGCCACATTTCAACTGCGGTCTTGAAATACGGTTGCAGTGAAGCCTTACAACATGAGCACACTGATGTTACGCAGGTGTAATGTAGTAATGTTTAGTTAAAGGAGCGGGTCACAGTTTCCACGTTTCCTGTAGCACTACGCCGTCCAGTCTAGCTTGTGGCAAGCTGTCGTTTTTTTATATAGAACGGGGTAACCATGGAAACTTGCTTGAGTTTTTTTGAGGAAGTCCACCAGCTCCAGATCATGTACAAGTCAGCACTCAAATAAAAGAAGTGCTGACCTGATAAGAAACTGCTACTGGAATGGAAAATGGGAATGAGGACGTATGTGAGGAGCGCGATATGAGATGTGGAAAGTATGACCTTTTTCAGGTAGAATGAGGTCAAATGAGAGATGTGTGTGTTCCCTTTGTAGTCGTATTCACTACAAGAAAAGCAAATGTCTTGACGGCGCCGTAACCCGGTAACCTGTTTGAGAGACTGACCTCTGGCGCTGCCAGCTCTGGTGCGTGTTCTGAGGCCCGGCACTGTGGACGTGCTGCCCTCCCCGCACTGCAGGCTGCTCTTCAGAACGGCCTTCATGTTCTCATGTTCGGCTGCGTCTTCAGCATACTGGATACCCTGAGGCTGGCTTTCCTGTGGGGAGCTGCCAAATTTACCACTCTGCGGGGAAGGAGGGGAGGGAAACAGCATTAAAACAGCTGATATTTCATGAGTGGGAGAAGGGGAAACGCAACACCATGCTCTGCAAGACTTAGTATTTCAGGGGAACTCTTGAGTAAATGTCATCAAACACGTCGTAGCGACGTCAAGGCAGTGAACGGGCTACTGTTAAAATAGTTAGACATGTTAAGGTGTCTACTTAGCTATTTTTCTTGCTTGCAACAATGCAGACACGCCAG
Organism: Solea senegalensis; assembly: GCF_019176455.1. NCBI lineage: Eukaryota > Metazoa > Chordata > Actinopteri > Pleuronectiformes > Soleidae > Solea > Solea senegalensis. Next base: position 16,628,490 of record NC_058029.1, read on the forward strand.
CTTCAGGCATTTAGCTGTGAGAAGTCCATTATTTTCGACAAGGAAGTTTCTCATCAACACCGTGAAACTTCCTCATTCACGTGGGATCACACACACACACACACACACACACACACACGAACAAACACAGAATCCTTCAGTCTTTCCACCGACCCGTCCTTTGTTAGTCCTCACAAACACACCAGTTATTGTTATACAACAAGTTCATGTCCCCCACCTACCTCACTGTCATCGTCATCCTCACTCTACAGGGATGAAGGAAGCGGACACAAATATGCCCCGTGAGTTGTGATGCAAATACACGTAAGTGACAGCATCTGATTTAAAAGCCGCGGACATCTTCATATACCGTGTTAGGAAATACATGGTTGTTTTGCTTTTACACTACAATAAAGACCTTTATTCCTGCATTTGATAAACAGGGACACTATCTTGTCTGAATCATACAGACTCACTGCAGTAAAGGTTGTGGGTGGAGGTTTGGACATTCTGGTCTACATGTGATCGCCAGTTTTCAGTGTTTCTCCTAAACAAAGCCAGTGATTGCAGCCTCATTGTAACAAAGATTACACGGCTGTATCTTATCATCTAACCCTGATGACAAGAAAAGAGAGTAGGTGTGTTTCACAAGATGCCTGAGCAGGATATCACGGCCAGAACAAAACACAAGCTATGGAACAACTGAACACCGCTGTAAGAATGTGTTCAGGGTGTGGGTCTTGTTATTTCTCCTTCAGGGATATCCAAAGGTTTTAATTTTCACACAGTGATTGAATTAGCATCCCTTTGAAGGCCGAGAGGCCCCCGCTGCAGAGTCCGGCTCTGAGAAGCCGACTCCTCGGGGGTTTAAGGGATTTTAATCACGCAGGGAGGTATTTGCTCTGGCCTTTCCTCGCCTGCTGCGGCTACAGAACGGGATACACTAAAAACAATTAAAGGAGTGTTTTTGCAGTAACCTATACATGCGAGTACTGGCAAACTGTGCTGATGTCACTGTAAATACACGCCTCGTCCAGTTTGGCGCTTTAACCAGATTACATAGCGTACAACCCGCGTTGAGGGAATTTGAGAAATACAAAAGATGTGGAAGTGGAGGACGACGACACGTGACTGTTGCTGGTGGTGAACACCACTTACATCTGTTATCATTTTCCCCCTGGTCTTGTTCCTCTCCCGGTGGTTGGCCCTCTTCTGTTTCTGCTGCAGCACGCGCTCTCTTGTCGTACGATACTCCAGGGCGAACTCACTCAGGATCTTGCTGAAGCGGTGAATGCTGACCTCCCGCACAGCGTATATCGGATGGCCCAGGAACAGCAGGAAGGCGTGAAACCTGCGAATGTGCAAAGAGACATGGCGTCACTGCACCGAACGAGAGTCAGGAACTAGAATAAACGGCATTAGATTTACAGCTGAACACACCTGTTGATAATCCGTCGATGTACGATCTTGAGGATAATGATCCTCTCGGCACAGTCTTTGAGGAAGTCGGACATCTTTTGTTTCAACGCTGGCTTCATCTCGTGCTTTGCTATGACTTTGAGGTGATCCCATGATGCTTTGCACCGTCGCTCCATCTGGGCCAAATTGTCTTGAAGCTGGTCAAAGTCCACCTGACGGCAACATCACAGCAAAGAATTCTGACTCACAGACTCTTTATCTGTCATCGCTGCTCCAAAAATGATGTGTATATATATATAAAATAACATTAAAACAAACATTAATGAGCTTCTGAGAAGTAAACACGGCTTCACCTTTGTCAAGCGGGTGATGGCTCCTATCTCAGAGTAGAGATCAGTGCTGTCTGGAAACTTCTCGACCACAAAGGAGCAGGTGTGGTGCAGCAGAGACTGCTTATGGACGGTGTCCTTCACTTCTGGCACTTTCTCCAAGTAGCTCAGCTCAAAGCCTTTAGCCTACAGATGCATGATTTACATCAGCGCACTCACAATGTGAAACAGAAACAACTGTCTGAAAGTAACTGAAAGTAAAAATACTCAAAGAACAAACTGCAGCGAATTTCCCTTTTGGCACAGCCTGAAATAAAAAGTGTGTAGATTAATTAGGCTGAGATTATCAGCACTATAATCTACTGCTCCGCTCACCACAGCAGAACATATCAGGAAAGATCACAATCCTAACGTGACCGCCCTTGTTCTCATGCCAGTTTCAAATGGCTTACTGCAAAAATATAAACGCAGCCATTATCTGCGGGAACTACTTGTTTTGATGTCGACGACTTATGTTTCCCTCTTTGCATGTTAAACTCTCCTATCCCAGATGTTCACTTGCAAGGCTGAAGTAAAAGCAGAGACCCCCTCCACCCCCCCCCAAACACAAAGTGAGACTATAAAAAGAAACCCGACGTGCGAGTTCACACGAGCGGCCAGACAAACACTTCCAGAGCAGACGGAGCCAGGTTCTGCAGAGACAAGCATTTCTTAACTGTAGAAGGACAGAGTTTCTGCCGCTGCAGACAAGTCCAGCAGCACATTCTTCCACACACAGAGTTCACTGTTGCCCTTGCCAAATAAATATGTTGGCAGTGGAGCATGGGGGGGGAGGAGCGTGGCAGGAAATGGAGGAAGAGCATGAAAGACACACAGAGAGGGAAAGTGGAAAAAAAGAAAAAGAGAGGACATTTTAAAGCCATATATGTCTGGAAGATTACTCACATTGGTGCCGTTGAGGAAATTGCCAATAGCCAGCAGTGTGGTCAAGATGTGGCGGAGTGTGCTGTTTTTCTCTAACTGGTCCATCCCTTCCTTCAGGTCCTGAAGAGGCTCTGCCACTTCCTAAAAAAAACAAACACGATACAGTCTGAGAGGACATCACCTGTCCCTGTCTGTCCCTGTCTGTCCCTGTCTGTGACAATACATTCTGCTCTTAATGATTAAGACTTTTAAAGCTTTTCAGAGAAGCCCAATTCAGTCACTTCGCTAAGTTTGATGAAACACAGGGAAACAAGAATGTCCACCATCACTGCAGTTTGCCCCCTGGTGGCCGCCTGCAGTGCCCCCTGGTGGCCGTGTTTAGACTAAATGGATTGTTGTTGGGCCAGATTTTTATTTATTGATGTCTCTCTAGATGTTCAGTAAACACATAAAGGACGGCAGCATTGAATGGATGAGAGATTAAATTAAAACGTTAAACTATTCAGCAATATTTCTTAAATGATTATAGTCGCTTTGTGGGCAGCTATATATACATAAATTAGTTTTTCTGATAAGTTACATTTGATGTTATTAATAATGGACTGAGACGATCCACTCCAACTACAAATCACACACCAGCACGACATGGCAGTGCCTGCGTCTGGTACATTTTGGATTCATTTTTGTACAGCGTGAGACATGTTGACCATATTTATATAAAGATAATGCTTAACGCTTCATGCTACACTTGCAGCTCGTTCCATCGAACCTCTTCTGTAACTCCTCAAATATGCACAATTCCCAATTCCTGTTTGTTGAATTCACAATATCATATAAATTGTAAGTTAATATGATAGCAGACACAACACAGAGTGTGATGTATCTGCTTGTGATTAGAGTGAACAGGAATGAGTCTGACCTTTTCAATAAGCTCATAATCCATCTTGAATGCCCACAGCTGCAGGCGAGCAGATAGCTCTGTGATGGAGGAGAGGATGAGAAGGAACTGTTCAGCGCTGCCCAGGGGAATATCAGGGTTGACCAGCTGAGCTTCCTGGATCCTCTGCTTCTCCTCCTCTGTGGGGATCATGGTCAGGATTTTCTAAGCCAAGAAATGTGAGGAGGGGGAAACAAAAGGAGTCGTCTCAAGTCTCAGGCATGTATTTTTTTCAGTATCTTTTACTCAATATGTTAGGGAATAAATGATGGTTATGGGGAGGGAACAAACCAACTACTACTGTCGCTAACTCTATCTCTGTTTGTCTAAGATGTTTCGCATGTTCCCCACAAACTTGCGTGACACCTGAACTTTCAACCTCAAATCTGTGTCAGGTTGAATATACCTCCTGAGACAAGACGTGGAGAGGAATACTCCTCTGCTGCAAATTCATTCATGGAGGAGCTGAAGGCTGCAGGTTATACATCACCAATGGGAATTGCAACAACAGCCGTTCTCTACAGAAGTCCTGCAAAAGGTCTCTAGCAGGGTTTTTAAAACAAGCTGAAATTTACACCACAGGTGATTGATCGCGACACAAACGCCCAGCCGTGCTGCAGCCAGAAACGCACGCGATAATGTCAACATCGTGGGCAGTCCCATGCAGATGAGCTAAACCTGGCATGTTTGGGGAAATCCACTGGTGTATTTTGGTGTGCTGCGTTACATATCATTCAAGAAAACCCAGTAAATCATGTTTTTATTGCAATAGAGAGCACTACACAGAACAACATAAAACCTAAGTGCCCTAAGAGAGAATCCCTTTAAAAATGCTTACCTCAATTCCCTCCTTGTTTAGTGCATACTCATCGAAGTTGAGAATAGCAGTCTTGATGGTGCGGGGAGGAGGTAAGACAGTCAAACCTATGTTAATGGCATTGCTTCGTTTTGAATCCAGGACTAAGATTTCTTGCCGTTTCCCATCGACGGCTGCTTTCTGTAACAAATGCAAAATACCACCTTGCTTTTAGACCCATGTATCGTGGAAGCGGTTCATGCTGGTTCAGTACAATGCAGACAGTATTACAATGCCCAGTGTTACAGCTGCTGGGTAGCTGTAACACTTTCTTTGCGCAGTGGCAGCAAAGAAAGGTATGCAGCAGAAACCAAGTTGTTAAAATCAAAAGGGTTTTTGGTCTTATGGTGAGCATGAAGTATGTCTTAGCCTGAGGGTGATGTCAGTGGAAAGCTTGTTAGAGTCATGCGACTTCTGAATATATCTTTTTTTTTTGTATATAAGTGGATATGATGGTTTAACTTTGATGCTACTATAAGATTTAGGGTGTGTATGTGTGTGTGAGTGTCTTCCAAAGAGTGATGTTGTTGGGTAAGGAGCTACTGAAAAGGATTTTGAAGGCCGGTTTTACTCAGTGAGACGCACAAAATGATCCTTTCACATAAAGTACAATGTCAGGTAGCAGGAGGTCCTGAGCTATAGAACAACCTGGTGTCTGAAAAAGCTTAATTTAATGCTACTGCAGTTGTTAGTTACCCTTGTGACAGGCAGCTCCTTGGATTTGGACTCAAACAGCTGCTCCAGCTTGGATGTGTCCAGTTTAATTGGCTCCAGTTTGGACCAGAGGGACTCCTTACAGAATTTATGGCTCTTGCACTGCCAGTCCACTGGACGCACCTCATTCCAGAAGAGACGGATGGTCTTCTTCTTCTTTTGGAAGAGAGGCACCTCCCCTCGAATGAGGTGAGGGGAGGGCGGAGGTATAGGGGGCATGAATGGTGGTGGCGGTGGCATCATTTTGCCAAGCATCGGAGGGGGCGGGGGGCACCCAAACAGTGGTGGGGGTGGCGGCAGGGCGGTGTTACACAGAAGAGGAGGAGGTGGTGGTGGTATCAGGTCACGTGATCCCATCATATTGTCCATATCTAAAATGTCCAAGTCATCATCGTCCCTCAGGTCCGTGAAGTCAATGTCTTTGATTCGCAGCTCCCTGGGTGAGGCCATGAGCTGATCCCAGATATAATCTGACTCTTTCTTAGGGGGTAAACCAGACGAGGCTGTGGTCGCTGATGATTTGTCAGTCTGCTGCTCTTTTGAGGCCTCCCCCTCGGGAGGAGAGGTCAAGCCTTTGACCAAATCTCCAAACTTCTCTGCCACCGCGCGGACACTGCCCTGGTTGTCCAGATGTCCCACCTCCATTTTTTTCACATTTTCTTCTCTGGCCTGTCTGTGAGCCTCCAGTGTGGAGATCCTGCTGGCCAAACTGGCCACAGACAAGTCACTGACCTCCGACTCCTTCTCACATTTACATGTTTCTTTCTCTGTTTCTCCGACACGCTCCTCGTCCTTGCTGGCTGTTGTCTGAGCATAGAGCATGTCCAGCATGAAGCGCTTGCTGTTCAGGATCTCGGTGCACTGGTCATTCACATCTGCGTCTTTAATGCACTGCGTCCACTGGCCTGTTGATATTGATATAGAAATAATTAGGATATAAAGAGAATAAAAACTGTTGATAAGAAGTTAAATGAACTACAATCTCACCTGCGTCAATGTCACCTGTGAGCTTCTCCTCCCGCTCCTCCCTCTCCAGTGTGCTACTCGTAGAGGAGATGCTAGACGCAGAGCAGTTGTCCTTTTCATTCACTTCCTCATTCTGTCTCTCCTTCTCACTCAGCATTACACTGTCATCCGTGTCTCTTTCTGCTGTCTGCTCCCTCTCGCACTCCTCCTCCTCCTCCTCCAGCTCTACATCTACCTCTACATCATGCTCTACCACCTCTTCGACATTAGGCCCCTCCACTTCCTCTACCTGCTCTTCGTCCACTGCCTCATCCCTGCACTCTTCCTCCTGCTCTTGTCTTTCTTCTTTCTCCATTCCTGACTGTTCATCTGACTCGTGCTCTGTCACGACATTCTGATGAGACTCAGCAACATGTTCTGTCTCGGCATGCGACTCTGTCTCAGTCTGCTGCTGTTCAGGCTCAGAGGGAGGTGTGGGGGCAGATGCGGATACTGTTAATTCTGGCGCTGGACTTTTGTTTCTGGTTTGTGGGTCAAGGTTTGGCTCTGAGACGTGTTCTGTTCCTGGAAGAGAAATCAAAACAATGCACAAAAATGTGACTTTAAATACTTCAGTTATGGGCCTGTTATAGGATCTGATAGTGTTCAGAAACATTGTTGTTTATAGTTGAAACAACTTTGAATTGCTTCCTGACATATCGTTAATGAGAGAATGTCGTGATTTAACACACATTTTCAGAGTGCAGATACTTGAAGCCGTCCTAAAGTCATTATATGAGTCATTAGCATACAGCACATATGTGAAAACCTCAAAAAAAGAAATAAATAAGGAAGTCTACTTTGGAAAAATAATAAACTATTTTGATGTTTTTCATCATTTCACCACAGGAAATCACTGAAGCTGTTCAATCAGAACCTCATCACAGACTTTTGTTTTTGCAAAAAAAATAAAAAATTGAAAGCACTTCCAAAAAATATTGACTTTTTCATGTGGTCTGCTATTTAGTAGTGTGTAATACTTACAGTAACTAATAGCCAGAAGCCAAACATGCTGTTCTCTCATGAATACAGCTAAGTAAAGTCATTTCAGTGTTTTTTTTTCATTTGTTTGTTTGATGATGAAAAAAACTTTGCTTACTCGATGTTTGTTGTGCAGCATTAACAGTGTTTTCCTGTAAGGTGATGGGTGAAGGTGTGGCACAGCGTGACGCTGCGCGGCTGGCGGGGTTGGAACTCAAACACAACGTAATTTCTGTCCGTCCTCTTGTTGGCATTCTGGGTCGCTCGCGCTCAAATTCCTCTGCGGCGAGTCTCTCCACAGCCTTGTACCTGCAAAAACACGACATGTATGCTGAAACTTACGATGAAGGCTGCTGAAATCTCAATTTAGCCATTTAGTTATTGTGTTGAGATAAGATGGAAACATAGCACTGCTGTTTGGCTTTATTTTCTCAAAGAAACGGGTTTACATCGTATACAGAGAGATAACCACAACACATCCATGGAAAAACACAATTACACACTTGTCCTGTTAACATTTGGACGTCTTCATGGTGAGCGGTCCTAAAGGGGCCCTAACTATAATTCAGTCTGAGGCTGGGTGAAACTTACTGTACATCTGCTATGAATTTCAGAAAGTGCCATTGCTTTTTGATCCACATTCACACACTGCCGCGCTAATATGACTCAACGAAACCATAAAATAAACTCACCTTTCCTCCCGCGCTTGTCTTGCTTCTTCCCTTTTGTCCACATAATCGCGACTGAAACAGAAAAACAAAAGCAGGGACAAGAAAAACAAATGATCAAGAGACAATTACAGGCTGAAAACAGACAATAATTACTCAACTGGAACTTATATAGTAAATGCAAAAAAACAACATACAAGTATAGTACAGTATATAATATACTGTCCTCCTGCCAGCTTTTATTTTACCTATGGAAAAGTTAGAAGTCAAGACTGTACCTCTATTGTCTCTATTGTCACAATTGCAATCTACTAAAGTCATGGAGTGCTTTTTCAGACTCACTTGAACCGATTCCTCTCTTCTCTTTCGATTCTCTGCAGACGCTCCTCTCGTTCCAGGCGCCTCCGCTCTCTCTCTGCAGCCAGTGATTCTTGATGCTGTCTGTACGATGAAGTGAGCAAGCCCCCTAAAGTGGGTCTGCACGCCAAGGAGAGGGATGATTAAAAGTGATTACAACGTTAAGTGATATTTTTATTCAAAGCACAATAAACATAATCCTTGGCATTGGGATGACATGAGTTCATCAAACATCTTCAAGATGTGTATTTGTTCTTCAGCTGTGGCTAAGTCGACGTGCTGACCTGTCTGGTTGGGAGTCTGGTGTGGAGGCTGCTGAACTGGGGAAGCGATGAATGGGTGATGTAGGAGCCTGGTGTCTGCCAGGGTACACAGTGCCATTGGCACTGATCCTGTTAAAAGAAAAAATTGTTTCTTTTTATAATACATAGTACCACTGAAGACACTGAAGACAGCACTTTAAGAATCAGTGATGTGAATTCCAATGTCCTATATATATATATATATATATACATATGTACAGTATATATATATATATATATACACATATATATAGTTCAGAACATTATTTACTGCATTTTGTAATTTGAAAAAAGAGCATTACCACATGAGATGCAATCAAAAATATTAACCACATGTGTATGTGTTGCAATTTAAACTGCCATAGGACATAGAACAATCAACAAAAGAACAATTAAATTGGAGCTTTTGAAATTTGCATTGCTTCAAATTCCACTTTACATTTTTTAATGATTAATTGTTCAAAAGCTACTGATTTTTTTTAACCATTTTATATCATTTTCACCTCAGAACCATCCATCCATCATGGATAGTATATATAGTATAGTATCTTCTACCGCTTTATCCTCCACATGAGGGTCGCGGGGGGAGCCAATCCCAGCTGACATAGGGCAAAAGGTGGGGTACACCCAGAACAGGTCGTCAGTCCATCACAGGGCCACAAACAACCATCCAATCTCACAATCACACCTGATTGTCCAATTTACCTAATCCCCAAATCTGCATGCTTTTAGACTGCGGGGAGAAACCGGAGGACCCGGAGAAAACCCACACACACACACACACACACACAGGGGGAGAACATGCAAACCCTTATTCTGAAAGGGTCGTGAACCCCGGAGCAGCTAACCACTACAGCAGCTGTGTGGCCCCACCTCAGAACCGTCATGCATAATGTGCAGACATGTGACCTGTTCACCCTCTTGCCTTACCTTTCAGACCAGCAAGGCTTTCTAGCTGTGTAACGTGTGGGAGGGTTGTTTGTTTCTGTCGAACTGAAGATGGAGGTAAGAGAGGAAAAGAGAGCTACAGTCAGGTCAGACACTCCAAAGATGTAAATCATAAAATGTTAGTCACACAGGCAGAGTGAGACAGCAGTTGCAGGTCGAAGGGCCACAAGACTACACGATGATGAAAGGGCAGAAACTATTTCTGTTTGTCCTGTTTATTCAGTGCACTGTTTAGAACGCAGTAAAACTGCTGTCATCTAAATAAATACGACTCATTTTGGTATCTTTAACAAGATCGTGTTGTATTTTCCACTGCGGAGAAAACAAAATAATTTCTGCTTTAACGGCGTCAGGGAGGGATGCATGCTGAGGAACTATTGCTGCGACAGAGCTCTGCTGTAACAAGCGAAACGTCTGACTCATGCAGATACTTTCAATTCTTCAATGCTTCAGATTAATTTATCGACTTGTCTCGCATTCATTTTGATGTGGAGCCACAACAGAAGAGAGATGAGCTGCACATGGCTGTGAAATAATTATTTCCAGCAACCAAGAAAAGGAAGTTATTATGACCTTCCTTCCTCTGGTAGAGAAAATGTTTGTCGATGACAGATGAGGCATAAATCACATGTAAATACAGGCTACTAGGATCAGGGAAACATTTTTGAAAGAGGAAAAACGCAGAGAGGAACAAAAGCCAAAGCATGTCAACCAAAAAACAAGCGTGAATGTGATGTCATTTTGAAGAGAAATAGTATTACTCAAATACTTTTGCAGTATTCATTTACCTATTTTTACACTTGTGTATGTGTATGTGAAGTTACAGCAAGTTACATAAAGATGCATACACCAGTGAGATATAATGGCCACACAAGATGAAGCTGTAGTGCCTTTTCTCTGTCCTTCCATGTCTCGTTCTCTGACAATTCAATATACACCTGGCTCTGGTTCAAGTCAGCGGATGGAGGGGTCGATGGAAGGGAGGGAGGGGTGGGGGGGGGGGGGGGGTGAGATTTGTGGAGACTGACATTGAGGGTGTGCAGTGAGAGTCGGGCATTCTACTCAGAACAGGGTGGTGGCAGGGAGAGGAACACACCAAGGACTAAAGGTCCCCTTTTCAGGTGCGACGGACACAGGAGAAGATGTCCTGGTCTTGACGCTGACATATTCTCTCTGCCCTTCAGGGTCACTGGCTTTAGGAAGGATGTTGGCCATACACTTTAAGCTCAAGCACATACTAGGAGTGTCTGCTACAGCTGGAGCCACACTAGGATGACAAAAAAGAGGAGGAGTCTAAATGGGTAGAGGAAAGGGTCAATACTTGCAAAAAACTATGCAATTGTGAGGGGAATGAGAGATTGAGTCACTCGTAGGAAACCTGCTTGCCTAAAATACCTGCAAGCGCCCTGTCTAGAGGACTCAGTGACTGGATGACTTTCGTCATCTGCCTCCTCCTCCTCCTCCTCTCCCTCCTCCTCTGCTTCTTCCTCCTCGTCCTCTTCTCTGTGGTGAGAGGAGGGGTGGAGGGTGGAAAGGAGGACATGTAAAAATTGGACAACGTGAAGACACACAATAGAGGACGGTCCAGCAGAGACAACACACAAGAATGACATTTAAAAATATGCTTGTCAGAACAGAATTAGACACACAGTATTAGTGAGTGTATAGAACACTGGTAGAGTTTGACAGAAACTGTAATGCACAGGCAACAATTATCAGTCCAGTCTCTATAGCAGGACGTTAAATGTAAAAATAAGATTCAACTTAGAGCTGAGGGACGTATATCTTCTGTGTTTGAATATAATACATGAGTCTGCAGCCGGTTTGCTGTTTGGATCCCTCTTGGGTGTCTGGATTTCATTAACAACATGGAAAATGGTGAACTTCAAAGGCAGCTTGAATTTCCTGTGGTGGACTGAAAGAAGCTAGTCTGGGATCATATGACCTGCTGGATTGAATTTAAGCACACCTGAAGACCTGAGTGCTACCAGAAATATTAGAGGGCATGCTAGTTTGAAAATGAGCGTGAGATTAATGATCAGGCAATCTAGTATGTAGCACTGGGAAAGACAAACATCAATGTAATTCCCAATGTAAAAAAATATTTTATTGCTTTTTATGAGACAGACCAAGCTACTGTGTAATTAAACAAGATTTGGAGTAGCCACAATGGTTAGATGAATACAAAGCAGATGACAATGTGGAGTTTAAACTCTGAAGGAAGCATGTCATGAGACAGCAGATAGCTTCTATCAGTATGTTTACAGAAGCTTCCTATTTCCATCAATGACAGGGGAACGTCTTTGACAGTGGGGAAATGAATTCAAATGCCACTTTGCAGGAGCTGTCTCCGCTTTAAAATGGCTATATATATAATTAAATTCTCTGCTTTGGCTCTGGATGGAGAGGACACATTCCTCCAAGACTGAAACGTAATACAACACTTGCAGTCAAGCTGTTTCCTGTGAGTGAGTAATACTCCATGGAGCCAGGAATAATTTGGGATTCCTATTTAGTTGCAGTTATCTCTCAGGGTTCAAAATAAAAAGCACCCCTAGTGACTGAACTTTTTTATGCAGGGTCAAACCACGTTCAAGCAAAAAGCAAAGATTTAGTGTGTGTGTGTGTTAGTTTTGTTTTTTTTAATCATTCTTTTGAACATCTTCCACTTTTCTATTCCTCTCCGTCTTCCTCTAGCCTCACCTTTCACTGATGTCTTCAACCCCTTGACCATCAAAGGGCAGGAAGCTACTAGCATGAGTATGTGACCTGCTGGGAGATGCTGGGGCAGAAGAGTGGCTTCTGTTCTGGAGCGAATGTCTCCGACTGCGTCTTCTCTCCAGGCCCCGCCTTTCATTGGTGCCACCGACGCTAGCCCGTCGGCGATCCTTTCTGCTGCTGGGGGGAAGCTGTACTTCATCACCATCCTCATGGCGCAATGTCATCTGATAGGAGTCAACAAAGAGAAAGAGTAAATAAACTGTTTGTTGTCTATAGACAGGGGCATAGGCATTGACGCTTTTTTGTTATGTGATAATGTTTGCTAGTGCAGATTCCTGACTTCGTAGATGTTGAACTGTTCGACGAGGTCCAGGTCTGTGCCCTTCCTGTTCACGTGTCTCTGGGCCACGAATTCTATGCCCTGCTCCTCCAGACAGTCCACCATGTCATAGTAGGAGTCCTGGTCTGGGAGACCTGCCAGAGTCTGAACCACAACACATAAAACTGTATGTAAACACATTAAACTTTTGGCAAAGCAACTCCAACTCATCTGGAAGAAAAAGTACAAAAAGTATTGCAAATTTTCAGAGATTTAAGTAAAAGAAAATGCGAATTTATCTGTGTTTCCATTAGCTGCTGTAAAGAGAATATTGGGAGTTAGTTCACTGAGCTAAGCAGAAGGTGGCGCCAAAGTCATTGTCACCACAGAAGGATTAAAAGGCTCAACTTGATGAAGTGAATGAAAAAGCACCAACAGCTGTTGATTATATGGACGCGTTTCATTGTGGCATCGTAGTAATATTTGCTTCTTGCACTAAGTGGAGGAATATTGTAGTAATAGTGTAATATTGTATTTTCTCTCACATTCCTCCTCTCACCTGATGTAGCCGCCGTTTTTTCCAATATAGCGAAATGCAGAATCGATGGGGGACATTTCAGTCACATGATTTCCAAATGTTTCCATTGCACTTACTGACAACTCCAATTGAGTTTCCATTTAGGTGTTTCTATGTGCAAAAAGACACCGTATGATTTGGATGCACCAGTGATGTAGGCAGTGCTCACCAAACAGAATTGGCTCACCTTATTGATGAGTGTCATCGCGTATACCAGCAGCTCTGTGTCCACTCCATCCTTCTCATCAAGGATCTCCATGAGATTTGACCACGGTTTTGCCTCTGCAGAAGCACAAAACGGACACTGTTGGACACCAAATAACAAAACAAAAAGACTCTAACGCAACATGGCAGGAAAGCTGCTGAAACCTTTCCATTCCACCACTGCGTGGCAATAAAAATCAAAAGCTGTTAAGTCATCTCGTGGCTCCCTTCAGAGCAAAGAAGTCATGTTCTAAGTCTAAGTCATGGTGTTTTACGTCTAGAAAAGGGACAGCTGAATAACAGCAGCACTGAGAATGTAGGATCTCTGTGCCTCAACCATGAGGGTCAAGACCATCCACTTCTCATCAGGAGTCCGGGGATCAGGTTTAGTCTTCTTATGCAACAGCAGAAGTGACGGGGACAAGACACAACAAAGACAGAGGGATACCTGACCCCTCCACACTGATGCTCAATCTCCCCCAGTTTCAGGCCACAGTGCAATGTGGAGCCTACAGAGCAGCAGGTAACTGAGCCTCACTGCAGGTGGGAGTCACAGTCTGTCTCAATAAGCCTTGTTCTTGTCGGCTCTTTCTTTTGGCGAAGGAGCTGCTCAGGACAACTGATCTGGCTACTGTGTAACAGTAGTAATCTGTGATCGGGTGGACAGCAGTACTGCCACCATGGTAGGCTTTATCAGTGGGAGCAGCCACTTTAAAAGAGGATATTCGAACAAGCCTGATGCAGCACAGCATCTCATCTTGAGAAACAGTGTCTCATATAGTGCTTTATGTTGTTGTTATTCTGCCTCTGTTTGGCCTTTGGTCTTTGTGCCTTCTCATTTTACCAGCTTAATGTTGCTGTTGTCTCTTTCTGTTTTGACATAAAACAAAAACCTTCCTGGTCGCTGCGTGACTAAACACCACGAGACTGAGCAATACACAGAGAGAGCTGTATGGAGCTGATCAGCATTTTGTAAAGTCATTTGACAGTGGTTCGAATGTAATGGACATTTGGTTGTATTTAAAAGTAATGCACTGTAGTTTTAAGTGGAAAACGAACACTTAGATAAATGTACTTGCATGATTAAGTGGGTCTATCTGTTAATAATTCAATGGAATGAGTAGTAGCACCATGAATAATGTAGAGAACGTATGTAGAGAATGTATGCCTAACATTTCCTATTTAAATCATTTTAACGAGTTTCAACTGACAGTGTGTCACTGATTTTGATGATGTGCTATAAGTATAAACCGTACTGTTGGATGGTTAGCCTGGGCTCTTACCTCTCTTGCCATCCACAACGTTAACAGCTTTTATGAGCAGGGCGGCGTTGGACTCCGTGTACTCCACAAACACCAGCAGCAGCTTTAGTGCCGTCTTCACCACCAAACGGAACTACACAAAAAAGAAAAACACAACGTTGATACGAAAGTGCAGAGCATAAGTGGCCTCCAGACGCACGTGTAAAACAGAAATCGACTTCTTTTTTCTTTTTTTTCAGTTAACTCTTAAACAGTCCACATACTGAATGAGATTATGCAGAACTGTCTTAGAGAAGCTTTTCCTGACTAAACAGTGTGGGGAACTTTGATAAGAGCATTGTTTTGACACTGACATCAGCAGAACATACTGTAAAATTAAATTACTACCAAATGCTGGCAGTGTGTAAAAATCAACATCATTAAAAAGATGACAAACTCATCAGCATTAATGAACTAGAAAATTCTGTGGTGAAATTTTGAGCGTGCCTGCTGTTCTTGCTGCCGATGTCCTCGGGTGCAGGACTTGTGCTGGTAAAGGAGTAACATTTGGGTGGATTGAACCTTTAAAACTTGAAGTATTTAGACAAAGTGGTATTTTGGTGGAATCACCCTTTAAAAGAGACTGACTCTTAAGCTGTGTGTGTATGTGGAAATTATTCGCAGTTTTTTGCATTTTTTATCACCATGGTTGCTCAAAAGCTTAGAAGAGTTAAAGCCAGCCATTCTCGATCAAACCACACGTTTTGATAAAGGATGTGTGGGAGTTTTCTCAAAACTGTCAAACTATGACATTTTTGTCAAATTTTGGACAACAAATTGAACTATAACTTTTTTTGTCAAATTTTGGACGACATGCTATAGTATGACTTTTTTGTCAAATATTGGACGACATGCTATAGTATGTATGACTTTTTTGTCAAAATATGGACGAAATGCTAACCTATGACTATTTTGTCAAATTTTGGACGACATGCTATAGTATGACTTTTTAGTAAAATTTTGGACAACATGCTAAAGTATGACTTTTTTGTCAATTTTTGGATGACATGCTATAGTTTGACTTTTGTCAAAATATGGACGATATGCTAACCTATGACTTTTTTGTCAAATTTTGGACGACATAGTAACCTATGACTTTTTTGTCAAATTTTGGAAGACATACTATAGTATGACATTTTTGTCAACATTTTAGACGACATGCTATAGTATGACTTTTTTGTCAAAATTTGGACGACATACTTTAGTATGACTTTTTCGTCAAATTTTGGACGACATGCTAACCTATGACTCTTTTGTCAAATTTTGGATGACATACTA